>NC_059342.1:62976250-63605000 GCF_018350155.1 Leopardus geoffroyi | reverse complement strand
CTTAATGATTATTTTATTTCTTCTTGAGTCATTTTTTTTAGTTATATTACTCCAGTAATTGCTCATTTTAGTTAGGTTTTCAGATATGTGGGCAACAAGTTTCTTGACATCCTTGTTGCCTTTTTAGTACCTGTCTTTTTATCCTTAACGTTAATGAAGAAAAAAGAAGGCAAATATATAAACAGTCTTGGCAGAGGGTTTGTCATTTTATTCATCTTTTCAAAAAAATCAACTTTTACCTCTACTTTGTTTCATTTGTTTCTGCTCATATCTTTAAGTTTATTTTGCCTTTCAACTTAAGTAGCTTAACTCAATTTTCAGTCTCTTCGCTCTTCTAATATAACATTTAAGACAAAAAAGTCTTTCACTTCAAACTTTCTAAATCGACATTTTAATAGTGTCGCTTATCAACAGCATATACTGATTTTTTTTTAAATCCAGCATAGGTATATATTTATCGGAGATCTTCATCTATACCTGTATCACAATTGAGATTTTTATATTTATTTCTATCATTTTATTTTGCACTATCTCCTCTTCCTTTTTTTGTTTCTCTTTCTCTCCGTTGCCTTTTTTTTTGGGGGGGGGGGGTAGAATACGTCTTTTCTCCTTTATTCTCTAAGCATGTTTTCAATTTGTTTTGGAAGTGAGAAAGGATGATATATATCTGTATCTTCATCCACATTTATATGTCTCCAGGGATCTGTCGCAGCATCTGTCTCTCACCTGGTAATGAACTCCTACCGTCACATATTTTATTGTACTTCTCAGGTGAGTTCGGCTGACCCTGCAAGCATGTAGAACTATGGTTACCCATGAACCATGCTTTCTAGTACGCTGCCTGCAGACGCACGGTTTATGCGGTTGCCCTTCCTCTCCTCTCGCACATCCGTCTCACATTTGCTCAGGAAAATACTGCCTGTTCTTGCAAGGTCACATGGGCTTGATTCCAAGGCTAAGTCTCCAGGTGGCTCCGCTTACCGATGCCGGCGTGTGTTGGCGTTCGGGGCCCGGGAACGCAACCCCAAAGTCTCTCTGCCTCCGCCCGGGACCACCGTGTCCTCGTGCGCCACCTGGAGGTCGTCTGCCTGCTTTGCGCGGGCATCGGGGGCGCGCAAAAGGTCAGCGCGCTCCCTGCAGGAGGCCTGGGCTCTGCGCCTTCGCTCCCCCTTCCCTGCCGCTGCTTGCCCCCGACTCCGCCTGGCACGGCGACACCCTCTCACCCCGAAAGAGCGTCGGCAGCCGGGACAGAGACCTCCCACCTCGGCCCCACGTAAGCCACCAGGTCCCACAGATCTTGGCGTCCCGACCCCACTCCCTCTGCCCTGCTCAGGCAGGGTCCCCTCCTCGCAACAGGCCCCGCTAGTCTCTCCTGCAGGCGCTCCTCGTGTGGCTGCCTCGCCCCACAGAATCATCTGCTTCAATGTTTTTCTTCCCTTTTTCCCCCCTAAGATTTTATTTTTAAGTAATCGCTATACCCAAGGTGGGGCTGGAACTCACGACCCTAACATCAAGAGTCACAGGCTCTTCCGACTGAGCCAGCTGGTGCCCCTCAATGTTCCTGCTTGATGTTTGTGAGCATTAGATAGATCATGTTCTAAAAGAATATCTCAAACTAAAAAGCAATATCACGGTTAACGGTAAAACAATAGATTACTAAGAAAAATAATAAATTAGAAATAAAGAAGCACACATCACAAAATTTTAGCCTTTTTCTGGAAGTTCTAACCAATGTATAAGTAAGAGGCTATTGAAAAGGACTATAACAATATTTCATTATTTGTACAAAGTATCATTTATCTTTAAGAAACTTTTTTGGGGGGCGCCTGGGTGGCTCAGTCGGTTAAGCCTCCAACTTCAGCTCAGGTCACGATGATCTCTCGTAGCCCGTGAGTTCGAGCCCCGCCTCCCCTCTGGGCTGATGGCTCAGAGCCTGGAGCCTGCTTCCGATTCTGTGTCTCCCTCTCTCTCTGCCCCTCCCCCGTTCATGCTCTGTCTCTGTCTCAAAAATAAATAAACGTTAAAAAAAATTTTTTTTTTAACTTTTTTTTAACATTTATTTATTTTTGAGAGAGAGAGAGCGCCAACAGGGGAGGGGCAGAGAGGGAGACACAGAATCGGAAGCAGGCTCCAGGCTCTGAGCTGTCAGCACAGAGCCCCACACGGGGCTGGAACTCACCAACCGGACAGGAGATCATGATCTGAGCTGAAGTTGGGGGCTTAACCGACTGAGCCACCCAGGCACCCAGGCGCCCCAGTCTAATCATTTCTTTTAGATTAGAAAGTTTAAATGGAAGAATGTTTAACTGAAAAACTGTTAGAACTAGTTATGTATATCAAAAAGAAGGTGAGTGGGGCTCCTGGGTGGCTCAGTCCCTCAAGCCTCCGACTTCAGCCCAGGTCATGATTTTGAGGTTCCTGAGTTACAGCCCCACATTGGGCTCTCTACTGTCAGCACCCAGCTGCTTAAGATTCTCTGACGCTCTCTCTCTCTCTCTGCCCCTCTCCAGCTTGTACTCTCTCTCTCTCTCTCAAAAATAAACATTGAAAGAAGAAGAAGAAGAAGAAGAAGAAGAAGAAGAAGAAGAAGAAGAAGAAGAAGAAGGAGGTGGGTTACTAAAGAGCTTGTCTCTAATAAAAGAAATAGATTTTCTAACAGCAATGTTAAAAATAGAAAGGAAAAATATTCTACTCAACATGGCAACAGCAAAAAAGTTCCTAGCATAAACTTAACAAGAAATGCATAGAGCCAATTATCCAAAGAATTATGAAAATTCAGTGCATTACAAAAATTAACAGGTAAATAGAGGTGCCATTTTATCTTTCTTGATGCTAAGTTCTAACAACACATCAGTTATTTCCCAGTTTATTTATAAGTTTAGAATTTCAATCAGAATGCCAAATTGAAAATTTCACAAAACACTTCTAAAGTTCACTTGGAAAATTAAAAGATAAGACGAGCCATGAAATCTTTGAAGAAGATTGTAGGAGAGATCATCTCCTAGATCTTTACATGTATCAGAAAGTTCTAGTAATTAAAATAGTGCCAAGTATTACAAGGGTAAAGTAAAATGCATTGATAGAAAAATAGAAAGCATCATATGTAATCTAGTGTATTAGGAACCCTAATCAAGTGTATTAGGAGCAGCATCTCAAAGGGATGCTGAATTATTTTAGAAATAGTATCGACATTAAGGTAGCAGAACTCTGCATTATGGCTGTCCAACATCTTTTGAACACTCTCCAATATTTCTCACTTTGTAAGTGAGTCCTGCTTTACTAAGAGAATCCATTAATCAGACATATGACTTAGGTCTGCACTCACCCTACCCTGCCCCATGATATCTCATGTGGAAAAGAGCCACATGAGGGCACCTGGGTGGCTCAGTCAGTTAAGCTTCCGACTTCAGCTTAGGTCATGATCTCACAGCTTGGGGGTTCCAAGCCTCACATCCAGCTCTGACGGCTTAGAGCCTGGGGCTTGCTTCGGTTTCTGTCTCCCTCTCTCTCTGCCCCTTCTCCGCTCGTGCTTTGTCTCTGTCTCTCAAAAATAAATAAACATTAAAACAAAAACAGAGCCACATGAGGGGGCATATTCAGGGAGATTATTCTGCTAAGTGTGGTGTCGAGTGGAGCAGTCGTGTCAGAGTTGCAGATGTCCCACTGAGTCATTTTTTGTTTTTGTTTTTGTTTTCTTGCTAGAACCATCCTGCGGTATGGTCAGATCTGTTTACCATGACTGCCTTGTCCTTGGCTGTGTAATTACAGCCCATAAGCCTAGTTCTCTGGCCCTCAGGGAGGTCAAACTGTTAACAAAAATTCACACAAAAAATTATTCCCCAAAATAAAATACATGTGGATTAAGGAGTAAAATGTTAAACAAACAAAAACAAAACCCCCAAAGGTAAACCTAAACAGAACTAGCCAAACTAAGAACAATGAACTAACCAACCACTATGGGCCAACATTTGATATGAGTAGATCAAAAATATGTGTCTGGATGAACTGGCAGGCAGTGAGAAATGGAAACCTGGCCAGTTAACATTCATAATGTTAGGTTCCTAACATTCAAACACTGGGCTTCATAACATTATAAGATAAAATTAAATGGACTGTCCAGGGGAAGTACAACTATTCTTAGTTCTCAGGTCAGACAAGAATTTTGGTCTGTGTACTTCATACCAAGCACAGTCTGTGAGGGGATTATCGGACAACGGCCTGAGAGTGAGTCGCACAGACCTATTTTGGTGATGGCCAAAGTTAGACGGGATCACACCAAAAGTACATTAGCGCTATTCACCCAAAACAGTTCCTGCAGGAAAGGTGGAGGCCTGGGTACGCAATGTGCCCAGTCTCTGTACCTCTGACATCATCAAATTGGATGGACTGCATATTCTATAAGGGATCCTCTCCTAATATTTCTTTCAGGTGATCTTTCAATAATTAGGGGACTTAAGCCCAAGTTTATACCTCCTTCGCGGTCGAACAAAGATCTCTCTCTCAATACATAATCAAGATAGGTGTGGGACTATCTTGAGGACAAGGACTATCAGAGGACAAGGGAGATCCAGGCTACTTCCCTAATTTTCAGCTTCCAGTAAGTATATTAAAAATGAAGAAATGGCAAAACCAGAGTTAATTTGAATGCATACATTTTGGCAAGTTACTGCTTTGAATACACACATACAATAAGAGCTCTGTTTATAACTCATTTGGTGGTAACACTGAAACTGAATTTGAGGTCTTTCTTGAATCTGAAGCTCAGATCTTCCTGGCCTCTGGTGTTGGTCCTGGTTAAAGTGAAATGCCACAAATTTGTAGTCTGTATGTTAAAACCCAGGTTGTTCTAGCCTTGGCTAGATGCCCTCCTTGGCCAAGATAAAAACCCTCATTGATATATACCTAATAAAACAATACCATTCCTGGCTTTATAAGCAAACATGTAAAAAGGTCTCTCCTATGTAGGTTTGATTTTTAAGACCCCATTTAAGGGAGGTAAGTGTCTATGAAAAAATAACACAAGGTTCAGAATTGTATACATCTTCCCTTGCCTTTCTTCCAGGCCATGATTAGCTAACAGGGCCACTGTCTGTCCTGGTCATGTCTAGCTCAAGAAAATGAAATTACGTCATCAGGGTACAAAGGAATACTTGTCCTTTGTTAATTCTTCTCTGGTGTTTTCTGGTCCTGTTCCACCCCCACATTCAGAGCAGAAGGGTAAGGAGAAAACAGGCCCATGGCAGGATTACTCGTCCTCGTAGCCCAGCACCCACCTCCATCCAAAACATGTACCTGAAGTTCTATTTCGGAGCAGGAAACCCTCTACACTCTCAGTGGGTCCACGTTTGGATTCTTCCCTGACCATCTCAGAGAAAGAGAATCCCCTCCTCTGAACTCATAAGGCGGGGCTTGCCTGTCTCATGGCCCTCACCACACAACCTTGGAATACACTTATAAGAGAAACCAAAAATGTGATGTAATACCAAAAATACATGCTAAGGAAGGTGGAATAGATTCGAGAAAGTTTCAGGGTTTCTTTTTTTTTTTTTTTTTAATGTTTTATTTTTATTTTTTTGAGAGAGAGAGACAGAGAACAAGCAGGGAAGGGGCAGAGAGGGACACACAGAATCTGAAGTGGGCTCCAGGCTCCAAGCTGACAGCACAGAGCCCGATGTGGGGCTCGAGCTCACAAACTGCAAGATCATGACGTGAGCCCAAGTGGGACACTTAACTGACTGAGCCACACAGGCACCCCAAGTTTCAGGGTTCCTGAGTGGCTTGTCACAAGCAGAGTATAGGACCCTGTCTGACAGCCCAGGAAGTTGATTTGTTTGGAGATACCAGGTTTGGAGGTGTACTAGGCGGTACTGCCTCAACCGGGAGAGTAAAACCAATTCAGACTTCTAAGGACAATCTGGGAGGGAAGAAATGAGCGGGGGACAGGGCAAAGGAGAGGCTTCCTGCAGCACTGAATGGAACACCCCGCCTGGACCGGGGCGGTGGGGGGGGGGGGAGGCGGGTGTTTCAAAGGACTTCTAGGAATAGGGATGACTAATGTTCGATTTTAAATTGTTCGATCACCACCATGTAATTCCCCTTCCTCTCTGCAAACGGTTAGTTGTGTCTACTGTTAAATTAATTACACAAGGAGGCTGTTAGACAGAGGTGGCTCTAATGCCAAAGCTCCTACGTGAGCAAACCAAAATCTAAGCCTGTAAATGCCTCGAGGTTACGAAATTGAAACTAAGGACAGCCAATCGCTAACAGCCAACTAGGTTTTAAGCTACAGCTAATCAATGTCATTTCTTTGCTTCTGCCTTTTATCTATAGAAGTTTTTCCTCAACTCTGTTCAATGGAGTGCTTTTACTTGGTATTGCTCAGATAAATTCTTAGAATTTTTGCATGACCCAGTTAATCTTTTAGCACTACGAAAAGACTTTGTGCAAGTGAAATTGCTTGTGTGTTTGTTTTTGCTTTTTTTACAGAAATCTAATGAAGGAGTCAAGTTTCCCATCTAGGTCATCATGGTAGGGATAGGGCTGGCGTCCTGGGCTGGGGGATGACCCGTGTGCTTGACTGAACAGATTCAGTGAAATGAGAAGCTCTGAGCCAGAGTGACCTTAATAGAACCCCCAGAATCTCCCTCAAACTGGAGAAAGGCATTGGGCTTTCCGGAGGTTATAGAATGGAGGTTTGAGCCAATCTTATCTGGATCTAAAAGGCAAAGAAAGTCAAGCAGAGATGAGAGTTAACTACAGCTATTTGTGATCTTGCCTTCTCACCCTACTAGACCCAAATGGGACTTTGACTTTTGCAGAGGGGCACTGTTGGCAGCTAACCTCATAGGTCCAAGATGCATGGGGGAGAAGGCATGACGGAAACGATCCTAGAGTCAGTGCTTCTGGAGGTTGGAGGACAGGAGGGAGCACTGGAAAAAAGATTGGCAGATTTGCCTGCATACAGTGTGAGCAAGAGTTCTAGCAAGAGGTAACTGTTTCTCTGACCGTGACATTCCAGAATGTAGTTATTTGTAATAAATAATTGCCTTTATTTATTTATTTATTTATTTATTTATTTATTTATTTATTTATTTTGAGAGACACAGAGAGCATTTGCACACAAGTAGGGGAGGAGCAGAGAGAGAGAGGGAGAGAGAGAGAATCTCAAGCAGGCTTCATGCCCAGCCTAGAGTCTAATGCTGGCACAATCTCATGACCGTGAGCGAGATCATGACCTGAGCCAAAATCAAGAGTCAGATTCTTAACTGACTGAGCCACCCAGGTATCCCCCAAGGCTGCCTTTTTTCTTCCTACTTTTTATTTATTTATTTATTTATTTATTTAATGTTTATTTTAAAAGAGAGAGAGAGAGAGAGAGAACGAGCGAGGGAGGAGCAGAGAGAGAGGGAGGGAGAGAATCCCAAGCAGGATCTGCACTGTCAGCTCAGAGCCTGACACGGGTTACATCTCATGAACCATGAAATCATGACCTGAGCCAAAATCAAGAGTTAAATGCTTAACTACTTAACCAACTGAGCCACCCAGGTGCCCCTCTTCCCACATAAAAATATATTTAATGTTTATTTATTTTTTGAAAGAGAGAAAGCAAGCATGAGTGGGGGAGGGGGGTGACAGAGAATCCCAAGCAGGCTCCATGCTGTCAGTACAAAGCCCAATATGGGGCTCGAGCCCAACAAGTGTGAGATCATGACCTGAGCCAAAGTCAGATGCTCAACGGACTGAGTCACCCAAGTATCCCCTTCTTCACACTTTTTAAAGTGACAGCTTTTACATTAACCCCCTAGGATCAAAGGTCTTTGCTCTCACTGGACAAATGGCCCAAAGGAGAGCCACCAAAATGAATGGCAGGACAGGGCAAGCCTGGACAGGAAATGGGTTAAAAGAGGGTTTATTCTCTCCTCTTCTCCCTCAGGGGAGCCAGGGCATCTGCTGCCTGGTCAGGATCAGTCTGCATGTAGCCTTGGCTGTGAGGGTGCCAGTAATTGGATGAAGACTTCCCTGGGCCCTCTGCCTCAGAGATAACTTGTTCCAGCCTCTTATTTACACCTCCATCTGGCAGTGCAGTGGGGTCTAGCGCCTAGAAGTCAGTTGTGCTGCTGGGGACAGACATACAGCCATGCTTCTAGAATTGTGTGGCACAGGGTTGCTGATGAAGTCAGCCTATCTGCCTGCCTAGCATGGTGGCCCTTTCTGCCACTCAACCTGCTTTTATGATTCTGGACGTGTGGCTGCGTGGCCACCTCTCTCTCTCTCTCTTTTTTTTTTCCCTCAAGTTTTTATTTAAATTTCAGTTAGTTAACATACAGTGTAATATTAGTTTCAGGTGTAGAATTTAGTGATTTGACACTTCCATAGAATATCCGGTGCTCACCACAAGGGCACTCCTTAATCCCCATCACCTATTTAACCAATCCTCCCATCTACCTCCCCTCTGGTAACCATCAGTTTGTTCTCTACAGTTAAGAGTTTGTTTGCTTGTCTCTTTTTTCTTCGTTTGTTTTGTTTCTTAAATTCCAAATTCTACATATGAATGAAATCATGTGGTATTTGTTTTTCTCTGACTGACTTACTTTGCTTAGCATAATACTCTCTAGTTCCATCCATGTCGTTGCAAATGGCAAGATTTCATTCTTTTTTGATTGCCAAGTAATATTCCTGTGTGTGTGTGTGTGTGTGTGTGTGTGTGTGTGTACACCGCCTCTTCTTTACCAGTTGATGGATATTTGGGCTCTTTCCATAATTTCACTGTTGTTGATTATGCTTCTATAAACATTGGGGTGTGTGTATCCCTTTAAATTAGTATTTTTGTGTCCTTTGGGTAAATACCTGGTAGTGCAATTGCTGGATCACAAAGTTCTATGTTTAACTTTTTGAGGAACTGCATACTATTTACCATAGTGGCTGCACCAGTTTGCTTTTCCAACAGTGTAAGAGGGTTCCCCTTTCTTCGCATCCTTGCCAACACCTGTTGTGGTTTTTGTGTTGTTGTTGTTGTTGTTGTTGTTGTTGTTGTTGTTAGTTTTAGCCATTCTTTGTAGTTTTGATTTGCATTTCCTTGATGATGAGTGATGAGCATTTCTTCATGGGTCTGTTGGCTATCTCTGGATGTCTTCTTTAGAAAAAGGTCTATTCATGTCTTCTGCCCATTTTTAAACTGTATTATTTGTTTTTTGGGTATTGAGTTTTATGAGTTCTTTATATATTTTGGATACTAGCCCTTTATCAGATACGTCATTTGCAAATATCTTCTCCCATTCTGTAGGCTGCCTTTTAGTTTTGTTAATTGTTTCCTTCACTGTGCAGAAGTCTTTATTTTGATGATGTCCCAATAATTTATTTTTGCTTATGTTTCCCTTGCCTGAGGAGATGTATCTCCTAAGAAGTTGCTATGGTTGATGTTAAAGAGGTTACTTGACTGTGATCTCCTCTAGGATTTTAATGGTTTTCTGTCTCATAAGCCTTTAAGGCATGGCTATCTCTTTATTCATCTCTTTTCCTTCATGTGCCTTTACACTTTCCACAAATCACATTGCCATTTTCTTTTCTTTTCTTCATTAAAATTTTTTTTTAATGTTTAAATTATTTTTGAGAGAGAGAGAGTGCAAGCTGGGGAGGAGCAGAGAGAAAGGGAAACACAGAATCTGAAGCAGGCTCCAGGCTCTGAGCTGTCAACCCAGAGCCCGATGCAGGGCTTGAATTCACAAACTGTGAGATCATGACCTGAGCCAAAGTCAGACACTCAACCGACTGAGCCACCCAGGCACCCCTCTTTTCTTCATTTTTTTAAAATGAAACTATATTTGTCTGTTTGTTTTTTGAGAGAGAGAGAGAGTGAGAGAGCAGGCACTTGTGAGCAGGGGTGGGACTGAAGTAAAGAGAGAATCTTAAGCAGGAGCCTGACTTGGGGCTTGATCTCACCACCAGTGAGATCATGACCTGAGCCAAAATCAAGAGTTAGATGCTTAACCAATTGAGCCACCCACTCGCCATGCCATTTTCTTTAATCTCCTCAAACTGCTTCTGCCTCTCTTCATCTCTTTTAAGGGACAAGTCATACCTTTAAACTTTGGGTACCATGATGGGTGAAAAAAATGTTCCTCTTCTACAGCTCCCCACTACCTTCTGGGGGGGTATGTTCCTCTTCTTGGGTGTGGGTATGCAACTTTTGAGATGAACTCAGGAGCCACATTAATTTTTCTGTATATTAAGTGAAGAAAGATTTTTGAGGGTAGGAGTGAGGTGGGAGGATTCAGGGTGAAGGACACAGGAGATGATGAGGTTGGGTGCCATGGGAGAAAAAGTTTTGGAATGACCCTTCTTTGGTGGCAGAGAAGGGAGAGGGGAATTTGGACAATGTGGGAGAAGGGGACAATGAAGAGGAGAATGATAGCAACTGTTATTTATCCAGTAATTAATTTTTGTCAGGCATCATGCATAACCCTTTTTGCTCATTATTCAATCCAATCCTCCAACAATGTCATAGGTCACATTTTATTATTATCCTTTTGCTGCTAGGGAAACTGAGGCTCAAAAAGCTTAGAGGAATTGCCCAAAGTAACACGACTAGGAAGCTCTGAGCCAGAATTTAAGGGTAAGTTCTGTCTGACTTCAAAGTCCAAATTCTTAATGACAAAAAAAAAAATATATATATATATATTGACTTGCCAAAAAAATTTATGTCTGGGCCTTCAGAAAGGCACAGGGTTGAGTTTTCAGGTAACTGGATTAATTACCTAGGAGGCTGAGTGACCCTGTTCTTCATTTTGTGGGAGAGTAGATGGCACTGATGTGGTCACTAAGCAAGTGACTGGTCCACCATTTGCATATACTGGCTGGCTGGCTGTCGCTCAGAGTCTGGACCTTTTATCCAACTTTCCAGGATCTGGTCAGCCTGGCACTCTTCATTCCTATGGGATAAAGCAAACCAAGGGGTAGGGGAATAGGAGACAGGGACTTAGAAGTACCCGGTTTCTTTCATACACATCAGCATTTTGAAGATTTTAATCAATAAATAATCCATTTTAACAATACTTCCCAAAAGAAAGCATTTTATGGTCTAATTTAAGCTTCTTATATTATTGTTTAAAACCATTTTCTTTGTTTTAGGATAACCATGTATGTCAAAATCACACAATTTCAGGGGGAAAGACCATAGAATATCACAGCTAGAAGGGATCCCTCCTTCACTGCATGGATGATGCATAGGCCCATAGAAGGTCCTAGGATGGCTTTAGAGATCTGTATTTAAAAGTCCTTGCCCTGCTACTTACTAATGGTGTGCCCTTGGGCCAGAAACAGGACCAACTCCTTCCTCTCCAAAACAATGCCTACCTGGCTGATGCAGTGGGGACTGAATGATGTACTCTATGCAAAGTGCCCAGAAAAGGCCCTGTAAGGAGTAGGTGGTCAACAAATGGTAATGGCCTCCCTTGGGCAATATCTTCCAGATGTTCAGAGCAGAACTAGGACTAGAACCTTCTTTTCTGATTCTCATGCGTGTGTGAGTGTGCACACGCATGCCACGGAGCATTGGTGATGTTTGCTTCCATGAAGAACATGGTTTAGTCACCTTGTAATTAGGTGAGACTTTATAGTTTTCAAAGCACTCACTTAGATGATATTGTTCACTCCGTGCAACAACATGGAAAAATTACACAGGAGTGGTATTGCTAGGCCCACTTTGCCCATCAGGGACGGGAGGCTGAGAAAACGTGGTTTTCTTCAGTCCCATGGCTAGCCAGGGGCAGAACTAGACCACCACCCAGATCTTGTGGCTCCTTATCCGTGGCTCTTTGTACTAGCACACAATACCTTCTCACCTAAACACCAAACAGTTTCACCAAAGAGATAAGGAATAGTGGGGAAAAAATACACGGTGGGGGTCATAAATGACATAAGTCACCCACAGTCCTGATTAGATAGTGAGGGAAAAATTGGACTTTGATATGATTGAGCAAAAGGCAGAGAGAAAACACTGACAAGGCAGTAAACAACTCTCCAGGAGGGAATGTGGGACAACGGGGGCTTGTGGTCACTGCTGACCACAGTGTAACTCTTTCCTGTCAGAGAACTACTGGGCACTCTAATTCTGAAATTCTGCAGCCCCATTCTTTCTAACTGCTTCTGCCTCTGCAGCGTCCTAACTGCACATATGAGTTTCCTCAGACAAGGCAAACCTCATTCTTTATCACATTCCGGCTTTAGTTGTCTCCAGTCTCAAGGGGGTGGTATTTCTAAGACCTAGAATTTAGATCATCTTTTTTTTTTTTTAATTTTTTAAATGTTTATTTTTGAGAGAGAGAGAGACAGAGCGTGAGCAGGGGAGGGGCAGAGAGAGAGGGAGACACAGAATCCAAAGCAGGTTCCAGGCTCTGAGCTGTCAGCACAGAGCCCAACACAGGGTTTGAACTCATGAACCACGAGATCATGACCTGAGCTGAAGTCAGACGTTTAACTGACTGAGCCACCCAGGTGCCCCTTGAATTTAGATAATCTTAAATTATCACTGTCTTTCTGCACATAGATCTTGTAGTCTGACGTGCTGAATCAGATGGTATGGAGGCTAACCTGGCCATGTAGCAATCCAGACTATCTAGACTTTTCTTTCATGTCTCTTCATGGAGTCTTCACTGAACACTGCAATCACAGCCACCATGACCACCACCACAATCTCTTGTACTTTCAAATGCATTCTCTTATTTGGTTTGATTTTATTTGGTCCTGACCTCAACTCTCTCTTCCCACTTCTTAGAGGTTTCTTGACAACAGGCCAGTCTTAATCATCTTGTGTTCTCTACAAAAGTGTACTCTCTGCAAAATGCCTCTGTAGCTAACAAAATGCCTTATACGTACAACCTCAGTAAAAATGCCGTGAGCTATGTTGAAATAACACTAGCTCTATCTCTGTGACCAAAATAAGGGCCGCTGCTTTCATGGCCCTGAAACCATCCCAACCACTAAAGCAGATTGCAAGATAGTAAGGAAATGTCTGTACCACAGATTAGAAACGATATTTTAAAAGGCCATATTGACCCAATCATGGATCTTCCTTCCATTGTGTAGATGTGGCCCCTTTTTAGGAAAGTTCTTCCTCTGTAGTATTACTAATCCTATAATGTTGATTATTTATTTTTGAGAGAGAGAGAGAGAGAGAGAGAGAGAGAGAGTGCAAGTAGGGGAGGGACAAAGAGAGAGGGAGACAAAGAATCCGAAGCAGGCTCCAGGCTCTGAGCTATCAGCACAGAGCCTGATGCGAGGCTTGAACTCATGAACCATGAGATCATGATCTGAGCCAAAGTCGGTGGCTTAACTGACTGAGCCACCCAGGCGCCCTTATAATATTACTAACCCTATATTGAGTGTAACTATGATATATAGGAGATTAACTTGCATGTGTAAGTTTGTAGACTCAGACTTCATAGTGCTCATGAAAACATTGAACTCATGGCCTGTCAGTTGACTTACGTAGATATCATATTCAAATCCAAAGTATCTAGAGTAGGGCCGGGAGTGGAGAATAAACATGGCAGTGGTTGGAGGTACTCTTCTGTTAGAAGAGTCTGCAACTGGGGACTTCTAAACCAGAGTTATATATTCAGATCAAGCCATTTAATAAAAATTTACTGTGTGCTAAATGCCTCATCATATGTCATTTCATTCCTGCTTCATAATCCGTTTCGGATGGAGGCGTCGCTAGCCCATTTTACAAATGGCAAAACTGAGCATCAAAGAGATTGAAGGATTCCCCAGTGTTTCATAGTGCCCAAGTCCCATGTTCTTTCTGCATATTGTGGCACCTCAGTTTTGAACATTTTACTAAGTTAAGAGACTTACAAAAAGAACCAAAACCCTGCTAGCAGTCTGTGTTGCTCAGGAGTTGCTGTTTCTCTATGTTCCGGTAAGCCTTATCCTTGCTTTCCTGAACTTTGAGTTTCAGTTGAACATCAAACCGTGGAGGCGGCCAAATGCTGGTGGCACCACTAGGGGTGAGCATGGTAGTGATCCTCTGACACGCCTGGCCAGGCTGCTGTCCACGTGGAATGATGCCCAGCAAGTGCAGGGCCACCCAGCTCTGCCTACGCAAGGCATTCTTCCCTGATGAATGCAGGTTAATGTCCAAGGTTATAAACTGCTGGGAGGCGGGGAGGGGAAGGACTAATCTATGCGGTCTGTGGTCGCCACAAGGTAAGCAGCTCTGCTTTAGACCGCTGGCTTGGAGGAGGCAGCGTCCCCGTGTACCTGTCCTGTGACTCTGGGCAAGTTCCTCGCTCTCTCTGAACCAGAGTTTCCTTATCCAGAAAACAGGAGTAATAAACCCTTCCACAGAGGGGTGCTGAGATTGCAAATCGTGTATAGGGAGAACCAGATGCATCATAACACCTCTAAACACAGCTATTAGTATTGTCATTGCTGCCACTGTTATAGCAAGAAGAACTAGTGCTGGTAGCGTAAGTAAAATTATTCCTACCATGCGTCTCTCAGTGGGTGGCACGACTTAGTCACACTTCTGACACTCCAGCCCTGACCGCCAATGGCCGTCACGAATCCTACTCTGCACTCTTGCGTCACTGTCCACCTTCTCTTCCTCCATTCTCCTTTGACACAAAGCAAATCTGATGAAACTCACATGTCCCCAGAGCAGATCATCGTGGTCTGATGAATCAAGCACCAGGGGTTTGAAGGAGCACCAGACAGACACGGGGAAACCAGAAAGCATGCCTTCAGGTGGCAAGTGGAGTCAGGAACACCAGGGGCGCTTGGGTGGCTCAGTCGATTAAGCGTCCGACTGGATTTCAGCTCAGGTCACGATCTCACGATTCGTGAGTTTGAGCCCCACGTCGGGCTCTGTGCTGACAGCTCAGAGCCTGGAGCCTGCTTCCGATTCTGTGTCTCCCTTTCTCTCCGTTCCTCCCCTGCTTATGTTCTGTCTCTGTCTCTCAAAGATAAATAAATGTTTAAAAAAAAAAAAAAAAAAAAAGAATGCCAATGGTCTGTACTTGGCCTAGCCCCCTGCGATCCTTAGGACAGGCCTTGCTTGGCCAAACCTTCCCTAGGCAAATGAGCTTCAATTTTGTGTTTCAAACATTTCAATTTCCTTTCACAATCACATTCAATGTCTAACACTCCCCCATTTTTAGAAGCTGTCTGAGCCTAGACTCTGATGTTAAGACAGCTTAGTTCTTTGCTTCTTTTTCTTTCATTTCGTTGACGGTTCATTCATTAGAGTGTTACACTCTATACCACTGGGCACTTGGTTTTTAGGGTCTTTTTCCTCCCATTTTATGAGTTATTCCACAGTAATAGGTTTCTGAAAATTTTATACTTTCCTATGATCGTGGCCACTCCATTATTTTTAGATTTCCACATAACTCTTATTTGCCACATTCATTATTTGCCTGAGGAAGCAGACACTATTTTTATTTGCCTTCTCTTGAATTAGGTTTTGGTTTAGTAAAAAAAAAAACCCTGTAGAATGCACCCACACCCACACAGTGTATATCTAGGAAAACTGATGACTTATACCAATCACTCTGGGTTTTATTCTAGTTTTTAGCAAAGTTAAAGACAAACGTGTAAAGTGTAAGAGAGAATGGGAATGGGGTAAATACAGTGTGTTCTGGTATTAAAAACATCATGGGGCCCAGCTTGGTTCTTGGGGAATAGGAAGGATCTTTCATGCCTAATGTGTGCAAGGACTTTGCAAACTCATTTAATGCTCTCGTGAAGTTGAGATCCCATTTTACAGAGGAGGATATTAAGGCCTGCAGAAATGAAAAGAAACAAACCGACATAAAGCCTTGGCCAAAGTCATGTGTTTAGTAAGTGCTATAGCAAGAGTGACATTCTTCCCAGTTTCTCTGGGTGGCTCTAGAGCTCTGTAATTTACTAGCTCTGTGACTTAAGGGAATCCCCTAATCCTCTGGGCCTCAGTTTCCTCACTTGAAAAATGATGTCTAGGTTAAGAACTACATGGTCTCCAGATATCCACTGTAGCTTTAACATTCTGTGAGTCCAGTGAGTGTGTGAGCGTGATCAGGATTGGCTGGTTATGAGCCAACCAGGTATCGGATAAACACCTCCCTATCAGGCCAAGGTGGGTAGGGGAGGGTGAAAGTTAAAAAAAAAACCCACAATAAACAAACTTTGACAAGACCTCTATAAAAACTGTGTGTTCCCAAAGGTTCATCCTATTTGGCGGCTGCTGCCTCGTCCACAGCTTCTGATACCTAAGAGGACTCTCCCCCACAAACTGTAAGTAAAAGAACTTCCTTTGTCTGCCTGGACGGCACCTGGGAGTAAGGGGTTAACAATGGCACGACACAGGTAGAGGAGAAAGTCTGTTTGCTTTTGTTTTCAGGAGAAACTTGATGGTGGCTGAAAATGTGATGTTGTACTGAAATGATTTTCCTCCCTAAGCGTGAATGCTCATCCACACCTTTGCTGACTCTTTGGAGGCAAAATGCTCAGGATGGATGTCAGCTCCCAGTGTGACCTGCATGAAAGCTCTTCTGTCTTTGGCCTAGGAGAAACAGCTTGAATGCACTTATTTGGTTAGGTGCCAATCATGTTTTGAGGTTCCTGCTCATTTCTATTCTCCCCATGACAACTGCTTAATTCAATGATTTGTTTACATATCTATTGCCTGATGTCATTTTCTTCATTCTCTTCCTATTCCTACTAGTGCTGGCGCTGACGCTCCTTTGTCACATAAATGAGCTCCTGGTGTATGTTGCTTGTTACCCTTGCCTTCACCACTGCTCAATGAGAAAATGGAACAGGCTGGGAATTGTCACAGAGCACCATCATCATTTGTTTATGAATTGTCAAATTTCCACTTGTTTGATGCTTTCTGTAACATTTCCTACTTTGAAGATCCTACAGTTTAATTTATTTGGAATAACTCAGAAGCTGCTGACGTACTTTAGGATATTTGTTCTACTGTCTGAAAAATAGATGTGTTATGAGGATATGCTGCCTTTATGCACAAGGGAGGGGCAGAGAGAGAGAGAGAGAGGGAGGGAGAGGATCCCAATCAGGCTCTGCCCTGTTGAGCGAGCTTAGAGGCCGACAGGGGGCTTGATCCCATGAACTGTGAGATTGTGACCTGAGCCAAAATCCAGAGTGGGACTGAGCCACCCAGGCATCCCAGGAGATGCTGCCTTTTAAAATAAACTTCTTTCTAGTTACCTAGGGCTCCGTTAGCCAATTGGGATCCAGTAGGGGCTTGGGTTCTGCTGCCATTAAGCCAAGGCCCATCTGGGGACCACCCCAGACCTACGCTAAAGCCTGAGGTGCTGGATGGAGACCAAGAAGTGCCTTTGACCTAGGTGCCAGTTTAGAAGAAAGAGCAACACTCAGCTCTCTTTCTGAGCTACCTCATGTGTGTTCAAAGCATCAGGGATCAAGCTGTCATAGGGCATCTCACTGCGCTTGTCACTGTGACATGGGGGTGGGTGGGTGGGTAATGAAGCTGTGGGCATCTTCACACATCTATATGTAAAATCTTGCTCGCAGTGCCTGGAGGTCATAGGCTTTCAATGTATTAGCTCCTCATGTCTTCTTGAAAGCCCATCTGCCTTGCACATGGAGAAGCGAATGGACTCTTTACTCCCTTATATTTCTCTAGGAGTTAAATATTCATTTTTACAAATCATTATCTTTTCACAGAACCTCTTCAAGGAAGGCAGAAAGAACTGTAGGTTTCATCTGCTATTTTTCTAAAAAAGGATTCCAAGTCAGAAGCCAGTAGGATGTGGTTTATAATCCCAGGGCATCACAATTTAGGAGGGGCATCAGACATATTCTTTCTGAGGTTCAGATTCCCCATCTTTAAAGTTGGCAGGGTTGACATCTCTGAGGTCACTTGCACTTCTGTTTTTCTGTGATTACCTTCTATTCTCATATTTCCATACAAACTTCTCCCAGATTTGTATATGTATCACCTGTTAATATATTACGTATAATAAATAACGTAATATATAAACCTATTCATTGAGAAATCAAACATTACAAAAAATTTATAAAGTAAAATGTGAGGGTCACTCCATCCCATTTCAGTCCCCACAAGTAACTCCAGGGTGGTTACTCTCTGCTTACATAGATGCACAAACAGTATGTGTTATACCAGTAAAAAACTTTTTTTTAGGTTTATTTATTTATTTTTAGAGACACAGAGACGGCATGGACAGGGGAGAGGCAGAGAGAGAAAGAGAATCCCAAGCTCCATGCTGTCAGTGCAGAGCCTGATGCAGAGCTTGAACTCACGAAATTGCAAGATCACAACCTGACACAAAACTGAGAGTCGGATGTTTAACCGACTGAGCCACCCAGGCGCCTCAAACCATTTTTTTTAAACTAAAAAAGAATGATACTAAATATTACATACTTCCTTGAAACTTGCTTCCTCCCCCCCCCCCCATTGTAATAATACAATGTGAACAACTTCCCACCACACTTTAAAAACAAATTGGCTTGAGACCTCAGTGAGCAGAGGCTGGGGAGCACGGAAATCACTCTCCACGGTCACCCACTCCTGGCTATCTTCCTGTCTCCAGGGATGAACATTGGTCTGTGACCCTGTTTTATGATTAACAGAGGGGCAACATTTGTGCTGATGTGATACAGACCTTTAATCTCTCTGTAGAAGTTTAACTTCCCATAAGCAGTATTGGTTCAATTTGACCTTTTCTCTGTTTTTTCTTCTGGTTGAATCAGCACACTCAGACTAAAAAAATAACTTGGTAGTATATAGAAACATGGGATCTTGGGTAATTATTTTTTTTAACATTTATAAAGAGATATATAGTAATATCCAACATTTTCATAATGCATTATAAAACATCTTCCAATTTATCATGCAACTAATTTGACAAACATATTTGGAGCAACTACAATGAGTACGGGTGCTCACAAGTTACATTAGACCTGGCAATGAGACAACCAGAGCAGATATTAGCACCATTTATTCCATAGTAAACTAAGACTCAGAGAAGTTACTGACTTGCTCAAGGTCCCAGTGAGGAGGAAGCAGAGCCAGTGTCTGAACCCAGGTCTGTCTGACCGAGGATCAAAACCCTGTGTGAATATATGAGATGTTTATTAATCGACAAGCTCTATAGTGTAAGGCTGATGAACCACAGCCCAAGGATTTTGGGTCCTCTGGTGTGTCATCAACAAGTACTCTGGGGGTGTTATTGGGGACATTAGAGTCACCCAAAGGCTGATTCCTTTCACCAGGCTCACTCTTTCCTTGAAAGAGGGGAGTACTGCCCCTTATCCTAACTTTGTGCCTTATTAGTTACATGTCCTTGGACAAATAATTAAACTTTCTTATATTCTTCCCTTATCTATTATATAATGTATGTGGGGGGAGGGGAGAAGCCCAGCTGCCTTCTGAGGGTATAATGAGGAATAAATTATATAGTGCATGTAAAGCAATTAGCAGAGTACTTGGCAATAAATGGTCATTTGCTATTATTGGGTGATGTTTTCCTTTTGTTTCATCAGGGAAACATCTTTATTTCTTATTTGTTAATTCCTTTATGCAATTACCTGAACTGAGAGAGAAAATTTGCACTTTGGTCTGAAGGTCACCAATTTCAGGTTGGCTTTTATCCACATAAAGAACTAGTGGCCAGATTTAAAGTTAGTAATCCCCGGGTACAATCTTAGGAACTAATATATAAATGAGGAGAAACCCTATCTTCAGGTGGCTGGGATGGGAGGGGTCTCAGAAGATCATCTTCTCTAGAGATCATTGCCTATTAGTCTATCCTGTCTGTCCCCAGTGACAGTGCTGTGGTTCCACTCTTTGGGGTTAATGCGAGAACCCCTGTTGAAGTGAGAGTGGCATCAATGACACCCTCTTGTGAATTAGTTCAGTAGCCATCCACTTCTTATATCAACCCTGCCTTGAAGGGATGCAGAAAATGTGAAGAAATTGATTTGCCATGCGGGGCAGCACTGGGTGGGGAGCTCTGCCTCATCCTAGCTGAGACCATGGGCAAGTCTGTTAACTTCTCTGGGTATTAACTTGCTGGTTAACTAATGAAGATAATAGCTGCCTTGGTTACCCCATTGCTGAGTGGATTAAATGAGAACTGAGATGTCCCTGTGCTTGCAGGAAGTAGAAAGCAGGCATGGGGCATCTACCCTATGGATGAGTGTTTGAGAGGGAGAAGACCAGGGAAAGGAGGAGGTCATAGTATTGAATAGGACACCATTCAAGATAATCCTTACCACCATTTTTTTTTCTTTGATAGTCCAACACCTGCAAAATTAATCTTTCTAACATCCAGATGAGAGTGCTGGGAGCTTGCATTTTTGACTAGCCCAAGGTGGCAGCCGAACAGAGGCAAGATTCTTTTCGGAGGGCCACTGCCGAGGAGGGTGCTTGCATAGGGTATCTTCAAACCAGAGTCTCTCTTTGCTAGAGCAGTGAAGCTGAGAGGGATTGGAGCAGGGATCACTGTATGACTTTGGCATACAGAGTGATCCTAGAGTCCATGGGAGCCTCCAGTCCAGAGCCACTTGGGGAAAATCCTCCCCTTATATCCCAAATGGTGTCATAGGTGGTTGAATATAAGAAAAAAGAGCCTTGCACACCATACTCTATGTCCCAAAGCCGAAGGGAGGTTAATTGCAAGGCCAAATGGCAGTTCCTCCTCTCAAGCTTGCTACCCAAAGAATAATCCAGGCTAACAGAATAAAATGGGAGATGGCCATCGAGGCTGAAAGCCTCACTGTCCTGGCTTCAAGTCATCCAGAGCACCCAAAGACACCAGAGATCCACGGAGGGATAGTCAATGACCACAGTGCCGTCTATTTGTCAGATTTGAGTGGGTCACTAGTTAGCTGGTTCAGTCTCAGAATCAGTGAACCCAAAGGTCTCCTGGAAGACATTCTATTTAGGATGACCATGAAATTTGGCATCCCACCTTCCTCCATTGTGGCTAATTGCAACTACTTAAGCTAGAGGGAGAAAAACCCAGACCTCATTTGTTTATCCATTATGGACATGGTTCAGAAATAGAGGGGCCCACAGGGCTTGGTAGCATACATTGGCTGTCTTGGTCATGAACCTGTCTGATCCACCTGCAGTTCTGTTCAGGACACTCCCACACTCTTTTCCAGACCTGTCACCATGGCCCACCGATTTCCAGCCCTCACCTCAGAACAGAAGAAGGAGCTCTCAGAAATCGCCCAGCGCATTGTTGCCAATGGGAAGGGGATCCTGGCTGCAGATGAGTCCGTAGGTGAGTGCAAGTAACATCATACAAGTGTATTCTTATTTCTACAACTTAGCAAAGGCAATCAACAATCATATTCTTTCCTCTGGGAGGAGTAAAGGTACACAGCAGTGGGAGCAGAAGACCCAGTAAACATAGACATTTTGAGTCCTGTAGTTCCAGTGGGTAGATTTCTGAAAAACAAAGGAAGAGGCTCAAGCCCTCCATTTTAAGGCCCCCTTGCCAGCAATCATTTGGGTTTTTTTTTTTTAATGTTTTATTTATTTTTGAGAGAGAGAGTCAGAGAGACAGAGTAGGAGCAGGGGAGGGGTAGAGAAAGAGGGGGACACAGAATCTGAAGCAGGCTCCAGGCTCTGAGCTGTCAGCACAGAGCCCAGTGTGGGGCTCAAACTCTTGAACCACGAGGTCATGACCTGAGCCGAAGTTGGATGCTTAACTGACTGAGCCACTCAGGTGCCCTGCCAGGGATCTTTTGAATATAGACTATAGCAAGGCCAGGAACTCAGTAATAAGAATGAGGTCAGATACACAGACCTCTGCTGCTGAGAAGTCAGTGTAAAGTCAGCTAAGGAAGGTCAGGGAAGGCAGGGAAGTGTCCATATCTGGAACAGGGAAGGGCTTGTGGCTGAGAGAAGCCCAGGATGGCACAAGGGAGGGTTGCGGCTGGCCTCTATGGCCCACCATAAAATGATAGAAGCTAGAGGAGTCAAGAGCCCGCCCCATCCCTCCTTCTACTGTATCGTCTAGTCAGATTGAGGGCTGGACCTGGGGGTGGGGGGTGGGGGTGGCTAGAGAGGTCTGAGGGCCTTACAAACCCACTTGGACCCAATGGTGGCTTCCACCCGCCTGGACCCTGACATGTCCATTCCATGCACTTCCTAACCAGCATCCTGACAGCAGCCCAGGTCTTTCTTGAGGGAGCCAAAAGGGAGACAGTTTTGAAGATCTGAATAAAACAGAGTCTTGCCGTCCTGCTGAGGGTCGCTGAGCTAGAGTGGAGGAGGCCAGCAGTAAAGGTCTGGCTTGCCCCTCCAGCTGCATTTGGCCCGCCCACCTTATAGGCACCATGGGAAACCGCCTGCAGAGGATCAAGGTGGAGAACACTGAGGAAAACCGCCGGCAGTTCCGGGAAATCCTCTTTACCGTAGACAACTCCATCAACCAGAGCATCGGGGGCGTGATCCTTTTCCATGAGACCCTCTACCAGAAGGACAGTCAGGGGAAGCTGTTCAGAAACATCCTCAAGGAAAAGGGGATTGTGGTGGGAATCAAGGTAAATACTTCCATTTCCACCTCCCTTCTGCCTCATCCCAGCCCAACTCTCAGCACAGTCACTGGGCCAACACTCTGGACACCCTCATCATCCAACTGTCATTCGTACTCCTTTCCAGCATCATCCTCCCCCTGAGGACCAGATCCTCTTCTAGACTTTTCTGCCAGTGGCTTCTTCTTCCAGCCAAGTTTTCTATAAGGTACTTTATCTCCTGGTGTCTCAGTTTCTCCATTTCTAAAATGGGAATAGTAGGGCGTACCTCATAAGGCACTTATAAGAATGAGGAGTTTATAAAACAGTTCCTGTCACATAATTATTATTTATTTCAGGATCACTATTATTATTGAAGCATTTACCATTCAGTTATAACTCTGTTATCTCAAACCACATGAGCTCAGGATTGAAAACTAGTATCAGTTGAGTGCTTACAACTCCAAGTGCTCCTTTAATCTTCCTCATAACCTCTGGAGGTCAGTTTAGTTATTATCCTAATGTTAGAGATGAGGCAAGAAAATGGAATTACAAGGCATAGCGGTAACTTGCCCACAGCAAGGCAAAACCGGAGCCAGTTCAAACCCAGGCTGTCTACCTCTCTGGCTCATGACCTCAGATTCTGGTATGCCGAGAGTAGGGGCTGTGTCTTTATTGTTTTGATTTCCTGGAATAATGTAGTGCCTGGTATGTGCAGGTGCTCATGAAATTTCTCTTAGACACATAATTTAAGGGAGCTACTCCTATATGGCACCTCTACATCCCAGGTACTGTCAGATTACTTCTTATTTACCAAGCTCCCGGTGTTTTCCATACTTTCCATCTTCTTAGTGTTGACACTCAGACATTGTTCCTTCCAGGTAACTTCCCTTCTGCTGTGGACTGAATTGTGTGTCTCTGCCCCTCCCTCCATCCTGTTACTAACACACCTTTGGAATTCAACTCCTTGCCTTATGAAAAATGACAACTATTAGTACCAGGGTCTCTGCTTGTGTTTTCCTGGGGCCCGTGACATCTGCTAATTGCTTGTTAATTATGTTCACAGTTAGACCAGGGAGGTGCTCCCCTTGCAGGAACCAACAAAGAAACCACCATTCAAGGTAAGGATATAACCCACTGATATGAATCATGCCAATATATGTTAGAAATGATGGCAAGCAAAGAGGGAAGCAAGGGAAAACAAAATATGAATATCACACTGGTTTTAGAGCCACACACATCTGCTTTTCAATCCCAGCTCCTCTATGTAATAACTGTGTGACCTCAAGCTAGTCATGTAAATGTTCTGAGCCAGTTAAAATGGGATGACAGTGTCTGCTTTGCAGAATAGTTGTGGGAATTAAATTAGATAAGGTACATAAAGTGCTTACCACAGTGCTTTGTGCAGAGAAGATACTCTGTACCTGAGAGTATAAGTTTTAGAGAAAAATCCAGCAGCAGAAGAGAGGAAAGGTCCCAAGTTTTGGAATCAGACTCACCAGGGTTTGACTCCTGGTTCTATCACTTCCCAATTAGACAATTTTGCAAGGTACTTCACTGCCCAAGTAGATAAGTATGAACCACAGCTTTGGGTTAGCTAAGCGGAATTTGAATTCCTGTTCTGTCACTTGTTAGCTATGCAAACTTGGTAAAGCCACTTAACCTCTTGTAGCCTGGGTTTTCACATCTGTAAAACTACTATAATATTAACTATTAGAATTCCTATGGTAATTAGATGAAGTATGCAAAATTCCTAGAATCATGCCTGGAACATAGTAAATACTAAACAAATATTAGTTCCCTCTATTCTTACAAAGTATAAAGCCCCAGATCTTTGGGCACAGTATCAGGATTGATATATATTTGCCTGGATGTTTTCAGTCCTTAAGCTCCACCAACTGAAAGGTAAGGCAAGGAAGAACTTCCTCACTTCATCAGTGCCCCATGGATCAGGGATAAGGGTGCAAAGAAGCCTTTTTCTCTTTTGTGACTTGCAGGGCTCGATGGCCTTTCTGAGCGCTGTGCCCAGTACAAGAAAGATGGTGCTGACTTTGGGAAATGGCGTGCTGTGCTAAGGATTGACAACCAGTGTCCATCCCACCTTGCCATCCAGGAAAATGCCAATGCCCTGGCCCGCTACGCCAGCATCTGTCAGCAGGTGCTCAGCCTTCCCCTTGAGCTAAAACAACAGTAGGAAAGAGCCTTCTTCAGAGCTTCTCTTTCCAATTTTACTATAAGTACATGAACCTTATCTCACCCCTGTATCCTGGTGGCATTTTGTACCACTTTTGCTATAGCTAAGTATGGTAGGGTAAGATTTGCTTCCACAAGTTAGCTATGAACCCAAAGGCTGATGCCATCAATAGCTGCCCTCTGCCGAAGCTCTATAAGCTGAGTCTTACGAGTGATCCAGCCCCTAGGGCCAGGGCACTTGCTTGCCTATGCTCCATCACATCTAAAACATGATCCTCTGAGATCCCTAGCTCAAGAGTGACAGCTCTGATTTAGTCCCAATCCAAATAGTATCTTGGAGGATGGTGACCTGACACTAGTTTCCAACATACGTTGGAGTGTCCTGGGATCCCAGTTAACGTCTGATTTGCTTGTGTGGGTGTTATGTTGGAGTTACCAACGTTCTCAGAACTATAAACAGTGCTTAATTCCTTAATTAACCCACACAAGGGGGATCTTTCTTAGTGATCTTGACTGCACTAAATGGGTGACAACTAGGTTCTGAGGTAGCTAGAATAATCTCTAGCATGATCTGTATCTATAGAAACTATGGGTTTTTATTTTTTTTATTCACTCCCAGGAGAACTTTTTTTTTTTTTTAAACTCACTGTGCTTTTTTGGCCAAGCTACAAATGCTCTTTAGAAATCCCATTAAATTTCTTTTCACTGCCTTTAAGTCAGTGAATGGTATTTCTCTATAAGGGCCCCATTTTATACCAACTGCAAGTGTCAAACATCTTTTTTTAAGTTTATTTACTTATTTTGAGAGAGAGAGAGAGAGAGACAGTGTGAGTGGGGAAGGGACAGAGAGAGAGAGGGAGACAGAGAATCCCAAGCAGGCTCCTCGCTGCCAGCACAGAGCTTGACTCAGGGCTTGAACTCATGAAACTGTGAGATCATGACCTGAGCTGGAAGCAAGAGCCCAGACGTTTAATCAACTGAGCCAGGTGCTCCAGGCAGCTGTAAAACATCTTCTTAAGGAAAGGATCACAGTGAGCAGAGCTGCTCTTTACCTCTTCCTTTTCCCTTTTTAGAATGGGCTGGTACCCATTGTTGAACCAGAGGTACTTCCTGATGGAGACCATGACATGGAACACTGCCAGTATGTTACTGAGAAGGTAAGTCTTGAACATGAAAGTCCCAATTCCAGTTGAAAAATCTTGGTACTTAACATATATCAGCTGTGATATATGAAATGTTCTTCAGTTGGAATCATTACGTAGCATTGAGAAGGTAAGGAGGTACTTATCAAACCTTTTTTTTTTTTTTTTGTCACAATGGTATTCTCCATATGGAAAAAGCACAGAATTTTCTGTACTAAGACTTGCATTTCATAATCCACGTCCCCAGCTGTGGGACCTTTGGTAAATCCTGTTATCTTTTTGGATCAGTTACATTATATGTAAACAGAGAAATTTAAAAATAAGATGAGTAAATGTGAAATGTAAGAAACAAAACAGATGAACATAGGGAAGGGAAGGAAAAATAAGATTAAAAACAGAGAGGAAGGCAAACCATAAGAGACTTTTAAATACAGAGAACAAACTGAGGGTTGCTGGAGGGGACGTGGGTGGGGATGGGCTAAATGGGTGATGGGCATTAAGGAGGGCAGTTGTTGGGATGAGTACTAGGTGTTGTATGTAAGTGATGAATCACTGGGTTCTACCCTTGAAGTCAATACTAGACTGTATGTTAACTAATTTGAATTTAAATAAATAAAAATTTAAAAACCTGTATATTAAAAAATAAATAGGTAAAAATAAGACGAGCATCACGTGAGAAAAATGTAATTAGAAGGTACTTCATTCATACTTGCAGTGTAACCTGATTTCAGTTTCTCCACCTGCAAAAGTAGGTGGACTGAGATGAAGCTGGTTGGGAAGCTTTGGCCAAGCCTCATACAAGAATACCTTTGGCTCGCATCCCTGCGACATAAAAGTGCCAAGGTCAGGTGACTGTCAGGCTGGCTCTGGGTTTCACCTGTTTGGACCTCTTGTCCTTCAGGTCCTTGCTGCTGTCTATAAGGCCCTGAATGACCATCATGTTTACCTGGAGGGCACCTTGCTGAAGCCCAACATGGTGACCGCTGGACACGCCTGTACCAAGAAGTATATGCCAGAGCAAGTGGCTATGGCCACTGTCACAGCTCTGCACCGTACTGTTCCTGCAGCTGTTCCTGGTAAGGCTTTGCTTCTCCTCTGACTTGAGATCTTAGCTCTCATCCTGTGAAGGAGTTCCACAACTTCTTGTGTTTGTCTAAAAGTCTTCTTTTTTTCCAGGAAACAGACCTCTGTATCTCAGAGGCAGCCAGCACTTTCCCTCATACTCCATGATACCACATATCCTGAGTCTGTCCAAATGCACACAATCCATTTATTTCCTCAATATTTAATCACCCTCCTTTTTATTAAAGCCTTCTCTTTTTAGCCCAGTTAACCTCAGCAAAAGCTAACTAATTTTTCCAACCCAGTTCCATGCAAAGAGAGAAAAGATTGAGGCATCACATTTCTTTTAGGCTCATTGCTCGCTTTCTCAAGCCAGGCACATAAACTGGGAATAGTAGAGAGGAATGGCTTCTTTCCTTCCAGGTATCTGCTTTTTGTCTGGTGGCATGAGCGAAGAGGATGCTACTCTCAACCTCAATGCTATCAACCTTTGCCCTCTACCAAAACCCTGGAAACTAAGTTTCTCCTACGGACGGGCCCTGCAGGCTAGTGCACTGGCTGCCTGGGGCGGCAAAGCTGCAAACAAGAAGGCGACCCAGGAGGCTTTCATGAAGCGGGCCCTGGTAAGATGCTACTGCTTCTTAGCTACTTGATCAAGTGGATACTTGGAGCTTTCTTACCTGGGGAAGCATTGCTTTTTTTTTCAGGCCCATGATGGTATCTCCAGAGAGTGTCTGCTAGATGTTTGAAAAGGTGGCATTAGAGCTCAGTAGGAAGGAGAGGGCTAGAGAGAGTTGTGAATTATCCACACTGGGAGCTTAGTTGATGACAGCAGACTGAAGGACAATCTCCACAGAGACACTGGCAAGGGAACATAAGAGGGCCAAGGACTGACCCCAGGCACCTTTCATTTTGGGGAGATGAAGAAGAAAGCCATCATGACAAGCAGCAATAATATGAACCAAGGATCCTGGGAACAAATGGAGACAAGTTTCAAGGGGATCAGTAGTAACACACTACAGGGAGATTCAGAATAAAGGCTGAGGGAAAGCGGACATTGGCATTTAGAAGCATATACAGTGACCCTCAGCTCAACGATTTCAATAGAGAGAGAATAGGAAAGGTTGTCAGGAAGGAAGGTTGGTGGGAAAAGGCCCAGAAAGGATACCAGGAGAAATAAGGACTAAACGGATTTTATTCCATCAGTAACGATTCCTTTTTGAATACCTAGTATGAGCCAAGGGCTGGGGTGAATAAAGGAGATGCAGATACCACCTTCAGGGAGCTTAGGGTTCAGCCAAATAGGGGAGAGCCTGGCATGTTTAAGTGTAAAGCAAAAGGAGCCAGAGGAGAGATTAAAGACAAGGTCAGTGGGGATAATTGAGAGGACAAGGAGTTAGAAGAAACAAGATTGCACGAAACTAAATATTAAATGCAGGTGGCAGAGTTGGTCTTGGAAAGGAGGGAAGAGGCAGCAAAGAAGAAAAAAAAATCGGTTTGGAATCAGGTCTGTAGAGGTGAAGGGATGTAGCAGTTGATTCCAGTTGAGGCCATCTGTTGAGGGTGATAAGGGAATGGAGATTTCAGTTTTAATTAACATTGGGGAAGCTTGGAATAGTTGTTGGAGTAGCCTGGGAGGAGACTGACCAGACATAATGGCCAAGCATCAGGCACGGTATGGCTGAAATGAGAGTAAATTTGTGGTGTGTTAACTTAGATCCTGAAGTTTCCTAATAGCTTAATCATGCAGGAAGATCCAGATCAATCTCAGTGGGAAATGGCAGGATAGAGTAAAAGTTCAATAGGGAGCTAGGACAGTGCTGAACTTGAGCAATAGCCCTAATGTGGCTTGCTGATCACAGAGGAGGCTGGGCAAAGAATCAAGCATAGCCAGAAGTTTGGTGATGAGACATTAAAGAAAGGAAGGCCCCAGAGAAGCTTAGAAGACATCCTACAGGCATAAAAGAGGTGTGAGATTTTAGAGGTAGTTCTTGACTTTGTTAGGATGGAGAGCTGGGTCTGGCTGTGCTGATGTGTGGCTGAGGAGGTGGGGAGATGTAGCTAGTATGATGGAGGGATTGTGAAAGAAAGGGCTGGAAGGGCCATCTGCACAAAACAAGGGAAGTTGAGTTCATCATTCAGGATGGTGGTTCTCAAGCATGAGTATGCATCCGGATCACCTGGAGGGTGTGTGGAAATACAGACTTCTGGGCCTCAGCCACTGAAGTTTCTGATTGAGAAAAACTGGGGTCAAGCCAAAGAATTTTCATTCCTAAAGAAGTGCTTAGGTCCATGCAACATACTTTGAAAATCACTGTAGATGTAGAAATAAGTCCCAGAGAGAGCAAGACTATAGCAACAGTGACTTGAAGACATGATACCATCGAGGGGCATTCAAATATTATTATTGCAGGTTTTGTAATTCTGGACTCATCTTTAATTGGAATTTATACAAGGAATCAAATGATAGTGTAGTTACAACTCCAAAACATTATATATTCTTGTGGACAAATATAGGTGGAAAATGGAAAATTTTTTTTGAAATATTTTCTTTGAGAGTGTGAGTGGGGGAGGGGCAGAGGGAGAGAGGTAGGGAGAGGGGAGAATCCCAAGCAGGCTTCACAGTGTCAGCGCAGAGCCCAACTTGGAGCACGAACTCACCAACAATGAGGTCACGACTTGAGCTGAAGTCAAGAGTCAGAGGCTCAACCAACTGAGCCCCTCAGACGCCCCTGGAATAATTTCTTTAATTTGCTGTGTTGTACCTCTGGCTATACCTTGCCTGGTCCTTTGGCATACTATCTGGACCATTTCCTAGCAAACGACTTGAACAGCCATTGCAAGCTTCTCCACTGTTCAGATTGAAATGTCCATTCCCTTATCACTATATCAATGAGAAGTTTCTCAACTTTTAGTACTGTTGTTGCAATACTGTTGGTACTAAAAAGAGACTTTCTCAGTAACTGACACAAACCTCAGCCTGCCTGAGAAATGCTCAGAAAGCTGGGATAAAAAAGGAGATAATGTATCATAAAAGGAAAGGAATGCTATCAGCATCAATATTTAGCAAAATCACTGTAGGGAGAAAAAAAAAATCCAAATGCAGGTGGAGCTGGTTTCAAAGGAGAGACACAGAGAGTCAAGCAGAGGGTTTCATTTGCTCTAACCCCATGTCCTCTCTCACGCTTGCTTTTTAGGCTAACTGCCAGGCAGCCAAAGGACAGTATGTTCACTCCGGCTCTTCTGGTGCTGCTTCCACTCAGTCTCTCTTCACAGCCTGCTATTCCTACTAGAACCTGAGGCCAACCAGCCTGCCTCTAGCTCTCCTACATGCCTTGGTTGGAGGGCTGAAAGAGAACAACTGGCCTTGGACATTAGACAAAATCAGATTTGAACTACTGGAAACACAGTACCTGTTAAATTCTTAGACTCAATGAAAAAACATCAGTTACTAAAACATAGGTGTGAATATCAAGGATCTGACAAAATTTCACGCAATTTCCTTCCAACGGCTCCAGCTCCCCATGCCCCAGAGTATCTATCTAAGAAAAGAATAGACTTAAAAACAAAACCATTCAAATAATGACATTCAAATATCGCAGAAGCTGAGTGCAGAGAAGTGTATCTCACTAAACAATCTTAGCAGTGGTATGTTACGAAGTAGACAACTGCAACCAACGAAGAAATAAAATGTTCTAGAAGCCTTCGGCCGGTATCAGGTTTTACTTTTTGCTCTTGCTTCCAAAGGGCTCAGTATATTTCATTACCTTTGACTCTACTAGACATGACTGACATTAATGGTTAGGGTCCTCAACTTGGGCTACTCCTGGGAATAACCTGCCAAAAACTAAAACTCCCAGATGCTCAGCCCACACCACAGCCCAATTAAATCAGAAACTGTGGATGTGGGATCCTCTAAATATCAGGGTTTCTTAACAGCTCCCTTGGTGATTCCAACGTACAGCCAAGTTTCAGAGCTACCACGCTAAATTTCAAGTTTGAGGATATTTTGAAATGAAAGCCCTTCATAATATGAAAGAAGCTAAAATGTAAAGTGATTTCAAGCAACACACGGAGTATTATGGGAGAATCAGTGTTGCTGTGATGCCTGCAGGGTTCCTCTTGAAGTGGCCCAGGTTTGGGGATATAGACTATGCACTCCCTCTGCACATCTAAGCATGCTACCTTGTTTTGCAGTAAATGCTATTCACACAATTATACTTTATTGGCTTTCAATTTTCAAAATTAACCTAGAGAAAAAGCATTATAGACAACCATAGTTAGAAAAGAGAATTTAACTATTTTAATTTTGTGCAATATAAAAATAATGATTTTGGTGGGAATAAAAGTAATGATTGAACTGATAGAAGCTAGGAAATTAAAGGGAGAGAAGTGAGGGAACATTAATTCACTTAGTGGGAAGTCAAGATATTACTAAAAATTGATGGATTAAGAAATTGTGCTTAAAAAAAGAAATAGTCCTCTAAGTCTATTAAAGGAAATGAATAGAAATCACTAAAATATCCATATGTATAATTAAATATAGGAGAAAGTAGTAAACTAAATTTTTTGTCTTGAAGAGTACAAAGATAAGTGATATTGCTTGGAGTAGATAAATTAAGAACTAGAGGCATAAGCAAAGTATTTAAGGCAGGAAGACAGAATTAGTCTAAAGGGGCTTTGTTTGAGGAGAGAGACCCGGGAGTAGGGCACACAGAAAATTTTTAGCTCCTGTGTCTCCACCACACTTGAGTGTCTGTTTCTGTATACTTGTATTACTTCTCTAAAGACAGCTATATTCATATAAACAATTCAGACCTACCTTAGAGATCATTTGGCCTGAGACTTTCACTTTACAGATGATAAAACCAAGCCTAGAGCAGTGAAATTACTTGCTGATGGTCACACATATGGGGGTTTAGGATAGAGCTGAGAGATTAGAATCCAGGTCTCTTTCTCCTATAATGGACACATGGCCAGGAAGGAAGGCAAGGACAGGACAACAGGCAGTGTTCAAAACCTCTATCACCAGTGTTGTAGGTCTTCTACGTTTCTTACCTCATTCATTCATTCATTCATTCACTTACTCAATCAGCAAGTAGTTGAGCTCCTACCATGTGCTAAGCTCCCCTGAAGCTGGCAACACCTGATGTGACAAAACTCTCGCCCGGAATTTTATCTAGAGCTCACTTAGCATCACTGACCCTATGTTGTACAGAAACCTCCTAGACTATCATTTATTGGTTGAGCAAGAATCTATAATCAATGTATTTTGATCCAGGCCAAATTACACTTCCCTAGGGATAAGGATTTATATAATGCATTTTCCGGGCTATCATCTGGTATATTTTTCCAACTAAAGCACTACAGTTGTCTTTGAAATCTCAACCCCAGTAATTTATGCCACTGAGAGTAATATGAAGACAAATTTTATGAGGCTACAGACTTTAATTTCTATTAACTGTATGATCACTGAGGGAATACATTAGTGGGTTCCTACCTTTTGGCACACTGTCGGATTTATTCTAGTTATTGAACACCTGCTAAAAATAAAAGTTGGTACTAGGCACTGAAGGTAATTGAGAAGTTTCAGCTTTAGGCTAGGGGTGATATTTGCATATCACACAATCAAACTTAAGTAGCTAAGCAAGAAACACAGGTGCCATTGACTAGAGGTTGGGAAGTGGGAGGAGATAGCATCTAGGGTAAGCACCGAGGCATGGCCAAGGGGAAGGAACTCTTACAAGAGCCTTTGTGTAAGAAAATTTACTGGAAGAAAAGGATATCTTGAAGGCATAAGTACCAAAAGCAGGAGAAGCCAGGGCAATATGGAAGCAGGGCGGGGGTGGTGGTGGGGCGGTGGGGAGGTGACTAAAGCACTTTTAAGAAGATGGAGAAATAACAAGCAATCTAAAGACATTTGTCTGCTTGAGATGAAGAGCTGAATTTCACACATGAGTTTACATCATGCTGTCAAAAACAAGATACTGAGATGACTCATAATGATTCATAATGTGAACTGATTTAACAGAAGCTGAAGCCAACTGTGACAATGAGAATATAAGCCTCTAGAACCTTGCAGAAATCTTAGAGCAGGCTTTAGGCAAAGCAGGAATAAGACTTCAAGTTCATCTGATGTAGCTCTCCTGGGGTGAAAGCCTCCAGGTTGACATCTACATATCACTTTTAGCAACAGATGAGGGAAACGGGGCCCAGGACGCTAAGGCAGTGGTCCAAGGTCACATCACCAGTAGGTGAGACTTGCAAAGTCCTCTTGGTTTGCAGAATTTGGGGTGGTGAAAAGCACCAGTTCTGGAGTCAGACAATCTAGGTTTAAACGTTGTCTCTGCCACTTCCTAGCCATGTGACCTTGGGCACATTATAGAACCTTTCTGCGGTTCAGTTTCTTCCTCTTCAAAATAAAACAAGTACAGCATTGCAAATTATTGAGAGATTAAATGAGTCAATACATCTCAATAACAGGTTCACATCCCTTATTATAATTTTCACAATTCTGAAATCCAAAAGGCTCTGAAAACAAAAATGTTCTCATAAGTTTGCAGCAAATTATTTGGTGGCAAAATGTGACTTGAGACTGTCACCTTTATTTCACTTGATGGGATGCAGAGAAAATGTGCCTGATTTTAGGTTCTGACTCAGACCCTGCAGAGGGAGTTATACAATATGTAGCACAAGCACTATATTTAATCTCTAAAATCTGAAAAATTCTGATTTCTAAAACGCATACACCCTCAAGGCAATCGGATAAAGAATTGTGGACCTGCCCTTAGAACAATATCTATCCCATATGTAGGGTAAAAATGAGTTACCTATGCTCAGTAGAGCCCAGAGGGCTCATGTAATGCTACCAATTCCCTAAGCCCATTTTCTAGAAAGGATGAACGAAGACACAGGAGTAATGGCAAAGGTCAACATAGGCAGTCATAGCTCTTTTTTCATTAGTCAAATAAAGGTTTTTCTGGCTGTAACACAGTCTGTCCTAACCTCCTGAAATGGTTGAACACTCAATGCTGGGTATCAATCTCTAAACATTTATAAAATCAGTCAACAAGTATTCATTTAGCACCCACTGTATACTTGGTGATATCGACACTACATGGTCCTTGTATACTTACCATTGAGATGAAGAAGACAAGGGTACAGTTAGGAAACAAAATGGTATGCAAAAATGTGCTAAATCACAGTGGCATAGGCTACATGCTGAGATCAAAGGGGCTTTATAAAGACAGTGGGATGAATTACAGACAGCTAGTTATATGATCTTGGGGTCTTGAGACTCAATTTCCTCGTCTGTAAAATAGGATTGCTGTGAGGTTAGCAATATTTTATGTATAGTGCCAGATATATAAGTTGTGAACAAATATTATATTTTTTCTCTGTAAATTGGCTGTTGAGAAATGGTCAAGGCACTTGAGTGGGTGTGAAGATGAATTGACTGTATGTTGCCTAGAGTACAGATTGGATATGTTGAGGACATTGTCAGAGCTTAGAAGAGTGAGGCCAAGTAGAGTGACACAGTGGAGGGGAAGGGGAGATTGGGCAGAGATATTATGGAAAGTCTTACCTTGAAGTAATGAGAAATAGGGACCTGTGAGTAATTTTTGAGTAGGGAATAACATGATAAAAGAATAGTGCTGAAAATTATTATTTTTTGGAAGGTAGAGGGTTGGGAGGATTGGGAAGGTGGGAAGCAGCTCAGAGTGTAGAACTGCAATCCAGCAAAGGCCTAGACTCTAGGAGGAGGGGGGTGAGTGGAAATGACATCTTTTGCACTGAGGGAAACAACAGAAAACTCTCATGGAGCATTGCTATTTACCACCCTAATAAAGTGTCTTATTGCAACTTGACAGGCAAGTACTGGGAAAAATAAAAATTCAAAATTCTTCTACCTCTGCTTCTCAAAAAGAAGCTTACATACATGTGCGGACTTGGCTCTTTGAGTATGGTGGTGGCACAGTGAAATATAAAGCATCTTCTAAACACAGCACTAATTGTTCTGGCAGTTCAGAACAACCAGGACTAGCTTGGCTGTAGCCTAAGATCTTAGATGTCAGAGAAATCTATTCTGCCCTCTTAGAAAATTCAAGGTCAAACATGTTTCTGCAGACACTTCCAACTTTTCCTTGTCCTGCCCTGGTTTTCCCTGGGAGATTTTATAGGCTAAAGAAGTCAGAGTGTGCTTCTTTGTCCCAGGGATGAAATGACTATCATGTGATGTGACGATTTCTTAGCCATTGAACATGAGAAGCATGTTCTTGAGATCATGGCTTCTGCACAGGAACAAGGACAGGTAGAGAGATATGCACTATGTTTTATTTGTACAAAATGTATTTTGGCAAGTTAAGTGATTTTCCCCCATTCTTTTTGTTATGGAGTACATATGGCTTACTATTCACTTCCCAAAGTCTCCTTGAGGCTAAAGGACTGCTTGAAGCCACTATGCAACTAATACTTACAGTATTAACATAGCACCTGGCAGGTATTTAAAAATACATTAATTGAACTTGAACCATTGGTGCAGTAAAGTAAATGTAACTGTCTTTCTATTTTCCATGTGTTATGGTTATAGAGATAGCCTTAATTAAAAAGAAATCAATCAACCTACCCCTTGGCCACCCACCCAAGGCCATAAAACACATTTGAAGGGGATCACGAAGGAAGGTAAAAGGTATTAAATACTGACTAGGAACAGTAATTTTTAAAAAATGATTGGAATATTTGGACTAGATTTTTAAAAGTTGAAATTTATTTTACAAATATGCTCAACTGGGTATGCTGTGTATGCCCCTAGATTTGCTGATGAAACCCTCCTTAAGGAAGGCAGATGAAAACAAAATTTTACCGGAATTAGAGAAATGGAGTACTGTAGTGATTTGTTGATTTATTTTGCCACCAAAGGCTTTTACCTGTTTGTTTTAAATGTTATCTGGTTAATTTTATGTTTAAAATTGACTGGGCTAAGAGATGCTGGTAAAATACTATTCCTCGTGTCTGTGAGGGTTTCTGGAAGAGATTTGCATTTGAATCTGTAGACTGAGTAAAGATCAACTTCACAATGCTGCTTTGCATCATCCAATTCATTGAGGGTGTGAACTGAACAAAAAGGCAGAGGAAGGGCAGATTTGCTCTCTGCTTAAGCTGGGGCATCCCTCTTCTCCTGTCCTTGGACATCAGTGCTCCGGTTCTTGAGTCTTTGGACTGGGACTGAACTACACCACTGGCTTTCATGGTTTTCATTTGTAAATTGCATATCATGGGACTTCTTAGCCCTTATAATCACATTAGCTCAAAACTTTCTCCTCCTATTCAATTCCATATTGTCTTTTAAAATGAAGGCATCACAAGATCTGTTGTGTGTGTAGTTTCTGGAAAGGTACCCAGGTGAGTATCAGGTGTACCAGGAACATTTCAAGTGCCACTTGCGTAGGTTTAGTTGTGAAAATTCAGAACTGCACACTTAAAATAGTGTCCCTCCCTCTCTTGTGCATGCACACAGACACAATTTAAATACAAGGAAAATGTTATCACAGAATTTTAGGCAGCATTAAGTCCTATCATCTTTTTAGCACAGCAACTCTATTCATCTGCCCTTGTTTACAGGCAGGCTTACCTCCTACCACATTCCCATCACTGGAGGTTCGCTCTGTGGCTAGTAGGTCCTCTTACAATTCTGTCTTCAGACACTATCCTTTTTTCTTGGTACTTATCTTTTAGTCCATCTATAGCATCATCTCCTCTTGAAAGCTTTAACTTTCTCCCCTTCTCTTCTGGCATTTCATGTTCCTCTCTGTTATTTCTATCATCCTCTTAGAAAACAACAGTGAACACTGCAGTAACCTTGCTTTAAAAGTTCATCTTTTTGGCTATGGTTTTTATAAGCAATGAATTGTATATACAATCCAGAATTGTTTCACTGCTACTGGAGTTTTGAGATATCATTCCAGGTTCACATCCAAGGATGTTAAGTTATGTAATTTTTGTTGGTATACCTCGTATGACAATGTCCCCACATTACAATGAGGCAAACAGCCAGAGCTTCTGCTAAGCAAGGTAACCATACACAAAACAGACGCAACTCCAGCAAAAAGCACAATGTCTTAGTGTGCATGCAAACTGCAAAGTATGAAGAATATACTTTGCATTAAGCTTTTCAAAATACTGAGAACAGGTATAAGAACCTCATTATTAGTTGAGACCATGGCCTCTGAACCACTAACTAGTAAAACAGGGGAGATTTAGGGTAGGAGGATAACTGAGGCATCATATGCACTTTCAGTAGCTTTTTATGCTTTTCATTGGGCTACAAACTGTTTTTGAAAAGTTAACTATATGCTAACTATGAGCACCTAATTTGAATAGGAGAGTGCACAATTTCTACATGTATACCATAACACTGACATTTACACGTGCACACACATTCTGAGAAGATTTAAGTTTGGCAGTGACATTCAGAATGTCTACAATATTGAAGAAAGGGAGGTTTTTTCCTCAAGCTATTAGGAAGTTAGAATTGGAGTTCTGGTGTTTTGGAATTCCATATTCAGAAACTAAAAAAATTGTATTTAACCTTAATTGAACTAACCCAGGAAAGGTAACTTACAGGCACACCTCATTCTATTGGTTTGCTTCATTATGCTACTCAGATACTGCATTTTTTCACATATTGAAGGTTTGTGGCAAACCTGTGTCAATTCTATTGATTCCGTTTCTCTAAAAGTATTTGCCCACTTTATGTCTCCGTCACACTTTGGTGATTCCTGCAATATTTCAAATATTTTCATTATTATGTTATGCTAATCTGATCAGTGATTGACTCGTTCAAAGTTCAGATGATGGTTAGCCCTTTTTAGCAATATTTTAAAATTAAGGTATGTACACTGAATTCTTAGACATAATACCACCGCACACTTAAGTGCAAACATAATTTTTATATGCACTAAGAAACCAAAAATTAATTTGACTTGCTTCACTCCAATTATCTGCTTCATTGCAGTGGTCTGGAGCCAAATACACAATATCTCCAAGGTATGCCTGTAGTCACAGGTAGAACAAGTGAGAGCAATTTCTTTTAAATCTTGATCCTAATTTTTTTTTTGAGAATTTTAAAAATGTTTATTTCTGAGAGAGAGAAAGAGAGAGTGAGTGGGGGAGGGGCAGAGAGAGAGGGAGAGACAGAATCTGAAACAGGCTCCAGGCTCTGAGCTGTCAGCACACAGTCTGATACAGGGCTCAAACTCACTCACTCAGGAGTGAGATCATGACCTGAGCCAAAGTCGGACCTGAACCGACTGAGCCACACAGGCACCCCAATTCTAATTTTCAAATGCAGTATTTGACAGGATAGATTTTGCACTAAAGTAATAAAGAACTCTTACACAAAGCAAAAAACAAAACAGGTTTAATGATTAGAACAGATGAATTAGTAGGTTTATATAACCATTAACTAAGGGAAACCCTAGAACCAGAAATAAGGATTTTAAAATTGCATGCAAAGTCTAGTTACCATAAAAACCAAAGCAATACCAAAATATCTCAGCTTCCTAGCATAGACTCCAGATATTCTTTATTTCCAACTCTTGGTAATCAAAATATGTACACTTTTGCATGCTACTGGTAGTGGAGGAGTAAGATTATTTGTATAGGACTACAATTATGTTTCACAGTTGGGAGGGCACATAAAGAAGTGTCTTCCTCCACTTTGTTGGGCCCATCTTAAAAAAAGGCACTCCCTAAGGTTCCTTGGTAACACCTTTGCTAGGTTTCTTAATTACTCACATAATCTTTACGTGTAAAATTACTGGTCCACTCATTTCACAGATCTGGGAACCACAAGGCATTGGAACTGCTTAACTCACATGCCAAAAAACTGGCTTTCTTAAGAAATGACCAAAACTTTGGAGAAGCAGTTAAAAAAAGAAAGGAAAAAAAAAAACAAAAAACACCTGGGGCTTTGTTTCCTTGAAAATGTAATCATATGCTTAATTACTAGGCTTTGGCATGCAGAGCCAGACACATCATGGAACTGAAAGAACCACCATATAATGGTGGCAGAGGACTTTCTTGAATAATTACGCTACTTTTCTACCTTCAGCTCCCTTGTACCAATGCAACTTTGTCCTTCTCCCCTTTTTAATTACAATACCAAGTGCTCTGAACCTGGGTTTGACCTCTCTGCTGAAAGATGTGTTAGAAAAGGATGCTTATTTTTTTTTTTTTTTTGAAAAGGATGCTTAAATAAATTACTGAGTCTTTCTCTATGATCATCAAAACAAAGAGTAATGGAAGTCTTGAGCTGCCTGTGGGCAGTTGTCCACTATTCACAGAATCTTCAGAAACAATTTGCCTGAGGCCAAGGAGAATTTATCACTAAACCTGACTCATGTTGAGCCATACTGAAACTGCACTTGGGTGGCTAGTCTCAAGTCAAACTGAGCTCGAACATTTCTTGACATTTATTGCATCCACGTAGAGTGCAATTTTTGATGCTGAATCAGAGATATGCGGCAATTGAAGGCTTCACCACAAGCATCACATTCGTGGGTTTCTTGGGTTTTCACCTCTGCGTGGATCTTCTGATGGTTGACAAGGCTGCGCTGTTGACTAAAACTTTTGTCACACTTCTCACACTTGTAAGGTTTCTCTCCTGTGTGTATTCGCTGATGCTGAATAAGGCCTGAGTTCCGGCTAAAGGCCTTCCCACATTCATCACATTTATGGGGTTTATTACCTGTGTGAACACCCTGATGTCGAATAAGGTTACAAAGTTGACTAAAGCTTTTGCCACACTGTCTGCATAGATAAGGTCTCTCACCAGTGTGGATTCTCTGATGTTCAATAAGAAATGAGCTCCGACTGAAGCTTTTCCCACATACAGTACATAGATAGGGCTTTTCACCAGTATGTATTCTTTGATGTTGTACAAGATGAGCACTGACACTAAAAGTTTTCCCACATTCATCACATTTATAAGATTTTTCCTTGGGATAGACTTCCTGCTGTATAACAAGACTGCAATTTGGATCAAAACTTTCCTTAGTTTCATTGTATGAGTAAGTCTTCTCTCTGGTGTGGATTCTCTGATGCTGAATAAGACCTGAGCTTCTACTAAAGGCTTTTCCACATTCCTCACATTTATGGGGTTTGTCTCCTGTGTGAATTCTCTGATGACGAGTAAGGTTGCACAGTTGACTGAAGCTTTTCCCGCACTCTTTGCACTGATAAGGTCTTTCACCTGTATGGATCCTTTGATGTTCAATAAGAAATGAGCTCCGACTGAAGCTTTTTCCACATTCAATACAAAGAAAAGGCTTCTCACCAGTGTGGATTTTTTGGTGTTGTATAAGGTATGTGCTTAATCTAAAAGCTTTTCCACATTCACCACATTTATGGGGTCTTTCCCCAGTGTGAATTCTCTGATGTTCAACAAGTAATGAATTTCGACTAAAGCTTTTCTTACATTTGGTACAGTGATAGGGTTTCTCACCAGTGTGAGTTCTCTGATGTTCAATAAGGTGTGATTTCCAACTGAAGGCTTTCCCACAGTCACTACATTTATGGGGTTTCTCACCTGTGTGGATCCTTTGATGTTTAACAAGGCTCCTTCTCTGGCTGAAGCTCTGTTTACACTGATTACACTGATAGGGTCTCTCTCCAGTGTGGATTCTCTGATGTCTAATAAGGGTTGAGCTCACACTAAAGGTTTTTCCACAATAATTACACTCATAGGGCCTTTCCCCAGTGTGAATTCTCTGATGTTCAATAACAAACGAACTGCGACTAAAACTTTTCCCACATTCATTGCACTGAAAAGGCTTCTCACCAGTATGGACCCTTTGATGTTGAATGAAATGGGCCTTGCGGACAAATCCCTTTCCACATTCTTCACATTTATGGCATTTCTCTTCTGGGTTTGGTCTCTTACGAATAATGTTAGTGCTTCCTCTGAACATTCTCTGTTCCTGGGCCAAAGATTCCCTTGGTATTTCCCATAAGAAGATTCCTCTCTGTTTATCTAACCTACCAACAAGTTCAAAGGTTTCTCTACCTATGGGGTCTTGGTCAATTTCACTTTTGATTCTTGTAACTATTACACCCTGTGGTTCCACTTCTTCCTCAATTTCCTCAATTTCTTGTTTTACAGTTGGCTCCTCATCCTTATCTCTGTTTAAAACATCTGGAATAATAAATAGAAAATAGAAAATAGAAAGATTAGCCAGGCTCTTTGCTAGCAAGGAGAAATGCTTAGGAAAATAAGATTAAGATAAATTAATCCACTACATCTATAAAATGTGGATGATTACTTCACAGTATTGTTGTAAAAATTAAATTAGTTCCTATACATAAAGCATTTAAGACCATACCTGGCAAAGAATACAAGCTATGTAAATATTATTATTAGTTATCTGATGAAAAGTTTTTCTTAGAGAAGGGGTGTGAAGAGTGTTGTTGTTTTTTTTTTTTTTAATTTTTTTTTTTTTTCAACGTTTATTTTTGGGACAGAGAGAGACAGAGCATGAACGGGGGAGGGGCAGAGAGAGAGGGAGACACAGAATCGGAAACAGGTTCCAGGCTCTGAGCCATCAGCCCAGAGCCCGACGCGGGGCTCGAACTCACGGACCGCGAGATCATGACCTGGCTGAAGTTGGACGCTTAACCGACTGCGCCACCCAGGCGCCCCAAGAGTGTTGTTTTTTTAACGGAGCAAGTTTTGAAGTTTTAATTTTTTTTAGTAATCTCTACACCCAACATGGGACTCAAACTCACAACCCCAAGATCAAGAGTCACATGTTCCTCTGAATGAGCCAGCCGAGTGCCCAGAAAAGAGTGTTTTTATGAAGCAAATGATAAGTTAGTGGGGGTAAACAGAGTTGGGAGGAAGGGCTGGTGATCAACAGAGAATTATGCAAGGTAAGATGGGCCAACAATGAAATAAAACAAATAGTGGTGTGATGAATTAGTCTGTCAAAGAAGAAAGGATGACACAGGAAGAAAACAGTAGGTTCTGGGAAATTTGGGATGAAACAACATTGCTGGAGTGTGAGTAGATTAAGTAACTGACAGAAAGGAACATAAAATGATGTTGAGAAAGATAAAAGACAAAAACCAGGAAGCAACAATTAATTAATGAGAATTTACTTATTAAATAAAAAAATAAAAATTAAATTAAAAAAAAAAAAAAGAATTTACTTATTGCAATCAAAAGCATGCCAGGCATTGTGTAATGATTCAGTATTCAAAGATAAGACATGAAACTTCCTACCAAATAAAATGAATGATAAGTATACTGGGGAAAGAAAATAAAATGGTAAAATATTAAGTAAAGCAATTCCTGTTTCAAGAGACAAAACAGCTTTAAAAAAAATGGGTTGGAGTGACATGGAATCTATGATATAGAATGACAAAAATAAATACAAAGGAACACAGTCAAGGTTAATGAAAGAAACAGGGAAAAGCAGTGTGTGGTAACCTCACCTACCACAAATCACCCCAACGTTCTTCAAGTATATATGATTCTTACTCTTCCAAAGATGTAAGAGCCACATTGGAACCATCTGGTTCCAACCGAGAGTCTCTAAGACATCTGAGAAATGAAAATCTTGCATGTGTTAAGGAAAGATAACATAATGGTCTACGATGTAAACAGAGTGGCATATAGAACACTTAAGTGCCTCTGACTTCTTTCTTTTCTCTCTTGCTTTCTGCTGGATAATTCCACATATTTGGTTGATCACTACCAAATATATATTTGGCCCTAAACAATTTCCTTTTTTAGACTTCCTCTTTTCTCTTAATTTTCTAATCTTCTACCTTTGGAGTCATCTTCGAATTTTCTTCTCACTCACTTTAAACCAGTCATTAAGTTATATTATTCCAAAAAGCTTTCTCTTATTCCTCTAAGAAACTAGTAGAAACTTTATTTTTGCTTATACTACATACAGTATTCTCTCTCAAATTCACTTCACTGGACTGCTTTCTTTCACACAATGAAAAAAGATCAAAGAACTCCCTCAACTTTCTGCCCCCTTCCTATAAAATTATATGCAATGGCACATGAAGATCTATCCCATTCCTATCCAAGCTGAATTCATCTACGTTCTCTTTATCCCACTGTCTCTGAGTGTTTGTTCAATTATTAGCATTTTTTCCCTCTTTCTTCCATCTGTATTCTCCATTGTCCAACATATCAACATGCATACAAATATGCTCAGCATACAAATATGTCCAACTATATCTTGAACTTCAAATCCTTCTCTTAATGAAATCCAAATTTGTGAAATAAAATTTTAACTCTGTAGCTCTCCATTTCCCAACTATGTTTTCCATGCCCAACATCTTCCCATTCAATCTGTTCTATAACCTACTGTGAAATCTGGCTTTGGTTTCCAGCATCTAGAGATGCTTCTTATGAAATCACCAATAACTCTTGAATAACAAATACAACAAACATTTTTCAGTCCTTTATTCAGCAGCATCTGACACTGTTGATTATTCCCATTTTGACACTATCTGTTTTTGGTTTCTATGCTGTTGCTGTATTTGGTTTCTATGCTGTTGCTGTATGCTGTATGTATGTATTGTTGTATGTTGCATTTTTCTAGTCCCCTCCCTACTTTTTCTTTGGCCTTTTCTAAAAAATCTCCTTCATGTATTTTTCTTCCTTTGTCAACTGCTGTTTGACAAGGTTACTGTTACCAATAATGTTTACATTCCTTTCTTTTAAGCTTATTTATTTATTTATTGAGAGAGAGAGAGAGAGAGAGAGAGAGAGAGAGAGAGAGAGAAGAGACACAGAATCCCAAGCAAGCTCTCCACTGTCAGTGCAGAGCCTGACAGGAGGGCTCAGTCTCACAAACTGAGCTCATGACCTTAGCCGAAGTCAAGAGTTAGATGCTTAACTGACTAAGCCACTTAGGTGCCCCACCCATGTTTACATTCTTACCTTGCTCTATATTCATACTCAGGATATCGCCACTTACATGCCTCAAAAAGGGCTTGCAATTAACACGATCCTCATCATCTGCTGTCATGTAGGTCTCTACCTCTAATTATCTTCTCTTAACGGGCATCCTCATCCATTACCCAAAGTAGAAAATCTCTCTAGATTTCTCCATTTTTCTTTTTGTTACCCAATCACCAAAACCAAAGATCCGACTCTCTAGCATCTACCTTCTTCCCATGTTTTCTCTGGATGATGCAAAAGCCATCTAATAATCCTTCACTCTAGTCTTTAAGCTGCCCCCACACTGTACCTACTTAGCTGCATCCAGAGAGATGTACAGGAAATGGAATTCCAGTCACATCACCACCTGTAGGTTCACTAGTACTCTATCACGTCTAGGATCAAATCAAAGCTCTTTACATTATGGTACTCAGTGCTTCACAACAGGTTCTCTAAACCTCAAGTCACCCTTCTACCCAATTTCTCACACTGGAGTTGGGCAAATTGTTTATGTTAATGTTTTATACCATTTCATTGCATATCTCGTTTACTAAATGTCCCCCAGCATTGTTTACCTGGCCAACTCTCGGTTGCTCTTTAGGACTCAATTCAAAGCAACAGTTCCTCCACAAAGCCTTCACTAAGTCCACTAGACAGATTAGGTGTTCTGTTTTTTATCACCAGTCCTCATCCACAACTGTATTACAGCTATTACTGCACTGCTGTTTTAACTGTTTGTGTTCATCTCTTCTATGGGTTTGTAAATTCCTTGTGAGAAGGGGAAGTCTCTTTTAATGTTTACCCAGTGGATACTGTTCCAGGGGTTTCACTCAAAGGAGTAAGACAAATTCTTATTTGCAGACAGTATGAATGTCTAACTAAAATTTCTAGAAGAATTAAGTGAAATATAATAGCAACATGAAGACTAAGCTATAAAATAAATACTGGTACTTACTACCAAGGATAACCAGTTGGGAAATATTATAGAAAAATAAAATATGCTTTTCATGATAACAAAACCATAAAACCTATAAATAAATCTTACAAGAACTGTACGAGATCTACAGAGATAAACCATAAACTTTTTCTGAAGGACTTAAGACAGACAAATAGAGTCAACCAAATTGCTAAAGAGATTCAATATTATAAGGATCTTAATTCTTCCTAAAACAATCTATGAACCCAATTGTATTCCAATCAAAATCTTATGAACTAATTAAAAACCCCAATGAATCTAAATTTCAACTGGAAGAATGCAGAAAACTAGCTAAGTATATTCTGGAAAAGAATATAAGAGAATGATTTATCATGCTAGATATAAAATGCAATATATTGCTAAGTAAAATAGAGATGCTCTGGCACAAAAATAAACAGGTCAAACAGATAGGTAAAGAAAAAAAGTGACTTCAGTCTTGTACACAAAGCAGCACAGAAAGGACTATCTGTGAGATCTGGGCTTATTAGCTATAATCACCTTCTGAGGTCTCTGCCATGCTTGTCTTATGTTCCCATCCTGTGATCATAGCTAATTTGTCTAGAGTACCGCTGACTCAAAGTGCATCTCTCCCAGGAATTTGGAATTAAAAATGAAATATGCAGTTATTCTGAACATGACAGAATTGTAACCTATCAACTCAGAAGCTATAGGGACAAAAGCATGTGGATATGAGGAGGAAAGACTAATCTACCAAGGAGAAAGAAACAAAATGCAAGGGTTAATCACTGACTTCCTGAGCGCACCAATTTTTGGGTTTAGTCCTTTTCTGATATCCAGTTGCAATCATGCTTATATATCCTATGAGCCACCTATGTCCCTACAGGAAGTTCTCTTGTTGGCTTAAGCTAGTTTGAGTTGATTCCTATAATCTTTAATCCATTTTAATAATATGCTAGCTGAGGAGAGAGACAAAAAGCAAAGAAATGGTAAAGTGGAAGTGGCTAAACTTTAGGAAAGAACAAGAGTTACCACATATTTTCTAAAAAGGGCCAGACAATAAATATTTTTAGCTTTGTTAGCTAAAAATGGTCTCTGTTGCAACTATTCAACTCTGTCACTATAGCGTGAAAGTAGTGTCAGATAATACACAAAGGATTGGACATGTCCATGTTCCAATAAAACTTTATTTATAAAAATGGACAGTGCCAGATTTGGGCTGTGGACCATAGTTGCTAACCCTAGTATCTAAAAAAGTATAAAAAGAACAGTTTTCTTGGTAAAAGAATGACAGAATGGGGAAGACTTGCATTCTTAGCGCTAGCACAGTGCTTGATTAACTATTTATTGAATGGATGAGTAGTTGAACAAATAACTGAAAAGAGACTATAATCAAAGAACTGAAGCAATGAGATTAAGGTCTTACAGGTACAGCAATTCCCAATTCTGTCAAGGTCCAATAAGGTTCAAGCAGACTGAAAAGGAGTCATTAAAATTAAAGAAGTCCAGTTCATTTCAAAGAACTGAGATCAAGCTGTCAGCTGTATCATTAATGTTGTTACTAAAGCTTTTAAGTAAAAATCAGCATGGAAAGGAGAAAGGTATTAAATAAAGGACCAAAATTAAAACTGGAAAAGTATTAAGTAAAGCAGCAAGATGAAGTGCAGGAAAACACTATATTAGAAAAGTTAAGGGGGCACCTGGGCAGCTCAGTCATTTAAGTGTCAGGCTTTGGCTCAAGTCATGATCTCGCGGTTCGTGACTTTGAGCCCCGCATTGGGCTCTGTGCTGACAGCTCAGAGCCTGGAGACTGCTTCAGATTCTGTGTCTCCTCTCTCTCTCTCTCTCTCTCTGCCTCTCCCCCACTCATACTATGTCTCTCTCTTTCTCTCACAAATAAATAAACATTAAAAAAATTAAAGAAAAAAAGGTTAAGTAATTGTGATTTGCCATCAAGGGAATGGAGACAGAGTCTACAGAGGAAGATGAAAAGATTGTGGAGGGAGAAAGAACTGATAAAAAGCTGTAGTTCAGCTAAAATGAGAGGCTGAAAGTAGATCACAGATGGGCTCACTGCCATGCCTTCATCCATATGGTACTCACATTTTACAGTAGTAGGGACAGGCAAGACTGGGCATTTGCCTGGTTCTATCAACCAGGATACCATATGTGTGGATAAAGCTGGCAGTGACTCAGAGACACCATGGCATATTGGGAGAAAAAAATCAGCAGCTGATCTGGCTAGAGACTGAAGTGGTGTGCAGGAAATAATAGATGATGTTAGAAAGCTAGGCAGGGGCTATTTAGAGAGGCCCTGGTAGGTAGGACAAGAAATTAAATTTTTTATTAAGCTCTCAGGAACCAGAAATTGTAAGCAGTTAACTAACAAAATCACTTTGGTGGCAGTGAATAGAATGTATTAAAAGAAAGGGAGTTGGAGGCAAGAGGCTAGTTTATGGGCTAATGCAATAATCTGTTCAAGAGGTACCGATCTTTTTCTTGTTTTTATGTTTATTTAATTTTGAGAAAGAGAGAAAGGGAAAGATAGTGTGTAAGTGGGGGAGAGAGGCAGAGAGAGAGACACACACAGAATCCGAAGCAGGCTCTAGGCTCCGAGCTGTCAGCACACAGCCTGATGCAGGGCTTAAACCCACGAACTGCGAGATCATGACCTGAGTCAAAGTTGGATGCTTAACCAACTGAGCCACCCAGGAGCCACAAGAGGTTCTGAGTCTTAAGTATAGTAATTCAGTTATACAAATATTTAAAGGCATATAATATATACCTGGTTCTGTGCTAAGTGCTGGAGAAATCAAATGAAAAAATATATAGTTACCATCCTCATGGAGACCAGTCTGGTTAGAGAAATAACATAAAGAATGACTAGAGTACAGTCATTTGATAAATTGATTGTAAACTGTGCATACAGTTGAGAAATTCAACAGAAGTGCAGCACAGTGCAATACGTGGCAGCACAGAGAAAGGAGTACTTAATTCTGAAGAGAAGGTCCTTGAGATCTTAATGGATTATTTGAGACTGGCCAGGTGTGAGTTATTTACGTGGTCTTCAAAAGGAGATGACGAAGATTTTGGAGCTCTTAGAGAAGATAATAGGTATGATGACGATAGCAATCAACATTTATATTATACTTAGTACATGCTAACCAGTGTCCTAAGTGCTTTACACATATTAACTCAGTACTCACAGTAACTCTAAGAAGTAAGTGCTATTATTACTGCCATTGGGTAAAAAAGCAACAGGCATGGAAAGGTTATATAATTCACCCATGGTCACAAGGCTTCTAAGTGGTGGAACCAGGACTTTTGCTTAGGCAGTTAGGCTTCAATTGCTTCTCTTAGGTAGAGATAAAGATTTGGGACTCATCACAGTGGTAGGTGATGACCTGACTATAGATAAGGTTCGCCAAAGAAAGCACACAGATGGAGAGGAAGGCAATACTAGTAAGCAATAAAGAGCTTCAAATACATAAAGAGAGGTGAAATAAAATAAGGTCCAAGTGTCTATTCCATTTGACAATTAGGCTATTAAAGTAGAATGTTAAACAATTTAAGGGGAAGGGTAGAGGCAAGAAAAGGGGCTTAGAGATAATGGTAGGGAAAGTAAAGAATATACATTAACTACTCTTACAAAAACTTGGCTGTAAGTGAACAAGGAGCAGGTTACAGGCTCTCTCAAAGGACAGCCACCCCCCCCCCCACCCCGGCCCTACCTTCCCCAACTGGAAGAGTCATAAACATACCCATCACCAAAATAAAGGTACCAGAGGAGAAGGAATAGAGACTGAAGTTGTAAGGGAAAAAAAAAAAAAAAAAAAAAAAAAGATGACGGATAAGTTCTTGGAAAAGTGAGGAAAAAGGAGCAGACTTAAGCATACACATGAGGGGCAGAAAGTTAGAGTTCATACTCAGTGGCCTCTATCTTCTCTGTGAAACAGAAAGTGAGGTCTACTACTGAGTGATGGACCCAAGGAAAACTTTTTTAAGTTTTTGGAATAGTCACTAAAGGGAAGAAGAGAATGAGCAAATCAATGATAAAAAATTGCCTGAGATGTGAAAACCCACTGGAGACTTATTAGAAAAGCCATGCATATATCCAGGGCATTAATCCTTTCAGTTAAACAATTTCCCCTGCTGTGCTTGGCAACTCAGGAGAAAAAGCTGATTTTATAATCAATACAGAATATAAAGTTTGCAGAATGGGTAGAGCACAATGACAAGGTGGCAAGAGAGCATGCTGGTGATAATTCACATGTAGGTCCATGGAACAGATGAAGAGGTGAAGTTAGAAGAGGACTGATAATCTGGGAGGAAAAAGGAGAAATCAAGGAACAAGTAGCATGACTGGGAATAAGCTGGTTTGGGAGGAAATGAGTAGGAGATGTAGAAGTGTAAGAAATTGTAGTAAGCTCTACATGGGCAGAGATCATGTCTGTTTTGGTCACCCCTGTTTAGTTATGGTCTAAGATAAAAACAATGGCTCAAGAATTTTCAAAGACTAAGATACTGGGGCTTAAGATTTGCCTGCCTTGACAAAATTGAGGGTTTGATCACTGATGGGACTTGCTGAACAAAAAAGGAAAGCAAGGTTCCTGAAGACAACGTGGTCAGGATATAGCAAGGCTTAAATAATGGCTGCATCATTGATGGCATAGGTTAGCATAGAGAGATTCTGAAATGTGACAAAATCTACGTGTGACAGACCAAACAATGTTGGCAGATGACAGCAGAAGAGAATTGGGTGGGTAGAGCAAGACTGCTGAAGACTCCAAAGGGAGATTTTGTTTGAAGGGTTAAAACTAACGCTTTGGGAACAACACTGAAAAGCCAGGAGAATAGTAACTTCTCCCTTCCAACCTTGAGACAAAGGATAGGGAAAAAGGAGGATGTGGGAGAGTAAGCAGCCTCTGCCAGAGAAGTGGTGTCCTTGGGAAAGTGCCAGTTTTCAGTTAAGGCCAGGAGGGGTAAGGAACATTATGTGAAGAAGAACAGGGGCTCCAGAAGGCAGAGTGAAAAGGGGTGGGAGGAAAGCAGTGGGAGGATGAGCCAGGAGGGAAAGTGCAGAGCAGTATGGGAATGAGATTATGAAGATAAGAAGCCAGAAAGGCTTGTATTTTGGTTTTTGCAAGGACACTACAGACGAGAGTCAGGGAAACAATTAATGGCCGAAATGTTTGAATCTGAACTTTGGAACAAAGCAGTTTTGGTACTTGTGGTGGTTCAAGTGTTCTCAGGGTCTGATTTCTTATAGCTTCTTAGATATTTTAATCAGAGACACAAAAGATTCTTACCCAGTGAGACCAGGTTTCCATAATTCTCCATCATGACATCTTTATACAGGCTTCTCTGAGCTGGATCCAGATAATCCCACTCCTCCTGGGTAAAAAACACAGCCACATCCTCAAATGTCAGCAACCCCTGAAATAGTACGATTTCTGTAGTCAGTTCTTGTTGTCTCAAGGACAATTCTACCACTGAAAGTAGCCGAAGCAATCACTTTTCAGAGCCGGGTAGTCTAGGAGGAACATGATTACCCAGAGATCCAAATGGGGCCCAATTCTGTATCAGACAAGCACCTCCAACTAGAGGGCAACTGAACTGGATCCTGGTCGTCAGTAGTGATGGTCCTAAGGATAGAGCTTTTCTGGCTGAATCATTATACCCTAACACTTTTATTTTAGTAAGTTGCCCCAAGGCCTCCCCAAGTTTCCTGCACCTCATTGCCCGGCTCCATTCAACTCTATTAGCAGTGGCTTGAGACCCTGTTCAATTCAATTGCAGGAAGTTCTCTAAGCGTCTACCTGGGGTCCTAGCTTCGTGACAAGCGCACAAGACACAGGGAAGAGTCAAAAATGGTGCCTCATCTGGAAGAACTCACAAATGAGAGCGCTTGTTTGCAGCATTACTAATTTTCTTCAGCTAATTTATCAAGTCGCTCTTGAAACGAAGGGCCAAGTGGGCGATTTGGTCGCGAGGCGCAATCCGGACCACTACGGAGTACTTCCTTGCACAGCGTTGGCCTTAAAGACCACGGTCGTGGGGTTGGGGGCGGGGGGGCAGGGTGGGTAGCGCGGCCTAGCTCCAGTAGTGGCCAGAGAACAGGGATACCCAGAGGAGCGACTTACCTTTGGCTCCGGCGGGGGGCTCGGGGAGGCCATCTCCAGGACAGAAAATCAGGACGGGAACCCAGGAAAGCCGCAAGGAAAGGAGCTTCTCGTGAGGCCTACCCGGCCGTTGGAAATTAGGCCCCACGAAGGCGAGGCCTCCAGGCTGGGTCTGGCCAGGTCCTGCCTCGGTCCCAGAGCGGTCACGACCCCAGCAGCATATCAGACCCACTACTTGGTTGTCCCCCAACTCCAAATTCCCTCCCCACCTAGCTGCGCAGCCTTCCAGGCCTCACTAGAGCCTCCTCCCAGTTGCCAGTTCCTCCTCCTTTCAGCCAAAGAGCGCTATGACCGCCCGCCCCCGGACCAGAAGGCGTCACCCGGAACCTTCCCGGGACGCCCCCCAACTACAACTCCCGTCGTGCTCTGAGAGCGCGCCTCGGTCCAGCCTCCGCCGGCAAGACCCATCGGACTACATTTTCCGGCGTGCAAAGCGGGAGGGAGCCTCTGGGGAGGCTTAACAGGAAAAAGGGAACACCTACCACTAAGCTTACACTTGATTGGCTGGTCTTGGCGCGTCACTGCCGGCGGGGGGCAGAGCCCCAGCCGGTAGCTCTCCTCCGAGATGGCGGCGCTGTCAGTGTCTGGCGTTACCAGAAGAGGCCTCACGTGGATAGTCTTAGGGGCACCACGCAGAGAATTTTGGTCTCGATTCAGGTAAAGCGGAAGGTTAGATGGTGGGTCTCGTTCAGCGAAAGTGAGAGAAACTGAGGAGGATGAAAGGACGAATTCAAAAGTGGGAGTCCTGCTATTAGGACGGTACCCTGGCCCTGCGCCTGACGGGATAGGACGAGAAAGTACGTTAGGTTCTGAGTTCAGAGGCTTCAGCGCGGGTGTCCTTGAGTGGTGGGGCCCAGTCTTGGCCTCAGTTTTCTCATCTTATAACGGAAATGCCGCCCCCTTTCCCTTCCACTTCACTCGTTAGTGTAGTAAGCAAACAGTACTGACCATGTGTTCCAGGCACCGACTGTGGTATCAGGATACAAGTGGTTCGTTTGGAACGAGTAACATGGAACATGAACGTGAAAGTGCTCGGTAAACTAAGTGCATTTGCGCGGGGTGTTTCTTCACAAGCTAGATTCAGAAATGAAGCGTGGCCTCCTCGTTTTGTTCGTTTGTCCATTCATTGATTCATCAACAGATAGTTAACTAAACGCCCTCTCTGGCCCAGCATTTCCCTAAGTAGGTTACAGCAGTGGAAACAAAGTCCCTTCTCAGAGCTTAAGTGCTCTGACATATGGGGAAACGGTGGCCCCATAGGAAGTATTTTGCTGAAAGCAAGTTAATGGCACAGCTGGAACCCGTCTTTGACTCTCCATCTACTGCTTTTCCCCAACACGGGGCTCAAACCCACAAACTGCGAGATCATGACCTGAGCTGAAGTCGGACGCTCAACCGACTGAGCCACTCAGGCGTCCCTCTTTTTTCTTTTCTTTTCCTTTCTTTTCTTTTCTTTTCTTTTCTTTTCTTTTCTTTTCTTTTCTTTTCTTTTCTTTTCCTTTTCTTTTCTTTTCTTTTTTCTTTCTCTTCCTTCCTTCCTTCCTTCCTTCCTCCCTCTCCCCCTCCCTCCCTCCCCTTCCTTCCTTCTGTACTTCGCCCTTCCTCCCCCCCACACACATCATTCATTTCTGATGCCTCCCAATTTTTGTAGTGATGACCAATCCCAGTCAGATACCAGCTCCATGGAAAACAAGAGTGAATAATATTTCATTAAGCACTGAGATAGTGTATTAGGCAGATTTCCTCATGTTGGCCCATGTACTCAGTAGTAGTTATTCAAGCAGTTTTCAAAGGACCCCCAAATCAATAAAACAGGTTTCTGTATTCAGGAGTTTATAATCTGGCACAGTGGTTCTTAACCAGAGATAATTTTGCCTATCAGGGAGCGTTTGGCAATGTCCTTTGGTTATGACTGGAGCATAGGAGTGCTCCTCGCATTTACCCTGCCCTGGGTAGAGGCCAGGGATGCTGCTGAGCATCTTGCAATTACAGGATAGCCTCCTACAACAAAGAATTATCTGGTCCAAAATGTCAAGTGTTTGGGCTGAGAAACCATGATCTAGTAAGAGAAATAGAATGTAAATAAATAAAACTCTGGTACGATGAAGTGTGCTGTGAAAGCAATGTAAAGCGCTATACTAGATCAGAGGAATTTATAGTTATATTTGGAGAAATCAAGTAAAACTCCTTGGAAGAGAACAGTTCTGTTCTAGGACTTAAAGTAAGATTTCAATAGGCAAAGATGAAATTGGCATCTCCTGTAGGATGTAACTTGAGGTAACACATGACATCAGGAAAGTGGGAAACAGAATGTAGTAGTTTAGTGTGGGTAGGGCATGGAGTGTTTATAGTAGATTTGTAGGACATGAGGTTAGAGCGGTTGGTTGGGTTTGGAAACTGGGAATCCCAGACAGGCGATTTACCTCTTTACGTGTTCTTAGGAATTCTTACAGCATGTGAAATCTGTAAGTAGCTTTTCTTTTCTGTCTGTATCAGCTCAGTTCAACTATAAGCTTCCAAAGGCAGGCACCTTATTCTTCTCTCTGCAGTGCCCAGAAGAGTAGTAAGTGTGCAAATTATTGGTTGATTTAGACAGATGGGTAAGATTAGGTCTGGTGTTTGTCAGTTTGTCAGCTGCATTAGTGCAGTTAACCAGAGATTCACATACTTGTTTTTGACCATTCTAGAAAAGAGAAAAAGCTAGTGGTGGCTGAGACAGTAGAAGAAGTGAAGAAAGAGCCTATTTTGGTGTGTCCACCCTTACGAAGCCGAACATACATACCACCTGAAGATCTCCAGAGTCGTTTGGAATCTTGTGTCAAAGAAATTTTTGGTTCCTCTGTTGGTGACAGTTGGCAGGATGTGTCCCTGGAAGATGGCCTTCTGAAGTTCAGTTTCTTGGCACGTTTAGCTGATGACTTGGGCCATGCAGTGCCCAACTCCAGGCTTCACCAGATGTGCAGGGTCAGAGATGTTCTTGATTTCTATAATGTGCCTATTAGGGATCAATCTAAATTTGATGAACTTACTGCTAGTAATCTGCCTCCCAATGTAAAAATCACTTGGGGTTACTGAGCAGAAGAGGAGCTCATTAAGATCATTTTGTCCTGAGCAAGGGGGCTGGTTATTAATTAGACTTTTGATACGTTACCATGTGAAATGCTATCAGAACTGTTCTCTAAACCCACTTTTTCTGTGGAAGGATGAACTATCTCTTTTTCTCATCGTGAATTAACAAGATTTTCTTTTTTCACGTTTGCTGGAACTTTGTTTTTTTAATGGAATCAAGTCTTTAATCATGTATGAAAATTTCCTTCTTTGGAGGACACTGTAATTAAACTTGGGTTTAAGATACAAGGCTATTATATGTTCACACATGGTCTTTATTTTTTACGCATAAATTAGTAGATGCAAAAACAGGTTTTAATCCTGTTAGGACTCTTAAACCTAAGGTGGTATTAATTATGTATAGTACATATACAAATAAGGAAACGTAGATATGTATAAAAGAAATGTAAAAATCTATGTTGTATATTACAGCAAGTTGTTTCTTTCATTGCTTTACTACAAGAGTAAAAATAGTAGAAAATGATACTATTCATTCTAGATTAATCTTTTTTGGAATTAAAGTAAATTTCTTCAAGAGTGTTGTGTATTTTTAAATTTTTTAAAGGTGAAATTTGTGGGTTGCCTGAATGTCTCAGTCGATTAAGCGTCTGACTCTTGATCTCAGCTCAGGTCTTGATCTCAGGGTTGTGAGTTCAAGCCCCACTTTGGGCTCCATGCTGAGTGTGAAGCCTACTAAAAAAAAAAGTAAAATTTGCTTTTTTGCCTTATCATTTCCTTAATTTAAGTATTATAAGCGAAAGAATATATATGCCAGCTATGAAGTGCTGTGATTTTTCTTAAAAGAGATATGCCAGCTTCTGTATCTAAATGAATATGCTCTTCAAAGGAGATGATGTTTATTTCAAACCCTTTATCTTTTCTGTAACTTTTTATTTCATTTTTTTTAATTTATATTTGAGAGAGAGAGCACGCAAGCTGACTGCAAGGGGCAGAGAGAGAGAGAGGAAGACACAGAATCCAAAGCAGACTCTAGACTCTGAGCTGCCAGCACAGAGCCCAATGCAGACCTCGAACTCCCGAACCGTTAGACCGTGACCTGAGCCAAAGTCAGTTGGTTAAGTGACTGAGCCACCCAGGCACCCCTTTTCTGTAACTTTTTAAAAGCAGCTTTGAATACCTATGGGTATCCACTAGGGCTGTAAGTCTTTGCAGACTTTGGTGTACTCAATTTGTGGAAATAACTCAAATAGCAAGTTACCAGACAGTTCTGAATTACAGATGTTAGATGAGGAAGTGATTAAATTAGGGATTATTTTTGTTTAGACTTTAGATAATGGCTAGAGAGTAATAAGAGGGAGAAGGAATTTCTTATATTTTACCTTGACTACTTACAGTTCTGAAAGAAAAGTGACAGGTTTTAAACAAAGGAAATTGCATTTATTTTCTTTCCCAGGATGACTACTTTGAAGAAGGCAAAAATCATGTGGGTGTATAAATTCTGGCATATTAGAAAAATCAGTTACATTACAGACATGCCCAATAAACATCAGCAGATGATCAGGTTTTTAATAACCTGTACATTAAAGAGCTTTTCAGAAGTCTGGAGTATCAGAGTGTCTGGAGCTTAAATATCAGAGCTATTGTATACCTTCTATGTGAGAGGGTCTCAGTATGGAAATTTTTGAATTTTACATACAGGATTTGATCATTTCATTTCCCACACAACTTTTATTTCTGATCTGGAGACAGGAAAATGTATAAAGGGCATGATGGAAGTAATGGATGATAAAGGCGGTTTGAAAAAACAATTGGTTTCAGCTGGAGAACTGTAAAACCAGGCTTCTCATGAATGTAAAGGCAGAAGAAATTACTTCTTTGTAGACTGGAGCTGTGTTTCTCAAAATCCAATGTGCATACAAGTCATTTGGTGGTCTTTTTAAAATGCAGGTTCTTATTCCGTAAGTCAAAAGTGGGTCCTGAGCTTCTGTGTATCTAAAAACCTCCTAGGCAATAGTGATAATGTTTTGAGTAACATGGCCCTAGACCCTAGTATTGAAGTGGGAAAGTTCCAACCCTGAAGCAGCAATCCTGGAAAGTTGAGGTACCAGAAAAGATAAACTGCACATCCATCAATAACTCTAGAGGGCGTCACTGTTCTACAGTCCAACACAATAAACATACCAGAATAATGACCTTTGGTTTTCCTGAACATTAAGTTAGGTTTGCTAACTTATTCACTTAAGTAACCAAACTTGATATAATTCTAAAAGGTTACATTTGTAAAAATTAAGTGATTGCTGTATACAAGAAGTTGTCCATTAATTTTACTTAGTTGGATCTTTGAACTCCATAAATATACTTACAAAAACCCTGATGATAAAATATTCAGGGTTAATAGAAATAGTCTTGTACAAACACTATGTATTTTAAGCCACATAAGTAGACTTCTCCCTCTCCTTTTTAATTTTAATGTCATTTTTTCTGATTATAAAAGCACTTTTTTAAAAAATTTGGGAAAGACAAAAAATACCATTTCCATCTTACTGCTCAGATAATCACTTAATATACTAGTACATTTTTAAATGAAAATAAACTTTTCTCCTGTATTTTAAAATTTACTGTGACATTGACCCCCTGCTCCCTTCACTCTATGAGTGTTTCTACATTTTAAAAGTCCTTAATAAATTTGATTAATAATGCATTATGCCATAACTGGATGTTAAGTACAGTAGTCCCTTCTTAACCTTGGGGAGATGCATTTCAAGCCATCCAGTGGATGCCTGAAACCCTGTATAGTACTGAACCCTATATATACTATGTTTTTTCCTATGCATACAGACCTATGATAGCTTAATTTATAATTAGGCACAGTAAGAGATTAACAATGGCTAATAATAAAATAGAACAATTATAACAATGTGTTGTAATAAATGTTATGTGAAGGTGGTCTCTGAAGGTATCTTACTGTACTCACCCTTCTTGTGATGATGTGAGATGATAAAATGCCTATGTGATGAGATGAAGTGAGGTGAATGATCTAGGTGTTGTAATGTAGCATTAGGCTACTATTGACCTGATTTACATCGGAAGGAGGCTTATCTACTTGGAGACTGGGGATGACTGCAGGTAACTCAAACTGTGGAAGGTGAAACTGTAGCTAAGGGGTAGGGGTGGGAGGACTACTGGAATTATTCAACCAATATTCTATTACTGGATAATTAAATTATTGCCAGTTTTTTGCTTTTATTCTTATCTATTTGTTTTAATCTGGCTTTTTTATAGTTGAGTATTGGTCTGCCATAAAACTCCCTTTTACTCAGAAGTGGAAATCATTCTACTGTAAATTTCTTGACTCTGAACCTAGGAATGGGCAACTTGGTCCTGCTTCCGTGTGTGTGTGTGTGTGTGTGTGTGTGTGTGTGTGTGTGTGTGTGTGTGTGTGTTTTAATAAATATTTATTAATCGCAAGTCATCCTTTTGGCAATATTTTTTTTTACGTAAGCTCTACACCTAACATGGAGCTTGAACTTAACCCCAAGATCAAAAGTCACACTCTACTGACTAAGCCAGCCAGGCCCTCCTGTCCTACTTCTTCATTTGTAATCCATTAAAGTGTGTTCTTGTGTATCTTAAAGTATAAAGTGACAAGTACCTTGAACTCAGTCATACCTGCACACATGAGCTTTATCTTATCTGCAGTTACTTTTCTGTATCATTTTTATTAGTTTATTTCACAGTGCAAAAGTTCTCAAGTTTTTACTTGAATGATTTCTAAGTTGTCAAAGTAGTTGGCATAAAGTTTTTATAATATTCTTTTATTTTCCTTTTAATATCTATTGGATCTGTAGTGATAAGCCCTCTTTCACTTTGGTATTTGTTATTTTATTCTTTTTATTTGACCAGTCGGGCTTGTAGTTTATCAATTTTGTCTGTCTTCTCAAATAACTAAATTTGTCTTTGTTAATTTCTTTCTGTTGTTTATTTTCCATTTCATTGATAATATGCTTTTCTTATTTCCTTTCTTATATTTACTTTGGGTTTACTTTCCTCTTTTTTCCTAGCTTTTTGAGGTAGACTTGGGTCATTGATTTTAGAACTTCTTTTCCGGTATAAGTCACTAAGATGATAAATTTCACTTTTTAGCTTTAGCTTCATCCTACAAATATTTTCATTTTGTACTTCCATTATCATTCAGTTTAAAATATTTTCTAATTTCTGACTTCTTCCTTGACCTGTGGATAATTAGAAGTGTGTTTGATTTTCAAATATTTGGGAACAAATAAGGAATAACATATTCTGGATTATTTTATTACTTTCTAATTTAATTCCATTGTGGTCTAAAAAAGTACTCTCTGATTTCAGCATTTTTGAATTTGTTAAGATTAATTTTATGGTGCAGTGTATGGTTTATCTTGTTAAATATATCATGTGGGCTTAGTGTTCTATAAATAGCAATTAGGTCAAGGTCATTGATAGCATAGTTTAAATTTATGCCTTAACTGATTTTTGCCAAGTTATTCTATCAATTGCTGAGAAAGGAATGTTAAAATTTTTAACCATCATTATGGAATTGTTTATTTCTCGCTTTAATTCTGTCTCAAATTTTGCCTCATATATTTTGAAATCCTTTATTAGGATTTATGATTTTTATGAATTTGCCATTATTTATTTTTTTAAGCTTATTTATTTTGCGGGAGAGTGAGAGAGAATGCACATGCCAGCGGGGAGGGGCAGAGAGAGAGGAAGAAGAGAATCCGAGCAGGTTCTGACAGCAGGGAGACTGATGCAGGGCTCAGTCTCATGAACTATGGTATCATGACCGGAGCCGAAGCCAAGAGGACACTCAACTGACTGAGTCACCCAGGTGCCCCAAACTTGTCATTATTATTACTTTTTATTTTTTATTTATTTATTTATTTATTTTTTAACATTTATTTATTTTTGAGACAGAGAGAGACAGAGCATGAACGGGGGAGGGACAGAGAGAGAGGGAGACACAGAATCGGAAGCAGGCTCCAGGCTCTGAGCCATCAGCCCAGAGCCCGACGCGGGGCTCGAACTCACAGACTGTGAGATCGTGACCTGAGCTGAAGTCGGATGCTCAACCGACTGAGCCACCCAGGCACCCTATTATTTTTTTCTTTAAAAAAAAAATATTTAGGGGCGCCTGGGTGGCGCAGTCGGTTAAACGTCCGACTTCAGCCAGGTCACGATCTCGCGGTCCATGAGTTCGAGCCCCGCGTCGGGCTCTGGGCTGATGGCTCAGAGCCTGGAGCCTGTTTCTGATTCTGTGTCTCCCTCTCTCTCTGTCCCTCCCCCGTTCATGCTCTGTCTCTCTCTGTCCCAAAAATAAATAAACGTTGAAAAAAAAAAAATTAAAAAAAAAAAAAATATTTATTTTGAGAGAGAAAGAAAGAGAATCCCAAGCAGGCTCCAGGCCGCTAGTACAGAGCCTGACACAGGGCTCAATCCCACGAATGGGAGATCATGACCTGAGCCACAATCAAGAGTCTGATGCTTAACCAACTGAGCCACCCAGTGCCCCATTATTTTTCATCTCTGATAATACTCTTGATACTGAAATCTACTTAATCTGACATTAATATAGCCACTTTGGGTTTCTTACGCTTACTGTTGCATGGTATATTATTTTTCATCCATTTACTTGCAGTTTATCAATGTGAACTACACTGATAATTTTTCACCACAATCCTGACTCTTTTGGTAATCTCTTCCTTGCTTTTGTTTAAAAATTTACTCTAAAAGTATGTTATATAATTTTTTAGCATACATAAATTTATGATTAATCTATGTATATTCATTTATGATTGGCATCTAACACTCAATATTATGTTTGTGATATTCACCTAGGTTTTTGAATATAGTTATGAGTCTTATTTTTATTGCTTTTATTTATTTAATTTTTAAAAAATGTTTAGGGGCGCCTGGGTGGCGCAGTCGGTTGGGCGTCCGACTTCAGCCAGGTCACGATCTCGCGGTCCGTGAGTTCGAGCCCCGCGTCAGGCTCTGGGCTGATGGCTCAGAGCCTGGAGCCTGTTTCCGATTCTGTGTCTCCCTCTCTCTCTGCCCCTCCCCCGTTCATGCTCTGTCTCTCTCTGTCCCAAAAATAAATAAACGTTGAAAAAAAATTAAAAAAAAAAATGTTTATTTATTTTTGAGAGAGAGAAAGAGAGACAGAATGTGAGAGTGGCAGAGAGAGAGGGAGACACAGAGTCCAAAGCAGATTCCAGGCCCCGAGCTGTCAGCACAGAGCCCGACATGGGGCTCGAACCCACAAACCATGAGATCATGACCTGAGCTGAAGTCTGATGCTTAACTGACTGAGCCACCCAGATGCCCCCACTGCTTAATAATTTTTAATCAATTTTATGTGTAGTATAAGTCTACTGCAAGTTAGCAGCCTGTGTTTTCAAGTGTTTCATGGAGTTTTTGGCTGATCAGAAGTCCTTACAATTAAGGAAGATAAATTTACTAATAGTTTCTTTAAGTTCATACTTTTATTTGTTTTAACGTTTATTTATTTATTTTTGTGAGAGAGAGATAGTGAGTGGGGGAGAGGCAGAGAGAAAGGAAGACAGAAGATCCAAAGCAGACTCCACACTGTCAGCACAGAACCCAGAGCCTGACAGCAGGCTCGAACCCATGAACTGTGAGATCATGACCTGAGCCAAAACCAAGAGTAGGATGCTTAACTGGCTGAGCCACCCAGGTGCCCTTAAACTCATACTTTTAAAGTGCTGTCTGTCACCTCAAATAAATAAATAAGGGCTCAATGATTTAATAGTGCTTTTATTTTCTTATCATGTAAAATCCCACTATGTCGTAGACCCTGGGTCTGGAGTTCTCTCTTGTCCAGCAAGAGAGCGTCTGCAGAATTGAAATGCAAGAGAGGCTAATGTCTGAGAGGAGACGAGCCCTGAGTAAGGTCCTTGCTCCATCTTTATTAGGATCAGAAGGCTTACAAGCATGATGGATGTGCACAAAGAGACAATGAAACCGTGAGCGTTAACTCATGGGCATGGGGAAAAGGGGGTTTTGAAGATATGCAGTGTTAGCAGTTTGGGTCAATACAAAACAAAATCCTGGAGCTGGGTGGAAGGTTTTTTACAGCAGACATGAGGCACCACCTCTGTTTACCTAAACTGGCCTAGGTAAAGATAAGAGGCACCACCTCTGTTTACCTAAACTGGCCTAGGTAAAGAAAGACAGAGCAGGCTACCTCAGGGTCAAAAAGACACCTTTCTTTTGCTAATTGGCTCCACTCTGGGCAACTTTGCCCTGCCCTGTCTAAAGTCCTGTTTTCCTTTTTTTTTTTTTTTTTTTTGTCCTTCCTTCCTATGAAAGCAGCTTTCTGCTATTGTACTAAGTTGGGGAGCATTTCTGCCCTGAATACCTAATCTTGTTTACCTCATTTTGGATGCTTCCATCCTGAGATTTCCTATTCCTATACCTTTGTCCTATACTGGGAGACTTTGCCCCGTTTACCTAATCTTGTTTACCCAAACTTGAGTGTGTTTATGCTGTGGCTTTCTAATTCTTTATGCCTTGTTAACCCATGGTGGAAACTCAGGGAATTCCTAACCTTATTTCCCACACACTAATGCTCCATTCTATGGCATTAAGTAGGCTCTCAAGAGCTCCTATGAATTAGTTCAGGAGGGGGAGGTAATGACTGGGAGATTTGGTGTTGCCCACATTCCCAAAGCAGAAATTGTGGGCCCAAGAACAAGTATTTTGTTGCCTGTTACTGTGTCCACATTTGCAATTCTCAGTTCAGAACTCTTTGGTAGTAAGTCAAAGTCCTTGACTTCTTTATTTATAGAGCAAAGGTATGGCCAAACGGTGCCAATGAAGGTCAAGCAATTTGTTTATGACAAAAATTAATAAAATATGTGAGTAAAATGTAGGTGCTATTCCTAAGAGGGAGAGGTTTAGAAAGCATAAAGAATGAAAAAGGGGAAAATAGGAGGGGACTGGGTTCAATACGTTTTAAAAGTTAATAGGAAACTAGAGCAAACAGTGGGCCATAAGCTGGTGCTTCTCTTGTATTAGTTTGGTCAGATTGCAAAGATGTATTTGGGGTTTTGATTAATAAGAACTCTAGGGAGTGCCATTCTTCTTTAGGGATAGAAAGGGAGGCTCAAGAGGAAAAAGTCAGGTACTTTGGTTTGTAATCAGGGCTCTCTCTTCTGGGCTAGTTGGAGATGGGTTAAAGTCTCAGGTCTTGAGTGAGTCATAAAATTAGATTCTTACTTTCAGTGTTTGGAATTTGGCAGTTCGTGTGGACAAATAGTCTTTTTATTCATTTTGTAATCTCAGCTTTGGAGTTCAAAGAGTGCTCAGATAAGGGTATGTCTTATCTGTTGGATTTTGTTTAGAAAGGATATCATAGGAACTTGTGGTTATGAAGATATCAAGCCAGAATTTATATTTCTGAGGCAGAATGACAGGCTCTCTGAAATTATTTAACTTTTCTTTATTCAGTCTTCCCCCCATATCTCCATTAATATTTCTCCCTCTTTTTAAAGATGACTTCCTAGAATAGTATAGAAGAAACTGTCTTAGTTTGGGCTTTTGAATTGTGGTCCCATTTTTATATTGTTTGAAGGATGATTTTCTTTTCTTGTATTTTTAAGTTTGTTTATTTTGAGAGAGAGAATGATAGAGCACATATGAAGGGGAGGAGGAGCAGAGAGAGAGAGAGAATCCCAAGCAGGCTCCATGCCCAGCGCAGAGCCTGATGTGGGGCTGACATTAAAAGAAACTCATCCTGGGGCACCTGGGTGGTTCAGTTGGTTAAGTGTCTGACTCTTGATTTCAGCTCAGGTCATGATCTCACGGTTCGTGGGTTCGAGCCCCGTGTCAGGCTCTGCACTGACATTGCGGAGACTGCGTGGAATTTTGTCTCTTCCTCTTTCTCTGCCCCATCTGAAGATCACACACACACCCACACTGTCTCAAAATAAATGAAACAAAAAACAACAAAAAAAAACAACCCAGACTGTCGTGTTAGCAGATACTGTCAATACCTTGCCTGTGTATACTTCCCCTAGTGGCATTAGTGCACAGGCCTGACTCACAACATCAGACCTTGAATTCTTCTGCCTGATAGTTTTATTGGGCCTCCAGAGTCAGCTTTACCTCTCAGCATGGCAGGCTGGAAGTGGTGGGAAACTAAGGCTTTTTCCTCCCTTACCACTCAGCCCTTAGCTAACCATTTATTGGATACTTCCCATTGCCCCTCTGCATTCCTGTTTCCTGGAACCCCCTCAAAATACACTACTTGTTTTGAGTTCTTACCTCAAGGTAGGCTTCTCGAGCAACCCAAGATAGGACAAAAGCAAACTACTTGACCCTTCCTTTAACCACCACCCTGTTTCTCTTCTTATTCTCGAATAATTAAGCTATCATATTTATTCTTCAACCCTGCTCTTACCAGGTTTTGCTGTCACATGTTACTGGCCTCCTCTCTCTAGGATTGCACAAGGATTTACATGGTATAGCCAACAGCGATTTCAGAACTTGGCTTGCTTGAAATATCAACTGAGGGGCGCCTGGGTGGCGCAGTCGGTTAAGCGTCCGACTTCAGCCAGGTCACGATCTCGCGGTCCGTGAGTTCGGGCCCCGCGTCGGGCTCTGGGCTGATGGCTCAGAGCCTGGAGCCTGTTTCCGATTCTGTGTCTCCCTCTCTCTCTCTGCCCCTCCCCCGTTCATGCTCTGTCTCTCTCTGTCCCAAAAATAAATAAACGTTGGAAAAAAATTAAAAAAAAAAAAAAAAAAAAGAAATATCAACTGACGATAAATAATCTTTCCTTTAGCCTCCTCAGCCCCGCTGATCTGTAACTCTTAAGGATTTAAACTTACACAGTTGTGGAGGTTGGTTTAGCAGTCTCTGAAAAGTTGTCTTTGCAACTGATGACTGATCTCACTGAACCCTGTCCTGATTCCCAACCCACAGAATATATGAGCATAATCACTATCGTATGCCTTTAAATTTTGGGATTTACTACACAGCCATAGTAAATGAAACATCTGTTTCTTTTGGGGTTACTTAAATGTGTGTGTGTGTGTGTGTGTGTGTGTGTGTGTGTGTGTGTGTGTGTGTGACTCTATAGAATACAATATGTACCTGAGGAGTCTAGCTCCTAGTTAAAAACCTATGTATGATTTTCCAGAACTGACCATAGGCAATTACAAAGGCTTTAGCTGGCAGGCATCATGGGAGAAAGCTCCCCTTCCAGCACCAGTTTTGGGGTACAGTCAGTGCATGGCAGCCTCTTGAAAAAGTTGGAGTCAAGGACTTAAGCCACTCAGCAGTTACTGGTCTCCATAGTCATTAGTCACTCAGGCCCATCATGTTCTTCTCGTATTTGCCTTCCCTGCCCATTGTAGATCTCTTTATATCAGGCCTGTTCAGGGTCCAACTTCTTGTCAAGGTGTGTCTGCTGAGGTCTCTATATGCAAGGAGGAGGGATACTTGAAGACATTTCTTTTCACTGTGATTCAGCGCCTAGCTCTTTTCTACTTCTAGCCCTTCCCCTCACTCTCTCCGGACCTCAGAACTGCTGGATCCTTTGGAGCTCCCTCAACAACCCACCCCCACTTCTGGCTGAGCCACCAACTTCAGACCATCGAGCCTCGTCTTGCCCAGGCATTTTCTCCCATCACAGTAAGTGATTAAAGGCTTCACTCTTGTTTTTGGCTTGTTGCTTTAATCAGCTACTCTGACACATAGCCACTCAGCTTTCTCTATCTCCCGGAGCTCAGCTGAGCTCCTAACAGTACCTTTAAGTAATTACAGTCAGCCTGCAAATAATCTTGTATTGCTCGAAAAATAGCAGGTAATATATAATAATCTTACAACAGTTTAATTCTATTTACCCCATTCCCATCTTTGTGTCATTATATTTTATTTCAGTGTATTCTGTAAACCCCACAAGACATTGTTATTATTTTTATTTTATATAGTCTCTTACTTGCATTTAAATACACACATATATATGTGTGTATACATATTAAAGATGTTTTTAAATGGGCTTCTATAATTACCATTTTTGTGGTCTTCATCCTTTCCCACAGATCTGGTTGTCCATCTGGTCCAATTTCCCTCCAACAACTCAGCATTTCTTATAATGTCGGTCTACCACAGACATAATGTCTCCCATTTCCCCACCTCCTGGAAATGTCTTTATTTTGCCTTCATTTTTGAAGTGTATTTTTGCTAGATAGAGAATTTTGGAGTTTTTATGTTTTCTTTTAAGCATTTAAAAAATTTATTGTCTTCTGGCTTCCATTGCTTGTGATGGGAAGTCAAACATTATTTATGTTGTTAATTCTCCTATATGTAAGGTTTCCATTTTTCTCTGGCTGCTTTTATTTTATTATTTATTATTATTTTTAACGTTTTATTTATTTTTGAGGCAGGGAGAGACAGAGCATGAACAGGGGAGGGTCAGAGAGAGGGAGACACAGAATCTGAAACAGGCTCCAGGCTCTGAGCTGTCAGCACAGAGCCCGACACGGGGCTCGAACTCACGGACCGCAAGATCATGACCTGAGCCGAAGTCGGCCGCTTAACCGACTGAGCCACCCAGGCGCCCCTCTCTGGCTGCTTTTAATATTTGCTTTTCATATTTTATTATCATTAGTTTAACTAATGATAATAGGCAATGCTGCAGTTGTGGTGTTCTTAGTGTTTGTCCTCCTTCTGGTTTGCTGAGTTTCTTGTAAGTGTGGCAAGATATTTTTCAACAATTTTGGGAAAATTTCAGTCAATATTTATTTTCTTAAAGTTTATTCATTTGAGAGTGCAGGGGTCAGGGAGGGAGGCAGGAGGGGCAGAGAGAGAGGGAGAGTGAGAATCCCAAGCAGGCTCTGCATGGTCAGAGCAGAGCCCGACTGCGGGGCTCTTGCCCATGCAGTAACCATGAGATCATGGTCTGAGCCAAAATCAAGAGTCGGTTGCTCGAACCAGTCTCTTCTCATGGTCCTGGGGCAGCTCTTTCTGTCTTTCTGCCCATGGGTCCTGTCCATGTGCTTTAATAAAATCATCTTTTTGCACCAAAAAAAAAAAAAAAAAGAGTCGGATGCTCAACCAACTTAGCCACATAGGTGCCTCTCCATTACTATTTTTTAAAACATTTTTTCTGTGCCTTTCTCTCCCCTGTCTTTCTGAGGCACCAATTACACACATATTAGAATCTGATATTGTTCCACACGTCTCAAGTGCTCTGTTTTTCTTTTATACCCTTTTTTCTTTGTTGCAATTTAGTCTGGTCCTTTACTCTGCTGTTGTTTTCTAGTCTTCTATGAAGTCTATCTAGTAATTCTTCATTTTATTCTTGTATTTTTTATTTCTAGCTTTTCCATTTGGTTCTTCTCTACAACTTTCATGCCCAGATGAAAGTCTCAAATATTTTGTCTGCCTTTTCTACTTGATCCTTTAGCATTTTTATCACAGTTATTTTTTTTAACTAAGCTTTTATTTTGGGGTAATGGTAGATTTACCACATATGTAAGAAATAATACAGAGAGAACACATGTACCCTTTACCCAGCTTCCCCTAATGGTAAAATCTTGCAAAACTGTAGTACAGTGTCACAAGGATATTGACCTTGATACAATCAGGATACAGAATATTCTTATGAACACAAGGATCCTTCATGGTGTCCTTTTATAGACATCTCCTCCCAACCCAATCCTTGACCCTTAGCAACCACTACCACTAATCTGTTCTCCATTTCTCTAACTTTGTTGTTTCAAAGGGCACCTGGGTGGCTCAGTCGGTTGAGTGTCTGACTCTTGATTTTGGCTCAGGTCATGATCGCAGGGTTGTGGGATCGAGTCCTGCACCAGGCTCCATGCTGAGCGTGGAGTGTGCTTATGATTCTTTCTCTCTCTCCCTCTGCCCCTCTCCTCCACTTGCTCTCTCTCTAAAAACAAACAAATAAGCAAACAAATAAATAACTTTGTCATTTCAAGAATGTTATATAAATGGAATCATACAATATGTAATCATTTGGGAGTGGCATAATTCTCTTGTGATTCCTCCCAGTTATTGTATTTATCAGTAATTCGATTGTTTTCTTTTCCTGAATAGCATTCTATTGTAGTCGGTTCAAAGTTCCTGTGTGATAAATCCACTCTCATCTATTTCTGTGCCCTTTCCTACTGATTGTTTGCTCTCATCATGAATATGGGTTGATTTTGTTGCTTCTGTTGCACCTTGTAATTTTTTTTTTATTATACCCCAGATATTTCATATAAAAGAAAAGACTAGGGGCACCTGGGCGACTCAGTCGGTTGAGCGACCAACTTTGGCTCAGGTCATGACCTCACGGATTGTGGGTTTGAGCCCTGCATTAGGCTCTGTGCTGACAGCTCAGAGCCTGGAGCCTGCTTCGGATTCTGTGTCTCCTTTTCTCTCTGTCCCTCCCCACTCACGCTCTGTCTTTCTCTCAAAATAAATAAACATTAAAAAAAAGAAAAAAGAGTAGACTAAGTCATATTTACCTCAAGAAAAGAGCAAAGCCCTGTTCTGTCAGAATGGTAGAATTAGGGGCTGACCTGTAGTCCAGCTGGATCTGGGCTTTGTCTCAGCTTTATCTGATTCAGCGTACCCCTGGCTTCACATAGTTTGGGATATGAAATTAGGCTCTTCTCATCAGAAGAAACTGGTGCCTAACCATTGCTGAACTTCTGGAGATATCTTTGGTTTTTGTGGCCAGGTTGCTAGCTTTTCTAACTGTAGGATATTTCCCTCTGATTTATAATTCTTCTGGAAGGAGGGTCACCAAGGACATTTCTTTGCTCTGCAGTCCCAGTCCTGGCTTTCTGAGCCTGGGGAAATCTCTCTATTTTGCTATTCTTCCCTATCTTTTGGAAGTTAGCTGCCTTGCTTCTTCCGAAGACCTGCAGACAGATTTCTCTTGGCTCATGTCTCTTCTCCCATTCTTTGATGTATTGTCCTAGAGCACATGGCCAGGTCCTAAAGAGTTGGCACTTGGAGAAAGACTCTGGCTGGAGTTTCTCAGGATTCGAATCTATCAAACCAGCCCACACACATCCATTATACTTTCTCCTTATTTTTGATTTCTCCTTATTTTTTTGATGGGCATTTCTTTTTTGCTGCTTTGTCATAAAGAAAAGTCACTCTGTAGAAGAGAAAGTTTTCTCTCTCCTATGATGAGTTTGTTACTCACTAGAGTTTAATTTGTTTAGATTCCTGACAATCTAATAAGCTTTAACAATTTTTTTTAAATTGATTTTGTTTTTATACAGATAATTTTAGGTTATTAGAATGGGAATAATGGTCATTTTTGTGGCTTTCGTCACACTAACCAAAGGAGAGAGGCATTCCCTAATTTTTAAGATGGAAGTTATAAAAAGCCCAGCAAATTTTTGGGTGTCTGAAGGGCTGATCAGTGCCTGGTTTTGCTTAGGACTGGGTAAATCCTAACTCTGAAGCCAGGAATATTTTTTCTTTAGGGAATAATACATATGTCAGCCTCCTTGCTCTTCCCAAAGATTTTATTTTCATACTTTTGAGAAGATTTGTCTGTTTTTTTAATACTCTGTTAGACATGAATTCTTAGATGCCAGGCATTCTGTCTGAAGGATGTGGGAAGGGGATTAGTAGTGAAGTCATCAGTTCCATATATATATAGATATTTAACAAGCCCCCCTTTTCAACTGCACATCTCACTCTTATCCTCCACTGCATCTAATTTTCCAAGGGTTCTGGTGGCCGATTGCGATATCTTCCTTGGATATGTTGATACCATTCGTGCATATTTTGGCTGCTGCTTCCTCCACCCTGGTTCATAATGATTATAAAACTTATCTACTTGTTTTATGTATTCTATAAATTTGTTGAAAGCTCTCAGGTATCTAATACTTGAAGATTATATCAGTATATTTGCTAAACAAGTGGAGGGTTAGAGCTGAATCCCAAGCAGCCTGATTTCTGTTCCAGTTCACCTCTCATTAACCTTATCACTGTCTTATTTCATTATCCCATTTTTTTTTTCTTTTTTATATCCAGGGTTTACTCAAAGCATTACTTGAAGAATCTTCAAGGTGCCACATTGCAACAATGATTCAGCTGACAGCTACCCCTGCAAGCACGCTGACTGATGAGCCAGTGCACATCCGAGCTACAGGCCTTCGTCCCTCTCAGATAGTGATTTTTCAGGCAACACTGGAAGATGAAAAGGGGAACCTGTTTCATTCTCAAGCCTACTATAAGGCCAGTGAAGTTGGTGAGGTAGACCTGGATCATGCTCCTTCACTTGGAGGTGACTATATAGGAGTCCACCCCATGGGTCTCTTCTGGTCCCTGAAACCTGAAAAATTTTTAACTAAATTGATCAAAAGAGATGTGATGACTAGCCCCTTCCTGGTCCAGATAAAACTTTATGATTCAAATTTACCATTAGCCCAGATTGCTGCCACTGATCCAAAAGTCAGCGTGACTTTGGAGAGGTGGTACAGAGCACCTGGTGTCACACGGATCCAAGTTCAAGAAGGCCACCTTCGGGGAGCCCTCTTTCTCCCTCCTGGTGAGTAGAATTAACCTGGGACTGTCATCCTCGTGTTTCCTCTTTTGAATGCCTCGTCCTTCTAGAGGTTTAACTTGGATATGGATAGTACATAGTGTAATCCTTGCCAGCCGTAGAATCAGGGTTAATTCTGGGTCAGAACAAGAATATGGTGATGCCCCATTCCAACTCAAGTTTGATCTCAACAATTCTGGAGCTTTTCTAAGGATATGACTACATGTAGTTTATGAAGTCCCTGCATTATGGGTTTCCCATAGCTTTGGATTTATGTGAAATCCTTCTATATTGAAGCCTGACTATCTGAAGACCCCTATCCTGATATCATGGAACTGTATCCCAGCTTCTCTTGGGGGTTTTGTCCTGTCTGAGTTTCAGTTTAGGCATAGGTCATCGCATGCAATAAGCTGATGATATTATGGAGTGAAATACTGCAACAAATATAGAGGATGCAAAGAAACTTTATATTCTCTAGTTCCATAAATATTTCATATTTATACAGTATTCCACAAATCTGCAGAAAATACAACATGCTTTTTAATGGCATACAACTTACCAGAATACACATAGTTTCTCACAGTGATCTCCACATATCAGTAAGTGGTTCAAAACATCTACTGGTACATTTATCAGGGTTTATTGTGGGACTGAATGAAGCAAAGTTAGTTTTCCAGAAGTTGCTCATGGCAGGTCCAGGTTTCAGGAGTGTCTGAGGCCCCCTTCTGCAGGCACATGATTTGATCTGGGACATAGCCATCGTATTGCCAGGATGTATGCCTCTCTCTCTGCTTTTAAAAACATAATCACAGGGTGCCTGGGTGCCCCAGTCAGTCAAGCATCCCACTTCGGCTCAGTGATCTCACAGTTCATGAGTTTGAGTCCCCATTGAGCAGCGTGGAACCCCCTTCAGATCCTCTGTCTCCCTCTCTCTTTGCCCCTCCCCTGCTCTCTCTCTCTCTCTTTCTCTCAAAAATAAACATTAAAAAAATAAAAACATAATCACTTAGTAGAACTGAGATGGATCGAGGAAGCTTGAAGTGGTAGAAGTGGTTTCAAACAGCGTAGAGTTATAGACGACGTAGGAGGAGGAATAAAAACTTCCGTTTCCAAAGTCATCATGACCCATTTAGTTGTTTGGACAAATTTCAATATGTTTACACCCAGTAATTAGCATGTAGGCAAGATTATTGTGTGTGGGGATCAGTGAGGGACACAAACATCTGTGCCTCTATTATTCCACCTCAATGAAAAATTTAATATTGGTGCAGGCCTCCCATGTTGGGATGATGTGTTGGTTTAGAGGGTGCTATTTGTGAATCCTCTTGGACACCGCACGTGCTCGTGTCCTCCTTGTTCTGTGGGGGCCAAAAGAGAATGAGTCAGGTCTCAAAGCGGTTCTCAACTATGATATTCTTCCAGGATAAGAGGCTCAGTACTCTTTTTTTATAATGGTTTTAGGAGTAGAATTTAGTGATTCATCACTTGCATATAATACCCAGTGCTCATCCCAACAAGTGTCTTCCTTAGTGCCCCTTACCCATTTAGTCCATGCCCCCACCCAACACCCCTCCAGCGACCCTCAGTTTGTTCTCTGTATTTAAGAGTCTCTTATGGTTTGTCTCCCTCTCTGTTTTCATTTTGTCTTTCCTTCCCTTCCCCTATGTTTGTGTGTTTTATTTCTTAAATTCCGCATTTGAGTGAAATCATATGATATGTCTTTTTCTGACTGATTTATTTCACGTAGCGTAATACACTCTAGTTCCATCCACATTGTTGCAAATGGCAAGATTTCATTCTTTTTTATCGCCAAGTAATATTCCATTGTATATGTATATCACATCTTCTTTATCCATTCATCATTCGAGGGACGTTTGGGCTTTTTCCATACTTTGGCTATTGTCGATAGTGCTGCTATAAACATTGGGTGCATGTGCCCCTTCGAATCAACATTTTTGTATCCTTTGGATAAATACCTAATAGTGCAGTTGCTGGGTTGAAGGTAGTTCTATTTTTAATTAACAAAAAAAAATTTTTAATGGTTATTTATTTTTGAGGGGTGGGGGGAAGGGCAGAGAGAGAAAGGGAGACACAGAATCCAAAGCAGGCTCCAGGCTCTGAGCTGTCAGCACAGAGCCCAACGCGGGGCTCAAACTCACGGACTGTGAGATCATGACCTGAGCCGAAGTCGGACGCTTAACCAACTCGAGCCACCCAGGCGCCCTAACAAGTGGTATATTTTAAAGCCAAGATAGATTTAGTATCATTTTATTTCTTCTCTCAACATAAGGAAACACAGCAATGTTTTCTTTTGAAAATTCCCAATATTCCTTTAAATCAAGTCACTTGTTTCTTTTTTTTAAATATTTTTTATTTTTAAGTAGTCTCTACACCCACCATGGGGTTTGAACTCACAACCCCAAGATCAAGAGTCGCACACTCTATCAACTGAGCCAGCCAGGCATCCCCAAGTCACTCTTTTCAAAGGTAGATGGGACCAGTCTTCCGTAGCTAAAATCACTTACACAAGAATAGAATGCCCCTAGTAGTGCATCATGAATTTTTTTTCAGTGTGTGAACCTTGCTTTATTTAGGAAACAAGTTGCCTACACAGAGAGTGAGTATAGAATGATTCTCTGAGCACCTCTACTTTTTGCCATGTGTTAAGCTGCAGCGAATAAACAGTGTTACTGCATGAAAGCCCTCATCATTTACATCTGCTTGAGTGTAGTCAGACTAATGTAACAGAGCAGTGTTAAGTCAGGATTATAGCTAATAATCATTTCAATTCACTTTTTGGAGTCATATACTTTTGAAGCCTTTTTTTTTTTTTTTTTTTTGAGTCATATATACTTTGAGAACCCAATTAAATCCATAGAGGCTTTCATTAGTAACGTGCACATATAAACATATATTTTGCGTGTAATCTCAGGACCTTCATTGGTGTCCTAAAGCCTAATTGTGTACCTCTTCATAGATTAAAAAGTGCTTGCCTAATTTCAATGGCTTTCTTTACTCGGTACTATAGAAATGAGCCACTATGAGTCCCCAGTAGTCCTTGGCTACAGAGATGAAGCATGTCAGTGAACAGGTTTCCCAATCAAGCTTCCTGATATTGTGTTCCATTAGTGTATTCAATCAGCTTTAATTCTGTCCCAGAATTAATTCTGTCCCTGAAAATTTAGGGATTCCATTGAAAATTTATATGTCAATTCCACGATTTGTGATGCATTTCTTTGTGTTGTCATATTTTTCTTCCTTTTTCCTTCCCTTCCCTTCATATCCAGTTCTGTTTTGTTTTGTTCTTTTTCAGGAGAGGGCCGTTTCCCAGGGGTAATTGACTTGTTTGCTGATATTGGTGGGCTGATTGAATACCGAGCCAGTCTCCTGGCCAGTCATGGCTTTGCTGCGTTGGCCTTGGCCTACTGTGACTATGAAGATCTGCCTTTACACCCAGAAAAAATAGAGTTAGAATATTTTGAAGAAGCTGTCAACTTTCTCCTGAGACATCCAAAGGTAATTTTTGCCTTTTCTTTCAGTTCCTGTTTTAAATAACCATAACACTCTGTGACCCTTTAACTTCCAAGTATGATTCTATATACATACCCATATTATTCACATGATTTTTTTCACACCCAATGTCTTCTGCTCAGAAAGACAAAATGGGAAGTTAGCCTGTGTCCATGATGGAATCAAAATGCAATGGCTTTAGATTCAGACAGAAATGGGTTGCCTTTCTGGCTCCATCCTATCTGGTTGTGGGAATCTGGGCGAGCTACTAACATGCTCTAATTCTCAGTTTCTTCATCTATTAAATACTATGGTAGTGGTGCTATTTTGTAAGGCTCTTGTGAGAATTATCTAAGGGGATAATACAAGCAAAGTGCTCACTAGAGTCACTGGCAATACTACACCCTCAATAAATGTAATTATTATTATCATCACCTCTCTGATAATTATTTAATCACCAGACTTCACCAGAAAGATAGTCTGTCTTTCTTGAGGAGTGAGTCTGCATTTTTAGCTATTTGAGAGGCCTTAAAAATAATGCTATAGTTCTTTCTAGTCTATACCTTCTTTAAATTTTAAAATGTGATTTGCTGCTACTGTAGGGTTGCTGCATGTTAGCCCTTGCTAATTGCTAATGTTTTTATCTTTTTTTAATGTTTATTTTTAAGAGAGAGACAGAGTACGAGGGGGAGGGGCAGAGAGAGAGGGAGACACAAAATTCAAAGCAGGCTCTAGGCTCCAAGCTGCCAGCACAAGAGCCTAACGTGGGTCTCAAACTCAGATCATGAGATCATGACCTGAGCCAAAGTCAGCTGCTTAACTGACTGAGCCACCCAGGTGCCCCAGCTAATATTTTTTGCTTAAAAAGAATTGCTCTAAGTAAAATTAAGTCTCTGTACCACATCCTATTTCATATCAGGATCACCAAAATATGATTAGAATTGTAGTAATTAGATGGGCAATGATCACTGACAATCTATTGATGCTTTGAATTTTTACTTTTTATTTTATCTTTAATTATTTTTAATGTTTATTTATTTTTGAGAGAGAGAGAGAGAGAGACAGAGCATGAGCATGAGCAGGGGAAGGGCAGAGAGAGGAGGAGACACAGAGCCTGAAGCAGGCTCCAGGCTCCGAGCTGTCAGCACAGAGCCCGACGTGGGGCTTGAACTCACAAACTGTTAGATCATGACCTGAGCTCAAGTTGGATACTTAACCAACTCAGCCACCCAGGTGCCCCAATGCACTGAATTTTTAAAAAACTATTTTTGATGCATATAATGGAGTTGTCCTTGAGCTATCAAATAGGCAATGTGACTGTGCTGAGTTTCTGCTTAACTTAGTTGAGAGATGAAGAGGCTGTGTGATTCGGTTTTTCACTTTCTTAGCCTGATTCCTCTTATACTTGCTGCATGACTTCTTTATCAGTAATCTTACCAATGTCACTTAGATAGTCAATGACTAAACGAGACCTGGAAACCAGATTTCTTTCCTAGGCTGTTGGTACTTGCACTAAACCTGCTTCATGCTCTCTTCTGTGGGAGGATAGACCACAGATCTTTCAATTCCTTGTAGGTCTTATTTCTCCATCTGTTGATTTTAAGCATCCTAAAATCCCTGATCCCAAATTTGGTGGCAGAAATTGTAACGAGAGTTAGTGTTCTGCCAAAAGGCTGCAGATAGCTGTGTCATTTTGTTATACCATGTTGTTCGTGCATGTTATACTTCCTTTTACTTTGTCTTCCCTGGCCAGATCTTTTCTGGGTTCTCATCTCTCATTGCAGTGATGTGACTCTATATCTTTTATATTAAGACCTAGAACTTCAGAGCTTGAGAGCTCTTTTTAATTCAAAAGGAGATGATTCATGTCACCCCACTTAATATGCAGGGTAGGATCTTAGGTAGAATGTACTGGCCTTACAAGAGAGCCTGAAAACATACATAGAAAAGGGGACTAGGTTCAGATCCATCAGAACTTATCCCTTGGGACTGGATACATGCCCCTCAAAATAAGAAGAGAATGGCTCCTGTTAGTGAGCCTATACACAGCATAGAATACCATTCCTTCTTGTTTGTTCCCATTTTTTAAAATTCATTCATTTATCTTGAGAGAAAGAGAACAGGGTAGGGGCAGAGAGAGAGGGAAAGAGAGAGAATCCCAAGCAGGCTCTGCACTGTCAGCATGGAGCCTGATGTGTGGCTCAATACGGGGCTTGATCCCTCGAACCGTGAGATCATGACCTGAGCTGAAATCAAGAGTCAGTCACTTAACTGACTGAGCCACTTGGGTGCCCCAACTCAAATTTTTTAAATATAAAAACCCAATTCATAGCCTATTTCCTTTGAGAATCTTTCTCTGATCCTGCCTTTATTCCCTGATAATCTGGGTTGGCAGTCTTGCCTACGCATTCTTATATTGCAGAATTTGTAAGTTACTCTAATTGTCTGTTTTTGCCCTCCTGTCTCTCCACCTGGTAGTGAGTTCCTTGATGGTAAGAGATGATTTGTGCCTTTTTCCCCTCAGTGTCCCCCAGTGGTTAGTACAGGGTGGACGATCTAAAAATGCCTGCTTGGTGACTGACCAGGGAAGAGGAAGCTGAGCTAAGCCTCCTTCATGAAACCTTTCTCCAAAGGAGAAACCTTCTATGGAAACCACACCAGATGTAGAATCCTCTGTTCATGTTTCAATGCTCTGTTTTACCAATTTTACCTTTTTTCCTCAGTCTTTTCCTACAGAGTGCCTTTCCTATGACCTTTAGAGACCCCAGTATTGATACAACAAAGTTTACCAATCAGCTATACCTTGACTCATACTATTCACAATAGTTATGTGCCCTTTTCTTATTTTCCCAACTACATTGGTATTTCTTTAGGGCATTTTAAACTCAGCACCTAACACCATGCTGAATTCATAGTATTTAATTTGGAAAGCCTGACATATTCTTGAAGGAGTATTTCCTTTGAACATACATTACATATTTCAGAACTCTAGAACTGGGCATGTAGGTGGGATTAGTCCTTGCTTGATTCCAATTGGCCATTCAAGTTCTTTGGTTGTTTGAGATGGTAGGGTTTTGCTAAATGGTGGATAAAATCAATGTCTCATTTTCATTATTTTTAGGTCCTTGGCCCAGGCATTGGGATAGTTTCCATAAGCAAAGGAGCAGAGATTGGACTCTCCATGGCTATTCATCTAAAACAGGTCATAGCCACCGTGCTTATTAATGGACCCAACTTTGTATTTAGCACTCCACAGGTATATCATGGTCAAATTAGTCAGCCCTTGTCCTTCTCTCCACAGTTAGTATCTATCAATGCCTTAGGGTTAGCACAGTTCCAGTATTGTTTTGAGGAAGCTAGAAGTAAAGCCAGTGAGACCTTTTTTCTCCCCATTGAAAAGGCCCAGGGACATTTCCTCTTCATTGTGGGAGAAGATGATAAGAGTATCAACAGCAAAGCATATGCTGAGCAAGCCACAGAACAGTTGAGGAGAAATGGGAAGGACAATTGGACCCTGCTATCTTACCCCGGGGCAGGCCACATGTTAGAGCCTCCCTATTCCCCACTGTGCTGTGCCTCAAAGCTCTCCAAACTCCACCTGTTCATGCAGTGGGGAGGAGAGGTGACCCTGCATGCAGCTGCACAGGAGCATTCTTGGAAGGAGATCCAGAAGTTTCTCAGGAAGCATCTCATTCCAGTTGTGACCAGTCAACTCTGAGAAGAGAAAATGTTCCTGAGAAATAGAGAAGCAATATCAGACCTTCACTTGATTTTCATGGAACAATGTCTTCAACCTCTTATTGCGGGAGGTTATAATAAGAGAAAGCAAGAGGATGGCAATGGTCATGTCTTGACTTGGGAAGGGAAAAATGGTTCCCACTTAATCCAGCATCATACACAGAGGATTTTCTATTCCGAAAAATAAATTTAGGGCTCTACCTGCCCTAAAATTTTCCAGTTTATAATTATAATAGCAATTCTCTGGAGGAAGAAAGTTACCAAAATGAACTACAGAATCCCCTGGTTTATAAAACAGACATGTGTAAAATCAGGTGCTCATATTTGCTGATTTCTTAAAACTCAAGTTCAATATGTTTAGATTTCTCATTGAAAATATGCTCATGGCTCATGGTTACATCATTGTCACTGAAAAACTAGAGCATTATTTTAAGGCAATATGGAAGCTGATACGGAGGTAACATGATTGAGTCGGTCTACAATAAATTCAACAAATGCTAATAAAATGAAATAATTTTTGTGTCTAAACATACAGCATTTTAAGAAAGAAACAATCTGAGATTCACAGAATTGCATTTTAGGAAAGGAGCCATGAGGGTGTGGATTGTGTACCATAGGGGCTGGCAAACTGTTTCTATGAAGTACTAGATAGCAAATATTTTTGGCTTTGTGGGCCATACATAAAGTCTCTGTCATTATTACTGGCTTCTTCCATTAAAGCACAAAGGCAGCACAGGCTGTAATGAATGACTGTGGCTCTGTTCCAATTAAATTTTCTTTATGGACACTGACATTTGCATTTCATATAACTTTAACATGTCACACAATAGTAATTTTCTTTTCATTTTCTTCCGAGTATCTACAACTGTAAAAGCCATTCTTAGCTTCTGGGCAGCAGAAAAACAGGCTGTAGGCTGGATTTGGCTCACAGGGCACAGTTTGATGACCCTGGGTTTAGAACAATCCAGATTACTTTGTCCCAAGTACACATTCTCTAAGGGGCAAGTCACCATCCAAATATTCCTGAGCTACTGAATTGCAATGGATGAATGTGAAAGGTGATTAGTAGATAATCAAGTGAAGATAAACCAGCAAAAACATATTTGAATGATTTTGTAGGTGTGATGGGGGGAGCCAGTGAGGAATTAGAATAAAAGTCACATGGGGACACTTCATTGTATCTGCCTAAACTCTTTTTCTTTTATTTGATGTCTGATATTCCCTATGTTGGGCATAAAATTATTCCATTCAGTATGACTGAGGCTACTAGCCTCTCCTTTCTCATTCAGATAAGTTTTCACATCTCCCAGACCTAGTCAATTAGAATATGTCACTCCTTTGGCTATAATAATCGTGAAATTGCAATGGCTAATATCTCCTGTGCTATATGCTATCTAACAACTATATATGTTAGATGTTATATGCATTAGTTGTATATGCCATACGCTATATAATAGTTATCATAGTGGGTTTAATGGGTATAATTATTATAATTATTATTTTTATTTTTTGAGAGAGAGAGGCCACAGATGAGCGAGGGGCAGAGAGAAAGAGAGAAGTGGGGCTCACCCGAAGTGAGGCTTGAGCTCACCTTAAGCAGGACTAGACCTCACAAACTAAGATAATCACCTGAGCTGAAGTCAGATGTTTAATCGACTGAGCCACTCAGGTGCCCTATGGGTATAATTATTTTGTTTCCTGTTTTGGATTTTAAGAAGAATGACTATGGTTATGAGGTATGCTGTTAGTGTTTGGTCTGATATATATCCCTTGATTTCTAGCTTATGGGTTTTCTTTTTTTTTTTTTTTTTTAATATTTTATTTTTTAACTAATCTCTCCCCCCAACATGGGGCTCAAACTCACAACCCTGAGCTGAAGAGTCACATGCTCTCCCAACTGAGCCAACTAGGTGTGCCCTGTATTTTATGGCTTTTCAAAACCAAGAAGGTTCTGTGTTTTTTTCCACATAGTTTTTCAGTATCACTACTACAAAGATTGGCATGAATGCAGATCAAATAACATTCTTGACCAGCTTCTCTAACCTTTTAGTAATGTAACTAGTCTGATCTCCAGGCATTGGCCTCTTATGTACATCGATGTACCTGTCCTTTTGGCATCGTCCGGGCCAGCTGGCCAACCCACTCTCACTCTCTGCATTTGCTCCACTTGGCTTTTATTGCCCTTGCAAATTCTCTGAGTGTAAGTCGTGTCTTCTGTCAGGTCCCTGGTAGATGCATATACCCCATATCCTATGCTAAAGGGTCAGCTTACACTACACCATGATGATCCCAGGGCCGACCTGCTGGCCATCAGCTCTTAGCTGTCTTCCGTGCCCAGCACTGTGAGAATGTGGGAGCTTCTGAAACTCACAAATCAGAAGTGGAGAGACACTCGCAGGAAGGTTTTGCTCTTTCTTTGGCTCTTCATTCCTTATGAAGGCTCCCGTGGCACATAAAGACTTATATTAAATACCTTTGCATGCTTTTCTCCTCTGAATCTGTCTTAAGTCAGTTATGTTCTCAGGCCTGGTCAATATACCCTAAGAGGGTGTGCATAATGAGAGGGGAAGAGAGATTGATTGATTTTAAGAAAGTGGCTCCTGTGATTGTGGGAACTCAAATCTGCAGGGTAGGCCAGCAGGCTTGGACACCCAGGGAAGAGCTGGTGTTGCATTCGTGAGTCTGAAGGCAGACTGGAGCTAGATATCCTTCCTCCCGAGAGGACCTCAGCTGTTTCTGCATGGTGCATGCCTGCTATTAGTAACTGTGGATGCCTCTTTTCTACATAGTCATCACCTTACCATCCGGCGTCCCCAGTCTTCTTTGGCCACATCCCTTAGGGGCCCATGGTTTTCTGATGTTTTCTGCTCTGAGCAGCAGAGTGGAGAAGACCTGGGTCTATGCCATCTAACCTGCTCCTCACTTTATTACCTGGGTGCCGAAGCATCATGACCTGCTCACCTTTTCTTGCACTTCTCTTAGAATCTTTATGAAAATGGGGACCTTGGATGGCTCAGTTAAGTGATCAACTCTTGATTTTGGCTCAGGTCATGATCTCATGGGTCATGAGATTGAGTCCTGCGCTGTGTGGACCCTGCCTAAGATTCTATCTCTCCCTCTCCCTCTGTCCCTCCCCTGCTTGCATGTATGCACTCTCTCAAAAAAAAAAAAAAAAAAAAAAAAAAAAAAGAATCTTCATAAAAGTGATACTAATATCTGCTGCCTTCCTCACCCACCTCACATCCCATCCTGGGATCTGCCTCTGGGAATTAGTCACTCAACTGGGAACCTTGCTACCCTGCCTAGGTACTTCTCATCCAGTGTGATGGCTGTGTGCCAAGACACCGTTGTCTTCTCTCAGAACTTTCAGCCTGTCCATGACTTCCAAGAGCAGCCCTTTCTCCTCGAGGCTTGTATTTCACTTGTAATACATGTATGTATCACTCCCGTTTAAAAAGCTGAAGCACAAGGGACGTTAAGCAGTCTGCCTGAGGTCAGTCACACTGCTAAAGAGTCAGGGTTCCAATCTAGGTCTCTGGTTCCAGAGACGGGTGGTCTTCCAGCCGCACCTCACGGGCTGCCAAAGATGCAAAAGTGAAAAGACATGGCACCCTCCCTCAAGCAGGTGGCAACCTGGAAGCATAGGCCATGATCTGTAAACTTGATGACTTGTACACTTTGACAAGAGACATTGACTCATGAGACTAACCATAGGGCGGACTTCAGGGATTCTGGCCCTGGGGAGGCATTTTTGCACTGGGAGGGCTTCTGCGGTCCCTTGGAAGAGTGGTTTGCACACCAGAAGATGCCTTGGCGATTCCCTGCCAAAGATACAGACCCTGGAGCCTTATTCTGGTCAGAGCCTCCAGGGGCAGGGCCCAGGAACCTTTACCTAACAGGCCCCCGGTGAGCGTTAAGCCCACACTCTGGGCTCTGATGCTGGGTAACTGGGAGTTACCCTGTTAGACACTATCAAAAAGGCAGTTGCCTAAGACACCAATGACTTAGAGGAGGAAATAGAAAAGGATTTGGAGTGAAGGAGACCAGAGCCAGGGATTGAGAGGAGGAGTCAGGGAGAGGCTTAGAAACCAGAGCTGTGTGATGAAACACAAGAACCAGTGGGACTGAAAGGTGCAGCAGCTCCACTAAGCCTCTGTCCTGACCCCGCGGCGGCACCGGCTGGTAGTCCCCTCACAGGGGACCTATAGAAGGAAGGAGCAGCTGATAGTTTTGTGACACAACTTCACTTTGGAAGCGTGGGCTGGGGTGTTCGAACGAGAACACATCAGCAAGCAGAAGGGCTTCCTGTTGGCTCAGCAAGCCGTCCTGCTCCAGGCCGCTTCCTGCAGAGGAATTCAGGGTGAGTGAGTGTGCAGCAGTCGGGGATGTGGGCATGCCGCAGACAAGGTCCTTTCGGTATTTTAGCCGCTTGGTACCTGGGAAGGCGGCTTTCCTTTGGCTGCCTTCCTCTCGTCTGGATGGGCAGCACAGCTCTCTGAGGAACCTGCAGTTAACGCCCCGGGGTGGCCGGTTGCTTGGAAAGGCAGGTATGTCAGATGCATCCACCCAACAAGAGACTGTTTGAGACTATTTTGGGGGCAAACTGCACACTTGGCTGTAAAAGTCAGGATCCTGCTAATGTGAACTTAGAGACTTTCTTTCTTTCTTTCTTTCTTTCTTTCTTTCTTTCTTTCTTTCTGAGGGAGTTGGGGAGGGTGAGGGGCAGAGGGAGAGACGGAGGGAGAGAGAGAATCCAGAGCAGGCTCCATGCTGACAGCACCCTCGTGGGACTCCATCTCACCAACCGGGAGGTCACCACTGGAGCCGAAATCAAGAGTCGGACGCTTGACCAACTGAGCCACCCAGGTGCTCCAGGGAGAGACTGTTTCTTGATGGGAGAAATCTTCCTCTGGGATTTCTTGCTTGGAAGGAGGGGGAGGAAGTGCCTGTGATGAAGAGCAAAAAGCCCCTAGAGGGAATGACATTCTGTTTCTTGACTGGTAATTTTAACTTCTGTGGGTGACCTTTTGCTCTCATTTTTTCCTGCCTCCTGCTGCTGTAGTGTCCGGCCAGTTCCTAACTTCCTTTTCTCCTGATGGGTCAAAGTCTCCCTGGGGTGTAGCCTTGATACCCTTCACCCTGGGAGTCTGTATGCCTGGAACTTATGCCACAGTATGGCTGTCAGCTCTCAGCTCCTATCGGGTTGCTTCCAGATTGCCCAAGTCTCTCTCTGCAACCACCACAGGGCTGATCCTGTGTGACGCAGCTGGTTTCTTGCCCTTCGGCTGCTTTGTGGCTTTGGCTTCCTGGATTCTCTGCAACGTGCAGGGTGTAGCCTTCGGCTGCAGAGAAGTGAGCAAGCCTGGAGACTTTATTCCATTGCATTTTGAAGAGTCTCACCTCTTCAGAAGTAACCTATGAAAATTCAGTTGGGTTTCTGTTCTTCTTCATACTCTCTCGGAGAAATTTTTATTCTTTTTTTTTTTTTTTAAACTGTTCCATCTATCTTTTATTCTTCCTTTTAATTCCTCAAACACTTACTGAGCAATCACTATGTGCCAGGAACTATTCTAGAAACTGAAGAATAGAGTGTTGGACAAGGAATAATTCTTGCCCTTGAAGAATAATTTATAATCTAGTGTTAATAGACTATTCTAGGGTGATGGAAATATTCTATATCTGCATTGTCCAATGCAGTAACCACTAGTTATATGTGGGCTTTTGAGCAATTAAAATGGTTACTGTAACTGAGGGATTAAAATTTTAATTTAATTTATTTTTAATAAATTGAAATTTAATTAGCTATATGTGGCTAGAGGCTACTATCTCGGATAGAACAAAAAGGGTGAGAGATAAAGAAGCAGATTTTTACAATATCATATACTAAGTTTTATAATAAGATGGTTGGTTGGACTGGTAAATAGGTTGGGGTTAGTTGTAAAAGGCTTTCATTGCATCAGATTATAAAGGGCACCAAAAACAAAGGGAACTTCAAATCCAAGACTGACAGGTTCAGCTGGTAAAGAAATAATAAGCCCTTGTTAGATTCCGGACAGCTTATTACTTACATAGATAGTGGAGGCAAGAGAAACTGAAAGTGCCAGCTGTCCGAGTCCTTGTCTTACACCCTGAAATAATGGCATTGAAACAAAAGGGGCCTCATGACTTCAACAGAGTTGTGAGGTGCCTTGTTGCTGAGAAACCAACTCCAGACTGCAGCAAATGGTCACAGAGCCTGTGGCTCTGCCCTTGAAGGGGGGGTGTGGGTGTGAGCCAGAAAGTCCTGTGCCTCTCTGGAACCAGGGAGGTGGATGGGAAAACTGTCTCGCGGCAGTCTCCTATAATATAGGGAGAGACAGATAAGAGCTGCAAACCTCCACTTATAAAATAAACCAATCATCGGGAATATATAGCCAATAATATTGTAATAACTTTGTCTGATGACAGGTGGTAACTAAACCTTTCGGGGTGACCATTTGGTAATGTGGTTAGTTTGTTGACCATTTGGTTAGCTTGTTGAATGTTGTATACCTGAAACTAATGTAATATCACATTTCAATTATATTTTAAGATAAGAAAAACAAGTGAGAAAACAATCTTGTGAAGCCTCCTCTAAAGATCATCTACCTTGCTATGTTCCTGGCAGAGTCACAAGGCATTCCATCCAGATTTAGGTCATAGTGGTACAAGTTTTGCCAGTGAATGCCTGGAAGCTCTCCAGGGTGTGGTCATGAAGCCATTCCCCTGCTAAAGGTCTCAATGCTGGGCCAGAGGATTTAGAGTTCACCTTTATTTTTTATTTTTTAATTTTTTAATATGAAATTTGTTGTCAAAATGGTTTCCATACAACACCCAGTGCTCATCCCAACAGGTGCCCTCAATAACCATCACCCACCTTCCCCTCCCTCCACCCCCATGAGCCCTCAGTTTATTCTCAGTTTTTAAGAGTCTCTTATGGTTTGGCTCCCTCCCTCTCTAACTTTTCTTTTTTTTTCCTTCCCCTCCTCCATGGGATTCTGTTAAGTTTCTCAGGATCCACATAAGAGTGAAAACATATGGTATCTGTCTTTCTCTGTATGACTTATTTCACTTAGCATAACACTCTCCGGTTCCATCCATGTTGCTACAAAAGTCCATATTTCATTCTTTCTCATTGCCACGTAGTATTCCATTGTGTATATAAACCACAATTTCTTTATCCATTTAACAGTTGATGGACATTTAGGCTCTTTCCATAATTTGGCTATTGTTGAGAGTGCTGCTATAAATATTGGGGTACAAGTGCCCCTAGGCATCAGCACTCCTGTATCCCTTGGGTAAATTCCTAGCAGTGCTACTGCTGGGTCATAGGGTAGGTCTATTTTTAATTTTTTGAGGAACCTCCACACTGTTTTCCAGAGCGGCTTGCACCAGTTTGCATTCCCACCAACAGTGCAAGAGGGTTCCTGTTTCTCCACATCCTCTCCAGCATCTATAGTCTCCTGATTTGTTCATTTTAGCCACTCTGACTGGTGTGAGGTGATATCTCAGTGTGGTTTTGATTTGTATTTCCCTGATGAGGAGTGACATGGAATGTCTTTTCATGTGTCTGTTGGCCACCTGGATGTCTTCTTTAGAGAAGTGTCTATTTATGTCTTCTGCCCATTTCTTCACTGGATTATTTGTTTTTTGGGTATGGAGTTTGGTGAGCTGTTTATAGATTTTGGATACTAGCCCTTTTTCTGATATGTCATTTGCAAATATCTTTTCCCATTCCGTCAGTTGCCTTTTAGTTTTGTTGATTGTTTCCTTTGCAGTGCAAAAGCTTTTTGTCTCCACGAGGTCCCAATAGTTCATTTTTGCTTTTAATTCCCTTGCCTTTGGAGATGTGTCAAGTAAGAAGTTGCTGTGGCTGAGGTCAGAGAGGGTTTTTCTTGCTTTCTCCTCTAGGGTTTTGGTGGTTTTCTGTCTCACATTCAGGTCCTTTATCCATTTTGAGTTTATTTTTGTGAATGGTGTAAAAAAGTGGTCGAGTTTCATTCTTCTGCATGTTGCTGTCCAGTTCTCCCAGCACCATTTGTTAAAGAGACTGTCTTTTTTCCATTGGATATTCTTTCCTGCTTTGTCAAAGATTACTTGGCTATACTTTTGTGGGTCCAATTCTGGAGTCTCTATCTTGTTCCATTGGTCTATGTGTCTGTTTTTGTGCCAATACCATGCTGTCTTGTTGATTACAGCTTTGTAGTAGAGGCTAAAGTCTGGGATTGTGATGCCTCCTGCTTTGGCCTTCTTCAAAATTCCTTTGGTGGATAGGTATTTAATCCTATCCGGAGTCTTTTGTGGTTCCATACAAATTTTAGGATTGCTTGTTCTAGCTTCAAGAAGAATGCTGGTGCAATTTTGATTGGGATTGCATTGAATGTGTAGATAGCTTTGGGTAGTATTGACATTTTAACAGTATTTATTCTTCCAATCCATGAGCACGGAATGTTTTTCCATTTCTTTTTATCGTCTTCAATTTCCTTCATAAGCTTTCTATAGTTTTCAGCATACAGATCTTTTACATCTTTGGTTAGGTTTATTCCTAGGTATTTTATGATTCTTGGTGCAATTGTGAATGGGATCAGTTTGTCTTTCTGTTGCTTCATTATTAGTGTATAAGAATGCAACTGATTTCTGTACAGTGATTTTGTATCCTGCGACTTTGCTGAATTCATGTATCAGTTCTAGCAGACTTTTGGTGGAGTCTATTGGGTTTTCCATGTAGAATATCATGTCATCTGCAAAAAGTGAAAGCTTGACTTCATCTTTGCCAATTTTGATGCTTTTGATTTCCTTTTGTTGTCTGATTACTGATGCTAGAACTTCCAACACTATGTTAAACAACAGTGGTGAGTGGACATCCCTGTCGCATTCCTGATCTCAGGGGGAAAGCTCTCAATTTTTCCCCGTTGAGGATGATATTAGCTGTGGGCTTTTCATAAATGGCTTTTGTGATGTTTAAGTATGTTCCTTCTATCCTGACTTTGAGGGTTTTTATTAAGAAAGGATGCTGAATTTTGTCAAATGCTTTTTCTGAATCAATTGACAGGATCATATGGTTCTTTTCTTTTCTTTTCTTTTATTAATGTGATGTATCACATTGATTGATTTGCAAATGTTGAACCAGCCCTGCATCCCAGGAATGGATCCCACTTGATCATGGTGAATACTTCTTTTTATATGCTGTTGAATTCGATTTGCTAGTATCTTATTGAGAATTTTTGCATCCATATTCATTAGGGATATTGGCCTGTAGTTCTCTTTTTTTGCAGGGTCTCTGTCTGGTTTAGGAATCAAAGTAATGCTGGCTTCATAGAATGAGTCTGGAAGTTTTCCTTCCCTTTCTATTTTTTGGGACAGCTTGAGAAGGATAGGTATTATCTCTGCTTTAAATGTCTGGTAAAATTCCCCAGGGAAGCCATCTGGTCCTGGACTCTTATTTGTTGGGAGATTTTTGATAACTGATTCAATTTCTTCGCTGGTTATGTATCTGTTCAAGTTTTCTATTTCTTCCTGTTTGAGTTTTGCAAGCGTGTGGGGGCTTAGGAATTTGTCCATTTCTTCCAGGTTGTCCAGTTTGTGGGCATAAAATTTTTTATAGTATTCCCTGATAATTGCTTGTATCTCTGAGGGATTGGTTGTAATAATTCCATTTTAATTCATGATTTTATCTATTTGAGTCCTCTCCCTTTTCTTTTTGAGAAGCCTAGCTAGAGGTTTATCAACTTTGTTTATTTTTTCAAAAAACCAACTCTTGGTTTCATTGATCTGCTCTACAGTCTTTTTAGATTCTATATTGTTTATCTCTCCTCTGATCTTTATTATTTCTCTTTTTCTGCTGGGTTTGGGGCATCTTTGCTGTTCTGCTTCTATTTCCTTTAGGTGTGCTGTTTAGATTTTGTATTTGGGATTTTTCTTGTTTCTTGAGATAGGCCTGGATGGCAATGTATTTTCCTCTCAGGACTGCCTTCGCTGCATCCCAAAGCATTTGGATTGTTGTATTTTCATTTTCATTTGTTTCCATGTATCTTTTAATTTCTTCTCTAATTGCCTGATTGACCCATTCATTCTTTAGTAGGGTGTTCTTTAACCTCCATGCTTTTGGAGGTTTTCCAGACTTTTTCCTGTGGTCTATTTCAAGCTTCATAGCATTGTGGTCTGAAAGTGTGCATGGTATGATCTCAATTATTTTATACTTATGAAGGGCTGTTTTGTGATCCAAGATGTGATCTATCTTGGAGAATGTTCCATGTGCACTCGAGAAGAAAGTATATTATGTTGCTTTGGGATGCAGAGTTCTAAATATACCTGTCAAGTCCATCTGATCCAATGTATCATTCAGGGCCCTTGTTTCTTTATTGATCCTGTGTCTAGATGATCTATCCATTGTTGTAAGTGGAGTATTAAAGTCCTCTGCAATTACCACATTCTTATCAATAAGGTTGCTTATGTTTGTGATTGTTTTATATATTTGGGGGCTCCCATATTTGGTGCATAGACATTTATAATTGTTAGCTCTTCCTGATGGATAGACCCTGTAATTATTATATAATGCCCTTCTTTATCTCTTGTTACAGCCTTTAATTTAAAGTCTAGTTTGTCTGATATAAGTATGGCTGCTCCAGCTTTGTTTTGACTTCCAGTAGCATGATAGATAGTTCTCCATTCCCTCACTTTCAATCTGAAGGTTTCCTCAGATCTAAAATGAGTCTCTTGTAGACAGCAAATAGATGGGTCTTGTTTTTTTATCCATTCTGATACCCTGTGTCTTTTGGTTGGAGCATTTAGTCCATTTACATTCAGTGTTATTATTGAAAGATACGGGTTTAGAGTCATTGTGATGTCTGTAGGTTTCATGCTTGTAGTGATGTCTCTGGTACTTTGTGGTCCTTGCAACATTTCACTCACAGAGTCCCCCTTAGGATCTCTTGTAGGGCTGGTTTAGTGGTGATGAATTCCTTCAGGTTTTGTTTGTTTGGGAAAACCTTTATCTCTCCTATTCTGAATGATAGACTTGCTGGATAAAGGATTCTTGGCTACATATTTTTTCTGTTCATCACATTGAAGATTTCCTGTTGTTCCTTTCTGGCCTGCCAAGTTTCAGTAGATAGGTCTGCCACTACTCTTATGGGTCTACCTTTGTAAGTTAGAGCCTATCTTTAGATGCTTTCAGAATTCTCTCTTTATCCTTGTATTTTGCCAGTTACACTATGATATGTCATGCAGAAGATCGATTCAAGTTACGTCTGAAGGTAGTTCTCTGTGCCTCTTGGATATCAATGCCTGTTTCCTTCCCCAGATCAGGGAAGTTCTCAGCAATGATTTGTTCAAGTACACCTTTAGCCCCTTTCTCTCTCTCTTCCTCCTCTGGAATTCCTATGATACAGATATTGTTCCGTTTGATTGCATCACTTAGTTCTCTAATTCTCCCCTCATACTCCTGGATTTTTTTTATCTTTCTTTTCCTCAGCTTCCTCTTTTTCCATAATTTTATCTTCTAATTCACCTATTCTCTCCTCTGCCTCTTCAATCCGAGCTGTGGTCGACTCCATTTTATTTTGCTCCTCATTTATAGCATTTTTTAGCTCCTCATGAATATTTCTTAGTCCCTTGATGTCTGTAGCAATAGATTCTCTGCTGTCCTCTATGCTTTTTTTCAAGCCCAACGATTAATTTTATGACTATTATTCTAAATTCTTGTTCGGTTATATTGTTTAAATTGTTTTTGATCAATTCATTAACTGTTGCTACTTCCTGGAGTTTCTTTTGAGGAGAGGTCTTCTGTTTCATCATTTTGGGTAGGCCCTGCGGTGGCTCCAAACTGCAGGGCACTTCCCCTGTGCTGTCTGGAGTAACTTGTGTTGGGCGGGGCCGCAGTCAGACCCAATATCTGCCCCCAGCCCACCACTGGGGCCACAGTCAGACTGGTATGTACCTTATCTTCCCCTCTCCCAGGGGCACAACTCACTGTGGAGTGGTGTGGCCCTTGTCTGGGCTACTTGCACACTGCCAGGCTTGTGGTGCTTTGATAGGATTTGGTGTATTAGCTGGGGTGGATCTGGGTGCACTGGGGCGGGAGGGGCAGGCTTAGCTCGCTTTGCTGTCGGTGGTCCCCTGCGGGAAGGGCCCTGCAGCACCAGAGTGAGGCAGGCAGACCTGTCAGAGGGATGGATCCACAGAAGCACAGTGTTGGGTGCAAGCAAGTTCGGGCAACTGGTTCCCTTTGGGATTTCAGCTGGGGGATGGGAGAGGGAGATGGCACTGGCCAGCGACTTTGTCCCCCTGCCGAGCTGAGCTCTGTCTTCCAGGGCTCAACACCTCTCCCTCCCGGTGTCCTCTCGCCCTCCCACTCTCGGAGCAGAGCTGTTGACTTATAACATTCCAGATGTTAAGTCCCGCTGGCTGTCAGAACTCATGCAGTCTGGCCCCTCGGCTTTTGTAAGCTAGACTTTGCCGGGCGGGCTTGCCGGACGGGCTGCCCTTTCACTGCCCCGGCTCCCTCCTGCCAGTCCATGTAGCATACACCGCCTCTCCGCCCTTCCTACCCTCTTCTGTGGACCTCTTGTCTATGCTTGTCTCCGGAGAGTCCGTTCTGGTAGTCTTCTGGCGGTTTTCTGGGTTATTTAGTCAGATGTGGGTGGAATCTAAGCGATCAGCAGGACGAGGTGAGCCCAGCGTCCCCCTACACCACCATCTTCTCCCAACACTTAGAGTTCGCCTTTTAATGACTCTGGCTGTCATTGAAAGTATAAAGCAAGAGAGTGATTTGATTACTTTTGTGTTTTGTAAAGATCTGACAACATTGCAGAGATTAGACCGGGGAGTGCAAAAGACTAAACAGGGAGGAAGAATTGGATAAATGGATGAGAGTTTATGGGAATGAAGTGGACAGCACAATCGATAATCACTTACTGAATACATGGATTGCAGCAGGTGGGACAAAGACAAGTCAGACCAGATCCTGCCCCCAAGAGACTTACAGATTAACAGGAAAGTGAAAGCACAACATAAATGGTTCTAGTATAAGGTTCAGTAATATATTAAGTGCTCTGAGTGGCATGGTGGAGACTCCTCTTCCCTGTGCACAGTAGGTGCTTTATTGATAATGATGACAATACAGCATTGGACAGGATAAGCTTTAAGGCTTCTTACAGCTTATTGTGAAAGTCTATGAGGGTCTGGTTCCGAGAGGCAATAAGCCTTATCAACTGACAAAGGTGTTAATCCCTGTCATAATATGTGGAGTAGCTGGGATGCAAATGAGAATAAGATAATAGAAATGGAATACAGGGAAAACAGGAACTTAAAAAATCTTCAAAAATCAGCCTATTGGATCTTCAGACATGTTTGCAAAAGGCAAATGCTTACTAAAATACAGAAGAGTGGCATAATAAATAACAGGGTGTGAAAAAATTCTTGAAAAAGCAGTTCTTTATCACAGTGTTCTTCTTGTCCCATCCATACTTGACAATGCTTTTCTTACACTGTCCACACACTTGGCAATGCTTATAAATAATAGCAAAGTGTCAGAGGGCAGCTGAGTTGCAGTGCGTAAGAATTCATTTTTCAGAAGGCAAATTTCCCTCTGATTTTCTCTTACAATAGAGTCTATTCCCTTAACTCATTTCATGAAGCATAAAGGGAGTTTAGAGTAGGTAAATCAGGAAGGAGAGGCAAATGTGATCAGCCTACCACCCTTCTCTCCATGCAACGTAGTGCTCACTAACCGTCAAGAGCCTCCTCTATCTTGCATCCAAAACTGAAAATGAACTTAGTCAAATGAACATGATCCTTTTGCCCACTGCCCTTATGGGATGAAAAACCTGTAAAGAAATCACTGATAGGACTGCTCGGTCACTATCCATCCTTGAGTGCACTAGCATCACATGACACTTGAAATTCAAAAACTTTCTTTTTTCCTCAACTAAGAACTCTAGTGGAACCCCTGCATGACATTCTGCAGAACCTCAGTGCTCCTCAGAACCCCAGTTGAGAAGCCCTGGTGTAGAGGTACAAAGTCTTCTTTCACACGTGTGTGCATGCACACATATATATGTGTTATGTGTGTGTATTTTAATCCAGGACTCTTCTTGCTTCTTGAATATATAAGGGAGGGATGACACATAGGCTTGAGAAGTCCGAGGTCTGTTAGACTTACAACCAACTTCTGGAAAGGCAATCTGTCCAATTTTGCCTTAGATCCCTACCCAATCCTCATAAGGGTCCTCCCTGCCTTGTCAACTTGTGAAAGATGCTGATTTTATTTAGCTTATATTCCAAGGGCAATGACACTAGGGTTGATGATCATCTGGTCCCTTCCTAGTCTTTCATGGGGAAACCTGAGACACCATTCACAAGCACCCACTGTTGACCTGTCAAGTGGTATCTTCTCTTGAGAGAACTGCTTCTTATAGGAAATTTCACTCTAATCTTTTGCATATACATTGGTGGAAATAGCAAACATGTAGATATAGAATAATAGTGACCATTATGAGGAATTTCTGACAAGTCAGAGTGACTGGTGATCTCTGGGTCCCCTTTTTTTTTTAATTTTTAAAATGTTAATTTATTTTTGAGAAAGAGCTTGAGCAGGGGAGGGGCCGAGAAAGAGGGAGACAGGATCCAAAGCAGGCTCTGTTCTGACAACAGGAGCCTGATATAAGGCTCAAACTCACGGTGAGATCAAGACCTGAGCCAAAGTCAGACACTCAACCAACTCAGCCACCCAGGTGCCCCTCTGGGCGACCATTCTAAATAGGCAAAGGGAAAATATCTCTGGCACATATTGTATTAGGTATCCATTGCAATGGCCCCAGGTTGAGGTCACATGGTATAAACATAGCTGCTGGGTATCCATCTCTGGGCTCTAGAAAGCAGTTCTATCACTACAATTTGCGTCAAGATTTTGTTGAAGAAATGGTGCATACCTATGTCGAAGTTTAATATAAGAAATCTATTTCAGAACTAAATATTGGAAAGGTCTCACTTCTTCCTTTTCCCTGAGGAACTGGTAACTTTTTCTATGAGAATAATTAGAGCAATGAAACTGCCCAGATTGCCTTTTCTCCTCTGGCTATCACTAATTTGTTTAGGGCCAAACCTACTACAGCTCACAAAAAGTTCTAGTTTTCATGCGCCAGGGTCTCTTTGACCAATGTCTCTGATTTTGTTCATATTTTCCCCATTCTATTTTATTTTATTTTACTCTGTATCTGTTATCTGTAAACAGGTTCAAATTTGTTGTAGATATGAGGAATGGAAGAAAGAAGGGAAGTGAGGAAAGAGAGAAGAAAGGACAGGAGCAGGAATGTAAGGAAGGAGGAAATGCCCCACATTTTGCTCATTAATGAAACGGAGTATGATCCAGTGTCTATTAGTCTCTTTACTATAAACAGCATTTTAACATTTATCACCCCATTGGAAAGGCAGAAAAGCAGAGACAAGATCATGGAGTTTTATTTTCCTATGAAAAGAATAAATAATGGGAACTCGAAAAAGAGCTGAAGGTTGGTTTTATAATGGCAGGGATGGATCAGAAACTAAAACAAAAAAGAAACAACATCCTAGTATATTTCTTGTTTATGTAACTCTGCCCCAGCTAGGTATGGGGATTGAAAAGCAGCACTGATCTTTCCTGTAAGTGCTCTACCATGCGTTACCTCCTTAGATCCTGGCAAATACCCTGTAAAATAGGTCACATGGGTATTATCTTAACTGAGGAATTAAAACTCAACTTACCCCAAACCATAAAACTAATGTTTACGACAGTGTTATAATGGATAAGGCAGGAGGCTGTGGTTCAGCCTTAGCTTGAATTTCCAGTTCTACTGTTATGTATGAGGTTTGAAGCATGTCACTTGTTTCCTCTTATGTAAAATGAGAATAATGTGTCCTCTTGCATGTCTCCTTTTCCCTCCTGGAAATGTTCTGTGTATTTTGCACGAGGTCTCTAGAAGCAGAACTTGGCCAGACCTAATGCAAGCCTCGTCTTGGTCTTTTTCCTGGGATTTCAGTCTCCAACTCAAAGTCTTCTCTCACATTACAGGGCACACTACAGGTCCCTCTGCCAGTTGCCAATGTTCCAGCTGACCGCCACCCCGGCAAGTGCCCTTGTAGATGAGCCAGTGCATATCCGAGTGACAGGCCTGCCCCCGTTGCAGATAGTGACCCTCACAGCATCCCTGAAGGATGAGAAGGGGTATGTGTACCAGTCTAAAGCCTTCTACAAGGCGAATGAGGTTGGTGAACTGGACCTAATGGAGGCTCCTTCAATTGGAGGCGACTATGTGGGGGTCCACCCGATGGGTCTCTTCTGGTCTCTGAAGCCCGAGAAGGTTTTCCGGAGGCTGATTAAGCAGGATGTGATGAACAGCCCCTTTTATGTCACTCTGAACCTATATGACTCAGTTTATGTGCAAGTTTCCACCACAGATCAGCCTAGGGCCAGCCAGACGGTACAGCGCTGGTTCTCAGGCCCTGGCGTACAGCGGGTGCAGATCCGAGAAGGTCGTGTGCGAGGAGCCCTTTTTCTCCCTCCAGGTGAGGCCAATCTTTGGTGATATGGAAAACATTGTTGACAATTATAAAAACAAAAACAAATGGCATCAAATTATTGGAGAACTAATATTTCGATACATGATAGTTTAAAACCAACACGCTATTTTGTGTGTGAGTGAAGGTGGAAATCACGTTGCTCATCCCGTACTTCCCTTGATATCCACTGGGCCCTCTTTTCACTCTTTCTGATCCCATTCTCTTTTCTTTCTGTTGCTTTCAGGGGAAGGTCCTTTCCCAGGAATCATGGATTTGTTTGGGGGCAGAGGGGGTCTGGTTGAATTTCGGGCCAGTCTTTTGGCTACCCATGGCTTTGCAGTGTTGGCATTAGCATATTTTTCCTATGAAGATCTGCCTAAAAATCTGGAGGAGATCGACCTGGAGTATTTTGAGGAAGCTGCTAACTGGCTATTAACTCATCCCAAGGTATTTATTTATTTTTTTCTAAGTTTATTTACTTATTTTGAAAGAGAGAGAGAGTGTGAATGAGCAGGGGAGGGTCAGAGAGGGAAAGAGAGAATACCAAGCAGCCCTTATGTGGGGCTCAAACTCACAAACTGTGATACGATGATCTGAGCTGAAATCAAGAGTTGGACGCTTAACTGACTGAGCCACCCAGGCACCCCAATCCAAGGTATTTAAAATACTTTTCATTCTACCTTGCAACATTATAGTGAAAAAAAAAAAACATAAATGTTTGTTTTGCCTATTTTACCAATCTGTTTGGACTTGGGCATAGCAGAGTTTACTCTTAAAATGGGGATGATAATATCTACCTCGTAGGATTGTTGGGATTGGTGGTGATCAACTTACTGGCACAAAAGACAATAAATGGTGGATATATTATGATCATTTTCAATGGGAAGAAAAAGCCAAGAGTCCGCACATTTGAAGTGCATGTGACTTGTTCATCAGTGGCTCTTCAATTTTCATCAGCCGCTGATCTCCAATCATGAATTCTCTGACTTGAAGTGTTTTCAAACTTCAGTGATTGTCTCTGCATGGGGTAATACTGGAGTAAGTCACACTAAAGAGTCCTGAGACTAAGAACATGCAGAAGTTCCGTTTTAGAGCTGGGCCACAGGATTAGAGCAGAATTATCAGCAAAATGGATGTGGCTGCACCATCTGATTAGCTGAATTAGCTCTTCAGGTATCAGATCTAGGAACAGAACTAAGCCCAAAGTAAGTGTCCAAGTCTAGAAGCCAGGGTAGGGAATGGAATCTGGAAAGGAAGGATCATTTTAGAACTCTGTCAAGTCTTGTTGTACCATTGAAAATGTCATCCATGGCCCAGAGGCTTTGTTATCAGGTGATGAATGTGAATGGGTGATTTTTCTAAGCATATTTGGCTCTTTTTAAAGGATTGCCCAGATAAAATGTTTAAGTGAAAAATTTTCTTTCACTTCAAATTTAACTATTTGTGACATTATCTGAGGAGAAAGGGCAATTGTCAAAATTCAGTTAAAAATTTTTTTAAGTTTACTTATTATTTTTTTTTTTTAGAGAGACAGACAGCACTAGTGGGGGAAGGACAGAGAAAGAGACAGAGAGAGAGAGAGAGACAGAGAGAGAGAGAGAGAGAGAGAGTGAGAGAATCCTAAGCAGGCTCCGTGCTGCCAGCACAGAGCCCAACACGGGGCTTGATCCCATGAAACCACGAGATCATGCCCTGAGCCAAAACCAAGAGTCAGATGCTCAACCGACTGAGCCACCCAGGTGCCCCAAAATTCAGTTTAGATTTAGATTCATCAGAAGAGGTGCAGTTCCCACCTCTGCCCCTTGATACTGTTGTAACCTTAAGCAGGGCTTGTAAACTTCCTGAATCTCAGTGCTATTATGGAAGGACAAGCTGAGACAACTTATGTGTAGAGCACTTAGCTGAGGGGCCGGCATATATAGTAAACTCTCAATAAATCCACCGTGTCATGTTTGCCCATCTGGTTTTACCCCTCTCCCTTCCCCACATCCTCAACCAGTCCCAAAGTGTTTTAGGGTCTGTTCCTGAATCTTTCTCAATACCTCACACCCTGTCCACCGTCCAGGCCACTGTTTTAGTTTGTTGTCATCACTGCCCCACTGTGGTACCGCCATAGTGTAGTTTCCTATCTCTCGTCCCTTGCTCTCATCCCTTGCCCCAGTCCTGTCCTCTTATGGATGGTTCCCAAATATGGGAGCCCACTGGATTTCCCCATGGATATGCTATATTATCAGATTCTTGGGCCCACTCAGAACTATTGAAGTAGAAATGTGAAAACTGGATCTTGGAAAGCTCTAATTAAAAAAGATTTTTTTTTTTCAGGTGATCTGATGAAAGAAAGGTGCTGGGCATACAAGTGTAAGCAAAGTAAACATATCAGGTTGCAATGTATTTGCTACTGTCTGTCCAAATGCCCTTCCTTTCCCTACTCATATTTCCCCCCAGGATTTTATTTATTTACTTGTTTATTTAAGTATAGGAGAGGTCCCTAGATGCCTGGTACCTGACCCTAGGATGACCTTTCTTTCTTTCTTTCTTTCTTTCTTTCTTTCTTTCTTTCTTTCTTTCTTTCATGTTTACTTATTTTTGAGAGAGAGAGACAGAATGTGAGCAGGGGAGGGGCAGAAAGAGAGGGAGACACAGAATCTGGAGCAGACTCCAGGCTCCGAGCTGTCAGCATAGAGCCCGATGCGGGGCTTGAACCCATGAACCGTGAGATCAGGACCTGAGCCCACTGAGCCACCCAGGCACCCCATAAGATTTTATTTAAATTCGAGTTAGTTAACACCTTTCCCTACTCATCTTCCTAACTTCTCCCTTCCCTCTCTTCCCTCAGCCTTCCACAGAATTAAGGACCCCCTTTCATGGCCTACGACTTTTGCTATTGGACTGGGCACTGGAATTCAATTGTTTATAGAATCCAAGGCTTTCATCTTTACACCCACAATGCTTTCATGATTAGTTCTTAGATTAACGGATGTGCAAAATCTCCGTTGCTGTAAAATGCTATTTAAATATGAGTAACACAAAATATTCTAAAGAACCTAGGGAAATCTCTTTTCCTAGCCAGAGAGAAGAATTTGATTCTTTGTGAAGTTTACCTGCTTGTACTCACTTGATGTTGAACATTGCTGGTGCATTTAGACTCTGCTGTTACAGAACTCTGCCTTTGATGAAGAGTTTTTATTTCTTTTTTGTTTGTTTATTTATTTTTAAGAAAAAGAGAGAGAGAGAGAGAGAGAGAACGAGCAGGGGAGGGGCAGAGAGAGAGGGAGACGCAGAATTGGAAGCAGGCTCCAGGCTCTGAGCTGTCAACATAGAGCTGGACGCGTGGCTCAAAGTCACCAAGTGTGAGATCATGACCTGAGCCGAAGCTGAAGGCTTAACCGACTGAGTCACCCAGGCGCCCCACGGCTTTTATTTCTATTGTTTCACTAGATCATCATAACAATCCTGCAGGGTAGGCAATATTAACGCCCCCATAAGACAAGAAGGTTTTCAGAGGGCAGACAGGTAGGTAAGGTTTTCAGTCATAGAAGCTGGTGAACTCGAGTGCCAGGACTCCCATCCAATATTTTCTGTTTGCTCACACTAGCTTACTGGCCTGTAAGGCGGCTCCTTCGAGTATGGCATGTGATGGGTTCCCTTTATTTTGTGCTTCAGATCCAAAAGCCAGGAATCGGAGTGATCTCCGTGAGCAAAGGTGCAGAGATCGCGCTGGCCATGGCCTGCTTCCTGAAGCAGGTGGTAGCCACCATCTGCATCAATGGGCCCAACGCCATCTATGAATTTCCGCTCAGGTACAAAGATCTGGTCATAACACCCATCCCCTCGTTTATGGAGCGCGTGCAGATTGACGTTTTGGGAGCTATGCGCCTCCGCCACTACAAAGGGGACGCCCGGGATGAACTGAATCAGAAGAGCGTGCTTCCCATCGAAAAGGCCCAGGGTGCGATTCTTTTCATTGTAGGAGACGGTGATGAATGCTTGAATAGCAGGGGGTATGCTGAGCAGGCCTTGGACCAGCTGAGGAGCCATGGGAGAAACAATGGAAGGATGCTGGTATACCCGGGGGCGGGCCACCTCATAGAACCGCCCTACACACCCCTGTGTTATGCTTCCCCACACAGGTTCAGTTCCGGGGTCCTGGTCTGGGGAGGGGACCCTGTTGCCCATGCGGCAGCCCAGGAGCACTCCTGGGGAGAGATCCAGAAATTCTTCAGGGAACACCTTACTCAAACCAGAAGCAAACTCTGAGCAAGGAAGGGCTAAGGGTGATGATGCACTGGGGAGACAGACAATGAAAGTAAGGCAGGAATATGACGGAAAGAGGGGGCTCTCCTGATTTCTCTAGATTCACGGTTATTTTGGACCAACTGGAAGGAAATTGGACAAAATCAAAGGACAAGGGCACAGGTGCATATGAACTATTTCGAACAAATTGGTATGTGATTTGAATTTTTGTAAACCGAATCTTAGTTTATATGTTCCAGCAGGGTACATCGCTGTCTCAAAATTGTGATACCCTTGCAAATTGAATAACCTTTGTACCCCAGTTAGGGATACCTTGGATCCAGGTATTTGCCAATCTAGGTGAATTCCCTGGGACTTGGCAAGTGGTGGAAAACATTTTCTGTTTAAAACTGGGTTTCTCGGGGTGCCTGGGTGGCTCAGTCGGTTGGGTGTCCGACTTCGGCGCAGGTCATGATCTCGCAGTCTGTAGGTTCAAGCCCCGCGTCTGGCTCTGTGCTGATGGCTTGGGACCTGGGGCCTGCCTGTGATTCTGTGTCTCCCTCCCCTCAGCTCCTCCCCTGCTCACACTCTGTCTCTCTCTCAAAAATAAATAAAAATTTAAACAAGAACAACAACAACAACAAAACCGGGTTTCTGACATTTGATATGAAAAGTTCTAATGCTACCATCAAATGTAATGCTTACTATAGGTTTCCAATAGGTATTTTTTTTCTCAGAATAGGGATGTTTCTTTTCATCTCTAAAATATATTTCTTTTTACCATTTTTAATAAGGACTGGGGTTGAATTTAATCATGTGCCTTTGTAGCATTTATTGAAATTAGTTAATGTATTTAAAACAATTAGAATAGCAAATAGAATAGATACATAGCAATTACTGTATCAATTTGCGGTCATTATTTTCATACGGCTTTCTGCCTTCAATCTGTTAATGGGGTGAATGACATTCATTAATGGACTCATTTTGCTTTTGCATCTAATTTTACTACATGATTTTCTCATATTGACTAATTTGAGTTTTAAATTTTCTTTTGGAGTCAACCTGGCCATTTATATTTTCTCAGAATTTCACCTATGTTTTATAGAACACATTTGTCACTTAGAAGTTGCACATATCCCGTTATCTATTGGCATGCTTTCTCTTTTTTCCTCTTGGTCTGACTTGCCAAATATGTTTTTTTATTTTATTGATCTTTTCCAAGAACAGTTTTTGGTTTGTTTATTGGTCAAGTCTTTTTTTCCTGATTCCTTGATTTCTGGGTTTGTTCGTTTTTTTTTTTAATATTTGTTTTTGAGAGAGAGAGAGAGAGCGCTCATCAGCAGGGAAGGAGCAGAGAGAGAGAGAGAGAGAGAGAGAGAGAGAGAGAGACAGAGGATGCGAAGCAGGCCTTGTGCTGACAGCAGCGAGACCAATGAGGGGCTCCAACCCACCAACTGTGAGATCATGACCTGAGCCTAAATCAACCGAGTGAGCCACCCAGGAGCCCCTCTGTTGATGTTGTTGTTGTTGTTGTTATTTTTATCAAACCATTCCTTCTGCCATTTTTGTGTTTATTTTTCTGGCTTCTTGACATCCAGTGTTCTCATTTCATTAATTTCTAAACAGTTTCTGATTTACTCCCCACCCCCAACTTAATCAAAGAGTCATTTTACCAAAGTACAAAGTAGCATACTGTAGATATTTATTGATTATAAGGGGAAGGGGTGAGGAACTTTGCAGTGGAGGGATCACATTGTTACCACTTGAACCCACTGTTCAAACTTAGCATCTTTTAAAATGGTCATTTTTAAAAATTAAATTAAAACAAATTTTTGAGAGAGAGCAGACATGAGCGGGGGACAGGGACAGAGGGAGAAAGAGAGAGAATCTTGAGCAGACTCCATATTCAATGGGGCGCCTGATGTTGGGCTCTATCCCAGGACCCTGGGATCATGACCTGAGCTGAAATCAGGAGTCAGAGGCTATACTGACTGAGCCACCCCTTTTTTAAAAATTTATTTTCTTTAAGTTTAGTTATTTTGAGAGAGAGAGAGAGCAGGGGAGGGGAAGAGTGGGATAGGGGGAGAGAGAATCCCACACAGGATCCACACTGTTAGTGCAGAGCCCAACTCGGGGCTCAATCTCATGAACCATCATGATATCATGACTTGAGCAGAAATCAAGAATCAAATGTTTAACCTAATGAGTCACCCAGGCGCCCCTAACAAAGGTCATTTTTACATGATGTGTTTCATGACAACATGTAATGTGGAGTGCCCTGCACTACTTAGATCTATGTCTAACAACACTATTAAACGTGAACTTAACCAGGGGTGCCTGGGTGGCTCAGTTGGTGTGACTTCGGCTCAGGTCATGATCCCACGGTTTGTGATTTCGAGCCCTGCATCGGGCTCTGTGCTGACAGCTCGGAGCCTGGAGCATGCTTCGGATTCTGTGACTCCCCCTGTCTCTGCCCCTCCCTTGCTCGTGCTCTCTGTCTCTCAATATTGAATAAACACTAAAAAAAAAAAAAAAAAAAAAATGTAAACCTAATCAAACTTTTAGATCAAACTTATTAGTATAGTGGCTAGAGACCAGTTAAAGGGTACTGCAAAGAGACAAACAAATCTAGGTTGTGGGTCATTCTACCACCTGGTCTCATCGTAAGTTAATTAGCAACGGATCTAAATAACTTAGAAAAGTTAGTTGCATGAAAAAATTTGTGAGATTTTTTTTTCCTTTTTGTTTTTGCATTGGAGTGAGCTGTGGGGCTATCAAGCATTAAAAGAGACTTATGAAACATAATCAACCAAATGCTATTTGTGGGCTTGGTTTGAACAAAGTAACTGCAAAAAAAGACTTTTGGGGGACAATTAGAAAAATTTGAAAATGTACTGGGTATTAAATGATACTATGAAATTGTTATTATGTTGTTAGGTGTCCTAATATTGTGGTTGTGGAAAAAGTCACTTCTACATATAGATGCATACTGACATATTTAAAGGTGAAGGATTGTGGTATCTGGGAATTGTTTTAAAATACTACAGGAATATGGCAAAATGTAAATAATTATTACATCTATATTGTGGCTATTGTGAGGTTTGTTATAGTATTTTATGTGCGCTTGCAATGTTTCATAATAAAAAACTCAAAATATAAAAGACACAATGTATTTACCTTTCATCCTCCAAAGGCAAGAACTTTAGCATATGCTATATCTTTTTCTCTGTGATACCCCCATTAATTTCAGATTATTGATTTGTTTTACAATAAATACATATTTAACATAAATAGCTATGCTTTAATGTGTTTTTCATCCTTGTGGTTTCTTATAACCTGTTTTTTCAGTTCTTGGCTTTATCTTCTATTTGGCCATTTTTTAAAGTGCAAACTCAAGTAACTATTTTAAAATACTCTTATTTACCTGAATCTTAGCAAATTTAGAAGTGTCTATTTTTACTTACTTTTTAATGATAATTTTTACACCTATAGAATTTGATGGTAACAGACTTTGGTATTTTTATTTTTGTATCCATTGTTGTCAATGAGAAGTCTGATTCTTGTTACTTTGTGGGATTTTTTTTTCTCTGAAAGATTTTTACAATTTTCTCTTTGTTCTTAGTGTTCTGGAATTTCTTCAAGTTATGAGTAGGGGCGGGTTTGTCATTACTATGTTTATTTTGCTTGGTACCGTATGGGCCATTCCAAACTCAAGACATAGCTGCCTTCAGCTTTAGATATTTGCTTCTATTTTCTTTTTTTTAATGGTTTTTTAATGTTTATTTATTTTGAGAGAGAGAGAGAGAGGGGGAGAGTGCGTGTGAGCAAGTGGGGGAGGGGCAGACAGAGAGGGAGAGAGAGAATCCCAGGCAGGTTCCATGCTATCAGCACAGAGCCCGGTGTGGGGCTCTGTTTCATGGACCATGAAATCATGACCTGAGCCAATATCAAGAGTCTATGCTTAACTGACTGAGCCACCCAGGTGCCTTGATTCTTCTATTGATTTTCTGATCACTTACCCTTTTCATCTTTTCTACTCTCTCCTTCTGGAACTCCAATTAAGAGAACAAAATTCTCTTAATTGGAGTTTCTGGATATATTCTCTATGAATATTAAATTTCTCTCATGCTTCTTTTTTGTAGTCCCTGCCTCCCATGCCTGCTCCCTGTATTCTTGGAGAGCTTCACAGTTTAATTGTTCAACTCACTAATTTGTGCTTCAGTTGCTTCCAAGTTGTATTTAGCTCAAATCTCAGGTATTATTTTGACAATCATTATTTAAAATTTTCCCACTCTATAATTGCATCTGTTTCCTTAAAGCCTGTTCTCATTTTTCCCTCAGTTGTATTGAGATATAATCTAGAAATAATATTGTATAAATTTTAAGGCATGCAATTCGAGGATTTGATGTACATATATGTTGTGAAATGACTACCACAATTAGGTTAGTTAGCACATCCATCACCTCATATAGTTATCAGTTCATGTGTGTGCGTGTGTGGTGAGAGCATTAAAATCTGTTCTCTTAGCAAACTGCGGGTAAACAATACAGTATTAGTAACTATAGTCACCATTATCCCATTGTCATTTTATAGATAGATCAGTAGATATCCTTTCTTATTCCTGCTTTCACCAGTAGCCTTCATGAACACACCCACATTCTGTGCAGAATAATGTCATTGTATTTAAAAAGCAGTATAAACCTTTGGGATTAAGAAACCCACTGATCCCAGCACTACTTGGATATTGCTTTTTAGGGATCTGATTTCAGCAAAATGAAACATATCTTCTTCATGGTCTTCTTTCAAGGCTTTATTGAGATCTCAGCTCCCAGCTCCACCATTTAGTTGTCACCTGTTGTTTGCTTAGAAAAATCAGACTAAAACTAGCCTATATTGGGCTAATTATTGTCTCTCAAAAAAGAAATCCAAAGAAAGGATAGTTTTGGTTATTCACCAGTTCAGCAGTGTCAGTAAGAACAAATTCCTTCTATCTTTCTGCTCTGCCATCCTTAACAGGCTAACTTACTCTCTAAGGCTAGCCCCCTTATTGTTCTCAGATGTTGACCACAGGCCCTCATATCTCAAAAGATCTCCCTTAGGTTTCCCCATGTCTCAGTGGCCAAACTGGGTCACATGTTCATGACTAAAGCAATCACACAATCACAAGCAAAAGAAATGAGACCACCACAACAACTTAGACAATCAAGACTTAACCTTACACATCCAGCATCATCGAAGGACACACGTCCATTTGGCAAATGGCTAAACAAGTGAAATCCATTAATAGCAAGGGCTATCGACTTGCCAATCAGCACAGTTTGCCCCACTTGTGTTTCCTATTTCCTCTATTATTTTTTATAACAAATGAAAATGGGGGGGGGGCAGGTACTTTTCTGGTTTCTGATGCATTCCAAATATTTTCTTTAACTTGTGGACAAAGATTGCTCTTGAATTGACTTGTCCAGGCATTTTGAGTCTCTGAACTGTGCTCTCCTTCCTTGTGCCCTTTGGCAGACTGCAGATGTCCCTCTTGTTTAAAGAATGAGTAGGACACTTCTTCTCTTCCTATTTATGTGTATTTGGGAGTCCCAGTACTTTCACTCTATTGTATTCCCTTTCTAGGGTGGTTAGACAGTATACCTCAAAACAAAGTTTTGTATGTCTTTGAATACACATAATTTGTAATACAGGACCTGGCAGTGTCTCAGTCTCTGGATTTCTTTTTCCCTAAGGCATGCTATTCTACTGTTGCATTGTTACCCTGTGACCAGGCATTTTTCTCTCATCCTTTTTATGTGCTTTTCACGGATTTCTGTTGCTTCTGGCAAAAAGTTTCATTGGTTTCAAAACTCTGTGGCATATACTCTTGGTAGACTAAACTTCCTCCTTTCTAATAGTACCCAAATGCATCCTTGTGCGTCAGTGATTCTAGACTTACTCCAGCCCAACAGGTGAGTGCTAATTGGTGTAGACCAATCCTGGTGGTCTTTTTTTCTTCACCCAGGCATCAGTGTAGACATGGACATGTGGCATAGTTCTTGCCAGTGAGATGTCAGAGACTCTGAAGGGAATGAAGATGGTCTGCAAAAAACATTTTGGGAATGGGGGGGGGGGTCTTTCTTATAAATCACAGAAATGCAACTCTTCCCTTTGGATATTGTTTTATCTTAATGCTGAGGATATATTGAGGCTAGTCTGAGGACAAAACCAACACATGAGGTCTGAGCCAAATGAATTGTAGAGAAATGGGACTCAGGCTCTAATTATGTTGTTTTCATAGATGCTCAACCTTTGGATTTCTTATTATTGGATTAAATACATTTCCTTACTTGTTGAAGTCATTTACATTGGGATTTTCATCTTTGCTACTTAAGATTCTCATGATCATGGACACTTCCCCCATCACAGCAGCCCTCCCTCTTTTGGATCTGGCCCGAGGCAATGTAGAAGGACAAACTGCACAACCTAACTTTAAAAAAAAAACACTTTTTTTTTTTAGCATTTATTCATTTTTGAGAGACAGAGTGTGAGCAGGGGAGGGACAGAGAGAGAGGGAGACACAGAATCTGAAGCAGGCTCCAGGCTCTGAGCTGTCAGCACACAGCCCGATCCGGGGCTTGAACTTGGAATAGGTGAGATCATGACCTGAGCCAAAGTTGGGTGCTTAACCAACTGAGCCACCTGGGCACCCCTAACTTTTTAAAAGAAAAGTGAGCAAGAGTGATTAAAAATTAATAACCATCTGGAATTTTAGGAGACATTTATTAGACTCTTAGTGTTTCATAAACTCACATAATATGCATAACCTGAGGACCTTGTTTTGTTGCTAGAAGTGATTGGATTACATTTGGTTTGTGCTGATGGGGTTGTGGAAAGAAGAGAAACCTCTTATAGGAAGTAGAGTCACTTCCTGATTGGAGATGAGCTGAAAATAAGCCACCTACTTTGCAGAAACACAGACACAAAACCACTTGTTGAATGTTTACTGTATGCTAGAAACTCTGCGAAAAGCTTTTCATGAGTTATTTAATTTAATCCTCACATCTTTACGGCACACTTTCCCCATTAATGCCCTCATTTTAACAGTATACACCCCATGAGGCTGGGGGTTTGTCTTGCATTGTGATTCAGCCAGTTACCAGATCAGATTCTGGGTTTGATTTTTAGCAGTCTCAGCCCTATGGCTATAGGAGATGAGGATTTTCTTCAGAGAGCACATAGAACCTTTCAGATCACTTATGGGGCATATAAACTGGGATTTTAAATCCCTGAATTCAACATTCTGCCCTTACTTTGTTCAATGACATGAGGAACAAGTAACCAATATCATTATATTTATTAATTTGCCAAAAACGTTCAAAAGTATCATATATAATGCCACCCAGTCCCTTGCTTATTAGTGGTTGATTAGGAGTATTCAATAGTAACATTTGCATATCCCTATTGCCAGATCATGCCATTGACTAGCAGTGTTCTCTTTAGTACTTGAAATAGAGTCATTAGAATCTTTAATCAGAATACACATCCAATCCCAGAAACCCCCAAACCAATGCAGAAAACTCATCCTTAAGTCCTCTTTCTTTAGAACATTCTCAAGACCAAAATCTCTATTAGGGTTCTCCAGGGAAACAGAACAAACATAATGTATATAAAGACACTTATTACAAAGAATTGGCTCATGCAACCATGGAGGCTGAGAAGTGCCAAGATGTGCAAGCAGCAAACTGGAAACCCAGGAGAGCTGATGGCGCAATTCTAACCTGAGTCTGAAAGGCCTGAGAAACACAAAAGCCAACAATAGTGTATGTTCTAGTCGGAAAGCTAACAGGCTTGAGATCCAAGAAGAGCTGATGTTTCAATAGGAGTCTGAAGGCAAGAAAAGACCAACGTCTGAGCTCAAAGAGTCAGGCAGGAGAGGTTCCCTCTTACTTGAGGGAAGGTTAGCCTTTTTGTTCTTTGCAGCTTTCAGTTCTTTGCCACACTATGGAGGGCAATCCCTTTAGTCTGCTGATTCAAATGTTAATGTCATCCAAAAACTCCCTCACAGACATATCCAGAATAACGTTTGACCAAATGTCTGGGCACCCTGTGGTTCAGTCAAGTTGGCACATAAAGTTAACTATCACAGCATAGGTAGTCACTAGATCATTTCCATTTTATAGATGAGTAAACTAAACCTTGGAGAGGTTAACTTCCCTCAGCGCACTGAAATATAGATGAATTTACAATAGAGATGCATTTACAGTCTTCCTCCAAAACTCATGTAACTCTTATTTCACTCATCTGACAACAGTAGCTACCCAAGTTGCTGTAGCTAGGGATGAAATAATTCCATCCTCTCTTACCTGTTATATTATAGCTTCCACTCTAATGGAGGTCAGGGTAGGGTCCTTATACTTTTTAAGTTTGATTAGCCTAACATATAATAGTAAAAAAACTGACTTTCTTCTGGTCCAGAGACACAGGGCCTAAAATACTTTGATATTACTACACAGTTAGCGAGAAAGAGCAGACCAAGCAGAGGTGTATACTGGCCTCAGTGAGAAAGGTTCAGTGAATGTTGTCCCGCATTGTCCTGAATGAGAAAAACTGGGACCAAGAAGAAAACCCACTGCTGGAAAAAAATCGAGTTCAGTCAACTATAGAAAAATCACCTTGGCCATAGGACTAGGTCTATGTAGTAGGCTTTTCTCATGTCTTATCGAAATATCTGTATACACTATTCAACTTTTGGCTTGTGATTTCATGCTCACCAAGCAACATTTTAAGCAATAAAATGGTTTCCTAGACATCCTAATTACAAGATGGGATATGGGTAGGAGATGTCAAATTCTGGACACCAGAGTTGTTTTTTAGTTTATGAACAGAATGATAGAGATAATATTTTAAAATGTATTTGCATGCTTTTCTCTGCATTTCCTTATTCCCTTTCCACCCCCCCCAGCTTTTATCTACTTGCCTTGGGGGAGAGTTAGGATTGTCACAACAACAACATGAAGAGAAGGAAAGAGTTAATGTCTCCCAAAGGAATAGATTTTACCCTAAAAAGTCTGGTTTAACTGGAAGAGAGGGAATTATACTTAATTGGAAAGATAGGATTTTTTTCCCCTCTACTCAGTGGGACAGAGAGGCTCATTAGGAAGTTTAGATTGCTTTTAGAAAACATGCAGAGAAATGGGTTACATTTTTTATTCTGCTACACTCAATAAGAGTCTGTCGCAAAGGAATTGGCCATCTTTGAGGAACTCAGTGCCTGTTTTCAGGCCAACGGGGCTGTGGTCCAGACCCGATGTTGTGACTTCTATCCTGAGATTCCTGCCTAGAACTAGAGACCATATCCTCCTTGCCTTGACACTCCCTTCCCCACAAGTCGTGCTTGTGTTACTACAAAAGTTTGGAAATGCAAATGGTGGTGGTAATAATTCTATCCTCAGTATCTAGGGAAAGCATCACAGAGCTATGGCATTTGAACTGCATCTCAAAATATGTTTTTTCTTTTGAAGTTCTTAGAATAAAGATGCTACAATAATAAGAAGTAATAGGTCTGATGAAGGGATACATTCTTAAGAATCCTATAGAGACACACAGCAGGTCTATTTTGCTTTATCATTTAATAAGGATGTTTTTGAAAAGTTAGACTCCAACTTCATGCCAGTGAGGTGAAAGTCATGGTGATAAAGCTGGTATAAGTTCACCAAAATCAGTGATTTCAGCAGGCAGTGGTAGATTAATACATACACAATGGATCTTGGTATGATTACTTTTACCGAATCTGTAAGTATCTATTTTTAAGGCGGTCAAACAACTGAAAATCCCTCTAAGGGTGAGTTAATTCGCCACTGGTGACTATTCAGTTAATTAGCCCTAGACCCCGAACTAGACAGAGTCTACCCAGACAATAGGCAGCTGGAGTGGAGGTCCACCTGCCTGTGTTTTACACTTACCCCTGTGGCTGCCGAAGGACAGACAGAAGAAATGCCAAATGAGGGAGTAGTTAACTGCGTGGTCCCTACAAAGGCAGAAACTCTGTTGGCTACAAAGAGGGAGCACAAGAAGGGGATGTAAATGTTTTGTACAAAGTTATGCATGATGAGTCTATGTGACTTGAGTGAGCCTGGGTTTACTCAATTCTGAAATACTGTGGGACATCCCTTGAAACGGAGGAAAAAGTGCTTCACAGGATGATTCGAGACAGAAATGACTTTATATAACAACATTAAACATCGTTATCCCAAGAGAAGAGTTGTTCTCTGTTCCAAAACATTTGAGATAAACTGGTAAATGGAAGTTCCTTTAAAGTTAATAAGGCATGGATAAAGAATACACACACACACGCACGCGCGCACACACACTGGAACACTACTTGGCAATCAAAAAGAATGAAATCTTGCCATTTGCAACGATGTGGATAGAACTGGAGTGTTATGCCAAGTGAAATAAGTCAGTCAGAGAAAGATAATATCATATGATTTCACTCATATGTGCAATTTAAGAAGCAAAACAGATGAACATAGGGGAAAGGAAGGAAAAAGAAGATAAAAACAGAGAGGGAGACAGACCATAAGAGACACTTAAATACAGAAAACACACTAAGCGTTGATGGGGGTAGGGAGATGGGCTAGATGGATGATGGGCATCAAGGAGGGCACTTGTTGGGATGAGCACGGGTGTTGTATGTAAGTGATGAATCACTGGGTTCTACTCCCGAAACCATTATTGTATTATATGTGAACTAATGTGGATTTAAATGAAATTAAAATATATGCATATAAAGTTAATAGGGTAAAGTAAGGACTTTTGTTTTTTTTTTAGACACTATCTTTTTTTTTTTTTTTTTAATTTTTTTTTTTCAACATTTATTTTTGGGACAGAGAGAGACAGAGCATGAACGGGGGAGGGGCAGAGAGAGAGGGAGACACAGAATCGGAAACAGGCTCCAGGCTCTGAGCCATCGGCCCAGAGCCTGACGCGGGGCTCGAACTCACGGACCGCGAGATCGTGACCTGGCTGAAGTCGGACGCTTAACCGACTGCGCCACCCAGGCGCCCCTAGACACTATCTTTAAGGAAAAGAGCTTCATACTCACCCTATTCTTCACTCTGCTCATAGGTTTACTTGGTTTCATGGGAAGTCCATAGGTTGTAGCCTTTTATAGATGCTGACACACATAGGATACCAAAATGAACAAGACAGGTTGAGGACACAGGCACCAGCCTTGCGTGGTATAAACGCTGCTTTCCCAGGCAGAGTAATTTCTAATTTTAGAAATGTGTGTGCAGTTAACTGGGCTCCACAAGGGTCAATGGGCCGGAGGGTAGAGTATCAATGGGTCAATTGATTTTGGGCTATCCATGAACATATCAACCCATCCTGGGAAATCTGGATCAAGAATTAGGATGCAAACAAGACGCCTGGTACTCACGACAAAATTCCTGTAGTAGTACCAGGAATGACAGTACATGACAGACTAGTTCTAGCACACATCTTCAATTCAGCGTGGTGGGAATAGTACAACAGCTTTAATGCAACCCTATTCCTTAAGACGAACTGGGGCAATCTGGTATTTCATGTGTTTGCCTCCAAGATATTTAGCACCCTTGAGAGTGTAGTTGCATAAAGTAGGGAAATGAAGCCAATTTTTTGAAACAAAAAGACTACTCCTGGCTCTTCTGCTCTTTAAATCATCCCACTGGTACCCACTCCCTCTTCTGAGTGTGGGATCATGCCTGTTTGCATTCTCTGATTCAGAAGCTCAACATACAGCCCTTCTAGCACAGTTTAAGAGAGAGAGATCTTCAGAATTTGCCAAGAGAGGCACCCAGACGTTCATGCGTGCTGAGTGCAGCTCCCTTATCCTTATCAGTCCTGTATCTAAATGTATTTATCTTTCAACTAGTGGTGGTACCATTCAGGCTCCATTCAAATTCTCTTTATTTGCAAATAAGTCATTGTCTCCTTAGCCAAACTGGGAGGAAGTCTGGAATCCATCCATTTGGCAAATTTAGTTATTCGCTCTGTGAAGTTGCTCAGGTCGACATACTTCCTTAGCCTTTCTTTTGTTCCTTCCCTCTTCCCTCTCACAGGGAGTCAGGCTTCTCAGGCTCCTGTGGGCTTTCCTTAAAAAGAGGAAAAGCTCATTATGGAATTTGTTCGGAGGCTATCGCGACCACTCGTCCTACTTAGACAGAGGGCTTTGTCTTTCGTAGAAGGCCGACGGGGAAAGGTCCTTAGCCCTAAGAAATGAATCTCAAATGGCAGGCTTGAAAGATCAACGTGAGGCCTGTGAAGTGCTTGGGGCTAATTGGGGCAACCCTAAGGTTGCCATGGCATCATGGAAGGAATCAGACTGGCTCAGCGGTCCCACAGATGCGAGCCCAGAGATGTCCCTTATTTCCAAGTGTTGCAGTGTGGTGTCCTCTGGAGTGTGGCTCAGTCATGTACCGACACCCCCCAAGCCCAAGGCCAGGCAATTGGTGTCTGTGGCCAGAGCGCTTGTAATACTTCTGAGAGATCCTTCCAGATGGAAACCGGAAAGCAAAGTAGAAGGATAACACTCACTTTGTCGACTGGACTTCTGTTCTTGGAAATACTGTCTGGTAGTCACACATTTAAATGGCCTCTCATTTTGACGAGAAACGGGTAATGTAAAATCCATATAGCCTGCCAGCGCTTTTCAGAATGTCTTACCACGAACAAGGAAATAAAATCAAACCCTCATTGCTGTTATGAAAACAAAATCCTCAAATACGTTTAGAAAATGAGTCACTCACATAAGAGACTCTTAAAAACTGAGAACAAACTGAGGGTTGATGGGGGGTGGGAGGGAGGGGAGGGTGGGTGATGGGTATTGAGGAGGGCACCTTTTGGGATGAGCACTGGGTGTTGTATGGAAACCAATTTGACAGTAAATTTCATATATTGAAAAAAAAATAAAAGCACGCAAAGTATCCAATGGAAAAAAAAAAAAAAAAGAAAACGAGTCACTCAGAAATCGGGCAACGTGACGCTCGGGTAGCTTATACGAAGTGGAGAGCTCAGAGCTCGCACATTATTCCTTCTGAGAAGCAGAATGCATCTTCCTGTACGATGTGCTTTTCTTACCTACATCATCCCCTGAACCATCTAAGCAGGTACATCACATTGAGAAACCTTTGAAAAGACGCGGACTTGGTTCAGAGGCATCTCGATTTAGGGGAGTCAGGAGGACCTGGGTGCTCACACCGGTGCTGACATGCACAACACTGCCTTGGAAGAGTCACGGCTTCGCTGGGCTGTTTGGAGAAGAACCACATTACGTGTGTGAAAGCACATGGTATGGCATCCAGGATGAACAAAGCTTCCCGTGTTCTTTCCCTCCTCGCCTGCCTACCCAACTTCAGCCAGACAGAGCTCAGGTGCGTGTGAGAGCATGAGCGTGGAAATGAAAATAACCTCAGGCCAGAATGAAATGAGAGATCAGGACAGGTTTTAGCAGAGGTCACTTTCGTTTTTAAGAACTAACTTTTTATTGGCAACTCAACATGGGCAGGCTGAAAACCAAGGTTTTCACATCCAGGTTGTGTTTCCAAGTGTCCTAATAATTGCAAGAATTTTAAAATTTTGCCTCCACATCCCCAGTCCCACCCACCTCCACTCACACTCGCTCCCATACTCCCCCACGAAAAGACCTACCAGTCATGCCTCTGCTGGCACTGATCTCAGCAGGCATGGAACTAAAAAGTGTAAACATGTGTTGGGTTCACTTCATTGTGGCCCTTCAAATACCCAGGGGATGAAGCTTAAAACAAACGACAGGAGCCGGAGGACATTTTGTGATAACTTTTTTTTCTTCTCTTTAGAAAAAAAAAACAAACAAAAAAACGTACAAAAAAAAAAAAAGCTAAGAAGAGCCAACATGAAAGTGTCAAGAAAACATTCTGATAGGTCCAGACAAGGGAGTTCCTTCTCTGAAAGGAGTTACACGTTAGTTATTACCATGCTAGAAAAATGAGATGCAGTTAAAATTCTAGAACAATTAAAAACCACAAAGCCAAGCTGTTGCTCTGCGGCTCTAGGTTGTAGATGCTCCGATACCCTTTCTGTAAAATAATACTGTGCAAACTGTAAAATATTCATTTTCATAGAAAGTCCATACAATATGATATACAAAACTGTTGAGTTGACAGGGGAGACTGGTACTGGTTGTTTTTTGGAAAGAGGTCTGCAGTGTTACCTCCCAGTGCAAGGACATGATTCCAGAAAGATCTTGAGTTTTTTTTTAGATGGGAGAAGACTTTATCTAGGAGAGAACCATATAACCCCAATACCCCTCAAATCCAGGAGTCTCTGCCACTTTTTTATGTAAGTAAGTGACTTCACTAATATAGTACTTTAACTTAGAATACAAAACAGGTCAAGAGACAAGAACACCAAGTTCTTTGTGAAAGGAATGTTTCTTTCTGCCCAATTGATTTGAGATTTACCATTAACCAACATTGCCCTCCCTGCAACTCAAAAGTTAATTTTCATTAAAATTTAAAAGCTCTGGAGGAGGCAGCAAGTGCAGGAATAAAGGGATAAGGTGAATTGTTACAGTAATTTTATTTCTGTGCCTATAAAACTGAGAAAAGAAGGTCTGTGTACAAATATCACAAAACAACATCAATCATTGAATCAATGTGGTTCTTCAATGCGCACTGGAACAAGAAGAAAATTTTGTTGGTGTAAAATTCTGGCATAAATATATTAAAGCTGACAAAAAAAATCAGGGCAAGCTACATCACTTCCTCATACAAAAAAATGTACAAAACATTAGCTTCTAACTAGATAAACATAATACTTGTCTTCACAGTTTGACATCAAGTAACTGTGTGTCTTGAAGTATCGAATTGGAGGGTGATAAAAAAAACAGCTTGTGACACATCAGCTGTCTCAGGTGACTTCGGTCATGGAGGCAGAGTGATTCTGTAAAGACAAGCAGGTGTAATCTCAGAGTCGGGCTGATTGACTCATGCACACTCACTCTTCCCTGGCTGTGCCCTTGCTCTCTTGTCTCCTGACTTCATACAGGCTGTTCCCTCTCCCTGAAATGCTTTTCCAGGGCCTCACAAATTATCACTGTTTCTATTAAATCTTCCCTGATTTTTCAACCAAAAATAAAATAATTTCTGCACCTAAACTTGGTCTCTATAAAGTTGTCTTGTATCATACTTACTCTAGAAACATTTAAGGATCTCAAAGTAACTTCAGCTGCATTCCACATTTTTAATGTGGTGTTTTAATATCAAATGGTTCTGATTTTTGAAAATTTTCTGTATGATTTATTCTTTGAGTCATGAGCTATAAAGAAATGAGTTTAATATTTTCAAATGTACAGGGTTGTTTTAGGTATAGATATCTATTTTTTTCCTAAAGAATGTAACCTGTGTGATATTGATCCTTTACAATTTCTTGAGACTTTTATGTGATTTATTTTCATAATGTTTCATATGTTTTGAGGATTGTATGTAATGCACATTAGATCTTACTAATCATCTATATTTTCACTATATTTTATTTGCTTATTAATTAGAGAGAAATGTGTTACAATCCATACTCTGATTGCAGCTCTGTCCCCTTTTCCTCGTAATTCTATCGATTTGAGCATTTATGGCTTGTTTATATAACCCCTACCTCTTGTTTACATAACTTCTATATACAGGTCCCAACATTTCCTCTTTTGTTTGAACTTAAACCCCAGTCCATGGGGTTGGGAAATGGCTTAGGAAACTGTGGCTTTAGATCTGATTATTATTGGTTTCTTGATTCCTGTTTATGTTTAAAATACTAGAGATTCATATATTCTTGAGAGCTCGACTACAAATTTTAGAAACTAAGTATTTTGTTTTTCAATGTACTTTTTATCTGTCATGTTTGTGAAAACTACAGCTTGATGCATTTCTTGCCATAATGTGAAAAATGACTTTTCCTTTATGTCTTCACTTTTATAATATGCTTCCTTTTTGAAAAAAAAAATGTAAATTAACAAAGCATTGACCCAACATGTTTATAAGATTCCATTTCAGAGTAAGCAGTAAAGATAAAGTAATTCAATAGGCTAGGATAACTAAATGGGTGACTTTGGGCAGACTTCTTTAACTTTCCAAGTCTTGTCTTCTATTTATGATATGATATCTACAATACCACTAGTTTCAAATCAAGGGGGCCCTTAGAATTCCTCTGGGAATATTTTCTGAACTATAAATATTCTTTTACCTCATGATTGTTGGATTAGAACCTCCTGGGGTAAGGTTCTAGGCACCTGGGTCTCAGCACCCATTAGATTCTTTTTCTGCTAAAGAAAAAAAGGTCTCCCCTTCTTCCCAAATCTGGAGACATTGAGAGACTTTACACCACACCCAGAGTGAGTTCATACAATTGTTTCATTTCTAACTTCCTTTTGTTAACATAAGCTGTGTTTGACAAGTGCACAGTTGCTCAACACCAAGGGCGTGGAGAAGCAGAGCACAGCTCCAAGCTGGTCTCTTTAGGGTCACAATAACTCTGTGGGATTCAAGAACAGGGTGTCTATGAGATTACAAGAACTCTACAGGACCACAAAATTATGCTTTGGAAACCTGACCATTTTTGTTTTGTTTGGATTCTATAATTACTTACTTTTTGGTTTTTATTTAGTACTTGGGAAAGATTTTAGAAAATGAACCCGGTCTTAATCAACTATGCTAAAGGAATCACAGAAGACAAATATTCAAATTTTAGTTGATTTTCAGAAAGGAATAAAAAGCACTGTAACTCCATGTGGTAAAAGGGAAAGGTGTCTCAGGAGGAAGGAAAGGAGGGTGACCAGGTCCCCTCTCCAGCCAGACAGGCTTCTCCTTGAGGTCTTTTTTTTTTTTTTTTTTTTTTTTTAACATTTATTCATTTTTGAGAGACAGAGACAGAGCATGAGCGGGGAAGGGGCAGAAAGAGAGGGACACACAGAATCTGAAACAGGCTCCAGGCTCTGAGCTGTCAGCACAGAGCCCGACGCGGGGCTCGAACTCACAAACTGCGAGATCCTGACCTGAGTCGAAGTCGGACACTCAGCCGACTGAGACACCCAGGCGCCCCAACTCCTTGAGGTCTTTTGAACAGTGGGATAGATTTCGCACGTATGAATGCATGCTCTGAAGAGAAGTTCCTATTTTCTCTCAGATTCCAAAAGGTCTTCTCCCTGGGAAGATGGTTCTATCCCAGATATTACAAAGGAGTCAGCTTCTAATAGCAACCACAGCTGTTGGAGTTGACTAGGGAGTCCTTGCCCACAGGAGAAACCACAGGGCAGATTTCTTTTGGAAGAACTGTAGCTCAGTTCAAATACAGTATCCCTTACCGCATGTTTCCATTTAATGCTAAACTGCAGACTTCAGAATGGAATTTCTCTTGAATGAAATGCCAGGCCCTATGGTATAGTACAGCAGGCGGGGCCTTTGGCATTAGATGGGTCTGTTTTAATTTTAACTGGGTGACCTTGGGCATGTTTCTTAAAATCTTCGTATTTTACTTAACTTACCTACAAAATGGAATTTATAACAATTGTAGGATTATTGTGAGGACTGAATGTGATGGCTTGCAATAAATGCTAATTTTCTTTTCTTGACCCAACAAGTAAAGGGTATAATCATCCTAACTGCCCACATGAAAACATTTTAAATAAAGGTGGATGCTTTGTTACTTGAGTCTTCTATAGTTGGTGTGGAAGGCATCACTTGAGAAGTCAACTTTCTAACCAGCGTCCTGTAGCTTCTCTTTGACTAGCCTGCAGAAGTCCTGTTCACTGTTTATTAATTTCTGTCTTCTGTGGGGGTTCAGATAGTGACTATTGTCTGATTTTTGGTTCTTGCTTTTGTCTAAAGTCTCTAGTTCAGGTTTTGTTTCTGGCTTGCCTCTGCCCCTGTCAAACATTCATTTCATGCCTCATGAATGCCAGGAAATATGGAGAGTAAATAAGATATGGTTCATAGGGTTCAGATCCTCAAGGTCTCCAAGCTCTTGGCAGAGGCAGATATGAAGGGGCATTATTGGCATTAATTGTGCAGGACAATCACACAAGGGTCCATGAGGTCCTTAGGCCCAAGCCTGTTATTCAGAAATGGCCTTGTTGTATCCAGATGGAATGATACACATGGAAACAAAGATACATGGGCAGATTGAAGGAAGTTCAACTCCTGCTCGTAGTGAATCATAATATATATTTTAAAGATAATCTTTCATTCTATCTTGTGGAAGAGCAGGTTTTGAAATTCTGTTTGGCACTTCATATTTCGATGTAAGTGGAATCGCCCCAAATACGACCTAGATGTCTCTATGACCTCTGTGGTCACTATCAATGGTCCTGAGGGAGAAGAGAGAGAGAAGTCTGGAGAAGGCTTCCAACAGAGGGTAGTGCTTGAGTGGTGTTTGGCAGAAGGATGGGGTCCAAAGTTGATGTCCTTAAACTGGGACGTTCAAGGCAAAGTAGAGAGCATTTAAAAGAACACAGAGACTCCCATGTTTGTGGAACTCAGGAGGTATTTGTTTGCTTTTAAAACTCACCTTTGTCTTCAGTTGCTTCACTTCAAAAGTAGAGGAAACCACTCTGATCTTATCAGGTACAGAAACATAATTAGATAGACTTTCTCTGGTCTTCCCTATCTCACCATTTCATTACAAGGGATCATGATTTAGCTCCTTTATCACTCAACCTGCATCGATAGGCTGTATATAAATAAACCAGCAATAGATTTTTTAGTATGTTACTTTTTTTTTTTTTTTTTACACTTATTTATTTTTGAGAAACAGAGTGAGACAAAGCGTGAGCGGGGGAGGGGCAGAGAGAGAAGGAGACAGAATCTGAAGCAGGCTCTAGGCTCTGAGCAAGGGGTCAGCACAGAGCCTGATGCAGGGCTCGAACCCACAAGCTGTGAGATCATGACCTGAGCCGAAGTCGACGCTCAACTGACTGAGCCACTCAGGTGCCCCTTAGTATGTTACTTCTTAATTAAATCAAGTCAAAACGTTCACCTTAATACAGGTTGGGGGAAAAACAAACAAAATACTCGGCTCTGGGTTTAATGGAGAGCCCTAGTTTTCCCAAGATGGAAATAGCTTTAGTGTTTTGTTTTTCTCTTGTTAGTAAAATTAGAAAGACTTCACTAAATGTGAAAAGAAATAGGAGAGTTCATCTCAGATACCGGATAGTTAATAATCTTTAATAAGGGAAAATATTATTTTATACTATATTGATAATTCCAGTGGGAAGTGATTTGCTTCTCCCTTGTACTATCTATGAAAATGGTTTTGTAAGGATATAAACATAAACACGATTTCAAGATGAATAGATTATTACAGGAAAACATTTTAGTGGGACTCAGCCTGGCCTGACAGTAGAACCCTGTTTTGTTATTGGTTATCTCCTTCTCTGCTTAGAGAACCACTCATCTCAGCTCTCCTGCTTGCTAGCTACGTGGCCTCAGGCAAGTTCGGTGAACATCGCTATCTTCATATTCCTATTAATTTTTTTTAACGTTTATTTATTTTTGAAGGAGAGAGAGAGAGAGAGAGCGAGCAGGGGAAGGGGCAGAGAGAGAGCGAGGGAGACACGGAATCCGAAGCAGACTCCAAGCTCTGAGCTGTCAGCACAGAGCCCAAAGTGGGGCTTGAACCCACGAACCGTGAGATCATGACCTGAGCTGAAGTTGGACGCTTGACTGAGCCCACCAGGCACCCCCATATTCCTATTTTTTAATCTGTGCAGTGGAACTTTCCTATCGATTCAATAGGTTTTTGTTCAAATAAGAATGTAGTTGTAAAGCACCTAGCAACTGTCCCAGGCAAAAACAAGTGTTTGATACTATCTCTCGAGGCTGCTTTCACTTGGCGAATCTTCTGCATGGCATTTCCTGTCTTCTCAGACAGAATACACTTCTTTTTCTTCATTTGGATTCACAAAGCACCTTGGGAACCTCTGATTCAGTATGCCATATTATGACTACTCACTTATATCCACCTTCCTGATTATCTGTGAGTTCTTCGAGGACAAGGACTGTGCAGCTAATCATTTTCTGTATCTCTGACATGAACCAAGGCCCTGATGTAAATAAGTGAGTATGGTTGCATTAAAATTTTTTGATTGTGGTCATCAAAATAGATGCAAAAGGACACTTAGTAACCTTTTTAAGGTTTGTTTTTTTTTTAATGTGCTTCCAGCTCACATCTATTGCTGAATGTAACAAAACCTTCCTCTTTCTAAATATTGTCCTAGTCACTAAACCAGATTGGCCTCCCACATAATTGGTCCAAATTTCATAAATGTGGTATTACATAGCTCAAGGTGTCTTAAAGCAGCTGGGGTTTAAGTTAGACATGACTAAGAACTTCCTGAGGATTCATGATTGCCACGCCCCAGAATAAATACAGGACTATTGAGAGAAGATTGAAGTTCTTGAAGCCTTTACCTCAGATTTGATTAGCGTTGAGTGGATTCAGTGGTATCCTGCTTCCAGTAGAGGAATGGATTAGCTGACCTCCCAAGATAACCGGCCTTGAGCCTGTGGGTTTGGTTTGCTAAAACCACTTTACTGTACCTGTGCGCTTAAGGTTTCCAGAGGGCTTTCTATCCTTGGGAAAGCCATTAGGGGCACTCCACGGGGATCCTCGGGTTTGGATTTGGAAGGAGATCCTTGTGTTCCTTTAAAGTTATGGACCACACACATTCCCTGCAGGATGAGGGGAAAAAAGACTGGAGTCAGACTATAGCCATGTATGCCTGGGCACCTCTGAGGATGGCAGGCCTTTCCCCCTAGAATATCGCTGCCATAGTGACTGTCTTCTTTTGAGCCAGTGGGTCATAGGGGCCATGCAAAGACCTCGGGCATAGTTTAGGGTGTCTACTGAACATGTCTAGGGGCTGATGAAGCATCTGACTGATAACCACATGGCCAGTGGTAATCAATCCACCCCACTAAGCCTGTTTCCTCACCTGTGAATGGAAATAACAACACCTATCTCACAGATCTGAAATGATTAAAAGACACAACGAATGTAAATCATCTTATAACAGCAGCATAATTTATTGAGGGCCACTCTGTGTCTGGCATGGTCCCGAGGACTTCACCTTCCTTCATTTAACCCACTCAGCAATCTTACAAGGGAGGGACTATTATCATATTCAACTTGGGTAAGGAGGCACAGAGAAGTTAGATAACTTGCCCAAGGTCACACAGAGATTTCAACTCCACAGCCCCTTAATCATACCACTCTACTCTTTTGCCTCTTAACAAGCGCCAAACATATAGCAAATGATCCATGCTGACGAGTCTTTCACTTCTAAGATGACCCTCCCTAAATTATGTGACTACTGTTTGCTTGAGATTAAATAACTCAAAATAGTGGCACTTTTCCTTTATTGCTTCCATGAAAACACTTTCCCTCTAAACGACTGCTCACTTTTATTTCTTACTGAGGCCCTCCTTCATAACTGAGTCTGTTTTTACCATCTTCTCTGCTTCTTTTGCCCTCGTAGAGTTTATCTGTCTTTTTCCACTGTCTTCATTGTTCTGCATCTTTGTTTCTATACCCAGTATCTTTGAATCTTTCCCATCACTCTTCAAACCCTGCAGAACATTTACATAAATATTCTCTACTTGGCTTTCTTCCACCTCACTCTCCAGCTCTGCTTAAACCCCCTCGATTCAGGAAATGGGGGAACTGGGAAACATAGGAACTCTGAAGTTGGAAAGACCCAGGTCAGATTTATAGCTTATTGGCTGGGTGGCCATTGAGTAAGTTATTTATCTTTGAGCCCCATTTTCTTCATCTGTAAAATGAGGATAAGAATAGTGTTAGGGTTGTCCTAGGAGCACATGATTTGGTGTATATACAGATTAGGGCACGTAGTAATTGCTCAACTAATCACAAACCCCTGCCCTGGCTGCTTTAATCTTCACCATAATGCATATGTGCTCTAAAGTATGCTCCTGGTCTCACAGAGTCTTCTCTTCCTGTCTTCCTGTCCAAGTCTCCACTTTGGGAGGCTTCCAGTCTCTTCGAAGACATCTTTCCCCTCCCATTTCCAAGCTCAGTGTGTGTGCGCATGTGAGGTGTGCACATGTGCACATGCAGACAACAGGAAGAGCATGGGGTCTGTCTCTGCCAGGGTAATTCAGCAACAGTTCTGGGTCTTACATAAAGACCATTTGTGGAAAACAAAATTCGACATTTGCCATCAACTGGGAAGGCAAGAACAGAGCAAATAATAACTAAGTGGTAGGAAACAGGGCTGCAAGTTAGTGAGAGAAAGGAAGGTTAATACTAAGGCAGAATTTGTACATGTGGCCTTAGAAAATGCAAAGGATGTCACAGATTTCATCCCATAAAGACCTCATGAAATACCTCGGGACAGTCTGTACCGTTCTTCGTCTCTAGCTGGGGATGTTGGTCCCGGGACTGATGGACAGCAAAATTTTTTGGCTTTTGAGCCTAAGCCTTCACTGATAGACTATTGATCTGTCTTTGAAAACCCTCTCTTCTCTTGAAGTCACCCGTGCCCTTTCCAAACTCTTTGAAAAGCAAACATTGGGAAATATCTCCTATGAGAGATCAACACCTCAGGATCATTCAGCACCGCTTTTCCTGCAGCTTCACACAGACAATTTGCATTGAAGTCCTTCATCTTTCACTTTAGAAAGAAAGCCTGGGTCCATTTAAAATAATTTGGAATTAAAATGGAGCTTCCCCATCTCCATGGGGAGATCAGTGTTTTGAGCAACTGGGAGCATTTCCTGTATCTCAGCAGGTAAAAATGTTGGAAACTCTGAGTTAGAAGTTAGGAGAGGCATAGGTGTATTTAGTGTGTTGGGAAGGGCAAGGAGGAAGGCTAGGACAACGAAGAATCATCTATGTATAATGCCAGTCTCTATGGGTGCTTTGGACCAGGATAGGCAGAATGGGAGGAGGGACATCCGGTCTGTGATGGCTATTGTCTTTTAGGGGAAGCTTGCTGAATATTATTAGGGGATTCATTTCATGCACAACATAGGACTCTCCAGTCCCAGTGATTTACTGTAAATCCTTCCAGGTATACTTTAAATCCCTGAAGAGTATTTACAAGTTGTACCTCTGTGGTATGCCCTTGTGATAAAATACTACACAGCAAGAAAGATAAATGAATTATTGAGACATGCTACCATGGATGGATCTCAAAATAATCATGTCAGGTGAAAGACGGCCAAGAAAATGAATACACACTATATAGTTCCATTCATATGAAATCCTAGAAAAGGCAAACTAATATAGAGTGTTGGAGAGATCAGTGGTTTCTTGGGAATGAGGGGAATGGATGAGAGAAAGATATATGTATGTCAAAATTTATCAAATTGTACACTTCATGTGGCATCTATCATCTTCCTATTATAGTTCAATAAAACTGTAAAAAGACAAAAATTAACCTCTTCTCTTCCAGTCCAACTAAGATTAAGAAATTACCTAGTTGAGCAGGTGGTGAGGCCCCCATCTATTTGAGGAACTAAAATCATCAGAAAAGTAAAGATACGGAGAAAACTATATCAGCCAAAACTCTTCTCCAGAAAGATTATTATATGTGGTTGAGAAGCCACTTATAGCAGAAATAAGCTGAGAGCCAAGTGTAGGTGAGAGCAGAAGCCTTCTAAAAAGCCTGGGAGTGGCTAGAGGAGTGTTTTCATACTGCAGAGTGGGATATGCAAGTCTGGGCCAGAGCAGAGTTTCTGAGGGTGCGGGAGAAGGGGCTGTCTGCTTCCACCCAGGCTCTTTGTTTTCTGTTCTTCCCTCCTTAGTTTCTGCTCTCGATACATTCTGAACAGATATTTAAAGAACATTGCTTTAAAAATAAAATAAAGAACACTGCTTTGAAGGTACGCCAAATTACTAGTCTGCTGGACCCCAGTCCACAGCCCAGTGTTGAAGGAAGCAGAGCAAGCCGCCCTCCACAGGCATTCGTCTTTCTGACCCCTTGGGGGAACATGCAGTCAGATTTCTGAAAGAAAGGGTGCTTTAGAAGTCATTTTTGCAGCAAAAGCATGCGTAATACTTGGAAGAAAGTTGCAACTCACAAGGCTGGGGCGGGAGGAACACGGACTTACACTGCGAAGTCTGGCTAACCTGACAGCCTTGCAGAGGGCACGAGAGGGAAAAAGGAAGAAAGAGGGAAGCTAACCTACCAGAAACAGGGCTACAGCAGTGCCCAGGATGAAGCCCGCAATCACGTCGGAGCAGTGGTTCCGATACTCAGAGACCCGATTAAGGCCTGTCAGGAAGGCTGTGCAGAGGGTCCCGAGGCACAGCACTGGTTTAGCCAGCCGACTGCTCTTTGTCTTGATTGTGCTTGTGATGTACATCTGGAACAGGACAGAGACCAGCAAGTGACAGGCAGCCTCCTTGTGCGGTGCAAACACATACATGCACAGACATGCACCAGCACATGCAACAGGGGCCGCGCCCAAGTGGCCACACTGACTAGTTGAACAATTCCACTAAGTCAGGTAGGAAAGAATTTGGGTGGGAAACCAGTGCAGCAAGAACAATGGATGGCCGTCTCCTAATCATGTTTTGTGTTCTAGTGGGCCCGTAAACAGAAATAGCGATGCAGAGAGTGACCGCATAATGAACATCAGAGCGTGCAAGTTTTATGCAACAAATTAAAGAATCACTTGGAGTATAAGGAAACCCACATAGAATCTCAGATACTGAAGAAACCTTCTGTGAGAATGAATTTTATGAAAGAGAAGGCCAGGTAGGCGAGTGGCTAATACGTTTTACTTTTGGTGTCTCCCAGAGTTCTAGCTGATTCTTCACACTTGTGAGCCACAAACACAAAAGCATTGACTGGTTAGTTGATTGGCTGCATTAGAACTTCCAGATGGGTGTGTCACACAAACAGGTTTCAGTTGTGCTAAATTCTCACGTTCCTTGGAACAGCTGTGATCGGCTCTCTGCATTCATTTACTCTGGTGTTTAAATTTTTAAAAAATGTTTTATTTCTTTCTGAGAGAGAGAGTGCAAGCCGGGAGGGGCAGAGAGAAGGGGACAGAGGATCTGAAGTGGGCACTGCGCTGACAGCACGAGTGAGTCTGAGTGAGGCTGGAACTCATGAACCGCAAGATCATGACCTGAGCCGAAGTTGGAGGCTTAACCTACTGAGCCACCCAGGTGCCCCTACTCTAGTCGTGTTTGAGATTATTGAACTCTATGTGTTTTAAAATATCGAACTTTTCTATGGGTTCCCCGACATCCAAAAGGTTGGGAAAGGAGTTCCTGACCTGAGGAAAGGATGATGTAATTTATGGCACCTGAGATGTGGGCTGTTCTTATCTATTGTGAGGGGCTTGGCAACACTCTTAAAGTTTCATCGGCTCAGTTATCTAATGTATGTCTGGTGGCCTAGAGCCTCTTTCAAAGAAGTAAACACGGTTCGATCACCTGTGCAATGGTTATAAGAAACCACTAGAGGGCATTACTGATCCATCCCATCATTTCTTTAGACCCGATCAATGAATTTGCAACTCTGAGAAACAGTATGCTAATACTTACAGTCTACAGTGTGTTTGTATGGCCTGAGCACATACAGGTTCAGTGGATGCATTTTACAATGTTACAATGGAAACTTTTACTTTTGTAGAATGATGTTTCAACAGTGGTGTGAATACAGAAGATGGAATTCTCTATCACATGTAATAGATGACCTACGAAAGTATGGTTTGATCAGTTACAAAAATTAGAGCACATTACACCATTCTGGGGCTGTATAGGAAATGTTACTTAACACCTACACTAGATATATTTAACTCTAGTATTTTATCTTTTTATGTTGTTTTTTTAATTATACCCTTTATCAATCTTTCCTATAAGATTACAAACTATAAGAACAGGGGCTTAGGGTTAGTTTTCTTCACGGTATTAACTAGTCCTTAGGAGATCTTTGTTGAGTAATTTCTGAAAGCACTTCACACATAACAGGGGCTCAAAAAATGTTCACACAATTGGAGTCTTGTATCACGGTTTATCTGATTATAGTCTGTGGGGCATGATTTGAATTGGATATCTGAATCCTTGAAAACATCTGCTATTCTGAGCAGACTTCTTTTTTCTCAAAAGAAATTTGTATCTCATTTGATGAGACAATAGATTAGGAGTAACAGATTTATTTTTATAACGGTGTTCTACAAATTTCACACCTCAGTGGCTTGAGTTCAATAAATATGGGTAGGAAAAGGGTTCAGGAGTACATTGCTTCATAGAACTTAGGCTGTAGATAATTTAGAACAAATGGATATTTTGAAAGTTGGAGAATATGCCAAATGCCTGAGAGGATTTTCTTTGTTTAAAGAATACATGGTCGGCCTGCCTATCTATCTATCTATCTATCTATCTATCTATCTATCTATCTATCTATCTATCATAAAGCAAGGCTCACCAAGCTATGATTGATCTGTTTGAGGCTTCTATATTATCTATGTGCATGTTTCCTAACATGGGGCAGCTGAAGTCATTTTTTCTCTCCTATTCATTAAAAAGCAGGTTTAAAAGGAATAACTAGGAAGACTAATTTTGGGTAATTGGTGGTTGACAAATTCATCCTATAGATGTGATCTTGTGAATGTGATGCCAAGGAGCCATCATTTTAAAGAGAATATTCAGCAGTTTACTTGACGCTGTACTGAGTAGACCAGACGTGTAGTCAGTCCCCTTCTTTCCACCCTGAATGTAGGCATCCAGGTGCTGGCAGGGACGCCCTTCAACTGGAGGCAGACTGTCAGCAGAGAGTGCAGTTACTCTCACTTGAGGGGGTGGGAACATGCTCTCCTGGGGGGTGGGGGCGAGTCTTGCTCAGAACCTCTGGGAAGAAAGGATTATTTCAAAGGGGTCTTTCCTCTGCCTTCTCCTTCCCTTCCATTGAGATTCACTAGACTAGTCCTACCTGGAACATAAAGTTCAAGTAAGGAAAAGATGTGTTTTTGACCAATAGTTGTTCTTCCCCAGGGAAATGCATAGGATATCGGCCTTTGAGCTGATCCCTCTACTTGTGTGCTCTTGTTTCTAAGGAAGCATAGGCCACAGAAAGGGGAGATGAAGTCATTTCCAAAATGGATGCAATTAAAGAGTAGGAAAGTAAAAGGGACAGCATGGTTTCTTCTTGTATTTTAAGATGTGGGACCCACTTTAGTTTTTCTCTGTGACGAAAGCAAACAATGTAGAGAGAACATTGTACACTAGCGGGGGCAGTCAAAGCCTGTAGGATTTGGGGAGCAGGGACAAGTGAACTTTTGGGTGTTGGGGATCTGGTAGGATCACCCTTCTGTTCTGGGTAAACGGTGAAGAAGAGTGTCGGGAGGAGCAGAGGAAAGCTGTGTTTTTATCCCGGGTCTGTTGCACCACCCACGCAGCCATTCACATTAATGCCCACACCTGCAAACTTGCAGGCAGGTGTGAGAAATGTATGCTGTCCTGGAACCAGTGGAACTTTGGCAAAGAGTGCTGTTGTGAGCAGTGGGAGGATCCCCGACAGGGTGCCAGAAGCCTGGGTCCCAGGTCTAACTGTGGGTTCTTACCTATTTCTCTGGGGCTCAGTTTCTGCATCTGTAAAATGGGAAGATTTGACTAAGAGATTATCCACATTCCCAAGTCAATATCCTCTGGCAGCTCGGTATGTTACCCTGGGGTGTTGGGGCGGGGGGCGGGGGGGGGGAGGCAACGGTATGGTGCTATGCAGGAGAAACACGTTGTAACAGGACTTTAAAAATCACTCTAAGTGACTGTGACAAAAAAATGAAGGTGAGGAGGGCAGAGAGACATGTATCCCAGCCGACAACTCATCTTGGGAGTGCCGGCAAGACTGGGCTACTCACCGTGGCATATAAGGCGGAATAAATGCTCAGAGCGGCATGTTTGGAGGGAAAGGACCTCCGAGCCTTTTCTATCACTTCCATGTCCCCGGTACAAATGTTGCCATTGTTTATGAACTGGTGGTGTGCTCGGCAGTCTGTACTGGTGTAGTTCGGCTTGCACACTGTCAGGAAGTACGGGGTTAGGTGCCCCGTGACCACCTGTCCGGCGTTTACAAAAATGTCAGTAGCAAAAAGTCCGAAGGCAAATACCCCTACAAGGAGATTTGAAACGATTAGCAATGGTGAGGTGCACCGTTGGTTGGTTTTGTCCCTGAGAGGAAAACATAGCAGTGAGAGTCCATCAGAACCTACCAAAAATGATCTCGCCAAATTGTCTCCCCAACCTTTATCTTTGTAGGGAGTGGTGCCTGCTTCCCAAATCATTATTCCATTCAAATTGATGCAGATATTCTGTGGTTAGCATTTTATCATTTTGTATAAACCAGAAGCAGCATGTTCTAATGGGAAGTACTAGACTTGGGGAATCATACAGATTTGGGCTCCATCCAGCCCCAATGTTGCTGACATTCACAGAAGTTATTTGCCTTCTCTGAACCTTGGTACCCTCAGTCACAAAATGGTTGGGGGGAGTGATACCCTTGGGGGACAAGATTAAGTAGGACAGGTACAAAATACTCCCTTTGGCGTCAATAGCTACTCAACAGTTCCTTTTTTTTTTTTCCAGTAGAAAATATATTCTGCCTGCTCATGTTTGGAAATGCAAATACTCTGAGGAGGGGATATTTATGACATCATGGCGGCTGAAGTGAATGAGGTTGTTAGGGAGTTATCCTTAAAGATAAAAAAGGTCATTCCAGAAACCTCGATTGAATTGGATGTTTCATTTGACAGTTGGGCAGAGAAAATGAGAAGAAAGGGAGAGTGTTAAAGAAAAATGTTGGTGACTGTATCGGTTTCATACAGCTGCTGTAAAAAGTTACCACAAACAGAGTAGCTTAAAACAACACAAGTGTATCTTCTTAGAGTTCTAGAGGTAGGTTTCCCTGGGTGAAATCAACAGGTTAGCAGGATTGTGTTCCTTCTGGAAGCTTGAGGGTAGAATTCATTTCTTGCTTTTTCCAGATTCTAAGCTGTTTTACATTCCTTATCTGTGACCCCCTTCTAGCAATTATGTCCCTATGCCCTCTGCTTCCATTGTCACATTTTCTTTGACTCAGAGTTTCCTGCCTCCCCCCCACCCCCGCCTTTTTTTTTTAAAGTTATTTATCTTGAGAGAGATTTTGAGTGAGAGAGAGAGAGAGCGAGCGAGAGCGCGCGCGCAGGGGAGGGACACACAGAGAGAGAGAGATTTCCAAGCAGGCTCCGTGCTGCAGGCACAAAGCCCAGCGTGAGGCTCAAACCCACGAACTGTGAGATCACGACCTGAGCTGAAAGCAAAAACGGGACGCTTAACGGACTGAACCACCCAGGCACGCCTCCTGCCTGCCTCCCTCTTATAAGGACTTTTGATTACATTGGGTCCACCTGTCCAACCCAGGATAATCTCCTCAACTCAAAAGCCTGAGTTTAATCACACCTGTAAATTCCCGTTTGTCATATAAGGTAACAAATCCACAGTTTCCAGGGATCAGGATATGGACATTTTGGGAGAGGAGGGCGTTATTCTTTCTGCCACACTGACTTTGCTGTCTGGCTGAGAATCCTGTGGGTAGGCTGGATTTCCTGGATTTTATCTGTCCTCTGGCAAATTCCACGGGATTAGTCCCAATAAGATTGAACATGGTAGAGCAGAATTCTTTATAGGAAGCTTCACTGTGAACTCTTTCAAAGCCTACACAGTACAGCTATAGATTGTCAGTGGACTATTGTCTGTTAAAAATATCAAAGGGGGCTGTGCAGAGCCGAGGTACATACAAGTTACTTGAAAGGATAAAGACTTCCCAAATGCAGCTCAATTATGGGAGAAGTTGGCAAGTGTGAGAGTCAGCATTAACCCTTGTAAATGTCAAGGATCTGCTACAGTTTCAGTTAAATTTGTACCCAGCTTTGACTCCCATATTCAACGTCCTCCATCTGCAAATTGTGCTGACATCAGCACTGAAAAGTTGATCCATTATAGCAGAAGTGAAGACAAGTTTGGCTGAAACCTTCATCCGGTTTTCATTTTGATCTGTATTGATTGCTATAATTTTCTTTTTTGTGGCTTTGCCAGGATGTGCTTTATCACAATGAGAACTGGCTCTTTTAATAGCTTCAGCCAGCTCACTCTCAGAGGGTCTGACCTCTGAGAGTAGGCAATCGTTGATCATTCGTGGCAATTTTCCCCCCAGGTTCAGGAAGTCTGAATGGTTAGAGATTTTTTTTTTTTTTTTTTTTTTTTTTTTACACCTTTAAGCAAGATTCTTAAAGACTAGGTCTCTGGCTTTTTCAAGGGGCAATAAGTCTGTCTGGGCATACTTTTCCAGGAAACCAGGGTAATTTATGATTTGAAAAAGGACAAGTGACAGCACTTTCCTCTGGCGTTTTATTTGTCAGAAGTGCTTCCAATTAGGGCGGGTTTGTTCTTTCTGAGACAGGATTTCTAGGCTCCTAGGATGGGTGTCTGAAATGCCAACTCTGTGGTCCATGGTGATTCTGTGATGGGCAGCTCTCCTATTTATTGTCCTGTGATATTTTGCAGAAAGTTGCTTTCCCTCTTCTTTGCCTCCTTAGGCATCATCTCTGCTTCTCCTAATGGCTTAACAAGCATCTGCTTTCCAAACATTTCATTCCGGTGCATTTGATCTAGCTTCAGAAGGGCACTGTCACAGGCCACCTGAATGTCACAGGCCATGCCAACAAAGGGCGGCAGAACCTGAAGCAGCGATTCACAGACAATGTCCTATCACACGGGGCTTTTGGAAGACACTCCAGCCATTGCCCTTAACCCTGAGCTACTTGTGTGTATTTTACAAGCCTCAGAAGCTAACAATAGCTCCTTTTGTCCTCAGGGTCAGGTGGAATACCATTTATGGTCTCTGTATTGCAACGTATGATTTCAAGGGGATGTTTTTAAAATGTCTATTGAACCTACCTTGGTGTCAAAAAATTCTTTAAGTGAGGTCATATTTTTGAAATTTTAACAGATACATTTTTCATTCCTATAACCCTCCCTAGTGGGTTCTATTTATCTTATGAATCTGCTCCCAGTAGTGTTCCTTGCTTCAGGGGAGCTGATCGCATTTATGAATGAATTTATAAGCTGACACAATAGCCTAAAAGTAAAGTGCTTTTGATTTGCCAGAGCTGTGTGCTTGAGACACTTGTTATTGTTGTTGCTTTGTTTGGAATTCCAAAAAGGCTTGGATGGGAAGACTGAGAGCCACCCTTAGGGGTGGGGGGTGTGTGGCTGAGGATGCCACACAAGGAGGCTGAAGGAGTGGAGAGGCACTCCCATGCTCCCTGCCTCACGCTGGCTGACAAACCCAGGGTCAGGGCAACAGAAATCTCCAGAATGATTTCTGGAAATCCATTTGAAGTGTGTCCTATCCTTCTCAGGGTGTAGCTCAGGAGCTGCAAGCCTTTTAGAGAAGCTTCACACCCAGCATGGTATCAGACGAGGGTACCTGCATTAGCAACGGCAGAAGATCAAACTGGTGGAGCCCAAGGGCCTCCTCACAAGACTCATACGTTCTGGTGTGGTGTGGGGTAAGCAGTTGTAAATTCCCACATCCCTAAGGGATGACAGGCATTAGAATGCCGACAGGACCAAGAGGCTAGGAGGGCCTGAAATTAGGACAAAGAGATTGATTGTGATGTCTGTGGTCCTTGTCAGGATGCCATAGATCAGCTAAGGAAACCTAAGCATGCCTCTTCTTTGTTGTTTATTTTTTAAAGTTTATTTATTTATTTTGAGAGAGACACAGACAGCGCGAGTAGGGGAGGGGCAGAGAGAGAGGAAGAGAGAGAATTCCAAGCATGCTGCACACTGTCAGCACAGAGCCCAACGTGGGGCTCCAACTCAGAACCATGAGATCGTGACTTGAGCTGAAACTAAGAGTTGGATGCTTAACCAACTGAGCCACCCAAGTGCCCCAGCCTCTTCATTGTGGTGTAAATATGACACCCATCAGGCAAGCCCAAGGATAAAGAAAGAGGAAAATGAAGGTATTAAAAAGTCCTTATTTTTTTCCTCAGGATTCTATCTGGGTCCATCTGATCTCAGTCTGTCTATGGACAAATTAGGGTCTTTGATCACTAGTAATTTGGGACATGGAGGTCAAATTCTGGGACCTGGTCCCTACTATGGAATCATTACAGTATTCTACCCTTTCACTCAACCATGAACGTAGAAAAACAGTGACATAACCAGGAAATGTGCATGAGGAGAACCACCAAAGCCACAGATAATTGGCATGCTGGAAAAACAGGACTCATACCAGGATTCCATTAGGCCTTCCAAACAAAGAACTGGGAAAATACATAACCGGACTCCGTGGTATGAAGCAGGATGCTATTGCTTTTCACACAGGTGCCCTTCATTAGGAAACCTAGCCCCAGATAGTAGGTTGGGAACGGGGTGAGTAGGGGCTGGTGGGTGAGGGAAAGACTACATTCCTTTTAGCCACAAAGAACCTGTGACCTTTAGAGGTGGGGCTTCTAAATTGAAGGCCAACTGTTCTATATTCAATTATAAATGCGTAATTTACAGTTTAATATGGCATCTAGCTGACAGCCTCTGGTGGAGCATCTCTCAATTGTCTACTAAAGTATACATGGGGCTTGTGAAAAAAGATGGAAACTCATAATGTCAGCCCAAAGGGAGAATCAGCAAGGGATTTCCATTGTCAATAAGTGACATGGAGTGAGTTTACTCTCTGTCTGTCTCTGTCTCTCTGTCTCTGTCTCTCTCTCTCTCTCTCTCACACACACACACACACACACACACACACACACACACACAATTTTACTTCATGAAAAACTCAAGCTTCTCCTTAGAAAACAGAGATCAGGGGAGAAAACCTAGGGTGAGAATTCCTTTCTGTCCTACCATCTGGCCGCTGACTCAGATTCATGGTTTAGATTGCTCAGCAATAGAGCTGCAGTCACTCCACTGGATGAGGTCTGCTCTTTGAATTTATCTGAAACTCTCTCCTCTCCTTCTTCACTCTCCTGAATGTATTCAGAAACATAGTCATGGACAGCAACTCGGTGGGAAGTGGCAGGAGCACGGGCAGTAGTGTCTTCTAGGAGGAACACACCCAGACGGGCTCTAGAGAGCAGGGCCTGCTGAGTCCTGTGGTTTTGTGTGCTTCTCATCTTTACAGTAGTGGGGGTACAAGGAGATGCCAGTTCACTGGAGCCGAGGAGCTCCAGTAGAAAGCCTGCTGACTGGGAACTGGACTGAAGCTGTGCACACCAACCGGCTGGCAAGCTGTCGTTCCGGAGAGCAGGCCAAGAGCAAGCCACAATTCTGTTGATGAATACTGTGTATAGGGCTTGCCTCACTTAAAAGTGAGTAGGGCGAGAGGTGCCTGGCTGGCTCAGGCAGTTAAGTGTGTGACTCTTGATCTTGGCTCTGTCATGATCTCACAGTTCGTGAGATCGAGCCCCATGCTGGGCTCTGTGCTGACAGCATGGAGCTTGCTTGGGATTCTCTCTCTGCCTCTCTCTCTCTCTCTCTCTCAAAATAAATAAATAAACAACAAAAATGAGCAAACAGGGAGGGGTGCCTGTGTGGCTCAGTAGGTTAAGTGTCCAATTTCAGCTCAGGTCATGTTCTCGGCCCTGTGTTGGGCTCTCTGCTGTCAGCACAGGGTCCTCTTAGGATCCTCTGTCTCCTTGTCTCTCTGCCCACTCCCCCCCCGCCCCCCCCCCCGCCTCATGCTTGCTTGCATGTTCTCTCTCTCTCAGAAATAAATAAAAATTAAGGAAAAAGAGTGAATAGGGAGAAAGAAACAATCACATACTCATGGGGTCTTAGAAAAAATATTTCTATTCGAGACTTGTAAGAATTTTACATTAGTGACTATTCAGTAATGTCTACCTCTCTCATTAGAATTGTAGAATATACAAGCTCTCTCAGAGCACTGACCACCTCTACTTTAACACTGCACACTAAGTACCTAGTATCAAATGTGGCACATAGTAAACATTTCATACATATTTGTGGCTCAATTCATGAACTGCTAAAGAAACCTCAGAGCAACAATAGAAGAGGATAAAAAAGCATAGGAACTTGTCCAAATTATCGAACTCACATTGTCGTCTCACATCCTTGATTCTACTGAACACAGAACACAGGGTTGACAATAAACCATTTGGCATGTAAGCTGTAGGGACCATGTCTCTTTTTTATAAACTTCACAAAATCCTGCATAGTCCCACTTAGCAAGTAAAGAGAATAATTGAAAACTGGGACTATGTAAGTTCTCATGAGTCGGGAAACTCATAAGTCATCATTTGTAAATTAAAGGATTCTCCATTTTTGATGCAGCAAGAATGAAAAAAGAACCTTAAATTGGAATATGGAGATCCCTGCTATATACATAGGAGAGACTTCCTGCCGGGGAGGCCTGTGAATCCCAAAATCATGACCAGCTTGGGTATAGTTTTAGACTTAGACATATTTGAGAGAAATGTCCCCATTTCTGATCCTGAGAAGTTGCAATGGTTGTCAGTTTAAATATTAACACAGGGGCACATGAAATCATGACTCCTACCTATTTTCATGTAGAGAAACTAAAATATAGAACTTCAAAAAAGAAAAAAGAAAAGAATATTGAAAAAGACATAAAAACGAGTTTTCTGGGTTAGGTTGGTCACAGTACTCTCTGAAAAGGGGAGGGACTCCCATTCCTCCGTCAACATCCCTTCTCAGCCTCTCATCTAACATTGCTAAAAGAGGGCTGATCCTGTGTCTATGTTTAGCAAAACAATGCAGTGAAAGAGAGGACGGAAGAACTATTGTGCTATGTGACATTGAGAATGCTTGAACATTTTCTCATGTTCAAAACGTAACCAGCTTTGTGAATCTTTTGTGATAGTTTTCCGACTATGACACTTGAGCAACAAGCAAACCGCCCTCGAATCAGTTCCTAGCCTTTGGTTTAGTGGGGAAATGGATGAAACGCTTATCCCACAGGAACAAGTGGAGCCAGTGGCATGGGTTCGTCAGTCCATTTTCGACAGTGGAAGGGGAACACCTAAGGAATTCTTATGGGCCATGTCCTCAGTGTACATTCGGATTCAATCACCAACTCTTAATTTTAGATCGTATCTTCCACCAAATCTCCATTGTAAATAGAATACAAGATACAAAGAAATGAACAGAGTTCCTTTTTGCTTTTACTTTGCCACATCGAGTTCCTTAGTGGAAAATCTCAGTGGAGAAAGTCAGCTGTTGCTCTCAATTCAGCTGTGAAGATCATTCTCTCAGGAAACAACCCTCTCTTTAGGAAAAGGAAAGAAAGAAGGTGAAATGTCTTTTCGTTTTTGAGAGAGACAGAGAGAGAGAGAGAGACGGAGAGAGACAAAGAGAATCTAAATCAGGCTCCATGCCCAGTGCGGAGCCTGACTCAGGGCTCGATCTCACAACCTGAGCCAACATCAACAGTGGGATGTTTAACCGACTGAGCCACCCAGGTGCCCTGAAGCGTCTTCTGTTTAATATGCTTTATTCAAACTGAAAGTTACCCAACGAAGAGACTTATCTGTATTACCATGTTCATCCCATTTTCTTGTAAGGATGTACTGCACAGGTGAGATGTTTAAATAAGAGTGCCATGGATACTAGGTAATAACAATAAAGACAGTTACAAGGATAGCTAATACTGTGTGCTTAGTGTGCATTAGGTATTGGTCTAAATGCTTTAGAATATAGTTCACTCAGTTGCCACCACAACTCTATGAGGTAGACACTGTTAGTAGCTCCACATTTCACAAAGAGGTCAATTAACTTGACCAAAAAAGAGCTGGGATTAGAAACTAAATGGTATGGATCTAAATCCACACTCTTTTTTTTTTTTAAGTTGATTTATTTATTTTGAGAGAGAGAGAGAGAGAGAGAGAGACAGTGTGAGTGGGGGAAGGGCAGAGAGAAAGGGAGGGGGAGAGAGAGAGAGAGAGAGAGAGAGAGAGAGAGAGAGAGAATCCCAAGCAGGTTCCACACTGTCAGTGCAAAGCCTGATGTGGGGCTCAAACTCAGGAACTGTGAGATCATGATCTGAGTCGAAACCAAGAGTCAGACACTTAATCAACTGAGCCACCCAGGTGCCCCTAAATCCATACTCTTAATCATAACCTTCTAAGCTTATATTTTCATAAACCTAAAAAAATATGAGTAGGCCACAGCTCATGAGTTCGAGCCCCGTGTCGGGCTCTGTGCTGAGAGCTCAGAGCCTGGATCCTGCTTCGGATTCTGTGTCTCCCTCTCTCTCTGCCCCTAACCCACTCGCATTCTGTCTCTGTCTCTCTCTCAAAAAAAAATAAATAAACATTAAAAAAAATTTAAAAAAACATGAGTAGGCATCAGGCCATGAAAAACAACACTTTTAGTCCTATTTGCTTGGCCACACACACACACACACACACACACACGCACACACACGTGCAAATGCACACTGAGAAGAGGCAAGGATTTAGAACATGCCCCCGATGAAATGTATTGCACTTGTTACAACTGAACAAGAATTCCTCAATATTTTAGGCAACAATTTTCCAACAAGAATATTATGATAAAATACTTGGGATATGTCATCACTGAATGAGATAGTTTTTTTTTTATCACTTTGGCAATGAATCTAATTTTTTCTAATATATTACAACACCCATCAGTGCAAATTGATCTACACACATCAAATATCTTATGCTTCAGAAAGAAGTTTCTGACACTGTTGAATACATCAGTTCCTTGGACAGTTAATTTCAGGTGTTCACAAAACAAGATCCACGTGGTCTCTGTTTCTACATATTTCATGAAAACACCAAAGGCTGATGGGAGCCTACTTGTCTTCATGGCATGGTTTTAATTCTAAGAATAATCTTATTTAAATCAACTAGTCTGGACCTCAGTTCCTTTATATCACAGGGTTATTATGCAAATCACAGAAATAGTTGTAAAAACATTTTGTAAATTGTGAGCTTGATATCGATACTAGTTACTACTATTTTTATAATTGAGGGAAATAAATGTCCTCAGTATATTTTATTTTATTTTATTTTATTTTATTTTATTTTTAATGATTTATTTTTGAGAGAGAGAGACAGAGAGAGAGAGAGAGAGAGAGAGAGAGAGAGAGAGACAGAGCATGCACGCAAGTGGGGGAGGGGCAGGAGAGAGGGTTCAGAAGATCAGAATTGGGCTCTGTGCTCTCAGCACAGAGCTCATCACAGGGCTCAAACTCACAAACCGTGAAGTCAAGACCTGAGCCAAAGTTGGATGCTTAATTGACTGAGCCACCCGGGCTTGATTACAAAATTGGTTATACGGTTATTTTTAAAACAGAGGAAAGAGACAAGGACCCTATAATGCTAACAACCTCAATCAAATATTCGACTCTTTGTGTTATTCATTCTCCGTATTAATAAAGTACCTTTTACAATATGATGAGCTGGTGGTTTTAAAAAGTACCTTATATTTGGCAGTATATCTACTCATCATGATGGATGAAGGTTAAGGATAATTACTTAATAAAGAAGATGGGTAATCAACAGGAACCATTCCTCCTAAATATTTTTATAAATGAAAGAACAAACACATCTCTACTTCCCCAAAGCATAAAATTACATTTCTTGATGACACATTTTCATCTCAACTGGAGTGTCTTCTTTAGTCCTCCTTTCTGGGGACATTTCCTCAGTGTTTTTCTCTCTCAAATGTCTGACTGCTGCTGGCCTTTCAATATCTGCCTCTCAGTTCCCCTAGGCAGTGTGGATCCAAATGCTGCTTGAGAGAGACAAAGATCCTAAAAGTTGGCCAGAGGCAGTGGAATTCTACAATAAAATGGAGAAGTTGCATGCAGGTAAATCTAGGAAGTATGCCCTAGATACAAACTAAATATGGAGAGGGAAGATTCTAGATTCCTAACCTACCAAAGAATCTAACAATGGGTATATTAAATTCTGAAGGGCTTCTAAATAGCAGATCCCGAGTTCTGCCCTTTCTGATAATGTTTGTGTTTCAAAAACAAAGCTGGTGCTTTGAATTCCCTCCATTCCCACCACTGACAAGCATCAAGTCCTGTTGATAACTGACAGATTACTGTTGCCCTCTGCTTGACGCATTTCCTAATCACTGTTATCACATTCTAATATAATCATTTTAAATTGTTTCCAAAGCACCACTTTTTTAATCGTGGTATAACTGACATAGAACATTAATTTCTTTTCTTTCAATTTTGAGAAGGTTTTATTTATTTTTGAGAGAGAGAAGAGAGCGAGCAGGGGAGGGGCAGAGAGAGAGAGGGAGACAAAGAAACCGAAGCAGGCTCCAGGCTCTGAGCTGTCAGCACAGAGCCGGATGTGAGGCTCGAACTCGTGAACCACAAGATCATAACCTAAGCTGAAGCTGGACGCTTAGCTGCCTGAGCCACCCAGGCTCCCCGAACATTAGTTTCAAGTGTGCAGTATAGTGATTCGATATTTGCATATATTGCAAATTTTATTTTTCACATAGAAAGCTTTGAAACCACCCTTTATCGATTGTTGGAAGTCATTTCCAATATTCAGACAGTATTTTTGTATCTCACTGTGCCTAATTTTGTGATGTGTGTAGTATCTTCATAGCAAAAATATTCACGTAACATTTGAAGCGAAAGTCTGAAGTATACTTGTCTTCCTAAATCTTTAAAACTGAGGGTGGTCCTGCTTCCAGGGGTCATTTTGCAGTGTTCAGAGGCTTTTTTGATTGACACTAGTGGGTCAGGGGTGCTACTGACATCTGGTGTATAGAGGCCAGGGATGCTACTGAACACCCTATGCAGAAAAGAATGATCTGGCTCAACAGGTCAATAGTGCTGAGGTTGAGAAATGGCTTTATAGCAGAGAGGTTCACTGACGTGCCATGAATGTGCACTGGCTCATCTGCAAAGTGTAAGAAAGTGGCTATCTACTTGCTCCTTTCATCAGAGTCCAGTCTTTAAACACTGGTGCTGGGAAGACCCTCAGGGAAGGATCACTAGAGTCTCATATGACTGACTAACTTTCCTCTTGATAATGAGAGTACCCTATAGAGTCTGGAGTAGGAGTCTTGCTCTGGACTGTATGTAATGTGCTGGTTCACAGAGGATGGCACTCAAAGGAGAGCAGGTTTGTTCCGTCAACTGAGCAAAGCAACCACAGGCAGCCTCATCACAACCTCTGGAGACCTGAACAGAGGTCTGGTTCTGCCTTTTAGGTCATTCAGAGCTCCCAGCCTCAGTATCCCTCTCCTCCCTGCATCTCTGCTCCCTAGAAGGAAACACCAAACAGGCCAGTCTTGAAGTCTGGTGGCTTGGCTGCTCACGGAGCCCAGAAACTGAGGTTCCATTTTTTTCCCCTAAGACCCATCCTGGCTTTCTCCTCCTGATCTATATCCTAGAGTTTCTACTCTGGTTTCTGATCTATATCCTAGAGCTTCAACTCTGGTTTATATTGCTGAGCTCCAGAAATATCTCCATCTGCTTATAAGCCCATGCCCTGCCTTGCATTTGCCCTTTTTCTCCAGCTTCTTGTCTCAGAACTAAAGTTGGGTGCCTGGGCACCCTAATTTTTTAGAAAAGAATGGGACTTCAGCTTCTTCAGTTGGCACATGGGGCTGGCCTAGTTCACGGGGCACCTAGGTTCCTGAGGCAGTCGCTATCCTGCTGTGAAGTCACTGCCAACTCTAGACAATTCTCTTTGTAGGACAGCCTTTAAAATCACATATCTATCCCCACAAACTCCCTGTTTCCTTTTTCTACATTATTTTTCCCCATGGCACTTATCTCGTAATGAACACTATAATTTACTTATTTATTTTGTTTAACGCTTAGTTTCCCCTACTGGAATATAAACTCAATGAGGGCAAATAAATCTCTATTTGGTTCACTAATATGTCCTCAACACCTTAATCAGTGCTTACCATATGGTAGATGCCAACAAATTATTTGTTGAAGGCTGAATGGATATGATCAGTCCTCCAGTTTATAATTTAATTATAAATACTAAAGGTACATAGAAATGGACTTACTGAATCCAATGACATCTCTTTTCAGATAAAGTACATTTAAGTGACTTTCCAAATGGAGAAGGATTTTCTAGTTCTCAAAAAGGCTGACATTAAGCTTGTCTCAGGGTATCAATTCTTATGGCCATAAAACACTGTGACCTTTGAAACTGCATTTAAAATATTCATGCTCCATTTAGATCATAGTTAATTTATGGCAATTAATTAGTGTTACATGAATTAACTGTTTACCATGCTACTTTCTATTCTGTCCAGTGCTACCTCATCCACAGACCTGACCTAAATGGCATAAGACTTGCTTAGTATTTAATTAAATTTTTATTAGAAGTAATAATGGAGCAACTATAGGATCCCAAATGGAAAGCCCATAATAAATAGCTTCTGGGTGACAGGCTATTTTAGTTGCTAATAGACAGTCTAATCTTGACATATTTAGATGAGTTTTTTTCCTTTAACCTCAAACAAATGAGTTATTCAAGAAGATAGTTTAGCTTTCCCTCCGCATGGCAAACAACCCCAAAACCCTCACCAAATTCTAATGCTTTTTATTCATTACTTTCCAACATTAAATTAAAAAGTTACTGTTTAATAATTGATATTTACAAGAATACTTTTACTCAAGTACATTTGTAAATGCAAAGGATATAACTAAACTTATCTTCATGAATTTTTGGGAAAACGTGACTTCCTTATGTTGTCTTTGCTCCTGAAAAAAGAACGCAGTGGTTTATCTCTTTCGAGAACTTAAATCTGGGTGGTGTTGTTGTAGAATTTAATGCAATAGCAAAGAGATTGTATAAGAAAAGGACTGGAGAGGAAAATGATGAGGCAAGGGAAAAGTCCAAGTACGTGTTACTAATTTAGGTACATCTGTTCTTATAAAATGCTGGTGAAATTTGTTAGTTCAGCCATCCTTTTCCACCCTTCCCACATCATGTAAACAAAACTTGAGAAATTAAACAACAATTTAGAAAGGGGTGGAACACTTATGAGGGTACATCCCTACATTCAGGAGGCTGGGAATCCTTCCTATAATGATAACTTTGGGAAAACCAATTTATTGTTGGATCTGTGAATCAGAAGAATTCCATCTTCTCTGTGAAGGCCAACACACTTCGCATCTGTCTCCTGGTGGAGATGGCTTCATTTGAAGGTTTTCCCTTTGACTTCACTATTCTTGCCATTTTCTTACTGAAAATTTAAATTTGGATCTGTGGGGTAGAGTGAGGGGATGCTGTGCAAGTCCACACCACCCAGACTAGGGGAGACTGAGAGCCAAGGTGCCACGCTCAGTTCTGCTTCCTGCACTGAGGACCACGTTAAAGGACATGGCCATCCTTCCGGATAGCCTCTATTTTGCCACTCCTTCTCCCTGCCCCTTAAAAAAATAATGTTTAGCTCTCTTTTCTGATTTTAAAATTATACATATTGATGATAAAAATTAAAAATTAGAGCATAGAAAGCAAAAGATAAAAATTATTCAACCATTCTTCTAACACTCAGAAGTGACAAAGGTAACTTTTAGTGTTTTTCCCTTCAATCTTTTTTTCTCTGGGATACCCACACACAAATAAACACACACATACACACCTATGATACTGTATCCTTATTTTGAAATATAGATTCATAGTGTCTTGACTTTTTCACATAAAATTATATCGTGAATATTTCCCTTTTCATTAAAAATTCTTAAAAATATTTTCTGAGGTTGCAACTTATGGTGGGAGCATTATTTTGAAAAAAATTGTATCTTGAGAGATTTCTAATTTAGGTTATAAAAAATAATTTTAGTCCACAAAAATTAATCTATAGCAGTGATCATTTCTGTAGGATAAATTATTTGAAGTAGAATTTTGGGTTAAAAAGGACAGCTGTTTTTAAGATTATTGAAATATACCATCAAACTGCTATGCAGAAAGGGTATATCAGCTTAGTCTTGCCAAAAATGTATTCGAATTCCAACTTTTCCCTCACCTTTGACAGCGTACAGCATGATTCTGCTTAAAAATATTTTGCGAATTCACTGGTCATTTTGCAATGCGAAGCTGATCGTATTTGTTGGGAAATACTATTTGTAATGGACTCTAGAATAATTACATAAACGGCAAGAGAAAGTCATGGGATTTCAGCTTAATTAGAATAGTTAGCTGAAACAGTTGCCATTTTCTGATCATTTTTGGTGGCTACTAGGTCAGAAAAACAGACTGTTAATCTCTTTACAATAACATTTCTAGTATATTTGATTACTGCCTTAGTTTACTTTGATTGTTTTCAAAGGAAGCATCCCTATTTAAAGGATTTTTAAGTAGTATGTTTTTTCCTCTTATAAAAAAACATTAATCCAGGTACTAAAAATAAAATGTTACTCTTCTTAAGATAAATAGCCTTTCCCTACACCTTCAACTCTCCTATATGAAGCTAGGACAGACTTCTCTCACCTTCTCTTAGAAACTGCCTAACTTATGTACTTTAATTTCCTGGGACTAAGCTGAAGAGTGGTAATAAAGTTAATTAAACAGCAGGTAAATGAATATTTAAGAACCAGCATTTATGGAAGCAATTTTAGGCAAATCTGTGTCTTAACGCAGGTAATCTTTGTTCTTTACTTATTCAAAAAAAAAAAATTAATGAAAACCTACTATGTGCCAGGCATTTTGCAATATGCTGTTGATAAAAAGTGAAAAGATACAGTTCCTGCTCTACGAAGGATCACAAGTTAGTAGGAGTAAAAGTCTTACATAATTACAGTGAAATTGTAAGTGCCTATAAAAGATGCAGGTGTAAGGCTCAGTGGGGGCTGGGGAGAGGAGGTAGAGAGCTGTCTGGGTTGGTAAACAGGTAACATGTAAGCTGCGTGTTGGAGAACGAGCAGGATTGTCAGCTGTAAGGGAGAGAGGATGGCAATAGGCAGAAGGAGCAGCACATGAACAGGAACCAGGGCAAAGCATCACACTGTTAAACACGCTAGGGATTCTTGAAAGAACTTAAGCAGGGAAATGACCTGATCATACTTTTGCTCCAGAAACACGTGCAAAGTGGTCAATGGATGTTATTTTTGCAGGGCTGGGGTACACAGAGCCACGTTGCAAGACAAGATGGAGGGAGACCACTTACAGGGCAAGAAATTTCAATGGCTTAAAGCTGTGGCTCCCAAACTACAGAGTGCATCAGAATCACCTGGATGACCTATCATGAAACACAGATTATCAGGCTCCATCCCCAGACTTTCTGATTCCGTAGGTGTGGAATGGAGCCTAAGAATGTACATTTCTAACAAGTTCTCCTTTGGTTTAATGTGACTTCTAGGTTTTTGATTTAAGCAACTGGGCAGATCCTGGTGCCATAAAACAAAAGATGAAAAGAATGGAGCAGGTGCTTCCTTAGCCAGCAATCTCTCTTCTCTTTTGATGCTGTTCCTCTAATTCTCCGAGGTTTGCATGTCACCTGCTGGCTGTCTCCCCACACAAGCATCCCTGTGAGAAGTATCTCTGTCAGCTTATGATAGACCCCAATGGACTAAAGTGTCACGGATTATGGAAATGGGAGTTTGATGTTCCTCTAGGGTGAGACATTTCTATTTAATTGTCCTCCTGAAACCACACCTCAGCTCGATGCACTGACTCCAGTAGGGATTTCAAGTACCACCGCTGGCAATCGGCAGGGTTCGTTCCTGGATGGTGGGGGCCTTTTGGTATCCCTCCGTGAACAAAGTCTTGCCCTGACAATGCATACAGGCAGGTCTGTATAAATGACAGATATCAGTTACAATTTCTATTCTTTGGACTCTGCCCCAGCTGGGGTGGATCCCAAATAGGTATAAATTATCTTTGCCAAGGAAAAACAACGGTGACTTTTATAAAGATATCTCTGCTTAATTATAGTCTAATAACCTTCCCCTTCTGCTTTGAATAACTTGCTCTCATTATATGATCAGGTAGTGAACATGAAATCTTCTCCGAATCAAATTATGTAAATGTGTCTATATACATACACAGGCACTCTCATTCTCCTTGGGAAAAGTTACTTCATCCCATTTTATATCAGATCTTCACTTGTACAATTAGGATTATCAATTATCTTATTGGGTGTTGGGTGGATTCAATGAAATGTTTATAAAGCATCTACTCCACTCTACTGATAATAAATATTCTCTTTTCTCCTTTTGTTTTCTCCTCGATGATTTGTTACCTGGCCACTCTGGTGGAAAGTGGCCGAACTCCGAACATCTTTGAAAGGCACCACTGTTTGGAATGAGTGAACTCACAGAGAGGGATGACATTGTATTGATTAGGGGATTACCCAATCAGCTGATTACAGACTGCCACAGGTCATTCTGCAAATACCGTCAGTAGATGCTGAAGACTATTTTAATGTTAAGGGTTGCTTCTTTGAAATTAGATTTTCTTAGACTTCCTGCTGTACTACGTCCCTCATTTCTACTCTGATCATAGAAGTTATTGCATATTTGATTTTAATGTGGTCATTTGCCTATGACTTGAGGAAATTCAACCCTTTTTCCTACAGCGGGGAAAAAACAGGATTAAGGAAAACCAAGAGTTTAGAGCATGCCATATTCTGGACTTCACTTTCCCACTCGTCAGTTCTGTAGGTTCTCACTAGTACCACAGCTTGTTTCAACGTTTACTTATTTTTGGGACAGAGAGAGACAGAGCATGAACGGGGGAGGGGCAGAGAGAGAGGGAGACACAGAATCGGAAACAGGCTCCAGGCTCCGAGCCATCAGCCCAGAGCCCGACGCGGGGCTCGAACTCACGGACCGCGAGATCGTGACCTGGCTGAAGTCGGACGCCTAACCGACTGCGCCACCCAGGCGCCCCCACAGCTTGTTTCAATAGCGGCTATGATCACACTCGGGAGTTTTATCCTGGCTCCCATGAAGATCTAATCAGAGGTAGGAATATATATAGGTATATTCCTACCTATACCCATATACACACTCATCCCCATATCTATAGTCATTATCCACACCACCTCAGACATTTTTATAAAAGTCCTAGAAGGACAGATATAGAACATGCCTTAATTATTTCTTATCATGAATGCTAATAAAACTATTTGTTTTCCAAACTTGGAAAGGCAGAATCAGATGGATTCTGCCTTCCAACCCTGTTTTCCAGAATCTGCTGGATTAGATTGCCCATACTTCGTAGAGTTCCCCACATAACAAAATTATACTGGATGGGAAATTTTTGTCAGGAAATTTGATTCTTCCTAAATTCATTTTATTGGTGTCCCCTGCTGGGCCCCCACATGCTCCCCTGATTCAGTTAAAGGGTATATGACAATAGCTGGTGACTATGAAAATATATGTCCAGAGGGAATCTCAGATAAATATTGTGTAGGGGGAAAAATCTAAGTAAGTTGAAATCATTTGTAAGACAACAAGTACTGCTTCACTTTAAGGATGAAAAATTTGACATGGCACTACGATTAGGCTCGGTTTCTGTACTTCCTGGAAAATCCCTAAAGAAACCGTTGCTTTTAAAAGTTGATGCTTTCATAGCTTAGTTTATTTTATCAAGTGTGTCCATCTGTGGTAAGGGTAGTAGGTTTTACCTGCGGGCGAGGGTTCAGTTCGGCATGTTCTTATACTCACCTATGAATCTTATGATCCTTCGGAGTAAGGGGTTCAGGTAACAGCATTCTCCGGTCAGGATTGTTTTCTCCTGGGCAATTAGAGATTCTCTGGTTGACTTTATGAAATACATGGATATCTCACCAATAAAAATCTGGAGAAAGAATGTTTAAGAAATGTCAAGTTGGAAAGCTGTCTGACAAAAGAGACCAGTTGCCTTAAAAAACAAAAACTTCTGAAGCTCCAAATGCTTTTAAAAGATGTCATGTTGCAGAGATGGAGAGTTAAATCATAATTTGTACTTAATTCTTCAAAAGAATTAGAGGTGGCAATAACTGATAATTTCAGCTAGGTTTCAGGCTATATTATGAAATTCTAAGGTCATAAAAACATAAATGGAAATAGTGAATTGCAGTAGGAACTATGATAAGGCTCACTCACTCTGGGACTGAATTTTTTTCATGTTTATTTATTTATTTTGAGAGACAGAGAGAGAGAGAGAGAGACAGAGAGAGACAGAGAGGGAGCAAACATGAGTGGGGGAGGGGCAGAGGGTGAGGGAGAGAGAGAGAATCCCAGGCAGGACCCTCACTGTTATCTCTCAAACTACGAGACCATGACCTGAGCTGAAATCAAGCGCCCGACGCTCAATCGACTGAACCACCCAGGTGTCCCTAGGATTGATGTTTTTTAACTGAATGTGTGAGTTGCAATGATGAGAAATGACTGGGACAGCCCATGTGCCTAACAAGGCATTATAACATTGTTACATGGCAACACATTATTCACCTGATAAATCTTTACTTGAATATATTGGCTTGAGCTTTATTTCTCTTACTATGAACTGGTTGACTGTCTCTTTATAACTGGTACCTTGGTACCTCTCTCTCGTTATCTTGAACTAATACATATATATTACTATATACATTATAATGTCTTTGTGTAGGCTGTAAACTCTCTGAGGACAGGGACCACAACCTGTGTTTCTTGATTACTCTTGTAGTACTCAGCACAGTATATTCCTATTTAAAATAAGGAACTGACAGGGGAGCGTGACTGGGTGGCTCAGTTGGTTAAGTGTCTGAGTCTTGATTTTGGCTCAGTTCATGATCTCATGGTTGTGAGATTGAGTCCCCCGTCAGGCTCTGTGCTGAGTGTACAGGCTGCTTGGGACTCTCTCTCTCCCTCGCCCTCTCCCCCTCCCCCACTCAGGCTTGCTCTCTCTCTGTCTCTCAAAAAAAAAAAAAAAATAAGGAACTAGCATGAGGTAAGTTGTCACCAACTCTGCCACAAGTGAAGACTGAGAACCACCAACAAAGAATAAAAAGTTACTAATTACCATCATCTATTGAAAACTATGTGTCAGGCACTTCATCATAGTATTTTTCATGCTTATAAGATTCCTAGTATAAGTATTATTACCCTTGCTTTGCTGGGGAAGATAGAACATTCAGGACCTTCCAAAGCATACAATTGGCATGTGGGGGCACTGGGATTGGTATCCAGGACAACTAAATTCTAAAGTCCACACTTTCCACCACATCACATGCCATTTTTATTTTCCTAATCCCAATTTCAACATTTTCCCAGAAGAATGTGATCCTATAGATGTTCTTCTTTGCTATGTACATGCTTATGGTGTTAGATAAACTTTATCAATACGTTAAGAATTCCCATTCCTTATATTCCTTCCGTCATTATGGAATAGATGGATAAAGGTGGCAACATCATGAATGGCACAGGGTGTGGAAATGAAACTATAAAATTATAAAATTGGAACCATTTACAGATATTTTCCCTTTTATGATCTAGGACGCCAAAGGTCTCAGTGCTTGGCCACACATAGTCAGTGTTGGAGGCAGCACTAGAATGTGGCCTTTACACATAATTCCACGCACAAGTGTTATCCTGATTGTACAAATGTAACACCTGAGGCACAGAGGGATTCAATAATTTGTCTAAGGTCAGAGCTAGTAAGTCACAAACCCTGGCTCTGAAGCCAAGAAGACCTGGCTCCATGGTCTTCATCTCAACTGCTTACACTTTTACTAAGTAGTGACTCAATAAAAATATTTGTTGCATCTGTGTTTAATATTGAGAACATAGAAAACAAAACAAGTTAAGCGTAATATGTTTTAAATACTGAAAAACTCAGATGCTATTAAAGTACAAGACAGAATGGTGTTGTGGAAATAGCACTAGAGGCAAGTCAGAAGGAGGTGGGAAGTTGGCAGGAGTAGACAGTATTTGGGGTCAGACAGGCACACAATGGCATACGTCACTTTGGCAGGTGGCGTCGAAGTATGGTTGTTCCGAGTTAAAAATATTTTGTGTCTAATGTCCCTTGGAATTAACAATGAGATGATGCTCTGTCATGTACAAATATCTGAATAGCTTTAAGAACTCAGCCCTCCTTCTTTTCTAGTAAGAACTGTCTCTGCTAAAATAAGGTGCCAAAGGGTTTTGTTTGTCTTTACTGTACGTGATGGAAGCGTGTTGTTGGTTTTTTATCTTAGTGAACAGGTGGGGATGGATTCATGCATGCTTGGATACATGAAACAGTATTTCCTTGAGGGAGTTTTCTCTGATTCCACAGACTAGCTCAGGCATTCTTGTTATACGTGAATTTCTTACCTTGCGTTTCTCTTTTCTATTTCTTATCAGAAATGGTTACATATTATTATTGTTGTTCTTTGTTATGAGATGTCCTGGTATACTTGGTTACTATCCCCTCCCTACGGCATCCCCCGGCTTAGCCCAGTGTAAGGTACATCATAGTTATTCAATGTTGAATGAAGCACACCAGATTAAGGAAGGTCTTTTGGAACACAGGTGTAATGAGGTAGACTATAAAGAACAAAAAATAATTTCTATTATTTATCCTTCTGGACCCAGTGAAAATGTCACTACCCTCCCCAAAGCCTTTACCAGATCCCCTCGGGAAAAGAGAGACCCTGTCTTGTCATTGCTCCCACAACATGTTATACAGATCTCTCTCCTGACATCTACCCACTTAACTGTAATTATTGTTTGTGTGTCCCTCTTCATTTGACTACAATATTCTTATGGGAAGGACTTGTGCCATTCCTTGTATGGTGCTTAGAACAAGGTCTGGTAGGCTCAATTAATACTTGTTGAATAAACAAAAGATTGAATCTTTAGAGGACCTACTTCTAGGTAGAATCTGACCTTATAGACTCTGACCTCTGACCTTTATTTCTCTGAGGATGAACACTGCAGGAAATTGACAATATGGACCGGAAAACACACAATTCTTGGTGTATTGCTTAAGAATAAATGAAAACTGTGGACTAAGTAATACAAAGTGAATTATTTCTTCTAAACTAAATTCATCATATCCTCATTTTGCATTCAACAGTTTTGGAGAGGGAGAACCCACTCTGCCAGGAATTGTTTTAGCACTGGAGGCATAGCCGCGAACAGATGTCGTGTGTGTGTGTGTGTGTGTGTGTGTGTGTGTGTGTGTGTGTGTGTAGGGAGGGCAAAAAAACTGAATAAATACATCATGTAATGTCATTAAATGACATATGATTACAAAGTAAATGAGGGAAATGGGATGGGGGGTGATAAACACATAAGGACAAATATGAAAAGAAATAAGCATTGCTTGCCGTAACCATTTCAGAAGCCTAAAGCATTCTTACTCTACAGGAAAGAGATGTGCACATTCTAGAAATTCTCCATTTAGTGAAACTTTCCACTACTCACACAAGAGGGAAAAGGAGGCAAAAAATGTGTGTAAACATCTACACACAACCTATTCTTGTTAAAAATACACACGTGTATACCCATATACCCACACAAAAATCTCAACAAAATCACTACAAGTCATGTCAGACCAAACAGAACTTGTCATGCAAAAGGGTATGGGGCCCAAATAAATCCACAAGTAAATCCTAAGACTCTCATGTCAAAGGTAATAATTCGTACAAGGCTTGTTATTATTGGCCGGCAATATTCAAATTCCCATTGAGGTATGAAGCGTAAAAGAAAAAGAAGTCAGAGCAAGGATATCTACCAACTTATATACCCAGTTCAGACAATGCTTGGAATATATTAAGTGATGATAAATATTCACATAAGGAAGAGAGGAAGAAAGTGAGGGAGGAAGGGGGTCATTTTATAACTGAAATAGGAAGATATTTCTGGTTGTCAGTAAAGACTGTGATGGACATAAAGGTTGCTGAAGAAACAATCCAGTTCTCAGACTCCACTGAGTGGGCTGAAGGAAGTGCATTTTTCTGCAGTTTACTGACCACACACAGGGTGCTATTTGTCCATTTATTGGGTCCCATAATCTCATATAGGGCCTGATTATGCTTGGAGAGAGAGGGGGAGAGAGAGAGGGGGAGAGAGAGAGAGAGAGAGAGAGAGAGAGAGAGAGAGAGAGAGAAAATTCTGCTTGATAAGGGAAGGGGTCTCTCTTCTTTCCTGCCAGGCCTCCAGCTCACATTGAGTGCCATTTTGTACATTGTGGCAGATTTAGGACTCTGGTTTTGGCAATGGCTGGGTTCCCCCATCTGTGTCTTTGCCACACACACTCTGCCTCTATCTACCCCTCTGTTCAGAGAGTAAATGGGACATGTGGGACTCACCATGTGCTTGTCCCTGGCTGCCCTACTATGGTCTTTCTGATTGTTGGCTAACAAACATCGTATCACTCACAGCAAATAGAACACCCTCTGGTGAGAAATGACCAAGGCCAAACTCTAGATCTGGAAATGAATGAACTGCACGTGAATTCCATTGGTGCATTTCTTATCCCCTAGCTCTGCCAGCTACAACCCCACATGACATAAGACATTTAGATAATACTAAGTATACTTTAAGTAATGAGGATAACTGTTCTAGCTTGATAAAGTTGTATTTCAGATATAAAAACCCAAATGGCAAAGAAATAAACAAATGATCCTGGAATATGGTGCAGCAGTTGGGTGTGTTATCTCTTAGACCTCGTTTCTTCACTATGTTTCACAGAAGATCTGGTAAGTGATAAATAAAGGATATCAACGCACAGTATTTAGGGGACAGTTTTCAGATTTCAAAATATAAACAGTTTGCAGAAAAAAGTCACTGGAAGATGTATGACAATCTCATATTGTAAGGGGGTTTCACTGCACGTTATATGTGGTTGTCACTAAAAAGGGCATCTAGAACTCCTGCAATATATGTTTTGGGTGCACACATATGCTAGTTGTAGCTCTGGTACTTGGCAAGATCAAAGCCATTGCTGTTTCTTGAATGTGGGCTGTAGAGCTGAAAACCCAGCTCTCTCCATTTTTGATGTGTAATTGGGGGGCAAGTAATAATTGAAACTTTCTGAGCCCCAGTTTTTCTTTCTTTTTTTTATGATTTTGAATATGAGGGTAATAGCTGTATCAGCAAATAGTTGAGAATATTAAAAAATGTATGTAAAGCATCTATAGGTACTCAAGGAATGTTTGTTGTTTTTACTTCCTGGTCTATCTAAGGCCAGAATGTTGAGATTGATTTAAAAAGAATCATTGTCTCTGACTTCGGCTCAGATCATGATCTTGTGGTTCGTGAGTTCGAGCCCCGTGTCGGGCTCTGTGCTGGCAGCTCGGAGCCTGGAGCCTGCTGAGACTCTGTGTCTTCCTCTCTCTCTGGCTCATCCCGGCTTGCACTCTATCTCTCAAAAATAAACTTAAAAAAAAAAAAATAAATCATTGTCTCTAGTCCTGGAGTAAGCAAACATGGTATGATTCTATCTCTGCTCTGTCCCTGACCAGGTATTTGATCTTGAACCAGTCGCTTGACCTCTCTGGGCCTCAGTTTCTCATCTGTTGAACAAGAAGACCTCTAACGTGCTTTTCCAGCTCCAACATCTTTGCCTTTATGACAGGAACTAACAAGAGAGGGCTGATTAAGGGAAACTGAAATCATATAGTTGGGCTTCAATCTCAATTCATTTGGTTAAACTCTCCACTTTTAAAATCCTATGGGACTCTGCTCTCACCAAGTAATCTACCCTTAAGCAAAATGAATGCAACCTACTTCAGAGTCATCATGTTGGCTGGTATCTCTGTCACTTGGGTTCCTGAAGAATAACAGAGACTGGTGGCCCCCTCTCTGGGATTTCTGTGTAGGACACTCTGAGGAAGAAGAGAGGGTTCTTTGCATACTTCCCAATATTAGTGTCTAAATAGCTTCAGGGCTTTCACTCCCAGGGATTTTTAAGATGCTCCCAACATTCTCCTGAGAGGCTTCCATAGTCATGAGCATTTCCAAGAAAGGGAGACATGCTTTTGCAGTAGATTTTGTTTAGTGACCCAGGAAATTTAAAATGCACAGATTGTGCTGCCAGCCCTGACTGCCAATGTCTTTACATTCTGCTCTAATCCTCCCCAACAAGGGCCATCTATCGACAACCCAGATCTGCGGAGGCATCCTGGTCCTTTCAAATGCGGAGCCCTGGTTGGTTCAAGAGCTCTAGCTTTCTGCTTTCTTACATCCAAGTGTAAGTAAGAAATTCAGCCCTAGACACTTCCTATGCCTTTTAAAGATCAAAGCTTCAATAGAATTAAGGTCATTTGCATGATGGCATTTTGAAAATTGTTCAGCAACTGGGATAATAAGTGTTTATAGATTGGAGCCTCCCTACTGGTGTTAATCCAGGGGACCAACTACCCAACTACCCATTTAGAAGGCAGGCTTCAGTTGACACTTGCTATAAAATACCATGTTATGTTATATGACACGTGTTATAGTATAACAAGGTGGTATGCTATATTTCTAAAGCATAGTAGTCTCTTATGCCTTTTTTCCTGGACAGTGGAAATAAGAGAAACTGGAATTTATAGTGGGTTAGGTAAAATACTGCTCTCAATAAAAAGTAAAATGCATTGTGATACTAACTGAATTGACCAGCATATATTTTTAGGCAAACAGTCTTTTCAAGAAGCAAATTATCAAAGCTCCTTAACACAATCATCACCAATCATTGGAAGGGACATCTCAAAGAGAGTAAGCAAATCGCTCGCTGGGATGACGTCAGGAGAAGAAATAATCTGTTAAAGAATTGAGAGCACTCACATTCAGCATAGACAGAAGATGGGGAAATGAATTTTTTATTTAAAAAAAATCCACAACAATTAATGGGTATATCTATAAACCTTTCCCAGAAAAAAACGTAATTGTAAAGACTAAGTACATTAGCTTCAGCAATAACAAAATGAAGGACTCATGGTAAAAAACAAACAAAAAAGAAGTCACGTTATAATATACAAAGGGAAAAAGATGTGAATTATAAAGTGTTAAAAGGGGCTTCAACAGACGAGATTGTTCAGAGCCTGGAAGAGGCAGATTAGGAGGCACTGCAAGGTCCCACAATGTCTCTTTTGCTTCAGCAGCTGCGTCCCACGCCAGTCAGCCAACAGACTTGCATTTAGTGAGAGCCCACTCTGTTCCACACTGTGCTTTGGGCTTTTATATTCACTCCAAGAGCTTAGGGTCCGGAAACCTCCCAAATGAAGATTCACAATTTCCTCCAAGTTGTGCCCTTCTATCAAATTGTGTTTGTCTCTTCCTTTTCCTAGGAAATTCTAGACTAGTCTTATGTATGTGTGCGTGCACACTTGCATGCAAACTGCGAGCTGTTTCCATTCTCTCGGGCTAGGCGTCAAATGTTCTGCAGCTTCAATACTAAATACTCCCCTGTCACTTTGTTGTGAGGCCAAGGAAAGTGTTTAATAGCCATTTCCTCATGCCTTGTGGTACTGGGGCTGAGGTAAAATAAAAGTAAATCAGATTCTCCACTGAGTTAAATCCTCTTATCCAAACAGGCTCCCTGCCCTTAACTCTGAGCATACAAGTTTATTTAGGAGGCCAGAGGCAGTAGTCATCCAGGGTTTCCACACTGGTTAGAATGCACCCTGCAGATCTCTTGGAAGCGTGGGCTACCACTTTTGGCTAAACAGTTCTGGACATAATAAATTGCCCAAGCTCTAACCTTTCCTGAAGATCTGAGACAGCACTGGCCTGTCCCTGTACAGTTTATCCCATGTGGCCTCGCCTCAACATGATGCTGATCTCTTCTGACAGCAGAGCACAAAAGGAGAAATAGGAAATGACAGGTCAAACCCTCGGCAGAGTCTTTTCCCTTGTGCATTTCTTGTGTGTCCCTGTAGTCGTGAGTGGGATTGTTAATGTCCAGACACACAGAAGTGTAAGGTGCTAGGTGTTTCTAAGGCTAATGTGCTTCAGAAGGCACAGAAAACCAAGGACAAGCCCAGGTTGAGCTACTTTTTTGAAAATTGCCATTAGTTAATGTCACACAAGTCACCCCAGCGGGATCTTGCCTTTTTTCTACTCCAGTGAAAACAGGAAATGGATTTAAGGAGGAATAAACAACAGAAACTCTATGCAGTTCTGTGAAACACCTGACCAGGCACAGAGTATAAAACTAAACTCCAGAAAGAAAGGTGAGATTTGGGGATTGGGAATCTGACTTGTGGAGCTTTCCAATCAGAATGCTTTTTTTTTTTTAAGCTTTCATGAAATATTAGATCTAGAAAGATCTCAGAGATCACTAGCCTAACCCCTCCTTTTATTTACAGATGAGAAATCCAACCCATAGAGGGAACACGATGTACCAGAGGCCACACAATTATTGGAGGCAAAGCCATGACTGGGATTCTTGCCTCTCCTGACATATGAAACCTGAGATAGGAGGACTCTGCAGTGTGAAGGGAATGAAGGATGTGCACTCAGAAGCAGGGGCTGTGCTGAGTTTGACACTTGGGATTTTGATCCCAGTGGCCCAACAAAGGCTGCTCTCGGACAAGCCATACCTCCCTAGAATGGGACAGAAGAAATGAACACAGTTCCTTGCTCCCAGAAAAATCTCCTGAACATCAGAAGAGCTCTGTTTTCTAAGGATAGAAACCTTAGAGGACCTTTTTTTCAGGTCTTAGGGGAACACCCAGCACTGTCAGCAGGGTTCCGAGGCCACAGGGCTCTCTGCCATTAACCTGTCAACTGTAATCAGTTTTGGCTCCTAGCAGTGACCCTCATTTGGGAGGAAAATAAAAGTGGAACCAAATGGGTGGCTATCTGTCCAGTAACATACAGAACTAGCTGGAGCTTCAGCAAATTAATTTGGCTAAGTCTCAAGGTTCTCAACTCAAAAATGAAGGGAATTTGAACCACACCCTTTCTCTATGTTCTTTGGGAAGTCTCTTTTCTATTTCACTGGGATGTTGGGAGGATAATTAGGCAAGGACTACAGAATATAATAAATTAAAAGATGTCATTCTTATAATCATCATTTATGGAATATTCCTCAGCTTGTATCTTAGGGACCTGCTAGCATTACTGGTCACATTTTTCACCCAGAGAAGCAAAGAAATGGAAAGTGTTCCATACTTGAGAGCTAGAATAGAGCTGTAGGTTAGGTTCTTAGTCCTTAGCTCACTGTTTATTTACCATACCCCTTGACTTTGTCATTTGGGGAAAAGGAACATTTTCTGCTGAAAACCTTACAATCAAAGAGGTATCATTTTTGCCCAGAGAGAGAGGAGAAAGTTCTCCACAAAGTTCTGTTTTCCTATTTTTGTTTTTCGTTTTTGTTTTTGGCCATGTGTGTTTTTGTTCATTAGAGTTGCCATTTTTAAGTCTTATTAAAAATTGGCCTTTTCATAAATTTTGCCAGAAGAATGGGAGTATATAATGCTTTAAAAATGTATCTTTTGATTTGAAAATACTATACATTCATGCAGAATTTGGAAAGCAACATATAAAAGTATAAAAGAGAGGAAAAAAATTAACTGTACCATTAGCACTCATAGATAATAACTGTACATTTTTAGTTTAGTTTATTTAGTAGTTTGGTTTATTTCTTACTAGTCTTTTTATATATAACTTTGGGATTATACTTGCAACATACACACAAGGTATCTTCTTGGAGTCATTAAATGTTCAGACCCACAGACAACCACATGCTACATTTGGCATTGGTCTACTTGGAAGGAACCATAGCTCGCCAGCAGGGAAACATCACGTGCTCCTTTCCAGCACGTGTCCTCACAGTGGTCCAGCAGAGCAGTATAGCTCAGGTGCAAGAGATCATACACATATCAGAGGATGAAGGAGCCACTGTGGCTTAAAAGCCTCATGCCCTGTAGGAGTCAGCATATGGTGCAGCAACTCCACAGACGTAGCTTCCCAGAGTCATTGTGCTTAGAAGTCATAGCATGGCACCTCCTCGGGTAATTATAGTTCTCTGAGTCCAGATGCAATTCACCAATCAGGGGTTAATTTGGCCTAGCAACACAGTTGATACATACCACCTTTTTCCTTTTTCTAGGGAAATAGACCCAGAAAATTAAGATATGGTCAGATTCTCTTGTGAAAGGGAGAAAGATTTTATACGCAATAGTATATACAATTTTTTTAGCCCTTAAAAAAATCTTAACATTAAATTAAAAACATGTTTCATTGCTACTAAAGGTGTTTCAAAAACACGACTGCCTCACAATGTATTTATACAAGCCCCTAGTACTGTGTATTTAGCTAGTTCCAAGTTTTTCACAGAAACTATTGCCTAAATGAACATCCCCAAAACACAAATCCTTGCATTTATATAAAACTGATCATTTCCTTAACATAAATTCAGGGAGTGGAATTACTGGCTGAGTCTGAAGTTTATCAACTCTTAATACATCTTTGACAAGCTACTCTTTACAAAGAAAATAGCAGTCTACACTTCCACTAGAACTGTATGAAAGTATCTATACCTTCGGCAACATGGCTCTCTGTCTTTAAAACATTTGGAAAATTTATAGGGGAAAATGCTGTACTTGTAAAAACGACTTTTCTTTGGATAATTGATGAGTTTAGAAATGTTTACATGCACAGTCATTGTTTTGTTAATTGTCTATTCTTGCCCTTTCCCATTTTTATTTTGGGAAGCTCATTTTCTTAAGTATTAAGGATATTTACATTTGAGTCTTATATGCTGTAAACTTTTTGCAGTCTTTACTTTTTCTTTTGTTAGAAATGCTCATTTCTAGGTAGACAAATCTATTAATCTTTTTCTATATGCTTGCATCAATATTTGAAAGTAAGATTGTTTTTGCTACTGGGGGTGCTTTTGTGGGTGTGCATGCACACTTTCTAAGTGTTTAAAATCCGTATTTTCTTGCTTTGTAATGTGCACCAAAAAGCTTTTTGTTTATTTTTAGGGCCTGGAACATTTTATAGAATTATGACTTTTCCATTCCTTGAAAGTTTGAAGGAATTTATACTACAGCTATGTGTCCTCAGTATATTTTGTGAGATAAATTTTAGACATGTTTAAAAAGTTTATTCTATCTTTATTCACTATTCGGATTTTCTACATCTTTTTAGGGCATTGTTAGTAAATTACCTTTTCATAAAATATTACCAATTTTATTGAGGTGCAAGCACTTACTGGCACAGAATTGTAAATACAATTCAAATAAAAATACCATATAGACTTCTATAGGTTTATGTATTTTTCCTTATATGTATGTGTTTTAACTTTTTTTTTCTTTTTACTCCTGCCTTTTTTATATTAGACTAGGGGGTTGCAAATTCTACTCTTCTAAGAATTAGCTCCTGATCTTATTTATTATTCTATTGTTTTCTGATTCACTAATTTTTTTGACCATAATTTTTAATAATAATCTGTCTCCCTTGCTTTACTTAGTTTTTTTTTTTTTTTTTTTTATGGCAAAAACTGTAATTCCAAGAAGTCATTACGGGAGAGACTAGGCAATGGTATATCCTGGGACTAGAGAGAAGAGAGGAAAAATAAGTTAGGTCAACGGATCACTTAGCGTCATGTCTGAATACACAAGAACATGATATGCTTCTGAGACAGAAAGAAACCAGGATGTGAATCTAGATGAAGCTGCGGTTCCAGGGTTTCCAAGTGGAATCTCATTCCCTTTATGTAGAGGAAGTTGCTCTGTGATCCTGAAGACGATGAAGAACAGTTTCCAGCCAGGCTCTTTGCTCCCCTACGTCTAAACACTTAGTACATGCCAGGCGCTGTGCCGAGTCATTCGTATGAACCATCTCATTCAAGTCTCATGACAACTCTATGAAATAGGGAGTCATATTCTCCCTATGTTTCACAGTGGGGGGTGGGGTGGGGTGGCCAATAGAGTGACTGACTCGCCCAAAGTCACATAGACAGGATGTGAATCCAGCTGTGTCAGACGGCAGAGCTTGCGTTTTTAACCACTCTGATACACCACAGTTTTATTACCCCTGACCTTAATTGCAACAGCATGGTCTTATCATTTAAGGGAGGGTTTGCTGAGCCTAGGATCAATGATCAAAATGAACTTAAAGTCTATGACTCATTATACCCATATTATTTCTTTTCAAAGTCCCATCCATTTCTCACCTTAAAGCAAGCAGATCACTTGCATAGAAAACAATACTTGAACTGAACGTCTGAGCGGTCAGTATATTTCTCAGCATGCCAGTCAATATTACCAAAAGAAAGGGGAAGGGAGAGAGTTGGGGGAGGCAGCTATTAGAAGAGAAAGGGGGGGGGGGAAATGATAACCGAGATTACATTCCAAAGAATCTGACCGTGTAGCATGTTCAGACTTGCTACACAAAGTCATTTAAAACACAAAGTCATTTTAAAAATTGAAATTAAAATGTCTAAGGATTCAATCAATTTACCAGATGATACAGGTCTGTGAATTTTATACTTTTGAAACGGTTTCCCTTGAGCATAGTCTGGCCATTTTTTTTTGCCCCCTCATGCGAGAGAAGAATGAAATAGAAGGAGGGTAAAGTTGCAACTGAATTGAATGTGGTATAATGTGAACGTGGCCAGAGCCACCAAGAATGAATGACAGCAAACTTCAGGTCAGGTGACTTCTCTCTGGAAGTTCAGTCAGAACAGCAGGAGACACAAGCCCAGGGGATTCCATTCCACTCTGGTCCGATTCTTTCCATCAGTGCCGGCATCTACATTCAAGACCTCTCCTGAATAGACCCAATTCGCTGCATATTTTTTCAAGAGCACAGTAGCTGTTCTTAACATGTTAGCCAATCATGCCTGTCAATTTATGCCATTCACACATACTTTAAAAATGTGTGTGTGTATACATATATATATGTATATATACATACATATACGTATATATATGTATAATTCAGATACCAAAAAGCAAAAGCCACCTATAAAAGACGAGACCCATGTTCATGAGATTTTTATGCAGAACTCCATTCACTGTTTTGGCTGAAACAGGACACCCCCGTTCCCCGCACCCCCCTCCTCCCCCGTTAGACTGCTGGTGAATGCCCAGGAAGGGAGGAAAGAGTAGAAAAGGCAGACAGGAAATGTTATTTAGTATCTGACAGTAAAAAAGGAAGTCGATTCTGTACTTACAATAGCAGTCGGAGTGGCAGCCAGCACACAATAGAGCACCAGAGGGGTGATGAAGCTTTCTTCCTCTGTCCCCGGGTAAGGCTTCATTAAGTCTCCGTCCTGACAGAAGAATCCTTGGATATGCACCTGAAAAGTGTCAGTGCATTCGAAGTAGTAGGCAAGCAGCACTGTCCCAGCCATGATGACAAGCTGAAAATACAGCATGGCCACACAGAGACATTAGCAGGTCTTCGGAGCCGCGTTTGCCCCTCAGAGCACACTCCCTCCATCACCCCAGCAGCTTTCCTCTGTTGGTATTGGCGAGTGTGTGCGTGCCTGGCTCAGCGTGCTCTGGGCTCAGGGAGGGTGTGCTTGCTTGTCTGCCTTGTAACATCTGTTCTAGAAACCTCCCAGAAAATAATTAACGGCTCCCATCTGAAAGGCAGACCACAGCAAGGCTTATAGAGAGACCCAGCTTCTGCTGCCACCCTCTCAGAGGAAGCACGGGAGCCAAGGTAATATTTCCATTCAGGACAGAGGTGAAAAGTCAAAGGGCAGCAGCATAAGAATTGGCAAGATGTAGATGTGAGAGCTGTTCGTGAGAAAGCTCATGAAATAGTAGAGATAAACTTGCTTTATTATAAAATGTTAGAGGCAGGTAAATCATGAATGAATAAACCAATGCACAGGAAAGCTAAAACCTGGAAAGGTTGAGGCAGGTTTTCAGAACCACACCCTTCATTATTGGCAGGGAGGAACACAGTACAGGCGGCCTGTATCGGTCACGGCTGTTACCTTTTCCAAAAAGGTTTTACGTTTATTCCAAAATGCTTTCCCCCAGTAAATCCAGGACTTTTCTGATAACATCTTATTATAGACACAGATCGTTCCTAAGGTTTAGACATAAAAAGGGACATAATTATCCTTTAATTCTGACTCACGAATGTCCCAGACACTCACTGAGGTTTAGATGTAACCTTTCGTAGGTATGAGAAGTTGAGCGAATATAGAAATGTCGACATTCGTTGTCTCATTCATATTTGGAAACACCAAAGTACCAGGATAAGATGGTTATAAAGGTAGATAGAAAACAGATTTTTGAGGTTATAAGACTACAGAAAATTAAGCTGAAAGGGTTCTTGGAGATATTCCCGTCTCAAACCTTTATATTTCATAGATGAGAAGGCTGAATGGGGAACTGACCACTGCTGAATTATCCAACAAGTAAGCTAAACATGTACTTAGGTTGAGAATCAGCAAAGTAGGGAAACTAAAATGGAGAAAAAATATCTTAAAGTGTTGTTTTTTAAAAAAAGTATCAAAATAATCATTATGGAATAAAATCAGAACTTGGGAGGACATGTTTGCACATCGTTTATGGCTTAAAATTGTTTTTACTTGGAAGTACCTATGGGTCAATGAGGGAGAAGGAAAGGTTTAGGAAATCTAAAGTTCTAAATCTACAGCTGGAATCTTAAAATCTAAAGCTGGAATAGCCCTGGAATGACTAACCTAAGGTCATGATAGCTAGTTTGTGTAAGTCTGGGACTAGAAACCCACATTTTCTGATCCTCAGAGGAAAAAAAAAAATACCTGTATTATGGCATCAAAATTTCGTTCTACACAAAAGCCTGGAGAGTTACGGGGCGGAGAACAGGCTCGACTCTAACAGCAATCTTACCTATCTCCTATCCATTTCTTTAGCCACAACATAGCAGAGAAGCCTTACACTCTGCCCACTCTCTGAAACCAGGCACAGCCTCTACTTCCGGGAAATTATTTCTGCAGTTTCTCCTTCTTGTAGCTGAAAGCATTCAGAAACTCCTATCCATTCTGCTATAAAGGTCTTTTACCTTTTGGCCTCATCCATTGCCACCTTCCTTTACCTTCAGGTAGGTCGTAGATCATACTTTCCGTTTGTTGTCCTTCATACACGACTTCTCTCTGGTTGTATACGAATGATATTTTACCATCTGGCATTTTCTGTCCCTCTTCCCCAGAGGACCTGCTGTCACAACTTCTGACCATCCAGTAATCTCTGGACACTCCTGTGTGTTTCTCTGCACCTGAAGTTATTGCTTGGCACCACATGTAAATCACCAGTGCTCAGGCCAGCCATCTCTGCTGTTTCAGCACTTTGTTTCTTTTCTCTTTAGCCACAGAGAGATTTGGATTAGTATGTTTCCCGTAAGAGCGAGAGAGAGGTACTCCAAAGCTGCCCTTGCTAACAGGTGTTCCTGTTGGCTGCTAGTTTATGAAGTCAAGGCCATGAAGTTTCTCTTTTGTGCTTCACTGGTCAACTGAGACGACCTGATGGGAAGGAACCTAGCCAGCTGACCTGAATGTTCTGGAGCTGAGAAAACACTACGATTGCAACAATGTTGGGACTTTACCTCCAGGGCTACCCGTGCCTCCTGCACAGGCCTGATCTGGGATTTCTTTGTATATCCTCCATGTGGCTGGAAACATATTTCTGTCTCTTGGCTTCATCAGCCCTTGGGGAATAACTGCTTGGAGAACAGGCAGGATCTATGGGAGCTTTTGGATAAAACAAAACCCAAAAATGGCAGCTAGCCCCCTCTCTTGAGGACAAGTGTCCTATTTTACTGGGTGCCTTTGTGCTACCACCTCCATTTGAAAAAGGTCAAGATGAAAGTGAAGTAAACAAAAGCAAAAACATACGTAGGTAAAAAGACTCATTAGAAAAACGTAGAATAGAAACTTTTAGAACATAGAACTGTCCTAACTTCAAATACATCAAAATCAACAATAATGACAACAAAAAAGCTAAGGTCAATATGCCCAAATTTGAAATCTATAGAACAAACCTTGAATAACTGGAAGCAAACCAATATGGTTTGGAATAACAAACCAATTGAATCCTGGAAGCAGCATTCAGAGAGAACTGAATTAATGCACAAATCAGTTAATTGCAGGGCATAAAGTAAAGAACAGAGAACCTGGGAGGCTCTGGGGAGTAGAGGTAGGTGGGAACTTTGGAGCCTCCTGGACAGAACGGACCTATCAGCATAAGTCTGTTTACTCTGCTCCAACTCCCTGACCAGCCAGAAACCCCTGCCTGTCATTTTCAAGTAATCCCCAGACTCCCTGGAGAGTCCCCAGTTATGCCAGTTAGTGATGCACAGAAGCAAAAACAGAACAATTCGGACCTTGATTTCTAGGTTTCCTTTCTATTGAACATTCTCTCATGACCACATATTAAAAAGAAGCTTTGCATTTACTGCAGGAACGGAAATGCCGTGCTGGTTCTGCTTCTGTGAACAGAGAGGTCCGCCTTGCAGCTCTGATGACGGTGCACAATTAGCCATCAGCATCCTCCCTTCTTCCTCTCTGTCCTGGGCCGTGATTCATCGCTGTCTAGGTTTGTGTCACCGGTGCCAGCTGGCACGCTCACCATCTCCGTTGCCTTCTCCAGCCCCATTTAGGGATGCATGGAGGGAGGCCATAATGTTGGTGTCACATGAGCAGATGGCGAGGCTGTGCTGGACCCAAGTGCTGGTGGAGGGCTGATATCGGTGTGAAAGGCGCAATTATGGCTGTGGGGGGAAGGAGTTCATGTACCAGGGGTTTTCCTCAGCTTCAGTTCCCAAGAATGATAATCCGATATTCGAAAACGCATCAAATCCTGACCCATCCGCAAGGATTCAGAAGGCAGAAGACAGCAATATCTGAAATTCTGCCTCTCAGGGTTGAGAGACCTGTGTTTCTATCCTCTGCTGATTAGAGAAAAGTGATTATCGGAAAGAATGGTAATGGGGAAGGTCACAAAGCTGGGGGCAAAGGCTGAGATGACAGTACATTTTCCTTTGGTCTGTCAAGTCTGGGGCAATTGTGGACCACTAGTTTACATGACCTGATACAGGCCGCAAGAGTAGGGGAACATGGGGTGCCTGGATGGCTCAGTCAGTGTCTGACTTCGGCTCAGGTCATGATCTCGCGGTTCACGGGTTCAAGCCTTGCACTGGGCTCTGTGCTGACAGTGTGGAGCCTGTCTGGGATTGTCTCTCTTTGCTTTTCTCTCTGCCCCACCTCCAAATAAATAAATAAACTTAAAAAAAAAAGCAGTGGGGGATCAGGTAATGATGGTATGACTCATGAGAGTGAGTGAATGTGAGTGTGTCTGTTGTGCAGGAGCATGTAGGCAGACATGTGAGGTTGGACAATGAGAGGGCTGGTATCTGGAGTGTTTGGGCATATCTGAAACTGGGGAAGCCTAGTCTAGGTGACCAACCATCTCAGTTTGCCCAGGATTGAGGGGTCTCAGGGTGCATGGGACCTTTCAGTGCTAAAACCAAGATAGTCCTAAACTAACTGAGGTGCTAGGTCACTCCACCAGAGGCAACAAATGTTTCCCTCTCCAAAGAGGTTTCTCATTCTGGTTTTGCCAGAACCTATCAAGACTACTGCAAATTAATCAGTCAACCCACAACTGTTTGTGGGAGCCGCCCCTATGTTCAGTCCCGAACTAAGTGCTGTGAAGGTGCAGAATTCTCAGACATGCTCTCTAACGTCAAGGAGTTTGTGATCCAGCTGGGGAGCACTCACCAACACAGGAAACAGACAATGGTCTATAGATCTGTAGGAGGGGTCAGCTAATCCCAAGGTAGGGTTTGCACATGGCTGCCTGTGCCTGGTGAGCTGGTAAGGAGGGAGTCGGCAGAGGAGTAGGTAAAGGGCTGAAGCCTGGAGAAAAGAGCACAAGGGGATGGACAGGGCAGCATGGTGTCTGTTTAGGGGATTGGTTTTGACTAAGCCCCATGGACATATGTGCAATTCCAAAGAGAGAGGGGATAAAGGAAACTCAGCAGAAGGAACACTGCATCAGAGCTTAGATGATAAGATTCGGCAGGGTTGCGATGCAGAAGCAATGTCTTAGGACCCCAGGAAAGAGTACACTTTAAGGACTCACATGTTTTTCATATTAAGAGAGAGCAAGCCAGGCACAGGTGTCACTAGCAGCACACAAGGCCTGGGGTGGGAAACCCGCAGGTGGCGTGAATGGAAGTGGGAACTGAGGTAGTACGCTGGACGGGAAACGTGACAAAACCGGTCTTAAGCCCTTGTGAGACCTCCTGGGCACCTCTACACGTAGGTGTGATCCTTTGAGAGGGGATGGAAGTTCCCCACAAATAACAGAGGCAAGAGACAAGAAGGAAGGGGAGGAGATGGTGATGGGAAGGGTGATGATATATATGGTGCATATGTCCCAGGAACGGCTCTAAGAACGTCACATAAATGAACTCTTCTTCTGCCCAGCCACCCTGTGTGGTAGGCATGTTATCATTTCCATCTTGCAGGTGAGGAAACAGAGGCACAGAGAGATTGCGCGAATTGTATAAGGTCACACAACTCACAGGGGCGAACCCAGGATGATGACTGTAAATATGATGCATCTTTCCACACAACCTTAAGCGGCCAGGGGAAAATGAGGTCATGAGTTTAAGATGGCATGACATCAAGGGGTAAACTATGTGCTGCACACTTGAGTCCTTTCTTCAAAGGCTTCCTAGTGTCAGTTTCCTCATCTGCAGGAAAGTTAATATAACTAACTCATAAGTATGCAATGGGACACGTTTATGTATTCTCAGTTTGTTCCAAAAAGGAGTTTCATCAACCTCCATCAAATGAAGTGTGCAAGCATCAGTGAGAAGGTGGAACAGAAGAAAGGAAGTAGACAGGAATTTCAGAGACAGGAATTTCATCCTTGAGTATAAGTTGCCTAACAGCACAATAAGGAAATGCTGGTCTGTTACACATTTCACAGTATCTGTAAGATAAAAGCCAACCAATGTTTAAAGGAAATAGAATCTTTCTGATGTAGTAACTGGGCTGGAATTCGTCCTGGGTTCTCATAAAGGGTGTGTTGTGATAAACAGTGATTCAATGCTGAGGATGATGGCGCTGTTTTTTTTTTTTTTTTAACGTTTATCTATTTTTGAGAAAGAGAGAGAGAGGGAGGGAGAGGAGCAGGGGAGGGGCAGAGAGAGAGAGGCAGACACAGACACCAAAGCAGGCTCCAGGCTCTGAGTGGTCAGCACAGAGCCCAACGTGGGGCTCAAACCCATGAACTGTGAGATCCTGACCTGAGCTGAAGTCCAACCTTAATTGACTGAGCCACCCAGGCGCCCCAGTGCTGTTTGTTTTTAATATGGGACCCCACATCAAGTCTTAGCATAGGCTGATGACGTAGCATCGAAGCAAAATGCACAAAAACAATATTGTGGGGTAGAATGGAGGTGGTGGGTATTATGACTCAGTCTAGGCAGAACTTGAGAGACACAGCACAATGAAAGGCTAAGAGCGTGGGCCAGGTTTCCTGGGTTGGAAACTCACTCTGCTGCTTACTAGGCATGGGACTTAAATTCTTGTGCTTCAGTTTCTCCATTTGTAAAATGGGGCTAATAATACTGTAGCATGAGAACTATACAGTAAGTATTCAGGGAAGTGTCTGACTTGGCAGAAGGCACAGACTATATTCTTCAAGCACTCCTTCCTAGGTATTGTTTCTCTCAGGTTTAAAAATTTTTTTTCTAGTTTATTTTTTGAGAGAGAGAGAAAGAGATGGGGTGAGCAAGGGAGGGGCAGAGAAGGAGAGAGAGAGAATCCCAAGCAGGCTCCACAGTGTCAATGCAGAGCCTGATGCAGGGCTCAAAGTCATGAACCAAAGATCATGACTTGAGCCCAAATCAAGAGTTGGAGGCTTCACCAACTGAGCCACCCAGGTGCCCCTCTCTTAGGTTTTGAAAAACTATTGGGTAGCAGTGAATTGGATACTATTTTCTAGTAAGTAACCTCCTACTGAAGTACAGAGCTGTGTCTTTTTGTTTTTGTTTTTTTTACTGATTTAATTGTTTAAATTGTTTACTAATTTAATTTAATTGTTAAGTAATATTTAAATGTTATTATTAGATTAGCAGAAGAAGTCTTTAATCAGGCTCATCTCTGTAGGACAAATCTCTTATCTTCTCCACGTCCCAGTTCTTGTCGGAAAAATTATTGAGTTACTTTTCAAGGCTATAATGAGAACTGAGGATATTATACATAAATATCAACAACAGTACTTTGGCACATAGTAGATGCTTAATAAGTGGTATTCCTAGTTGTTATCTTCATTTAGTATTATTGAATCTTAATATGTCCCCTTATTATGGTGGTTTTCCAGACTACAGGTCTCAAACCATTAATGGACTATGAAATAAATGTACACAATTTTGGAGTTCAATTAGAATTCTTTTAGTGAAAAAGAACAGAATTGAATATTTCAGAGTTTCACACACAGTAAGAGCAAATGTTTTCATGTGAAACTAGTGTATAACATATAGGCAGAGGAAGTATGTATAATGAAATGTGAAATGTGTTTCTTACTATGGATTGTAGTAAAAAAATCCTTCAATAAAACATGATTTTATTAGATACTTGTCTGATAGTGTACAAGTTCCTTACATTATAGTGATTAAGACACATAGGTTCAAACCCCAAATCCACTAATTACTGCTGTAGGATTTTGAACCAATTATATAACCCGTCTATGCCTTAGTTTCCTCACATGAGAAATGAGTTCTCATTGGAATGGTATAAGAACTATATGATTTAGTACAGCAAAACCACTTAGCAGGTACTCAATAACTATTAGCTGCTATTTTATTAAGACATCAGTAGAATATAATTTTTTTTTCTGTGTGAGCAAATAATACCACATGCACTCAAGTATGTAAGAGAATATAGTCATTCCATTAGCCAGGACTGAATAGCCAGCTAGTTTTTCCATCTACAAAATGATGCTTCTTGATGAGCATCATAGTTCCACAATAATGAATTTTCAAGAATCATGTAACTGTTCTTAATTTTGCTATTTACAAACAATCTTATCTCTCAAGATATGAAGACATAAAAATAAAATATTAAACTGTCAATTAATTCTCCTTTGTCAGTATATCTGATCCTTATTTGCCCTTTATAGTTTTATATTTTCTGAAAGAATTTTTTAAAAATTTATTTTATTGTGGTAAGAATAAAAGATGAGATTTACACCCCCCCAACAAATATTTAAGTGTGCTCTGTGGTGTTAGTGACCATAGGTGCAAGGTGCAGCAGACATCTCGAGCTTACTCATCTTACTTAAAACTGAAACTTTATTCCTTTTGATTAGAAATTCTCTATTCCCCCTCACATCTGTGTCTTTTAATTAACAGGCAATTAAGCTGTGCTTAAGAATGACATCCTCTTGTGAAACCTGGACAAGTCACAATGGACCAGTGTGTGTATGAGAATCCATGGCCTTCATTTAAAAAAAATTTTTTTTAACGTTTATTTATTTCTGAGACAGAGCATGAGCAGGGGAGGGGCAGAGAGAGAGGGAGACACAGAATCTGAAATAGGCTCTAGGCTCTGAGCTGTCTGCACAGAGCCTGACGTGGGGCTCGAACTCATGGACCACAAGATCATGACCTGAGCTGAAGTCAGACGCTTAACCAACTGAGCCACCCAGGTGCCCCAGATCCCCTCTTCTTTAAAGAGAACAGGTACATCCACAGGTGAGGACATGTGGATGAAATGGGACTGTTTAGTCAATCAACTAATATTTATCGAGTGCCTACAACATGCAGACACTGAGGGTATTCACCTGCTAACAAAACTGAATAGCAAATAACAAGTCTGTTAACAAAGCAGACATGATCTTTAAACATGTTGGGTTTTCTGTGGGGGAGACAGATATCATAAAAGCAATCTCAAATAAATGATAATGAGGGCTCATTTGAGTAAATACAGGACAAGCTATATAACTTGAAATGCATTATCTTACATGATATTCATGCTTCTTTGTGAGATAATGAGTTGCTCTCATTTAAAGAAAAGAAACGTTATCCAAGCTCACAGACCTAGTGAATGGCAGAGCCAGGGTTTGAACCCCTGGTGCCATTTAACCACTCTTTCACACTTCAAACTGCAGTTAGCATAATGAAATAAGGTTTGTAAAATTCTCAGCATAATGCCTAGCACGTGGTAAGTGCTCAGTTCTTTCTCTTGTTCTTTGGATGCTATTTGCTTGTTCTTTTCTTTCTTTTTTTCTTTTGTGAAAGTTTTTTCTTTTGTGAAAGTTTTTATTTAAATTTCAGTTAGTTAATAGACAGTGTAATATTAGTTTCAGGTGTATAGTATAGTGATTCACTTCGTACAATAGGCTTGTTTTTTTCAATGCTTTTTTGCATGGCTTTGGGGTAAGAGTAGGGATTGACTGAGGGCCCCCCCCACACAACCACACCCTCCTTTCTTAGTATTTAAAATCACTACTTTCTCTTGCCTCTGACCATTCTTTCCCTGACTCCTTTAATTTTTTTTTTTTCAATATTTTTGGGACAGAGAGAGACAGAGCATGAACGGGGGAGGGGCAGAGAGAGAGGGAGACACAGAATCGGAAACAGGTTCCAGGCTCCGAGCCATCAGCCCAGAGCCTGACGTGGGGCTCGAACTCACGGACCGCGAGATCGTGACCTGGCTGAAGTCGGACGCTTAACCGACTGCGCCACCCAGGCGCCCCTCCCTGACTCCTTTAAATTTCCCTTTTCTTGTGCCTGGTTTGTAAACGGCAGTGCTCTCCTAGGATCTATCCTTGCCCCTCTTTTCATTTCCTTTCCATGTTCTCTTCTTGGGAGATCTCATCTCTTTCTATGGATTCTACTCTTTTTTTAAAAAAAAAAAATTATTTATTTATTTTTGAGATAGAGATAGAGAGCATGAGCAGGGAGGAAAAGAGAGAGAGGGAGACACACAATCCGAAGCAGGCTCCAGGCTCTGAGCTGTCAGCACAGAGTCCGATGCGGGGCTCGAACTCATGGACCGTGAGATCATGACCTGAGCTGAAGTCAGACACTTAACTGACTGAGCCACCCAGGCTCCCCTCGATGGATTCTACTCTTATACAGATTCCATTGACTCTTCTATCACCACTCTTGGCCGTGCATGCTCCACTGACCACCAACCTCGTGCTCCACTGATAGTCCAAATACCACAAGCCTGAAATGCAATTCAGCATTTCTCCTCCCCTCAACCTGTCACTTCTTCTTGGAGTTCCCAGTCCTGGTGAATCCAACCAACCTCTTCTCAGTCACCCATGTTCGAATCTTCAATGTCATCTCAGACACGTCCTTCTTTCTCCAGATTTCTCACTCCGCCCCATGCCATACTTGGTCAGGTGCCAGGTCTGTCTTACCTCAGTGCCCTTCCTATTTATCTCATTTTTGTTCTGACAGCCGCCATGTTATTATATAGGCCCCCATATTCTACCATCTATACTTTTGAAATCTTGTTGCCTTTGAGATCTCAACCCCTTCATGCCGTCCCCCCCGCTGCTGCTAAAGAGTTATGGTCCTAAGACACAGGTGTGATTATGTCTTTTACTCCTCCCAAATCTTCAGTGACAGCTGTTTCAGGTAAACTAAGCAATATTCTCTCTACTGAACACATTGGGCTCTGTCCTACCTGTGTCTTGATGATGGAGAGAAGAAGCCTGTCATCTGAACAGAGAATAAGCCAGTAAACCTCATCAGGTATCACTCCTCAGTTAGCAGACAGTATACAGGTCTACCTCTGAGTCTGGGCTGCTACACTTTCCTACTGGGCTACTTCTTAAAGAACAAATGCAAATACCACATTCTTGTCTTTCTTTTCCATTTCTTTTTTTAAAGTTTATTTATTTATTTTGAGAGAGAGATAAGGAGAGCGAGTGGGGGAGAAAGAGAGGGAGAGAGAGAATCCCAAGCGGGCTCCACACTGTCAGCACGTAGCCCGATGTGGGGCTCAAAGCCATGAACTGTGAGATCATGACCTGAGCTGAAACCAAGAGTCATACGCTTAACCAACTGAGCCACCCAGGTGCCCGCCCCCCTTTTTTCCATTTCTATCCTCCAGCAGCATGTTGATTATTTATTGTTGAATAATATGGAGAAATGTAAAGTGTATGATAATATTTCAGGTAGATTTACAGCTACACTAAGGAAAGGATAATTATTGAATCTAAGTTAAGCTAAATTGGGCCACAGAATTTTCTCTTTGATCTTCTACCATTAGGAATTAAAAATTTTTTTTTAATGTTTATTTATTTTTGAGAGAGAGAGAGAAGGAGAGACAGAGTATGAATGGGGGAGGGGCAGAGACAGAGGGAGACACAGAATCTGAAGCAGGCTCCAGGCTCTGAGTTCTGACCTGTTAGCCCAGAGCCCGACACGGGGCTTGAACTCATGAACTGTGAGATCATGACCTGAACTGAAGTCGGACACTTAACTGACTGAGGGACCCAGGCACCTACCATTAGGGATTTTTAAAAGTTCAATGATGTGGATGAATACATATAAAGCATATTACAGCTACACAAAACTGGCAAGCACAGCTAATATCAGAGAAAGCAGGATAAAAATTCAAAATGATTTTGACAATTGAGAACATTCCTTGCCTCCAGCAAGGCCTTTCTATTCAGTGACTTCAGGGGCTAGTAGAGCAGAAGGCCTAGGATTCTGGCCTGAGAAGTTCATGAGGCTTGCCCTGTATAGGCCCTGCTCTTCCCAGCACTGCCTCAGGCCTCTGAGGTGGGGAAGGTCAAAGCTCCACTGATGTTAAATGTGTGGGAAAGTGACAGTGATGAGTGATAAGTCAAGAGAAGCCTCTGAGAAGACAGTCCTGGATGACTCTGATGTGCATTTTATTATTACCTACTTATTAGAAGTAGTAAGAGAGGTGGATGGAAAGAATGCATAAATGATCCCTATTGTTTAAAACTCTGCAGTCCTTCTACTTCCTTTGTTAAAATCAACTAAGTTGATTTGGGTGCTAATTTCAGGTTTCTCAGCAGAAGCACTATAAGTCAACAGGCAGCTACAGAATACCAACTACATGCCAAAACCCCTCCACTAGTTGGTAGGAATGTAGAGGGGAAGGGGCTCTTCATTTTTCCAGGATATGAGCAATTGGCCAAATGATAGGTGTTTAACACCGATTAGTTGTTATAAGTGGATGACGGATGGATGGATGGAAGGAAGGACAGAAGGGTAAATGTGTGGAAGGATGGCAGGGTGGGTGGATGGATGCTATGATGATATCAAGAAGAGAATATTAACCGTGAGGCACAGGTGGTAAGAGAGGGAAGGATTGTGTCAGCAGTGACATCTGAGCTGGTTACGTGACATAATACAAGCTTATGGCCTTTGCAGCTTAAAGACCCAGATGCAGTTCTAAATGCACCATTTGCTACCTGTGTGGCTTCAGGTTATATACAAAACCTCTTTGAATCTCTGTTTCCTCATACGTTAAATGGATGTGATAATATATATAAGACATTTAATTGTAAAAAGTGATCTATGTAAAAAGTACTGTTTTTAGCTCATGGCTTATGGTACTTGCTGATAAAGAGGAGTTCTTTGCCTTCCTCAGCTTCCCCATAACGTAATAAATAGCAGAACCTTTCTGGAAAACCTAATATAAAAAGAGTTACATGAAATCAACTGACCAATCAGAAGCTCAACAGAATTTAGGCTGTGACCCAGGATATTGATATGCAGGGGGCCCATTGCCCTGTAGAAGCAGGGTAGGCAAACAAAGTCCTGGTCTGCTTAGTTCTCAAAGGTGACACGGAGGATTGGAGAAAGGGGACAGAAACTGTGCTCAACCTCTGCTCAGTTGAATGCCAATGGGAGGTGGTGCTGGAAGCCATTTCTAAGGGCAGTTAAGTGTGTCCTTGGTCAGGATGTTCCTTATTCATTCATTCATTCATTCATTCATTCATTGAAGACAGAGTGAGAGTAGGGGAGAAGGACAGAGGAAGAGAGAGAGAGAATCTCAAGCAGGCTCCACCCTCAGCACAGAGCCCTATGTTGGGCTCGATCCCACAACCCTGGGATCATGATCTGAGCTGAAATCAAGAGTCAGATGCTCAACCGACTGAGCCACCCGGGCACCCCAGGATGTTCCACATTTAGCCATCATATTCTAATGATACAAAGGAGGATTGAAAAGGAAGGGGGCCATAATTCGGAGATGAAGACCCAACTTTTGGTCTTCGTTCTGTCACTGATTGACTCTGTAATCCTGGGATGCATGATTCTAGCTTTTCTGATCCTCAGACCTGCATTAGGAAAAATACCCTTAATGGGAATGAGATAACATGAGAAGTGGGGTTAAATGAGAAGACTTGGAAAAACTGTTTGCAGATGGTAAAGGACTATCCAATATTTAAATCACCTTATAATATCATACACGTTATATAAATATGTATAATAAGCGAATAAACTAACAAAAATAAATCAGGCCAGTATAAGAGATAAACATCCAAAACTAGGCTTAGGAGATACAAATGCTCGTATTACTGAGCTTTCCTTTCATTTATGAACATATTTAGGCCCACAGCCCAATTGTGCTTTATGCCAAAGGATGGTGGCTTTAAGCCTGAGAGAGGTAGAACCAAGATCAATCCTCACTCTTTTTCCTCTTCATTTGAGTGGGCAGAATTCTGAGCTGGTCCCCAAGACTTCTGCCCCCGAGTGTTCATGCACAGTATGATCCTTCTCTTTGGTGTGAGCAAGACCTATGAATATAATGGAATGCCTCTTTTTTGATTATGTTATATTATGTGGTGAAGGTGTAGGAATTATAATGATGTAATTAAGGTCCTTAATGAGTTAATTTTAAGTTAATGGAAAAGGATATTGTGCTGGGCAGATCTGACCTATTAATCACTTGATACCTTTAAACGAAGTTAAGAGATCTGAAGCAGTAGAGACACTCTCTGTTGGCCTTGGAGAAGCAAATTGCCATATTTGTGGAGAGGGCCACATGGCCAGGAATGGGTGGGCTGACTCTAGGGCTGAGGCTCTAGGTCTTACAGGAACTGAATTCTGCCAACAACTTGTGAGCTTGGCAGAAGACCCTAGGACTCAAATGACATCACAGTCCTGGCTGACAGCTGGACTTCCACCTAATACTGAGCAGAAGACCCAACTAACTCATAGACTCCTGACCCACAGAAAGTGTGAGATAACAAGTTTGTGTGGTTTTAAGTGGCTATGTTTGTGGCAGCTTGTTATGTAGCATATAAAACTAAAATAAGGGGAGAAGTTCTCCACGAATCAATGTGAACAGGTTGGCCCCATAGGGGCTGCTCTAGCAGAGCAGCATAACTGCATATTTTATGCTTTTGCTGACTCTCTTTCATAAGCTCCAGAACCTAGAGTTGGCTTTCTTCTGCTAAGGCAGAAGTTCCTGAGCTTCTCAACATCAAGATCCTCTAATTATTTTCCTCCTATAGTCCCTAAAATTGAAGCATCCCATTTAATTAACAAATTATATGTATTTACTTTGGAATAGTTAAGTTCTTTCTTTTTTTTTTTTTTTTTGAAATTTTTATTTATTTTTGAGAAATAAAACAGCAAGCACACATGTGCATGTGCGAGCTGGGGAGGGGAAAACAGAGAAGGGAACAGAGGATCTGAAGCAGGCTCTGTGCTGACAACAGAGAGCCCAATACAGGGCTCAAACTCACAAATCATGAGATCATGACCTGAGCCAAAGTCAGATGCTTAACTGACTGAGCCACCAAGGTGCCCCAGTTAATTTGATTTCTAATTTTAATTAAATAATTGCTCTTGAATTAAATATAAATACAGAAGATTCTGACTGGCATGAGATGAACAAAGTAACCAAACTAACTTGTGATTTTTATCCCAGATCAAAGAAAACAGGTATTTTGGTTATTCCTTTCAGGCTTAACAAGGATAAATGTATATTTTACTTCTATTCAAGCTTTCTGAAAGAAAGAAAATAGCTCACTGGCCCTAGGAGTTGACAGCATTCGAGATGTTCACCCAGACCATGATTGCCCCTCTTTGGGAATTACACATTTACACCCACACTTATGCTTCTACTGCAAGACTAATCCACTGGCTGGAGATGACTTGATTAAGGGGAGACACCTGGCCCAAACTCAGGCCCATGAGCTTCTTTCCAAGAATTTGAAGAGTCACAGACACTGTGTGTCTTTATTGGCCACTTGAACTCAGGACATAAAGATCTAGGAGCTATAGACAAATAGGTCCTAGATGTGGCCATCTGAACCAAGGAAAACCGTGAAAGCTAATGGACAGATATATACAGAGAAGAATGAAGTGAAAAGTCAAGGGACCATAAGACCTGGAGAGAAGGAGTAATTCTGGTTTTGATGGTTTTTCAGTTCCCTGTTTTAGTTTATGCCGAGGCCAGTCTATGCCTTCTGAGCTTCACAGAGATCATTTTTATCCTTCTTAAAAAATCCCCTTTGGAATTAAAAGCAAAAATGAACTACTGGGACCTTATGAAGATAAAAAGCTTCTGCACAGCAAAGGAAACAACCAACAAAACTAAAAGGCAACCAACGGAATGGGAAAAGATATTTGCAAATGACATATCGGACAAAGGGCTAGTATCCAAAATCTATAAAGAGCTCACCAAACTCCACACCCGAAAAACAAATAACCCAGTGAAGAAATGGGCAGAAAACATGAATAGACACTTCTCTAAAGAAGACATCCGGATGGCTAACAGGCACATGAAAAGATGCTCAACGTCGCTCCTCATCAGGGAAATACAAATCAAAACCACACTCAGATATCACCCCACGCCAGTCAGAGTGGCCCAAATGAACAAATCAGGAGACTATAGATGCTGGAGAGGATGTGGAGAAACGGGAACCCTCTTGCACTGTTGGTGGGAATGCAAATTGGTGCAGCCACTCTGGAAAACAGTGTGGAGGTTCCTCAAAAAATTAAAAATAGACCTACCCTATGACCCAGCAATAGCACTGCTAGGAATTTACCCAAGGGATACAGGAGTGCTGATGCCTAGGGGCACTTGTACCCCAATGTTTATAGCAGCACTCTCAACAATAGCCAAATTATGGAAAGAACCTAAATGGTCATCAACTGATGAATGGATAAAGAAATTGTGGTTTATATACACAATGGAGTACTACGTGGCAATGAGAAAGAATGAAATATGGCCCTTTGTAGCAACATGGATGGAACTGGAGAGGGTTATGCTAAGTGAAATAAGCCATACAGAGAAAGACAGATACCATATGTTTTCACTCTTATGTTGATCCTGAGAAACTTAACAGAATCCCATGGGGGAGGGGAAGGAAAAAAAAAGAGGTTAGAGTGGAAGAGAGCCAAACCATAAGAGACTCTTAAAAACTGAGAACAAACTGAGGGTTGATGGGGGTGGGAGGGAGGGGAGGGTGGGTGATGGGTATTAAGGAAGGCACTTTTGGGATGAGCACTGGGTGTCGTATGGAAACCAATTTGACAATAAACTTCATATATTGAAAAAAAAAAATCCCCTTTGTGGCTTCACATAGAGCAATTGGTTTTCTGTTATATGAATTCAAACAGCCATGGCCAAAACCACCTACCCTGTTCTGAAAGGAATGGAGCCCCTGCTCTAAACCACAAATACTTTTGGATTCAGCTATCTCAATTCCTGACTTCGTCGTAGGAATGAGCACCACTGCATAAGCTATAAGAACAAGAAGTGGGCTATTTGAATGCCAGTCTTTAGACACTGCAACCAAAAGCGTTACTTTCCTCTTGGGGGGAAGGGGAAAAGGGTACAGATGTGAGAAGAGCCTTTGATGTGCCATCCATTTCAGTCAAAAACACAGAAGAAAATCTTTGGAAATATGACTGTCAAAGCATCCAGAAGAGTTAGCCCTACTCAGAGGAATGAAGATTTATGTCATTTCTGACAGTGGAGATGTATACAGCAGACTTGTTAAGTGAATAAGTATGTCCAAAGGAGTTTGAGTGGAAGTAGGGGAAGAAAATCTTATTAATCTGTGAAGATGAGACCTTCTCAATTTTTAAAGAGCCAATTGAAGAAACTACATTTACACTATAATTTCAAAAGGAAATGTAATTTTCTTGCCATCTTTAACATTTCTCTCATTAATAATCGAAACAAGTTTTCAGGAAAAGAGATATGGGCTTAATCAGCAGGCAGAGGCTCTGTATGAGCAAGACCGGGTCTCACAAGGGTACGCATGCACCCAGTATTTGAATCACCATCTCTGCAGCCTTTGCTTTCTCACTGGGCACTGACTTGGCCTGGGGGAGACTGGGTTGACTTTCTGCCTAGAGAATGGCTTTCTAATTTGTCCTAACAAATCACTTTGAGTCTTGTGCCTCGTCTGAAGAAAAAAGAGAACTTTGTTCTTACTTCCTTCGGCCCAACCATACCATAATAACATCCACGTTAAAATCCGACCGTATCATGTTCCAAATAAAGGTAACTTATTTAGGGACTTCAATAATCGAATTCATTTAATCCAAGGAAAACAGGGTAGAATAGGGTTTTAGCCCAACAAAAGAAATTTGCCTCATCATTATGGATTCTTCTAGAGTAGGATTAAATCCTATGGGGTTTCATGGTACACTTGATCCTGCACTTCTTTATTTGGGGGTGGGGGCATGTAATATGTTTTTCATCATTACTTTGGTATAGAATACTAGGTGTAGATGTCATTATGAAGAACCTACAAGTGGATGGACATTCCACACCAAAGTTCCTGAAATTGCTCTAGAAGTTCTCCTTGACCACCTTTGCAGCGTGATGTGATGGCTCCCTGTGTAGACCTAACAGTTACGACACTGCATGGTCATCCTCAATTTTCCTGTGTCTTCCACCACCAAGCTATGAGGCCCTGAAGGAAAGGGTTTTTCAAATTTGTAACCAAGCTTAGTACAGGTACGTAACAAGCATTTAAAAGATATCAGTTGAATGAATGGACGAAATTCTACAATTGGTTTTACTCATAGCAACTTTGCCATCTATTCAAGGAACATATCACCTGAAATTGTTTGGGATGGCTTATCAGTATATTGGTTAAAACTAAAGTTTTTGATATAAATCAGCATGCTCTGCACAGCGATCTCTGGTATGGAAGATGTTAATAAGAGCTTTAGAAAGAGAGAGAAGGAGGGGGATCTGTGGTCATATAAAGTTGTAATTATTTTGCTCTAAAAAATATAACATATTTTGATAGACCTATTGTTTCCATCATTTTAAGAGGATAGCAGAGATACAATAAGTTGCTATTTAAATATTGAAATCATACTGTAATCTGTAACCTCTTAAATAAAATCACATGGCTTCTTTTTAAATAAAAGAAATTGAGAGTTCCTGTTTATTAAATTATGGATCTACTTGGGAAAAAAAGGCACTGGAAAATGATGTTATGACTCTAAATTAGAATGGAAACATAAAACTAACACTGAATTTTCTGTATACCATGTAGAACAAATAAAGGTAAATTAAAGGTTCCAACCAAAAAAAAAAAAAAAAAAAACCCCTAAGGAAAGAAGAGCTTCCTATGTTTGCTTTTTCAAATAATTAAAAAAAATTTTCTTAACATTTATTTATTTTTAAGAGACAGAGAGAGACAGAGCATGAGCAGGGGAGGGGCAGAGAGAGAGAGAGGGAGACACAGAATCTGAAGCAGGCTGCAGGCTCTGAGCAAGTGGTCAGCACAGAGCCCGATGCGGGGCTTGAACCCACAAATTGTGAGATCATGACTCAAGCTGACGTCAGATGCTCAACCGACTGAGCCACCCAGGCACCCCTGCTTTTCAAATAATTTTAAACCAAAGTACTTAGATACCATGTTAATTTCCCTACCAGAAAGGAACATGATTCTTCTTTCTCCATATGCATTGCTAAATTACTTGGGAATTAGGCAAATGAGAAGAAAAGGAAAAACATTCTTTTAAATCAACCAGTTTGTTTTTCTTTCTAATTAAACCAGGTAAATCTTAACATTGCAAAAGATGTAGATGTTCTCATTTTCCTTTAAAATCCTACTGGGTAGGGATTTTCCTTGTTTCCCTTAAAATTACTGAATAAATTACCTCTAAGACAGTGCCTCTTCCAAAGACGTTAGAAGATCCTGCATAAATGAACAGACTTGAACCTTCACTCAAACTCCTGCTGGTTTTCAGATCACAGGTGCTCAGGCCCGCACCTGCTTCACTCTGGCTGCATCTAAATGAAGCCACTTATCCTAGTGAAAGCAATCAGGTGAGCATCTAGGTTCATCTAGCTTACCAGATGTTTCCCATCATGGAGAAATGTTCTGCATTGATGGAAATGTTCTATATCTGTACTCTCAATATGTTAAGCCACGTAGTGATATGTGGCTATCAAGCCCTTGAGATAGGCCTACTGCAACTGAAGAATGGAATTTAAAATTTTATATCATTTTAATTTATTTAAATTTAAATACCTACACATGGCCAGTGGCTACACATTGGATGGTGTATCATGGCTTTGCATTAGCAAGGTGTTACCGTTAACCATAAATTTGAACCTTCTAAAAAATTATAAAACGTTCTAATATATAATTATATAAGTTGAAAAATATATCATCAGTTTTGTGCTCTAGAGATTAATCATTGTTAACATATGATGTGTATTTATTCTTCTAGACTTTTTCTTTCTCTCCAGGCATATAAACATACACACTCATAGGCAGATTTAAAAAAATGTATGAAGTAGAATCATACTATATGTGCTGTCCCACAGCTTGTATTTTTCTTAACATGTTTTGGCCACCTTTCTATGTTGGTATACAGAGCTCTTTATAGTTACACAAGCCAGTATATTCCCTTCTTTGCTAAGCCAGTCTCATTTTTGTCATTTGTAATCAAGGAGTTCTGATTAACACAGGTGTGTCCAGGGTCCAAATTCACCTTTTGGATTAGCATGTTGGGGCCCTGAGAAGAAAAGAAGCAGGTGCAAACTCAAATGAGGAGAGTTTGCACGACAGGCAGAGGAGGTTAACATTTTACCATATACTCACAAAGGAAATGACTGAAGGGTTTTGAGCAGGCAAGTGGCACCATCAAACCTGTCATTGAAGACAGTCACCTTGGTAGTGATCTGTCTTAGATGGGAGCACAGATCCTTGACAGAAACCTCAGTGGTACAAAGGTTTGTCTACACTTCAGTTACTAGGTACAGAACACCACCAATACTGCTGTTCTATCATATTTCTACAGCAAGCTCACAAAATTCTGTTCGGCTCTCTCACAACACAGTAGAAGTAAAATATTGTGTGTGTGGTAAGTTTAGTCTTCAACCACTATTGTAAAGATATAAAGTAATTCATTCATTAAACTTTTATTGATAAACTGCTATATGTCAGGCATTAAGGAAATAACAGTGCACAAAATGAAGTTCTGTCCACATGGGGGAGGCTATAAAAGGAGTAGATTTGGGGGCTGAGGAAAATAAGAAGTTTAATTTTGAACATATAAATTTTGAGACGCTTATTAACCATCTAAGTGAAATGTCAAGGAGGCAGTCAGATGAATGAGTTTGGAGATACATTTTGGGCATTATCAGAGTATGTGATTTCCTAGTGAGTAAGCATATATAAAGAAAGAGGAGTCAGGAGATAGGAGAAATGTGCAAAAGAGACCACATAATGTGGTGACAAGAATAGAGCTGGAAAGAAAGTGACAGCGAGCCAAGAACTAGAATCTCCAAAGAATGGGGGACAAGTAGCCCAGGACTCTGTGTAACTGCAACAAGGAAGCAGAGTGAGTGGTACTGATGGACAGCATGAGTTTCCAAGCTGAGTGGTTTTTAAGGTGAGTAGGACAACAGTCTAGAAGAGGCACCGAGGAACAAGGATAACACCTACCCTGTCTCCAACTCCAGTAGCACAAGGGGTGTGGGAGACAAAGCATGGCTACTGGGAGGGCTCTAGAGAAGTCATATAATTAAGAAAGCCAAGTTTATAGTAAAAAGAGGAAGGCACTGTTCAGACAAGGTTGTGAAGATAAGAAACTTTACTGATAAACACTTGTGAGTTTTAGAGCTCATAGGGCAGCAGTTTAGGGGTCAAGGAAGGTGGGAGATAGGATCAATTAGGGTTGTATGGAGCTGGGTGGACATGAGAGACCACAGGGTGAGAGGTGACTAGTGTCCTTGTTTTTGAATGGTGTTACTATAGACAGGACAAAGAGCATGACAGAAGTAGCACCAATGTTCTGGGAGGCAGGTTAGTGGACCTGTACTGAGGAGGGAGGAGGACCCAGAGCTCCTCTATGTTGTGAATTAGCAAAATAGAAAGACTTTGGTGCTAATGCAGGAATGTGACATTTAAAAAATGTTCTTATGGTGAGAAATGTTTCCTAAGCCGTGGCAATTTAGCACTACATATCCCTAGGCAGCATGGGTTCCACCCTAATTACAACAAATATGTGTTGAATATCTAGTATTATTCTAGGCATGGAAAAGGATGGAGAGAAAAAAAGCAGTCATCTCTAGGAAACATGAAGTCTTCCCCCAGTCTTAGGCTAAGTTGGTCCCAAATGTATTTCATTAAGAAGATGTTATTATATTCCTCCTCCCAATAATCCTAAGACCATTTTTCATTTTGAGTGTTGGCCTGGGGGCAGCTTTCTTCACCTTGTCTTTGGAAGGAATGTCCAGCTATGTGGTCAACCACATAAGCTCAGAGCTTGGAGTTATTTGAACAGTTTCATTTAGAGAAGACACTGAACAGATACAGCATTTTTGTTCTTATGTTCTCTCTAAATTGAACTAAGATAAGAACAGGCATTAAGCTGCTTAGAGATTTGAATTAGAGGAACAATTATTCTAATACACATGGTAGCAGAAAGGCTCTCAGAGCCCATAATCTCCTGAGTCTTATGAAAAAATGTCACTCGCTGGATATCCATGCTTGATTGGAGGTTCTGCGAGGTAATCTAAGCCTCCTTTTCTCACTTTTATCCTTTTGGATTGATTTTTGTTTCTTTGAAAAGAATTGTTCCATTTTGAAACTTTCTGAACACAGCACAATGCATAATCTGTATCATTTAGCACTCTAAATACTCTGCCATTATACTAGGGTTCTTATGACTGAGCATGTCTTGTCAATGGAAATTTATTCAATGAAATGTGAAATTACTTTAGAAGACACATTTAGAGCATTTAAGCCAGGCATGTTGAGCTGAAAAGATTTAGGAAGTAAGTTATATTCTAAATAGCTAATAATTGTTCATCACAGGGTACCTTTTCATTCTTTACTGATGCTCTGCCTTTTGACCTCTCACAATGGCCACTAGAGGATAGGGAATCGACTACGGGAAAGATCATTTCGATGGTGTCTTCACATTTACGTGACATTTTAATGTCACAACTGTCTAACTAGAGTGTGCAGACGGGGTGCTGGTCCAAGCCCCATCAACTGACACTTTACCTCACATCATTACTCTCTTAGAGTCTCTAAAAGTAGATACTGAAAGCTGTTAGTATTGCTGTTTGAGCCACCCAGGCTGAGCCCTATTCCTTCCTCGGCAGAGGCTCCTTTGTTTCCTAGGAAGGAGTGGAGTAACTCTATTCCCTGAGAATCAGGAAAAATATTTTAACTGAATACATTGAAGAGAAGGTTATATTGACCTGACATGTTCAGAGACTGAGAGGTATGAGAGACAGATAGCAATAATCAGGCCACTGTAATTCCTAAAGATATTCCAAAGAGCACCCTGGGTCCAGAAAACACATCGTTCCACCTGGGAGACCGTGACAACTCAGTGCACCAGACTGAGAGCCTGGTATGTGGTTGGTGCTTCATGCGTGCTTGCTCAGTGAATGGATGAAAGAGTAGAACTATAAGATCTAGACACCAGCTCAATGGCGCTAATGCACAGACCACTGCACCTCCAGCCCATGTTCTCTCAAGTGCCTCAAGACAACCATAACAACAAGGGATACTCTGTAAATTACCCCATAGTAAATCTAAACCTCATTAGAAACTGAAAACACTTTCCTCATAAATATCTCTTTAGTTTCACTTTCTTTCCTTACAGCTATAAAACTCCTCTTCTGAGACATTACAGGTGAAGGAGGAGTTGATGTAAGTAGGTAGTTAGGTTATCTAGATGCCTGAAAGGAAAGGAGATCAAATATTAGAGTTGCCTTTGGGTTGCTTCTTCCCCATGCTTTTCTCTCTCTTGTTAAAGTATATCTAAGAAAGGAAAGGCTGAGTTTGGTTGGACATGAACTCTAGAACTCATGAAAGCAGAATTTAAAAGATCCCAAGATTGAGCAGACATGGGTCTAAGGCATGAAAACCTAAAAAAGAAATCTGTCTGGGTGGTTAAGCTTCTCAAAATGAAGTTTTAACAAGAGAGAGGAGGAAAAACACCTTGAAAGAAACTCTTTGGGCTGTATGGGGAGCTCTCTGATGGGACCAAATTTGGCAACCAGATACATAAAGGTGAAAGGGAAGAAAGCTGAGATCACCATAAAACAGTGAATCTCTTTTATAGTGTGTTCACATGTCTAAACTCCAAAGTAAACTGGCTAACAAAAATTCTGCAATTAAATTTGATGCAGCAAGATAGAATGATAATGTGATTTTGATGGAAGATACCGAGAAAGCAGAGTTCTTCATTTATTTGCTGTATATCTTCCCTGTCTAGAGAAAAGATCCTTAGATTTATAAAGTTTGAATGGCATTTGTCCCAAATGTAAGCAGTGATTGGAGAAGGAACAGAGTTGCTTTAAATGAGTTTAAATATGCTTTATAAGAGAAATCACATCCAGGATACCGAAAACTTGCAAATGAGAGTTTTAAGAAACTACTGAGAAGAGAAGGAGGAAGGTTGGAATTGGACAAATATATTTACCAGTTTCAAAAAGGGAAGTATACAGAATTAAAAGCATTACTGATGATGACAACTGAATTTTAGGTTTATTCTGGGCTTGATTGTAGAATGGATGTTATAGGGCAACCTCCTTGCTCTTAGGAGAAGAAGCATTGATCTCTGAGCCAGGATGGGTTCGCTAAGCATGAATCAAGTCATCTCAGACCGATCTTATTTCATTTTTTAATGGAGGACGAGATTAGCATAGCAGGGAAATGGGTTATTCGTGGTCTATTCAGACTGCATCCAGGAATCTGGCACAAGGTGACCTTGAGAACCTGGTGGACAAATAGAAATGTAGACTGGATGACAGGTATACTGAATATTGGATGAACTCAAAGTGAGTTTACTAATGTATCAGTAGTAATACTAATAGAGAAATCTAGGTGTGCATTTTTCAGTCTCATGCCAATGAATTAGAAGTCAGCTCTATCAAATCTCTGAATGATGTGAACTTTGAAGGGATAGCATATATACTGAAAGACAAAATCAGAATCCAGAAAATTCTCAACAGTCTGGAATGAAAGACTGAATTCAACTTAAAGAAATTTCATAGAGATAACAGAAGCCCCAACACTTGGGTCTAAAATATTCTACTGCTCAAATATTGGCTGACAGTGACCCGAGGGACATAAATGTAAAGGAACAGGATTTAGGGGAAAAGCCTGTTCACTCTCAGATGTTAACTAATTTGTCTTTCTTGGAAATGCTGCTCTCCATAATTTTTCCTCTTTCTGAATCTCGAACCTCTCCATTTTCATTATGTCTGGGCACATCTTAAACATTTAAAATAAACAAAATAAAATAAAGCACAAAACTACAAAACACAAATTAACCCTCCCACCCCAGGTTTTATTACTGCCTTGAGCGCACCCTTTTTTTACTTTTCTGCACTGCAAAGATGCTCAGGGGTAGCTACATTGGTTCCCTCCACTCTCCTCAAATTGGTCTCATTAAGTCATCAGTGACCTCCTAATTGAAAAATGTATTAAATACTTTTCAGTCCTAAGCTTCTGTGATGTCTCTGCAGCATTTGATATTCCTGGTCACTTTTTTATTCTTGAATTTTTCTCTTCCCTTGGCTTCCTTTCTGTTGCAGTTACTTTCCTAGTCTCAGAATTCCATTTTGTCTCAACTCTCCTCACATACACAATCCATTCTACCATTAGTCTAGGCTTTCTTCTCACCATCTGTGATGGGGGATCTCACATCCTCCCAGGGTTTCAACTGTCTCGTGTATGTTGAAATCTTTATTTCTTACGTGAACCTTTTTCTTGGGCTCTAGACTTTATTTTTTACTGAACTTCTCCAATGGCTTCAATTACCACCTATACTTTGACTATTCACAGGTATATAATTGTAGCCTAGACCTCTCCACTGAACTCCAGACCCTTATTTCTAAATCCATATGCAACACTTTCCTCTAGATGTTTCTTAGGCATCCCATACTCATGATTTTTGATCTTCATTATCACCCACCCTTCCTTTTCTGAAGATTATGACCCAACCAACCACACTGTTATTTAAGCCAGAAAATGAAGGATTGTTCCTGGTTCTTCCTGCTACTTTCTATTTCACATTCAGGCAGACTCCAAGTCATACCTCAACTAAAGCACTTTTCCTAAAATACAAATCTATTGATTTCCTTTTTGAAGGGGATAAAAATCCCAACACCCTAGCATGCCACCCAAGATCCTGACGACCTGGAGCTGAGTCTTCCCTAGCTTTCCAGTCTCATCTCATAGCTCTTCCCTAGAAGTATCCAATGGGCTAATTGTACATTTCTTTCTTTTTTTTTTTTAATGTTTTATTTTTTTTGGGGGGGGGGGAGACAGAGCGTGAATAGGGGAGGGGCAGAGAGAGAGGGAGACACAGAATCTGAAGCAGGCTCCAGGCTCTGAGCTGTCAGCACAGAGCCTGAAGTGGGGCTCGAACCCATGAACTGTGAGATCATGACCTGAGCCAAAGTTGGGCTCTCAACTGACTGAGACACCCAGGTGCCCCTGGACTAATCATATATTGCTACTAAAAGTAAGGTTACCTACATTTGGCTTGCTATATATATCTCCTTGTGCCTATTCCTATGTTTTTTCCCTTTTGCTTCAGTTGTTCTTTCTCCCATTTCTATGCCTGATGCATTTCCTTAAGGCTTAATTCCTTATTTTCTCTACTATGCAGCATTTGAAACTTTCTCTTTTGTATTTACATTTTTCCCCTATTCATTTTCCTATTGTAGTGCATAACACAGAGCAGTAATTACTTGTTTTGCATGACAATCTTTACCACTAAACTGTGAGCTCCACGAGGAAGTGACTAAGTTCTATCAAGTTTTGTAGCCCCAGCACTTAGCATAGTTCCTGGTACACAGTGAACACTCAATTCATGTTTATGCAATAAATTGACTCAATGTGCATGAATACTGCAGTGTCACTTACATAAAAGTTTGCTCTCCCCCTGGATCAATAGTTCTGCTTTTCTCTGGGCTGATCAGTCCCTATTGAGAATAGTCTGTTCTGATGTGATGCTGCACTTAAATTGAGGCAGATATAAACTAAAAAGCATTGGGGTGCCTGGGTAGCTCTGTCTGTCAAGTGACTGACTCCTGGTTTCGGCTCAGGTCATGATCTTGAGGTTCATGAATTCAAGCCACGCATTGGGCTCCACATTTACAGTAGGGAGCCTGCTTGGGATTCTTTCTCTCTCTCCCTCTCTCTCGCTCCTCCCCTGCTTGTGGTCTCTCTTGCTCAAAATACATAAATAAACTTAAAAAACAACATTGAAGAACAGCAATAAGGAATATAACACCATGTGGAAGGAAAAATGATTGAACAAATGGGAAATATTTGTGTAAGGTGTCATGAATTGAAAAGAAAAGTAACTCCCTATTGTAATAGTAAGGGCCTGAGAACAAGCCACACCTTTTCTAACAAAACACAACTATGGCAGAATTAAGCACAGTAACAGATTATTTGCTGCTTCTCTCATTTTGAGAGGTGGAGTCGAATTCTCCTCCCTTTGAAGGTGGTTTCTGTGACCAAATGGCATGGAATGAAAGGGACACTGCAGAACTTCTAAAACTAGGTCAGAGGAACCCTTGAAGCTCCACTTTGGTCTTTGAGAACGTTTAATCTTGGGGTGCTCCTGCTGTAAATTCAGTCGCCATGCTGCGAGAGGCCCAAGGCATAGGTGCTCTATTAGTGCCAGTGCAACTCCTGACGGACAGCCAGCTTCACCTGCCATCAATTAGTGAACTGTTGTGAATGCCCAACACAGAACCTTCGGATAAATACAGCCTCTGCCAACATCAAACTGCAGGCCACATAAAAAACCCAAGCCAGGACCAGACAGCCAGACCCTTTTCTAATTCCTGATCCACAAATTTAAGTACAAAGTAAAACTTCTCTTTTTCTTCCTTTCTTTCTTTCTTTCTTTCTTTCTTTCTTTCTTTCTTTCTTTCTTTCTTAGAAACAGGCTCTTTTTTTTTTTAATGATTATTTATTTTTGAAAGAGCTAGAGAGACAGAGTGCCAGCAGGAGAAGGGCAGAGTGAGAGGGAGACACAGAATCCAAAGCAGGCTCCAGGCTCTGAGCTGTCAGCACAGAGCCCAATGCGGCGCTAGAACTCACGAACTGTGAGATAGTGACCTGAGCCGAAGTAGGCCGCTTAACCGCTTAACTGCCACCCAGGCGCCCCAAGTAAAATTTCTTTTCACCATTAAATTTGGAGTTTTAAAATGATTAAAATGGCACGGTTGGTTACACAGCAATGGAGTCCTAAAGCAACAACTACACGTGTTGATTGATTGAAGAGTGACTTGGTGACAATAAACTGTTGTGGAAAAAACGGATGTCTTACTCAGATCTCCCCCTTCAAGAAAGGACTTGCTGCCCAGCTGCTAGGAACGCAGCTAGCTGGCGGCCTCCAGCTGTTCGTGCCTCGAATTCTGAGCTGTGGTCTTGCTCTTTACAGGGCAGGCACCGGCCAATGACTAAACAAGGCAGTGCTAGCCGCGCCCATGCCAAAGTTTTCCTTGGAGTGTCCCCAGTTGACAGCTGAACAAGTGGCACTAAGGCCTAGCCATCTTTGTCCAACTGGGGACTCTAAATGAGCAAACTCTGCTCCAGAGCTCTGCACTGGACCAGCAGAGATCTCCTCTGGTCTGTGTCATGGACTGATACCCACAACCTGCCCAATACTGCCCCTGTCTCTTCACAGGTGTTAATTCCCCAGTGAGCCTTGTGCACTCCTATTCCGTTTCAGTGTCTGCTTCCTTGAAAATATAAAACCAACCGGCATTATCTTAAGAGAATTATGATAGCAAAGAGCACCTCTTAAGACTTGGTGGCTGAACAAGCCCAGCGATACAAATGTGGCTGCTGGGTTTTGGCTTTGGGTCATCGATTGCCTTACTATCGTTTAAGTAAAACATGGCAGTGACCTTGGTTATTGGCTACCTAGACAGCAAGATTGAGACTGCAAATACAAGGAGGGGGGGAGTGGGTTACACAGCGAACACTGGAGTCTTGATTTCATATCTTGTCTGAAGACAAGCGGCAGAACTCAATGGAATGATAAATATCTCATAAAAGACCCAACTGGTCTTGTGAGACATTTGCTGATTAAAAAACCTCAGTCCAGGTTCACTAATTTCTCAACCCTGTCAGAAATCCTCACCTGATGCTCTTTGCCTAAGAATATGTGAGCTGAATAGGAAGGTCTAATGATTTTCAGGCATTTATGAAGAAGCCCTGTGATTGGATCTTCCTTGCAACGGTCAAATCATAGTGTGACAGAAACTGAATTTATCTTCTGTTCCTTTACTAAGTTCAAAGATGGCCAGTTTTATTTTATTTTATTTTATTTTATTTTATTTTATTTTATTTTATTTTTATTAAATGTTTATTTTTGAGAGAGACAGAGTGTGAGCAGGGGAGGGGCAGAGGGAGAGGGAGAGAGAGAATCCTAGACAGGCTGTGTACCATCAGCACAAAGCCCCATTGACCCAAAGTCAAGAGTCAGATGCTTAACTGATTGACCCATCCAGGCACCCCAAGATGGCCATTTTTAAAGTATATGTGTGGGGGCGCCTGGGTGGCACAGTCGGTTAAGCGTCCGACTTCAGCCAGGTCACGATCTTGCGGTCCGTGAGTTCGAGCCCCGCGTCAGGCTCTGGGCTGATGGCTCGGAGCCTGGAGCCTGTTTCCGATTCTGTGTCTCCCTCTCTCTCTGCCCCTCCCCCGTTCATGCTCTGTCTCTCTCTGTCCCAAAAATAAATAAACGTTGAAAAAAAAAATTTAAAGTATATGTGTGGTAACCACAAAAAGTGTGTGTGTGTGTGTGTGTGTGTGTGTGTGTGTGTGTGTAAGAGGAGAGACAGAGAGAGATCTGTCCTAAGTCTTTGTACCTTGGCCTCACATTTATAGAACTTTGCCTCTTCTCTCAAAGTTGATATTACCCTTTCTGGGGAAGAGAAGAATGCCAGGAGAAGGGTATGATCTTTCTGTCCAAATATTTGAAGGATTAATAGGAAAGAGATTTGTTATAGCAAAACGTTGTTATAGCAGCCAAATGGTAGAAACTGGCCTAATATTTGGCAGCGGAACAGAAAATATTTTGCATGAACTTTTGTCAGAACCGTTCAAAGGTGCCGTGGGTTGCTTTGCTAGGTGCCGTGTTCTCTGTGTTGGGGGAAACCAAGTAATTACTTGACAGACATAACACGAGATGGGATTCAAGTAAATCTGGAGCATTAAGGTTTTAAAGTCTCTTTATGCCAGAAACTCTATAAATACTGAAGAAACAGAAAGACAAATATAAAGGCATTTTGAGGCACTTTCCCCATGAAATACAAATATAACATACCAGGAATTACACTAGCATAATCAAATGTTAGTTCTGGTTCTCATTTTGTCAGGTATAAAGCTCTGCGGATACCTTTAAAATTGTTTTTCTAATAAAGCCAGTCAAGCCTGAAATAACTTCTAGCTGCTTTAGCAAAGACTAATAGAGGAAATTACCCTAAAGAGAGGCTAATCAAGCAGACTAAGATGATCCTAGAAGCACATGTCCTTTTCAGACAAGGCTGGTGGGTCCTGTGCTTGTTGCTAAGAGAGGTGCTGATGTTCCTGTTTTTCTAAAGAAAGGTTTGGGCAAACTTATCAGTAGGGGGCATTGGTGTTCTGTCAGCAGGAGAACTTGACTCAGACTAAGTGCACTTGGCGATTCCGAGCACTTTACAATGATCAACAAATCAAAGCAGATCGGAAAGTACTTTCCTCAGAAAAATCCACATAGAAATGTCATCTGTTCTAAATGAAACTTAAGGAAATAGAAGTACAGCATGTACATATTTGGTTTTGCCGAGACAAATGAAAGATGCTGGAGGCCTTAAATAAAATCTTTCTTGAGAGAGGAGAAAAAGATCACAGCAGCTGCAGATTCAGCATTCTCCAAGTGCTAGGAAATGAGAGGGGAGCTGAGTGTGCATCACGGGGGGATCGGTGCCACCGATGCTGCCGGCTCCCGTGTCGCTGTAATGAGAGTGAAACCAAACAGTTCTCTCTGTGTTAGACACTTCCCTAATACAACAAATACTGGTCTGTTTTTCTCTCTTCCCTTCTGCTGGTACGAGCAAAGGCACACAATCATGAAAGGAATTGGGGAAGAAAGGGAAAATACATAGATTTGGAATGCACAGTATAGGAGATAAAGAGCTGCACTCTGTCACTTGGGAACACATATAAGCCCGCCATTAGTCACGGAGAGAGAGATTATTAAACGCCAATAAAAACTAATGCAACATTTCCACATCCACCATGATATAAATGCCAGGTGGCAGATAGAATTACTTATGAATTATTACATCTTATAGAAAATTTTGATATCCCAGCTTTTTTACCCTCTATCCTCAAAAATGATTTTAGAGGTCTATCTTACAAGTTAAAATTCTGGGACTTACAGTTTGAGACCTTAAGGAACAACACAAAGGAAGGATACATCAACACACATATACACACACACATTGATAGGCTTCTCTGATTTGATTCAAGTTTATTTGATGCATAAGAAGCCTGCCTGATTCCCACCTCTTCTTAAGGCTCATCCAGAATTTTACCTTCATTCACTTAACACACACTGATGAAATCCCTCTTAGGTGAGTGTCAAGCATGGGTTAGGTACCACTCTATCAAACCTGCCTTGACCTCTGAGGCCATACTTAACTCTTGGAACAGGAGTTTCTTTAAAAAAAATTTTTTTAAGTTTATTTACTTATTTTGCACGCACACATGAGACAGAGGGGGGGGCGGGGAGAGAGGGAGAGAGACAGTGCACATGTGAGCAGGGGGGAGGGACAGAGAGAGAGGGAGAGAGAGAGAATCCCAAGCAGACTCCTCTCTGTCAGTTCAGAGCCTGATGCAGGGTTCGATCTCATGAACTGAGATCATAACCTGAGCCAAGATCAAGAGTGGACGCTTAACTGACTGAGCCATCCAGGCACCCCTGGAACATGAGTTTCTAGTTGCATTATATTTTTCTCAACTTAATAAACCCTGATAGTCTCCTTCTCCCTGATGCCGCCTACAGTAACAGGAAGGAAAATAGCACTACCCTATTTACAACATTTAAATCAACAGTAAGCAAAGTTCACTTATAAAAGTAGAATATGCTTAGACATATCTGTACAATATGAGTTTAATTACTGTGGTGACATACGACTCTTAACCTTCTCGGAGGTGAGAATTCCCTGAGTCAAGAAAACTTGACTTTTATACTGACATTTTCAAACCAACTGAACAAATTTGGAAGAAAAAGTCATCAGAATTGTTTTGCAATCACAAAGAATTTTGGTTAGACCAAACCAGAAAAAAACATAATCAAATAAGACATCTTAAAAAACAATGTGGAAGGGGGTGGGCAGGTGGGGGTGTTGGGAAAAATGGATGAAAGGCAGTGGGAGGCACAGGCTTCCAGTTATGGAATGAATAAGTCATGGGAATAAAAGGCACAGCAGAGGGAAGATAGTGACATTGTAATAGTGATGTATCAGGACAGATGGTAGCTACTTGTGAGCGTACAACACATCATTATGTTGTAACCTGAAACTAATGTAACATTGTGTCAACTATACCCCCCAAAATAAAAAAGAATTAAAGTTTCTTAGGCAAGTGCATTAGTTTCTTATTGCTGTTGAAATAAATAACTACAAAGGTAGTGGCAACACAAACAAGCAAACAGCAATGTGAAATCCTGTTTGGGGGCAGAAAAAAAAAAAAAACTAAACTAAAACATAAGTCCCAGTTGATAGCGAGGAGACTTTAAGGTTATAGATGGCTCCCCAGCAAACCACTGCCCCTTTCGGCAAGGGTTCTTTGTTGGAGCGCCATTTTCTTTTCCCTTATTCACTCTTCCTGTTCTCCTAACAGTCTGAACACTGAAAGGATAGGGTGTCAGGGTAGTGGCTGTGGGGAGCCATGTAGTGAAAACTTTCCTGAAGAGTGAGCTCTGGCCTAGGAGCTGGATGGTTCAATTCCCTGCTCTGCTGCTAACTCTGTGAACGTGGGCAAATCACCCAGCCTCACCTGGCCTCAGTAAAATGGGGAAAATAATTCCTAACACAACAGAAGAAAGTATCAATGCATGAAGAATAACAGCCTCCTGCCAAGGAAAATTATGGCCGTGGACAGCTAGGTCTCTTCCCCAGCCTTCCTTCTTATTAAGTAGATCCAGAATTAGGTAAACACTAAAAAGGCAGAGAGTATAGCAGAGTTTTTATGGAATATTTACAACAGAGAGTGACTAATTAAAAAAAAAAAAAACTCCCTAAAAAACACGCCTACAAGAGAGTGGTGTTTTGTTTCATGCTGTTCTGAATTACCAGCCTTTGTGTTTGGTGGTGTTGACTTTTAATGGAGCTGGTAAACAGCACCCCACCAAGTGTTTTGAATCAATTAAGAGAGTGAGAAGGTGTAAGGGAAATCAGGATAGGGCCTCATTCCTTCTAAAGACTGGGCTAGAGGATGTGGCTTAGATGGATCTCCTAGTACTGAACCACAGAATTGAGTGGACTTATCTACTCAGTCATATACAGTGCTAGAAAACCACAGTCCTTCCCCACATAGAAGGAACAGATTAGAATACATGTTTCCTGTGGAGTCTGGCTTCCATGGGGAAGAAAGGAGGAAGAAGCTGAGCCATGCATACCTACGTCTTCCAAACTTGCCAGTGAAAACTTGGCACCCCAGGGGAGGGGCACCTGAAGGGGCGGAGAAATGCCAGCGTGGATGTACCTTCCCTAATATCTCTCCACATGAAAGGAAATACCAGGAGTGTGAAATGTCCTTCTGAGAGCATAGGTCACCTCAATCCATTCTTGTTCAGCAGAATGAATTGGATTTTACAATAATGGAATGTATTGTATAAGTAGCAGGACTCTGTATTCATAGCCTGAATGTTCAAATAGACCACATGTCATCACCCTGATGAATACACCCCAGTTTTGTTCTGGAATGGCTTGAAATGAGACATGATATGTCTGGAGTTTCCTTTCCTTTATTAAACCTTTTAATGCATTTAATTTCCAGAGAAGGCTGGATCTTTTCCAGGCGAGGGAGGGGGAGAAGTACGTAGGCATCTGTAATGATCTCTGACAGTGTGACAGGGAGCACTGATTTTTACAACAGTAGCCAAAATTACAGTAATTAGAGAAAATATCCACATCTTTATAAACAGGGTGTTAACTGATTCAAAAGGAACTTAATGAGAACTTACAAGAGGAAGTGTGCTTTTGCCACTGAGTATTAAACATTAATTAAAGTCAGAAGGCAATAGTCAAGTTGCCTCTCTACTTCAGTCAGTTGGCAAGGCACAGAAAGTGGAGAGGTTTCAGAATCTGCTGACTTTGCTGGCTGTGATCCTCCAATGGGGCCTCTAAATTTATGGCCAGTTTTGATGAATTTTAATTCCTGTTAAAGGTTTTGTTCAGATCTTATTGCAGAAACTGAGCGAGGAAAGCTTTCAAATGCTTAGTTAGGCTTCTTCTTCTTCTTTTTTTTTTTATTAAAAAATTTTTTTTTTCAACGTTTATTTATTTTTGGGACAGAGAGAGACACAGCATGAACGGGGGAGGGGCAGAGAGAGAGGGAGACACAGAATCAGAAACAGGATCCAGGCTCTGAGCCATCCGCCCAGAGCCTGACGCGGGGCTCGAACTCACGGACCATGAGATCTTGACCTGGCTGAAGTCGGACGCTTAACCGACTGTGCCACCCAGGCGCCCCTAGGCTTCTTATTTTTAAAAAGTATTTTTAAATACTCTTTTTATTATCAGGATAAGTAGAAGAAGCCATGTATGAAAGAATATGATCCCAGCTATGAAATAAAATATGTATAGAAATATTGGAAGGACATACATCAAACTATTAGCAGTGGATTTCTTTGAATGATTGAACAAAAGATAATTTTTTCTTCTTTTCTGCATTTTATAGGCATTGCTTTTATAAATGGAAAAAATGAGTTTTAACTTCTAAAGGTCTGTTGATTCTCAGGGAAGAGCTAATCAGTGTCCCCCAAATTGACTATCAGGTACTTATAGTACCTGGAAAATAATAAATAAAGATAACATTTAAATCTTACACCTGCACTGTTTTTGACTGAATAATTATAAATATACTTCATCTTCATTTCAATATAAAATTATGCTTAACTAGTGTATTATTGTGGTTTTGATCCAGTATCAAACTTCTGATCCAATAACCAAGAAGACAAACCTCTGGAGGCAGACCTAATCATTTTTTTTCATTCTGAGTTAAGAACTTGCTGATTTTGACAAGACAGTTTATGGAAGTGGCCAGTTTGGTTATCGGAATCTCCTTGGGGGCTGCAGCACAAGACTCTTTACATCGATTTCTATGTAAATGAGACGGTGAGGGGAGGGGAGCAAGCATTCTTCATTTGATTCTTCCGGCTCACATCTTTTGTATTCCTCCCTTGCAAACGTTACTAACTTCCTATTGTGTCTCCCCAGCCAACTAACTCCTGCCAGTCACGGTTTTGCTTACCTTCCCCAATAGTCTGGGAACTCCTTGACTGAGCATGTGTGTGTGTGTGTGTGTGTGTGTGTGTGTGTGTGTGTGTGTGTACACGCTCTCACACAGGTCAGTGCAAAGTGCTGTGAACACACTAGGCATTCTCCTCAAGTTTGCTGAACTGACCAGCGTTGAAAGCAAAGCAGTGACAAAACTGAAAAGCTAGAAACCTCCACCTTTTAAATAACTTTGGGCTCTCCTGTTTTCATTAGGTCAAGTGAAGAATGCACAGATTTTGTGGGGGTTTTTTTCTTTTCACCTTGAAATGAGATTATGTGCAGGCCTGAGCTGCTGAACCACAATTTGTTTTAAAGCTCTTTTGAGGGAAAATGCCCAGGAAAACCACAGCTCAGACTACAGCATACTACACAGATTTACTGACAGTCTCCCACTGGCCTGCATTTGGGCCGGTTCCTGGGAGATGCACTGGAGAGGAAGGTGCAGACCTTACATTTAATGAGCCCGCAGTCTAGCAGGGGAGACAGTCCTGTACACAAATAATTATAATGCAGACGGTCAAGTGCAATTATAGATGCATTTACAAGATACATTGGTAGCCCAGGGGAGGATATGTGGTCAGGAAAGGATCACAGAGCAGACAAAACCTCCACCATACCATAAGCTTTTCCAGGGACAAATCATTAGTTTTGAAGTTGGGCCTTTTTATACACTGAAAAAAATGTTGGTAGGATGCCAGTTGTTAAGGTAAATGTAATACCCACACTTTGATAAAAAAAAATTTAAGACAAATGTAGCAGGCAAAAATCTTGCCTACAAATTAGGGTGTTAAAAAATCCTTTTTATTTTTTAAAAGTTAAAAAAATTAACTGTTTATTCATTTTGAGAGAGAGAGAGAGAGAGAGAGAGAGAGCGAGAGCACTAGCAGGGGAGGGGCAGAGAGAGGGAGAGAGAGAGAAGGAATCCCAACCAGCACAGAGCCAGATGTGGGGCTCGAACTCACAAACTATGAGATCATGACCTGAGCTGAAATCAAGAGTTGGGTGCTTAATTGACTGAGCCACCCAGGCACCCTCCCTTTTATTTTTTTTTTTAAGTCAATTTCTAGCTGAGTTTGAGCCACCATCATACTGGGCCACAAGAAGTTTATTCTGTCATAATTATTGGGACTCTCCTACAGGATCCTAACGGTGCCTCAAAGAGGCCTTCGGGTGTTGTCTTTACTGGGTGGTCCTGAAGCCCTTGGTATCCAGCTCACAGACTTTCTCTGGTTCCAGGGGCTCTGCCGCTTCTGTGCCACAGTCACCGCACAGGCATCTTTGCTAGGGCTCAGAGCCCCAGGGACCTTCTTTGGTGTCCTATGTGGTTGTCACCTCTGAGGTCTTGCCACATCACAGAAGTTCTGCTACCCAGCAGGACATATGTCTCATTAATGGAAAGACCCACCCATTTTGTTCCTCTTCTTTAGTCTTTGGGGAATAGCCTCCTTCTCTCTCTCTGCTGGTCCCCAGGGGCACTCCCATGATCCCCCTGTCCCCAGGTCTCCTAGCATAATCACGTTTTAGGAGTATAAGCTGTCATAAAGGACAGGAAAAGTCCGTAAATTTAGGTAACTTTTGCTGTTTTACCTGACATATATCCCTGTGATTAAAAAGCACACTGAGCCCCTGCCCACGTGTTTGGTGTTGAAATGGAATGGGGGATGTGTGGGAAGAGGGAATAAACACCCACGCATAGGAACAAATTCATATCTCAGTATACTGTTCTGATACATAAGCAACAGTGTTCCAGGAAGTTCACCTTTAGAAGAAGCCACTATGACACCAACCCAGAGTACAAGCAGTTGAACCATCAGGTCAGAGAGTAAGCTGGGGAAAGGAGGTCATAAAAGATGGAAAGCAGCCACGGGCTCTAAGCTCTTAGAGAAGAAACACTGAACTGGGGTTCAGGTTCTAGTTCTCTCACTAAGCTTACCAAATGACCCTGGACAAGTGGCTTTATCTCTCTGGGCCTCAGTTTCTCCAATTCCAAATTAAGTGGTATCGATGGGTTGGTTCTAGGGGTCCTCCAACCACCGATATTTGTATCTGGTTTGGTATAACAGGGGTGGACCTCTCATTTTTACCAAAGCATCTTAATAATCACCAAGCCATCGGCTCTAAAAATTTAACATTTTTAAGTCCCATTGTTCAGCTAGAAGGGTGCAGGGGACAACAGGAGAGTCATGCTGAGTGGGGATATATGAACCCTCCCAAGCCGAATGCAGCATGTAAGATGGGGTGGGACAGATAGCTGTGCCTGAGCGTCTCACTCCCACTGACCACTGTGGGCCCTCCTATATGGCTCAATTTGAGCTATCTCCACTGCATGCTCCTTCATGTTCAGCTGTACAGACAGATTTTGCAATTGGGCTGAGCAGTTCTGGGAATGCGGGGGAGTGTGGGTGAATCCCCGTGTGGTAGTGGTCTGGCTCTTGCTTTGGTTGATCTGTGTGGGACCAGAATGAGCCAATCAGCCCTGCACAGAGAGGTGAGGCATGGCCGACCTTAACTGCATCTGCAGTGCTTTCTATTTTCGGGAGGCTATGCTACGAGAAGTGACAATATATCTCTCCTCAAATGGCCCGTAAGAAACATTAAAGACGTCATGTGCTCTAAAGGAATTGACTTAATGACTCTTTTCACTTAAGGAGGAATTGCTGGTAAAATTCGTTCCTCAAATGACAGGTTCCTGAATAGGGACACATTCAGGCCTGACATGCTAACACAGTTTTTTATATTCACCAATCTTCTCCATGGTGTCTACAAAGACCACCCTAGACCATCTACAGATACTCAGAAAGAACCTACACTGCATTTTCTCCCCCAGGTAAAATTGCCACCAGGATGCCCTCTTCTTTTAAAAAAAAATTTAATGTTTATTTATTTTTGAGGGGGGCAGGACGAGCAGGAGAGGGGCAGAGAGAGAAGGGGACAGAGGATCTAAAGTGGGCTCTGAGTTGACAGTCTGATAAGGGGCTCGAACTCATGAACGGTGAGATCGTGACCTGAGCTGAAGTTGGATGCTTAACCTAACTGAGCCACCCAGACAGCCCCAGTATGCCCTCTTTATAAGGAAGAAAAAAACTCACTTCCTCAAAGACTCGGTGATGGAGGCGTAAACACTAATAGTAACTTTGGGTTCAATGAGCAAGGAAAAAACAATTCAGTCATCAAAAGGAAAACTTGTAATTACATTCCCCACCATAAACTGAAAGGAATGTTCCAAATTCAACAGTAGATGGTATCTTTTTTGGATACGGTCCTGGAACCCTCATGGTTTTTCTAGTGGAACATTTCCCACCTTTGTTAGTGTGTGACTATCAACAACAGCAAAGACATTCACCACCTGACTTGTAAGGAAAATTCTTTGTGCAGAATGTTTCCATTTTACTCAGCTGCTTGCACTGTTAATTGTCAGAGGCCAAAGCACAATGGCAGGTCCTCCTTGGCTCTTCCAGGGAGGTGAGAGGCTTTGCTGTTCCATCTTCTTACGGTGGGGGAGATCCAGGGCGGGAAATTCAGGCCCAGCCATGGATTCCAGCACATTAAGAGTAGGAAACAGGAGAGGGATTCGGATAGGGGTTTCATCTTGAACATAACTTGTTGAAAAGTTTTAAAAATACAATCTAAAAACTGACAACCTGTTTTCTACAAAGACGAAATACTGGTTTGGTTTATTTACATTTAGATATTATATGTCTAGGTCTCACATACATATTCATATGTCGTTTCCTGTTTTTCTTTTTTAAAGTCTTTTTTTAAATGTTTATTTTTGGGTGGGGGGCCCACCCACGTGGGTGGGGGAGGGGCAGAGAGAGAGGAAGACCCAGAATCTGAAGCAGGCTCCTGGCTCTGAGTTGTCAGCACAGAGCCTGACACAGGGCTCTAACTCACAAACTATGAGATCATAACCTGAGCTGAAGTCAGATGCTTAACTGACTGAGTCACCGAGGCACCCCCATGCGTCATTTTCTTTTACTGGACCTTAACTAACTGGGCATTTCATTTTACACCAGAAGTGTGGTGTCATCATTTCCCACAGGACTTTAAGTTACCTCAGAGCACAGCATAGTCTTCCCAATCCGGTCCTCAGAGCATTTTCTAAAACTCCAAATTGGCAAGTTAGGTGGAAAATAGTCTGCAGCCTTCCATGGCCCCACTAGCTGGGATGGACATCCCAAGTCCTAAGGCCCTGTGGCTTTACTGAGAACTTACCGTCATAGGTCTTTGTTGGCTGAGGGAGAAGGGTTCTGCAGAGAGCTAGGCTTCTGACAGAGTCAAATTCAAGGGCTCCTGCTCTAGGCTATCTGCAGAACAAGCCAAATCATGTATGACTGCCGAAACTCTCAGAGACATAGACTGGGGAAATGGCTATTTATGTGTGTGCCTTCCTACCTGTAGGGTATGAATCACAGCAAAGGAGTAAGTTTACAACCCTTCAAAGGTTTCCATGGACTTAGGGTGGCAGGTACGAGGTACATAGAGACTGAGTAAGGGGTGGGTTTGTTTTGATGCATTTTGGTATAGCCAAAAGCCATATTCCTGCCACAGCTGAAAGACATCCACATACTACCCTATCAGGCGAAGAGCACGCACAAATTTTTGCCTAAGTTGGCTTTTCAAGGCAAACACTCTTCCTGTTGGTTCTATTCCAAACTGCAGAGTTTGAATTTTAGCACAGCCCACGCCCGTGTGTATTGGCCTACCGTCTTTCTCTAACAGGAATTCCCTTAGGGCACACCAACCTGGGGGCAGGGCCAAAATACTTTCTATAATGGGACCGTATACACACACCTGCTTGCCCTCTTTCTCAATGCTGCTTCGATCCCCACATCACTGCGAGGCTGCCACGGCTGCTGCTAATTTCTCTGGGGACTTAGTGTCACTGCTTACTGTCACTCACTGCACTTCAGCTGAAGGAACGGCTTCACTATTGCTGGAGATGTTCTTGTTACAGGACGATGCGGAATTTCTAGGCACTGTCTGTACTACTGTGGTGGCTATGGATGTGCACATCACACAAGGGCTCCGTCTTTATTTCATCTTCATTTTTCTTTCTTTCCCTCTTCCAATCATTTTACTCATGGGGAGAAAAGAAAGGCTTTATATTCACTTTCTAGAAACAGTATTGAGTGTACTTCTTGATAAATGGATTCTCAATGAAATATATATTCATTGATTGATCTTCTCCTAGGGGGTTCACTTTTGGTGACACAAAGCACAGGCTCTGGAATTAAAGACATGCCAGCCTGAGTCCATGTTTTGCTTTTTATAGGTGATAGGACTCTGGGCAAGCTACACTACCTCTCCGAGTTCCATTTCCTCATCTTTAAAGTTGGATAATAACGCTTCCTCACAGGGGGGTTGTAGGAAGACAGGATACAGTGTATGTGACTTCCGTGGTATCCAGTAGATGCTCAGAAGCTCTAAGTCCCTTCCCTTTGCACTTGAAGAATTAACTGCTATCCCACTTGCAGTGGCAGCAGTCTGGCACTAGAGTTCCCACGATTGAGGGAGGTTCTGATGGAATGATAGGGGCTGCTTGGGAGGCCTGCCTGTCCAAGAAGCAGTGGTCTGCCCCTCAGTCTGGCTCTGTTTTAGGCTAAGATCTGGTCTGTGGGTGTCGGTTCATCATACTTACCCACTGACTATACCTGGGCACTTGTCAAGGAGTTTCCAGCAACACCAGCTAAAGCAAACAGGTCTGTGGTAAAAACTCTGTGATAGAACAAGGCGGGGGGTGTTAAATGATGAAAACTAACCACTGTAGGAAGCAAGTTAACAGGATTGGGGTGGAAAAATGGTATTTGCCATCATTAGCACCCATTCCCCCCATCTTCTGGGATCATATTCCTAACTTACCTTGAGAAATCACTTCTCCTGAATTTTGTCTCATAATTGGAAGGCTTACCCCACTCATAGTCCAGAGTTTTGCCTTCATCAGCTAAAGTGAATCACACATCCAACCCTCTGGCTTCAATGACTGGTTCACGGATGGGCATATGACTCAGTGATTGTCAAATGGAATATTCTCCGGGGCTTAAGACAGAAAGGAGTTAGTTCTCTCTTTTGTGGGGCTACCACAAAAAAAACCCACCTCTTTTCTTTTTGATGGTGTGAGTGATGGCTCATAATGCTAAATCTGGGGATAAAGTTGGTATTAATACAGGCAGTTGAAAGATGGAGGGGAAAAAGTCCTTGGTGAAAGTCTTTGAACTTCTGGATCAAGCTAGTGCTGAAGCCAGTCATATATCAGACCTTTTCAGTTATGTGAACCAATAAGTTTGAAGTCTGTTTTGTAAAGCTTCAAATAGAGACCCAGTATACTTGGGGAAAAGAAAATCCTGTGAATCTAATTAGTTTCAAAGGTAAATTACTTTCCATTTCGCTAGAAGACAAAATTGTTGGAGGATTTGTGTTCTGCAAGATATTGGCACTTTAATCATGTAATGACAGCTGAACTGATGTAGGTCTTTGATGTTTTTTTTTTGCTATTTTACTGTTACTTTGTTGCTCCATGTGCAATATGGATATTGTTATGAGCTGAAGTTTTTTTTTTTTTTTGTCTTCTTCAAATTCATATGTTGGAATCCCAACCCCCAGTATAATGATATTAGGAGGTGAGGGCTTCAGGAGGTAATTAGGTCATGAGGGTGGAGGCCTGATGAATGGGATTAGTGCCTTTAGAAAAGAGACCCCAGGGGGCACCTGGATGGCTCAGTTGGTTAAGCTCTTGGTTTTGGCTCAGGTCATGAATTCACAGTTTGTGAGTTCAGGTCATGATCTAGTGGTTAGTGAGTTTGAGCCCTGCATTTGTGCTGTCAGCACAGAGCCTGCTTGAAATTCTCTCTCTCTCTCTGCTCCTCCCTCTCTTTCTTTCTCTCAAAATAAAAAATAAAATTAAAAAAAAAAAATAAAAAAGAAAAGAGATCCCAGAGAGCTCTTTTGCTCTTTCTGCCATGTGAAGACACAGGGAGAAGACAGGCCATCATCTATGAACCAGAAGTGGTCCCCCACCAGACACTGAATCTGTTAGTGCTTTGAACTTCCCACACCACAGAACTGTGAGAAATAAATATTTGTTGCTTAAGACACCAAATCTATGGTATTTTTATCAGAGCAGCCTGAACACATATATAGTTAAATAATACTCTAGTTTATCAAAAAGTAGAAACGAAGATGAGTTGTAGTCAGAGAAATCTAGGTTCAAATCTAGATATTACCACTTATTAGCTGTGTGACATTTGGCCAACAGAACCTCAATTTTCTCACCTGAAAGATGGGTTTAATCATAGCTCCCTTTTAAATTTGAGGTGATGAAAAGCAATATATTTAAATCATTGTATGCATTTAAATGGGCTTTTTTACATAAAAGTAATTAGGAGGTCCTTTCGAAGTGTCATCTAGAAGAGTAGTTCTTAACTGGGAGTGACTTTGCCCCCCCAGTGGACATTTGACAATGCTGGAAACATTTCGGGTTGTCACAACTGGAGGGAAAGTGCTGCTGGCCTTTAGTGGGTAGAGGCCAAGGATAATCCTCAAAATCTTATGTTCACAGCATGACACTCACAACAAAGAATCATCCAAAATGTCACTGGTACCGAGCTTAAGAAACACAGATCTGCAATCCCTATCAAAATAACACCAGCATTCTTCACAGAGCTAGAACAAACAATCCTAAAATTTGTATGGAACCAGAAAAGACTCTGAAGAGCCAAAGCAATCTTGAAAAGAAAATCGAAGCTGGAGGCATCACAATCCCTGACTTCAAGATGTATTACAAAGCTGTAATCATCAAGACAGTAAGGTACTGGCACAAAAACAGACACTCAGATCAATGGAACAGAATAAAGAACTCAGAAATGGACCCACAAACTATGGCCAACTAATCTTTGACAAAGCGGGAAAGAATATCCAATGGCATAAAGAGAGTCTCTTCAGCAAATGATGCTGGGAAAACTGGACCACTTTCTTACACCATACACAAAAATAAACTCAAAATGCATGAAAGACCTCAATGTAAGACAGGAAGCCATCAAAATTCTTGAGGAGAAAGCAGGCAAAAACCTCTTTGATCTTGGCCACAGCAACTTCTTACTCAACACTTCTCCAGAGGGAAGGGAAACAAAAGCAAAAATGAACTTTTGGAACCTCATCAAAATAAAAAGCTTCTGTACAGTGAATGAAACAATCAGCAAAACTAAAAGGCAACCAACAGAATGGGAGAAGATATTTGCAAATGACATATCAGATAAAGGGTTAGTATCCAAAATCTATAAAGAACTACCAAAATCAACACCCAAAAAAACAAATAATCCAGTGAAGAAATGGGCAAAAGACATGAACAGACACTTCTCCAAAGAAGACATCCAGATGGCCAAACCGACACATGAAAAAATGCTCAACATCACTCATCATCACGGAAATATGAATCAAAACCACAATGAGATACCACCTCACACCTGTCAGAATGGCTAACATTAACAACTCAGGCAACAACAGACATTGGTGAGGATACAGAGAAAGAGGCTCTCTTTTGCATTGTTGGTGGGAATGCAAGCTGGTGCAGCAACTCTGGAAAATAGTATGGAGGTTCCTCAAAAAACTAGAAATAGAACTACCCTATGACCCATCAATTGCACTACTAGGTATTTATCCAAGGGATACAGGTGTGCTGTTTCAAAGGGGCACATGCACCCCAGTGTTGATAGCAGTACTATCAACAATAGTCAAAGTATGGAAAGAGCCCAAACGTCCATCGACAGATGAATGGATAAAGAAGATTGTGTGGATAATACACAATGGAGCATTACTCAGCAATCAAAAAGAACGAAATCTTGCCATTTGCAACTACATGGATGGAACTAGAGGGTATTATGCTAAGCAAAATTAGTCAGAGAAAGGCAAATACCGTATGACTTCACTCACATGGAACTTAAAAGAGACAAAACAGATGAACATAAGGGAAGGGAAGCAAAAATAATATAAAAACAGGGAGGGGGACAAAACATAAGAGACTCTTTAATATGGAGAACTGAGGGTTACTGAAGGGGTTTTGGGAGGGGGGATGGTCTAGATGGGTAAGGGGCATTAAGGGATCTACTCCTGAAATCATTGTTGCACTATATGCTAACTAACTTGGATCTAAATTAAAAAAAAAAAAAAGAAACACAGATCTAGGGTCTATTGGCATGTTAGTGGAGTGCTGAAACTGGATGATTTCTGCAAAAACACTAAGGGAAAATGAAGAAGGCAAAATAAGAAATGAGTGAGCACACAAGATGGCACCAAGAGAAAAATCAGAGAGATTCTCTGTCCCTCCACCAAAGCTTGGGGTCTTCATCCTGAGACACATGCATTTTAGAGTAAGAGAGAGAGAAGAGCCCAGCTGAGGAACGTTGAGATTAGGGAGCACTGGAGAGTGCAAATCTGAGTGTCCAGTTAGGGGCCCAGCTGCAGGAACTGAACTAATGTATCCTGCTGGGTACAGGGCGTGACACAGCTCTGGCCCGGAGCACTCTCTGCATCTGTAAGTACTAGGAGGCAAAGCACCATCAAAATGTTGAGAACTTGGAGGCAAGGAGGAGTAGGACGTCTTGATTTCATTAACCAACTACTGATCTCCTTCAGGTTTTTTTTGGGGTGTTTTTGGTTTTTTTGTTTTTTTTTACCGCTCTTCTACTCCTATCTATTCTATCCTTCCCTACTCGGCTCTATTCCATTCTGTGTGTGCAGATGCTGAGGGCGTTTTGCAAGTCCTGGCATGGTTAGGAAACAGAACACTGCCTCTTTCAGTCCAACAGATAATCCCAAGTGTAACACAGAGAGAAGAGGTGGGATGATCCTACAAGTCATAATCTGGTTTCCGTGGCAGTGAGAAGCATCAGGAGGCTGCAGAACATGTCCAGGGTTCTGCATTTAGTGTTTCTTTTCTCACAAACCTTCTTGGCACCAAAGGGCTAAAATAAATTCAGTGCTGTGCACCCAACCTGCCAGCGCTGGGGCAGAGTTGTTGAGACTAACCCAACTGGGAATCCTTACCCTCCAGCTACACGGTGTCCAGGAGCCCTGTTCATCTACAGTGAGAGGTAAAGACAAGGACAAGGACAAGGACCAGGCCCGAACAGCAAAGCTTCCTGGCAATCACGCTGATGATGTAGCTTCTCCTCCCCTTTTACCACGGGGAGGAAGCTGGGTGAGGGCGAGTGTTCACTACATGACCAGTTTAATAACCACCCTTTCCTCTGTCATGCTGCTGACTTAATCAACCTCCCTAAAAGACACAGAGATGTGTGTGAATTTGTGTGAGTGTATCTGGTGGCAGCTTTAATTATCGCCGCTCATTACCCTTCTCTGTGCTCACTCTAATTGTCTTTTTGGCTTTGCTTAGCAACTTATGTTAAGGCATTTCAGCAATTCTTTTCTCTTTTCTATTGGTGAGATCTTTAAAATAGTCTTTTTATTATCCCGGCTTTAATAGTTCTAGTTTGCTACCTGCTGAGATTGGTAATCATTACACTTTAAAAGACAGCTGTTGAAAGTTTCTTTAACTGCACAAATAACATCATAGCAACTGAACTAAAAATGAAATAAACTGTTTTAATTTCCCATCCTTTGCTAATACTAATAATACTACTGTTAATAAATAGGTAACATTTAAAAGCTTATCATGTGTTGCATAGGGGCACTTGTACCCCAATGTTTATAGCAGCACTCTCAACAATAGCCAAATTATGGAAAGAGCCTAAATGGCCATCAACTGATGAATGGATAAAGAAATTGTGGTTTATATACACAATGGAGTACTACATGGCAATGAGAAGGAATGCAATATGGCCCTTTGTAGCAACGTGGATGGAACTGGAGAGTGTGATGCTAAGTGAAATAAGCCATACAGAGAAAGACAGATACCATATGTTTTCACTCTTAGGTGGATCCTGAGAAACTTAACAGAAACCCATGGGGGAGGGAAAGGAAAAAAAAAAAAAAAGAGGTTGGAGTGGTAGAGAGCCAAAGCATAAGAGACTCTTAAAAACTGAGAACAAACTGAGGGTTGATGGGGGGTGGGAGGGAGGGGAGGGTGGGTGATTGGTATTGAGGAGGGCACCTTTTGGGATGAGCACTGGGTGTTGTATGGAAACCAATTTGACAATAAACTTCATATATTGAAAAAAAATAAAAAATAAAAGCTTATCATGTGCAAAGCATTGTGCTACAGTGTATGTATTTTTTCATTTATATCTCACAACACCCTTATGAGATAACAGAATAATGTTACTTATATCTGCTTTGTAGAAGGAAATGGGAGTCTTAGAGAGGTTAAGCCACTTGCTCACCGTCATGCCAACAGGCCAGGGCCAGGACTCCAGCTCAGGCTTCGACTGACGCCGGAGCTGGAACTCAAAAAAGCATGTTCCAATGCTTCTTTGGTTCCTTCCAGTATTTACCCTTATGCATGCATAATTTTTACATTTCTGCAAACATAGCACCGACAGACCTTATCTGCTGTTTCACTTAGCAGAATGCTAAAAACACTTCCGCAGTTATTATAGCATAGCCACAAAAGAGATGACTTTTATTGATGGTATATTCTTTCGTAAAATGGATAGATCATAGTTGACTTGAGCGTACTTCCAATGTAGCACGTTTATATAATTTTCAGTTTCTCATCTAACAATAAATCTCTAGTGAACATCTTCATGCATGTAGCATTTTCTAATTTTGACCTATTTCTTGGGATACATTTCTAGGAAAGAAGATATTGATTCAAAGGGGAGATGCTGTTTTATAATTCTTCAAACATATTCTTCAAAAAGTTTTCTGAGTTATGCCCCTGTGAATGCTTGTTGAAACTACCAGGTTTACCATGATTTCATCAGTATGGAAGTTCATCATTATTTCAAGTTTGTATTAATTCAACGCTTGCTTTCTTTGAAAATTATTGAGGTAGGGCACTTATTTGTATATAGTTCTTTTTATCAGTTTCTATAAACTTTCTATATGGTACAGACAAGGGCAAACTAAGGCTCATGGGCCAAATGTGGCCCACTGCCTGTTTTTATAGTTTGATTCAAACACAACCAAGTTCATTCATTCATTTATGTACTGTGTATGGCTGCTTTTATGCTACAACTGGAGAGATGAGTAGATTCAACGGAGATTGTGTGGCCCACAAATAGAACTGGCTACATAATTTGCAGAGTCCAGTAAAAAAAAAAATGTGGGGCACCTTGTTAAACAATGACTAAGAATTTCAAGATGGCAACACCAGAGCATGGAACCAAGTGAAACTCACATGTCCATGATGCTAGTGTGGCCCACACAGCCTAAAACAGCTATTATCTAGTCCTTTGCTTACCCCTGGTATACATATTAATCCCAAACCTGCCCAAATACGTTTAAATATTTTTCCTTGCCTGTAATTCTTTTTTCTAAAAAAAAAATGCCATTTATGTCAAAATGCTGATATTTGTTTTTATGTGTGATAGGATCTTTAGTTTCCTTCAACAATCACTGATGCAAAGATCACATACATAGTTAAATCTATTTTTAACTAGTTCCTTTCAATGATAGGATTTCTTCTATTTAAAACTTTTTTTAATGTTTACTTATTTTTGAGAGAGACAGAGAGAGAGCAGGAGTGGGGAAGGGGCAGAGAGAGACAGGGAGACCCAGAATCCAAAGCAGGCTCCAGGCTCCGAGCTGTCAGCACATAGCCCAATGTGGGGCTCGAACTCCCTAACTGCAAGATCATGACCTGAGCCAAAGTCAGACACTTTACCAACTGAGCCACCCAGGAGCCCCTCTGCTTCTTTTCAAAACATTAATTTGTCTTCTTGAAAGTTTATTTTTATGAATGAATTTTGGAATAACTTCTGTCAAAAAAAAATTCTTGTCAGATTTTGACGGGAATTGATCTAGTGCTACAACATTTTAAAAAAATTTAATTTTTATATTACAGAAGGAGAGAGAGAGAGAGAGAGAGCAGGAGAGGGGTAGAGGGAGAGAGAATCTTAAGCAGGCTCCACACTCAGTGCAGAGCCCAACACGGGCCAATCCCACAAGGCTGGGATCATGACCTGAGCCGAAATTGAGAGTCAGCCGTTCAAGCAACGGAACCACCCAGGAGCCTCACTAGTCCTGCAACTGAACTCCCAGTCCTGGTCACCCTTCTGCTTCAAACTTCTCAAATTTCCAGCTCCAGTTTGTAAGTCGATCTCTACTAAGTAAAATTCCCAAATTTTCTACTTTGCTTACTTGTCATAAACACCTCCCAGGTTTATTCCCAAGTATTCTACAAGTGTCTTGCTCTAAAATAGGATCTCTTTATTATTAAATGACTATTTCTGGATACTAGTTTTTATTTCAAACAACTTTACTAAAACTGATGATTTGAGTGGCGATTGGCTGGTTTCTTTAGCTCGTCAAGCCATAAGGTCATATAATTTGTAGATTCTTCCCAATGTTTATTTTATTAAAACATTTTTCATCTATTTTTTAATTCAAGTACAATCAACATACAGTGCTATATGGCTTTCTGGCATACAACATAGTGACCTTATAACTTCACACATTACTCCATGCTCATCACGGTAAGTGTACTCACAATCCTTGCCACCCATTTCGCCCGATATTTATCTTATTTCTCTTCAGTCTTAACAACACAGGCTTGGACTTCCAATTAATCTTAATAAGTAATGTTTGTAGAATTAAAATGTAAAATATTTCTCAGTTAAAAAGTTCTTGACTTTGAATATTTACCATTTTAAGTTAAAAATAACAACTTGAGGGGGGTGCCAGAGTGGCTGAGTCAGTTAAGTGTCAGACTCTTGATTTCAGCTCAGGTCATGATGTCACAGTTCGTGAGTTTGAGCCCCACATCATGCTCTGCACTGACAGTGTGGAGCCTGCTTGGGATTCTCTCTCTCCCTGTCTCTGTTCCTCCCCTGTTTGTGTTCTCTCTCTCAAAATAGATATAAATAAATAAATAAATAAATAAACAAACAAACAAACGAACAACTTGAAATGATCCTCTATATGAAAAATTTAAGCTACAGATTTTTTTTTAAGTTTATTTATTTTTTTTTTCTTTTCTTTCTTTTTTTTTTTTTTTTTTTTTTTTTAAATTTTTTTTTCAACGTTTATTTATCCTTGGGACAGAGAGAGACAGAGCATGAACGGGGGAGGGGCAGAGAGAGAGGGAGACACAGAATCGGAAACAGGCTCCAGGCTCTGAGCCATCAGCCCAGAGCCTGACGCGGGGCTCGAACTCCCGGACCGCGAGATCGTGACCTGGCTGAAGTCGGACGCCTAACCGACTGCGCCACCCAGGCGCCCCTAAGTTTATTTATTTTGAGAGAGAGAGAGAGAGAGAGAGAGAGAACATGTGGATGAGCAGGGGAGAGACAGAAAGAAAGAGAAAGATAGAATCCCAAGCAGTGGGAGAGCCTGACATAGGGCTTGAACTCACAGACTGGACTGTGAGATCATGACCTGAGCCAAAATCAGGAGTCAGATGTTCAACTGACAGAGATACCCAGGCGCCCCCAGACCTTTTTTTAAAGTTGTTATTACTGTTTTTTTTAAATTTTTTTTAAAGTTTATTTATTTTTTGAGAGACAGAGCATGAGCAGGGGAAGGGCAGAGAGAGGGAGACACAGAATCTGAAGCAGGCTCCAGACTCTGAGCTGTCGGCACAGAGCCCGATGCGACACTCGATCTCATGAACTGTGAGATCTTGACCTGAGCTGAAGTCAGACACTCAAATGACTGAGCCACCCAGGTGCCCCAAAGCTGTTGCTACTGTCTTTATTTTTATCACACAGTGTGTGTATAAATGTGCATGCATATGTGTACATACGTACACATACATATGCACATATACACACGTACACATACCTATGCACATATACATACATACAATAGACCTCTAAAAAATGAATGTGACATGGCAAAGTGCTGACGTGCCAGCTAGGTCAGGATGTGTTAGCAATGCAATGATGTGCTTAAGCTCCTTGAAGTACAAGGAGTTATTCAGAAGCCATCAAGGGTAAAAAAGTACCTTTGTAGCAGGTCAAATTGTAATTTCCTCCAGCATCCCTCCAGAATAACATGATTGATTCTTGAATGGAGTTGAACAAAAATATTTCTGACCTAATCTTTACTCCTTCAACGATGGCAATCCCTAAACCCCTCTTTACCAGGATCTGTGTTGTCACCTCATCCATCTCTTCACAGATTTTTCTGGAGGCCTCACGGGGCAGTCAAGAGTGACTGAGCTGCACATTCTCTTCTCAGACCAAAACTGCAGGCAAATATTTCTTTCCAAACTGACCCGCATTTCTGGTTCTCTCCATGAATATATGGACTCACAGAAGTTTGGAGAAAGACATACAATGCTGATGAAATACATTATTTAGTCAAAGTATCACACACTTTTTTTCTGCCAGTATTTAACCTCCTGTGCATACCATTAAAACAGCGGTACATTTGTGTATGAGGAGCTCATGACTACACTAACTCTCCTTCCTTTTTCAGTGTGTTTCCTTTTTTAGGGACAAGGCATTATTAGACTCAGAATCTGATTGGGAGAAGAGCAGTGGAAGGTTGTGAAAATGAATTGCAACCAAAACAGCTTAAGGTAAAAATGGATATAGAACATTTTTTTTTGATAAAGAACATTCTATATACAAAATGCTAAGTAGTATTTCCCCAAGCTTCAGGAGAATATAGATTTTCCCATGGTTGCTTCAGATAATGAACAGGAAAGCACACTGTAATCATGTCTGAACCATGACTTTTAATTTATAAAGTTGACATTGATAAGTGTTAGGAAGATAGTATCTGTTTATAAATTTTAGGTTCCTGTGCATTTACTATTTGAATATTAACTTTAAAATTGCTACAACGTATATATAACAGAGGGGAGGTGGGGGGGGTGGGTGAAATACAAGATAGGGATTAAGAGTACACTTATCATAGTAAGCACTGAGTAATGTATAGAATTGTTGAATCAGTATATTGTACACCTGAAACTGATATAACACTGCATGTTAACTACACTGGAATTAAAATGAAATGAAATGAAAAAAAATTTCTACACTGTATACAGATTGTCAAACACATGCCTTATTTTAAATTTCCTATAGTGCTTATTAAAAGCACTTGTAAGGGGTGCCTCGGAGGCAGTTAAGCGTCTGACTTCAGCTCAGTCCATGACTTCACAGTTCGTGAGTTCGAGCTCCACGTGGGGCTCTGTGATGACAGTTCAGAGCCCGGAGCCTCCTTCACATTCTGTGTCTCCTTGTCTCTCTGCCCCTCCCCCTGCTCACACTCTGTCTCTGTCTCTGTCTCTCTCTCTCTCAAAAATAAACATTAAAAAATTTTTTTAAAAGCATTTGTAAGAATTATATCTTTCTCTGAGTGCTAACTCAAAATATTTTATGGATTTTTGGTATTCCAACAAGCTCCTGATTTATTAACTAGCATTATTAATACATTTACAGGTTAGAAGAGGTATAAAAGTGGCTAAACCATTATAGAAATTCTGACAAACTGTAGGAAAAAATGGCAAGTTAGCCTTCAGGAGTGATCAAGTAGACCATGAAAGGAAATACCCACTGTGACAAAGATGGACAGAGAACACAGAAGACTGAGAATAATGATTGGAGAAAAGAGAAACATCCTAAGAAATCTAATAGCACTCTCAGGTATAAATACCTAACAAGTTGTTATCAGGAAGGAAGAGAGTTACGGGGAAACATGCATTACACCGGACAAGACCATAATGCACTTGTAATCAGTCCTTATCACGCACATCTCTCATTCATCCTGCTACAGATAGGTCATTCGTATTCGAAGAAGACAGTTTCCTATGTTTGTACTTCAAATGATCCCTGATAACTCAAAGAAATATACCTTTGACAATATTTGCATATGCAATCTGAAACCTGTCATTATATTCTGATACTAGTATATGGCTCTCTTAAGAGTTTGATCACTGTACTCATTAATTGTTGAAACTGAGAAGAATGGGGTTGGTAATTACATTTATTCTAAAATAAAATACACAAACATTTTAATAACTATTATTACGCTTTCCTGGATTTACCTATATTACTCTGAGTATAGTTGGTATTCTGAATTATCACCATTTAGATTATAGGAAATACAGGAGGTATCTCAAAGGCGGTAGAATGTAAGAGCTAAGGGCAAAGGATATAGAGTTAGACTTGAATTTGAACCCTAGCTGTGTAATCTTGGGTAAGTTAATTCACTTCTCTGTGTTTTGGTTTCTTCATCTGTAAAATGGGGCTGATAATATCTACCTCATAGGCTTGTCACAAGGATTAAAACAATTTAACTATGTAAAGCACTTAGCACAGTTCCTGGCATGCAATAAATATTCAATATTTAATAGAATAATATCTACCTCATGTATTTACCCACCTATCCGTCCACCCCCACTCCCTCCCTATTGGTTTTGTTTCTCTAGGGAACCGTAAGGCACCTTTTCAGTTTAGATTCTAAGGTGACTCTTTCTGTCCAAAAGACTAAAATCCTTCAGCATATGAACCCGTGAGGAGCTGAAGTCAGAGAGGGACAGAAGTGCTCCATCAGCAAGCCACGCCCAGGGTTAAGGAGGAGGGTATAACTAGCACAGTCTCGATGTTTTATCTGGAGTGGGTATGCCAAATAAGCAATCCACTCACAGAATATTCTCTAGCCAAAGGCCACCAGAAACACACCTGTAGTTGAACATGCTGGGTCTGTTGCCTGTCGCAGAGAGGAAGAATGCACAGCAATGGGGAACTGTGGGGTGTCTCAGGAAAAGGGTTTGAGCAAGGGCTTGTAGGACTGGGGCTTTGATTGAGTGATTTGAGGAGTGTCTGAGGAAGCAGGCTTCTCTCTGGAGTGGGTACTTTCAGAAAGCACAGGAAGGGTTATGATGGTCTCAATAAAGCTCATCTAAGGGCAGGGCAGAGCGGAGAGAGACTGAAGTTGTAATCGGCAAAGAAACAGCAATCCCTCTTAGCTGAAAGAGGGGATATTTGGGATTTTGTGGCTTGGACAAAGTTCATGTGTTACCTGTGTTTAGATGTGATTTCAGAGTGGTCTTGTTTTTGCCTCAATCCATAATAGCCACAGAATGGCCTTGCCTGATGTTGATGTCCTGTGAAACTGTGTGTGTTCAACGGGAGAACACCAAGGCCTAGCTGACCGTACTGTGCTAGCTCCTGGGAGTCAGGGCGCTTTCTCCTTCTGTCTTAATGAAGCTCATTTCTGGCTGAGTGGGTGACCCCTTGTGAAATCTCCAGTCCTATCTTTTCGATTATTATTCTCAGCAGCAACATCAGAATTCTGAAATTAACCAGGGGCTCATAAAGTCATAATTATAATTATAGCATGAGTATCAAATTTAATTAAGATTAAAAATGGAGGGATGCCTAACTTCCACTGTGAAGATGAAGAAGAAAATTGCATTCTTCTTCGAAATTCTAGGTTTTAAATGCCTTTCTGTTTTTTACAAACAAAAATGACCAACAGCAATGGGTAAATTTCATAACAATAATACGATACAAGGTTAATGTGGGGAAAAACTGATGAGAGATTATAAATCCTTGTATACTTAAAACCCATTATAAAGAACAGGAGGAGAAAAAGAAGGCAAGTTCAGCCCCCTGCAAAGGGCTCCGGAGAGAAGGGTTGGGGGGTGGGGTTCACAGACTGTCTGTTCCTAACCACTGGTTATTTTCTACACAAACCCCACCGAGCCCAGGGAACTCCTGTGCCCCTGGATTAAGGAGCTAGAGGCCTCTGAGCAGCTGGTGTCATTATCTACACATGTCTGTATCTTTTCCCAGATGATCCCCTTAGCGCTCTGAAGAAGTAGTGCGGGCAGGTTCCATGAATTTCTGTGAGGTGCACACAATTCGTAGCTTCTCCCCCCAAGCAAGTGGCACTTCTGCCTGTGCAGAATGCTGCTGTATGCTTCACTGCAGCACTAACCATTGTTTATGGTGTTAGCAAAGCATAGCTAATGATCACAACTCAGAACAATTATCAGGACATAGCAAATGTACATAACATTTGGTTGTTTAATTCTAAAAACCATTCTACATCCAAAGGAAACTCCAGAGGTTATGGCACGAATCCATATACTTCCAGGAAGTACCACTCATTCTTCACATCTAAGGCTCCGTTATTCCTGGCCTCATACCTGGGTTAACAATCACAGCACAATCAAACTGTCCGCAGGAATCAGTGTTAATCTTGAAGACAGAGCAAGTGATTAGATCAGCAAGGCCATGATCCAGAATAGAATTGATGTTCTATTTTTAAAACTTCTCACTGGTAAAACAATCACATTTGTAGAAATTCCTTAGAGGGACTATCTCAGTAGCTGAAAGATGGACAAATCTGGAACGGTCAGATTCCTTTATATTCATTTGATGTGGAAATCAAGACAACTGCACTGTCAACTGCTCACAGTATGTTGCTGATTTTACCTATGTGTCTTTATAATTTGGACCAAACCTATGTCCTTCATTGTCAATTGTTTGATCTTATCTTTCCAATCAACAGACAATGGAAAGGAGATTGTGTAAAGGGAAGCAGCAGCAGATTATTGGGCTGTGGAGGTGCTTGCTGGTGGACAGAATATGCCCAAGAAATCTGAGAAAGAAGCCTAAACAGAGAGATAAATAACAGGTATTTCTTCCACTCCACAATAACCTTAAAAATTCATCTTGTCTATCACATATTCTGCTGAGACACCCACAAAGCACACATATCTACCAGACAGGAAAAACTCACAGAGGAAAAAAGTCTGACTCTTTGAACCTCATGCCTTAGCTTATTTGTTTAGCTTCAGAGGAAGCTTTGTAAAGAAACTCACAATACAGTTGTTGTAAATGAAATGCAGAATATGGGCTCTCAAACTTTTATGTACCAGAATCACCTGAGGGCTTGCTAAACACTGATCACAAGGCCCACCCCCTAGATTTTCTGACTCATTATATCTGGAGTGGGAGTTGTAAATTTGCATTTCTAATAGGTTCCAACGTGATGCTGACGCTATAGGCTGGAGACTTACCTTTGAGAACCATAAGCCTAGTTATTACTTTCTAAGCTAAGGGCAGCCTCTTCCCTGGTCCAAGGTTCTCACAGGTACGCTCAATAAATGAGAAAAACAAGGCAAAAAGAGACTAAATGGCATAATGGCATGCCCAACTTGGATGTTCCCTTTTTATTTATTTATTTTTAACTTCGCCAAAGCGGGAGCTGCTAAAGGGAGTGGTAGTGGTCAGAGAGATCCATCATTGTAAATGTGAAAGCCAAATTACAGTTTACAACTAATTAGAATTTGTGGGGGTCTTTTAGAAAACCACTCCGAAGGAGTCATTAGAAATGTTCTATATCCTTTTTCTGACTGTGGTGGAAAAATACTTAATGGAATTACCTTTACAAATGTATTAATTTATTCTACCCCGAGGATTTTATATCCAGTGATTTGGCAAAACTAATCTGAACTAATAACAGACACGCATTTACTGAGACTAAGCAAATTTTCCAGTAGAGAGATACTTAGCCACTTGGAACAAATGAAGTTGAGGTATAAAGATGAAAGAATAGCTGTAATGTCCAAAAGAGGTACTGTTTACAGAGAGAGCAGCACAGATTGACTAAAATGCAAAGCAGAAAGGCGTGCTGACAGAGAAAACCATCACAAAGGGGGTAGAAAGCCCAGTACTACCACTACCAAGAAATGTTCAACCACTGCCAGATGCGCAGGCTCAAGGGGCATTCTCCACACATGTGTCTCTTAAGGAAGCCTGAGTGCCGGCCGCACCTTCTCTGAGTCCCTGGTTCTCTTTGGTGGAGTCAGGCAGACAATGACTGCCTGTTCATTTCCATCCTGTTGGCCCTTTTAAAATCCTAAATTGATTCCACAGACCAGAGTTGGAATCTTGCAGCTTGCAGGGACCGATGTAAGTAAGTGAAATTGGAAGAACATAAGGTAATAAGTAGTCAACAGAGCTTGGTAACCAAAAACTCCACGCTCTATTTAAAGGGGAAGCTGTCTCCCAGCTCCAGGAGATTGATGCATTATGGGATGTGATCCCAGTATCACCAAATCTGTGGGGAAATAGGTTCTACTTACATGAATGGGTTAGAAAAAAGCTTAGGGTGGAAAACTGCCACCACGGGGCGAAAACGCCCGAGGTTAGCTAGCCATATATGGTAATGGAATCACGAGTAACTTGTTATATCACCTGCAGGAAATTACTTTCCATATGGCACCAATGTACCTTGATCACAAACTCCGCTTGCTCCCGAGACCCTTTGCTTCTTACACACACGAGTTAATGATTACTGTCTGATTGTTTTCTCCGTGTTCACATATGTAAGATCTTGTTTTCTTCACATTCACCTCAATAAATACGGAGATGAAACCCCTGTTCTGGGCTCTTGTCTCCTCCTGGACGTTAGCCTCTCTCCTGTTCAATTCTGTATCCTCTCTCTTGCTGGACAAGAGAGAACTCCAGACTCATAGTCTGCGACACAGATCTTCCAATTTTTCAAGAGGTATCAGAACTTGGATTTTCATGTAAAGTTTCTTGACTGTTAACATAGTGTGTGACCCAAACAAAATATGTTTGTAGGTAGAACAGGGCCATTAGCCTTCTAATCTGGGACCTCTCCTTAGGCTTCAGTAAGTCCTTCCCTGGTCCTCACTCTTTTCCTAGTTCTCTCACTGCTTACTTCTTGATATGTATTTTGGCTCCCAGCCCCCCGCCCCCCAGCCTTTGAAGTACTCCTTCCGTTTTCAAACTCACAGGCTCAGAATTTTTCTTCTAATTCCTGAAGGATAAGCCAGATTCATCATGGTTTCTTCAGGAATTCTTTGATTACTTCATATGCTAAAATAGAGTCCATTTGTGATGAATTGCCATTGGTGGTGAGTGGTAGTGGCCTCATGTCACATAGGCTGAAGCTGGCACAAGGTTCTACCCTCCCCCCGAAATTTACCCTCACTTTCTCCTCACCTCCCATCATTCCATCTCAGGCCTCTGGAAAAACACTTTGAAAATGCAGTGCGGGTTCCAAGAAAAGCACTCTACCCAACTGTTCAGAGTATGAAGACTGTCACAACACAGCTGGCAGAAACCACATCACTGGAAAAAACCTGAATCAAAGAATTAGAGGGTATGAAGACAGCTCTCTTCAATTCCCAATTCAGGTACTGATAAAGGACAGAGGGAAGCCCTTGTAATAATCCTGCAGGTCAGTATGGTCCAATGCTTCTAGTTCCTTCTCTGTTCCATTCTTCTTCATTTCTTGTAAGAGGAGCAAGTGAGAGGAAGGGAAGGGGGTCGGATATTTAGATTTTTCTTGAGAGTTTAATCATTCACTGAACCAATATTTATTACCTTGTATTTGTTATACATGGAGGTTATAGTCAATTGAGACATAATAAAAAAAGCAAACAAAAAATTAAGATAATTATAGATTATAAAAAGTATAACTTTGCAAATAATTGAGAAAAAGTAAATAATCACAGAGGAAAAATATCTTAGCACGCATGCATTTGTTGCCTGTCCATACTTCTGACCTAGGTAGAGGTGATGTCCCTTTTGGAGGGATTCGAATGGGGAGGGGCTATGTTCACTCTAAGTCCTGGGTAGGCAATGTAGGGGTTGCTATGGTGGTCCACTTTATGCCTTTACTGAGGATGTCAAATCCTAAGTTACTATAGACCTGGTGATGCTAGGACCCTCTTCTTCCCAAGTGAGCTCCTGGAGCAGCTCTGAGTTCTTAGAGGAAAGGGTAGCTCCAGGTATTAGTGGTAGTCACAGGGGAAATATAATTAGCCCATATACAGTTAGACATATACCAGTTTAGCAGGAAAACCTGGGTGTCATAGCTGGAGGTGGAATCAGTGTTCATATTCAATCCCTTTATTATTTTATTTTATTTATTTGTGGGGGAGTGGGGCAGACAGAAAGGGAGAGAGAGAATACCAAGCAGGCTCCATGCTCAGCACGGAGCCCAATGCAGGGCTCGATCTCACAACTGTTGTAGAGATCACAACATGAGCTGATATTAAGAGTCAGATGCTTAACTGACTGAGCCTCCCAGGCACCCCCATATTCAATCCCTTCCAAGAAGATAATCTGCTGGCAAAGAGTCCAAGTTTACACCTATCTTTTTCCTGTCCCCACTTTCAGCCCTTTGCCATAGAGCAAGAGAACCATGGGCAACCTGCTTGCATCACAAAAGTACTAAGCAAAAATGGTACCTGATCAGAGAGTTCAGACTCCGGGAGAAAGCTCAGGCTGCAGAAGGGAGCAAATGGAATCTCAGGTTAATATGTCAAAGCAGCAGCTACTTGACTAAACACCCTCAGATACCCTTCTTCAAGAATCACTGGATAAGGACTATACTCAAAGTGAACTTGTAGGAAGTTAATCAGAAGGCCAAGGGTGTGGGCCTTGAAATCGCAGGAAGATGTGTGTGTGTGTGTGTGTGTGTGTGTGTGTGTGTGTGTGTGTGTGTGTGTGTTTGATGTACAACCAAGTCTGGTCCACTACCTTCCTTTCCAGAGTATGGGTTCAGACATTTACAGATAGTCTTTGTTGTATTACAAAAGACTAAGTTAAAAAGGCCTCCAGATAATCATAAATCAGTAGTTGTTAAACCTTTTTCCACCTTATCACGTTTGAGAAATAGCCCAGCTCCTGTACATCTTTAGTCACTGTGACCTTAATTCTCACATTCTCCAGAATCCCTGGGGAAACATGTTGGTATAATTTGTGGGGACACTCCTCTTACCCCCATGACTATCTTACCCACTTCCAGTCATCAGTTGAGATTCTGAACATTTCTCTAGGTCTTGCTCACAATGATAATAAAGTTTATGATTCCTAAACTGAGTAAAACTAAGCAAACAACACCTCTTTGTTTAAGCAAAACTTCTTTTTGTTTGAGCCTGTGTATTTCACACAAGCACAGAAGTTCAGGACACTCAGGTAACATTTATGGGACAGTTTACATGTGTATCACTTCAGTGCAGGCAGAGGGCCCAGTACAAAGAAAAATGTCAATAAATATGTATTTAATAAATGCTAGTTAAGTAAAATATCTAACATTTCTAAGGTCAAAGGCTAGTCCATGATATTTTAGACTTTTTAAGTAGCTATATTTGTCATGTCCAAAGGGAACTGTCAACACGAATTTAAACATAAAAAAATAGGTGAAAATACAAAACAAAATGCTTAAATGCATACATGCCCTAAATAACAATGACCTTCAAGTGTGTATCACATATCTATTGGCTATTTTCTTGTAGATGACAAAAAATTATCCATGATTTACTTCTATTTAGAAACACTCAATTTCTGGCATCGACAAGACCTCTTTTTAGAAGAGGTTTTTCAAAAAAATTTATCAGATGAGCTTCTCTAAAATAGTTTTTCTCAAAATAAGATCCACCTGCCAACTGCATTTAGAATCACAGGGGGTAACTGTTTAAAGTGTAGACTCCTAATTAACTATTTTCTCCACATCTAATCTTCGAGGAGCTAGGAATCTACATTTCCAATCCTTCTAGTGAGAAGTTTTAGAGCCCTTGCACAAAGACCTTGAGGGTAAGGAAAATAATTTTCAAAAAAGAAACAATAATAAAACTATGGGAATACAAATATATGTGCATACATATACACATACACATATATACATACACACACATACCACTGGGTAATAAAACTATGGACAACATAAGTACCTTAAAGGTTACAAATCTGGCACTGTAATTATTAAAATAAAATCCATAAGAAACTGTAGAAAGCTGTTTACCACACTTTTCCCCACCCCAGCACATGCGTGCGCGCGCGCACGCGCACACACACACACACACACACACACACACACACACACACACAGGCCTTCTCTCCAAAAGACAGAACTTAAACTTCTTTCAGAGACCTAATAAAACTGAACATTACCTACTTCGTGATTCATTCTAGACTGGACTGAACTGGGGGTGAGCACAGGCTCCTATCCCTAGATGTCCCCAGTTGTTAAAAAGTTCCAAAGTTGAATTTGACTCAAAGGTCTACTGGGATCTCAGACATTCCTATTAGCCCAATAAGAACATGTAGATCCCTTTAGAGAAGGCAGAGAGCCTCAGAAACCCACTCACTGCTTCCAGGGTCCTAAAGACCCAGTCTGGAGTGGGGTTGGTCTCCAGGGAGATGAACAGGTACACACAGTGGCAACGCACTGGCAGAAGGGCCTGGCTCTGGCTTTGCTTTCTCAATACTTGGGGGCAGCAGCTGCTGAGTGCCCATAAACTTGGCTGGAACTCAAAACCAGAGCTAATAACAGTCTTTATCGTCAGCTGAGTATCAGCCAAGCCTAGGCATTTCCCACCCAAGTGGGAAGATCAGAGCCAGGATGATTAGGGGTAGTGCTACCCTAGAATGTGAATCTTTCTTCTCTTTGACATATCTTTCACAATATGATTTTTATCCTTATCTTGAAGCACCTGATTTTCCTTATTTGTAGTGTGATGTAAAGTCCTTAAAGATAGGGGTTGGGGCAGGTGAGCCTACAAATCCCCAATGGGTTTGAGCTAGTTGCTACTACCCCTTAACACAACGTCCTAACTCTTGGGAACAAATGATAAAATCTTACATTTAGTAGGGTATAAGACCAACATTCAGGCTAAACCAGAAAAAAGACCTGCAAGTGTGATTTTTTTTAATATTAAGAGATAGGGAGTCTTTTTATACTAGCACAATCCTGCTCAGTTTATGAAGACCAATGGGAAATTAAGAGAAACTTGCGTCACATGGGGAAGCAACCTTAGGTTATTTTCACACATCTTCAGCTGACATTCATCTCTATAGACCACTTAATCATGCCAGTCACAAGAAAAACAAGATATAATTTTCTTTATCAAATTTCTTTCCCTGTTCTGATCCTACTCGGAAAATATACTCTCATTTGTAAGCGGGAGAAGAAAACATGTGCTTTCAGGGGAGTACAATCATTTGTAAAGGATATATTCTGAATGCCATAAAATTTTGTGTTTTCATTTCTGGAGTAAAAATAACTATGGAATAAATAGAGACCTACAAATGTTACAGAAATAAATATGTATGTTTGCACTTACATGTAAGTCTGTATTTTTTCTCGTCACCCCTTACTTGATCCCTGTAATGAATACAAGTCCCATTGCTTTATTTCAGAGGTGAATCCTGCTCAAAGTGGGAAGAAACCTTAGTGTTCAATCTGTACATTTTACATATCAGCAAAATGGGGCCTAGAAGGTTTAGAGGGATTTCTGCAAGGCTACACAGCTACAGAGGCACACTGGAAAGAAGAAACCCTAAACTCCTTGACTTCTGGCCCAGCACTGTTTCCAAAGGACCATGGAATCTTTTTTGCTCAAAGTCTCTACTGTGATCCCATATTGCTTGGTTTAAAAAGCATAAAAAGTACTTTTTTTGCTCCATCTGTAACATGGCTTGTGTCTGGAAGACATACCAGTAGTGTGACTAAGTTAGAAGAAAAATTTCCCTGCTACTGGTTTTAGAAATGACACTGTCGCCAAATCATTCAGTCCTGACAAAGCTGATGCTGTTGAAGATCTATAACTGCAGGAGATGAACAAAAAATCAAGAATTTCAGTTTTTAGGGCCATTTAGGACATTTCTTAGAACTCCTGGGAAATTCCTTTCAATTCTGTATGATAAGGGTTTGTTGAGCATTATAGCAGCAGTGGTCAGTGTCCTGCTCATGGTCCTTTAGCCCTCACTGTTTTCTTACAATTTTTTTTAACGTTTATTTATTATTGAGAGACAGACAAAGGCATGAGCAGGGGAGGGGTAGAGAGAGGGGGAGACATAGAATCTGAAGTAGGCTCCAAGCTCTGAGCTGTCAGCACAGAGCCCGACGCGGGGCTCGAACTCACAAACTGGGAGATCATAACCTGAGCCAAAGTCGGACGCTTAACCCACTGAGCCACCCAGGCGCCCCCTGGGTTTTCTTATAAAGTCACTCTCTGACTGAGGGTTTTCTGAGGAGCGGGAATGCACCGGCTGCTTGCAGAGCTGGTCGAAGTGCCCAGGAGTCAATGCCCCTTGGAGTAAACGTCAAACAACAATGCAGCTATCATTGCTACCATCATTCCCATAAGCAACAATACATATTCACCATAGGATGAATACTGCGACTTTCTCACTCCTTATGGGGAACCCTGAGGCATATTCCAGGCAACCTTCCACAAGTTTCCAACTGCACTGAGCCCTGGGTCTCCACAATGGCACCTGCATTTCAGTGCGCCCTGTATGAGCTTCATTCTTTTTCTATTTCCTTGCTCTCTATAGGTACTTCCAAACTACTTGTGCTCAAATCTTTGTTTTAGAGTCTGTTTCTGGAGGAATCAAAATGAGGACCAGCATATACTCTGTACAAATCATTTTGCCATAATAGGTACCAAGAAATATGAAGATAAAAAAGATATCATCCTAGCCCTCAAAAGGTTTAGGTCAGACAGCAGTAAGACTTTTACATATATAACCCCATAGGGAAGACAAGAGAAGACAGTACTTTGGTAGGGGACTAGAAATATATACAATAAAAATATGTTCAGTAATAAAACATTCGCACAATGAAAAGTGGAACTGCCATTAAGAACTCAACATAAAATTCTCTGTAGTGGGAAGGAGTCAACAGCCTAGGTAGTAACATTACACACATCAAATAAAGGCCCTGAGGTACCGAGGTCCTGAGTTCACTTGGAAATCTGTGTCGGAGAACCCGTCACAGCTCATTCATGCAAGCTTGAAGGACCAATCCAAAAGGAAAAATTCCATACAACCCAGCCTGTTTTTTAGTGGCAAGGGTAGACACATAAACCTCCAAACTGGTTGGACAAGATTCATTGGCTATTTTCCATCTTGTGTGTGTGTTTTTTTTTTAACATTTATGAGAGAGAGAGAGAGAGAGAGAGAGAGAGAGAGAGAGAGAGAATGCACGCACAAGTAGGGGAGGGACAGAGAGAGAGAGAAGGAGACACAGAATCCAAAGCAGTCTCCAGGCTCCAAGCTGTCAGTTCAGAGCCCGATGTGGGGCTTGAACCCATGAACCATGAGATCATGATCTGAGCTGAAGCCAGACGCTCAACTGACTGAACCACCCAGGCGCCGTGCATCTTGTGTTTAAAGAATGTCAAAACGATCTGTTTTTTCATTCGGTTCTGTCAAAACAGACTAATTTCTGTGGAAAGCAAACAAGTTAAACAGTTGAATTTTGTGTATGTCATTAGGTTGACAAGCCAGTCATTTGAGTTTTCACTGGAGCTAGTGGCCATGCCAAAGTCGGCCAAATGTTTGCGGGTCAGGGACATCGGCTACACAGAATTCTATAAATAATGCTCCTTCAGCCCAAGACAGTTACTGGACAGAAATGACAGAACAGAGCAAGTTAAACAAGAGTATATGAAAAGAAACCTCAAGGGCATTCCTGAGCTGATAAAAGCTGGCTTTGTCATAGTGTGTGCTTCTAGCTGGGGTGTCGTGTGAGCCTATGGGTAGGGAGTATCCACCTGCCATGTGCCAGGCACCTTAAAAAACTCCATTTAATCCCCAAAACAACCTAGTGAAGCAAGCATTATTATTATCATTACCCTTTAATGAATGAGAAAATTGAAATCTGGAGATGTTCAGTAATTTGCTGAAGGTGATACAGCTGTTTTGCCAAACCCTTAAATCCAAACTTTTCCCCAAAATATCATGTTGTCTTCCTTTAGAGCTGACAAGAAAGACGCCAAGTTTTATTTTCAAAGTGTTTTGTCTTAGAAGATGCTAAAGATGCATTTGAACAACCGTCAGCTGAGAGGAACTTAGATTTTAGTAATATACAGTTGAAATTCTTAGTCAAATAACATGTAGTCCCTGGGAAAACACGTGTTTAAAATTCCCCCCTCCCCTTTTTTGGCTAACCATTCTTTTGTCTATTATCAAAGGAAAATTAATTCCTAAGTCATCCAAATTCCATGTTGCATATATAAAATTAATATTCATCTCCTGAAAACCTGAATTTTTTTCTCAAGGAAAAGCTGCAGGATTTAATATCAAGTGATTAGCATACTTTGAGAAGGATGTTGAACACATTAGATTTTATAGGAGGATGAACACCCACACAGAAATGACAGAAGACAATAGAAAAAAAATTGCCTAAATTGGCTCAGTTTTAATTGGACAGATTTAATAAAATTTCCTACATCAAATCTCTTTAAAAAATTTTTAGGGGCACCAGGGTGGCTTAGTCGGTTAAACATGTGACTCTTGGTTTCAGCTCAGGTCATGATCTCACATTTCGTGAGTTCAAGCCCCACATTGGGCTCTGCGCTGACAGTGAGGAGCCTGCTTGGGATATTCATTCTCATTCTCTCTCTCTCTCTCTCTCCCTCACTCACTCACTCACTCCCTCCCCCCCTTCTCAAAATAAATAAATAAACTTAAAAAAAATTTTTTTAGCCCTCCATTCTTCAAGTCTTATCCTCTAATTCAGTTGCAATACAGTTTTTCTACTTCATATAAATTTTCTCTGCCTTAATTTGCATTCCCCCCAAAGTGGACCTTGAGACAAGGATGTGAGTCCAAGCAGATTATTTGAGAAATGATCCCAGGAAGCAGGTGAGGGGGTGAGGAAGGGAAGGGTAGGGTGGAGGGAGGGCACAGGGCAAGGGAGTTAGGGAAGGGAGGAAAGCCAATAAAGATACATTGATGGTTAGGTTATTTCCAGGGCAACTGGCATTATACCTTGCTGGGGACCTCTCAGAGACTGTACCAAACTCCCTTCCAAATGGTCCCACTGAGGATTGTTTATCCACCATCACTCCTCCTTCAAGAGTAACTTGGTCAAGAGTAACTGGGAGTAACTCCCCAACAATCACAGTCTACTCAACTTGTCAGGCCTAGCATGCGTCTACTGCCAGATGACAGACAACAGGGAAACTTCATGCTTGTTCAGGACTATTTGCAAATGCCCTTGGGATGGATCAAGAGAAAATGGGCAGTGCACTGCCAGCATCTGCCTAAATTGGGTCTGTTGGTGTATATGAGCCAACTTTACATAAGAATGACCTGAAAAACTTAGAAAAATGCGTCTCTCTCACCTCCCTCCCCCATTCTGATTAAGATCAGTGGTTGGGTTCAGGGATCTGAATTTTTTTTTATTTTATTGATTTATTTTTTGAGAGAGAGAGTGCATGCATGGGGGAGGGACAGAGAGAGAGAGGAAACAGAGAGAGAGAGAATGAGAGTCTTAAGCAGGCTCCATGCTCAGGGCAGAGCCTGACGCAGGGCTCTATCCCATGATCCTGATCCAAAATCAAAGACCTGAGCAGAAATCAACAGTCAGATGCTCAACTGACTGAGCCACCCAGGTGCCCCAGGAATCTGAATTTTAACTGGCACCCCAATCATTTCAAAGCAGGCGGTCCTCAGGCTACACTGTGAAAACTCTGTGCCAGTGAAGCCATCCTCATGTAGGCTAACTGGTGTCTCAGACAGAAAAATCTCTGACTTGGCTTTAGATGGACTTTACTTTCCTACATCCCATTTTTTTTTTTCAAATATAAGCTGTTGTTCATAAAGAGACTATAACAAGAGTATGGATGCTAGCATTTTGCAGGTCAAATTCTGAAAAATCACTTTAAGTATGGATACCACCAACTGATCATGGGTCAGGAACAAAATGATCAGATACCCTTATGCTAGAGTGACCATACTTTTCCAACACATGGTGTGATGAGCAGGAGTGAACTTAAGAGGAAAGTAGGACAGAAGAGTGGACACAGGGACAGAAAATGAAGTCATTGTGTTTATATATCCTGGTCAGTAATCTTAGGGAAAAACTATCTTCAGACCTCTGCTATAAGAAACCAGCACGTAACCTAGTGCAGCTTGGGGAAACTTGAAAGATAGACCCAACTGTTGAGATGGTCTTTTTCAAAGTTTCCTTGGTTATGATAAAGGGTGATGATACAGCAGTTCTAAAAGATACTTTCTATGCTCAGACATTTTTCAGTAGCATAGTCCCTGGTCCCTTTCACATTTTTCATAGCTATTATGTAGTAGGGAGAGTGGGCACGGAAGACCCCATCACCATGACACTTGTTCTTTACTAAGAAGGATCATCTGGAGAAGGATGCCTGGGTGGCTCAGTTGGTTAAGTGTCTGACTCTTAGTTTTGGCTCAGGTCATGATGACCTCATGGTTCGTGAGTTTGAGTCCTGAGTCAGGCTCTGTGCTGCTGGTGTGTAGTCTGCTTGGGATTCTCTTTCTTTCCCTCTCTCTCTCTGCCCCTCTCCTGCTCACGCACGTGCACACACACACACACTCTCTCTCTCTCAGTAAATAAATAAACTTAAGAAAAAAAGGATAGTCTGGGGAGAGAAGGTATCTATTGTAAATGGTGAAAACCTGAGCTCATGGCTCTTCTCCTTGGCACCAGGATCTCATCACACTTCTCTGCCATTTCATATTACCAGGTAAGGCATAAATTAAAATATCCTTACCGGAGTGCTCCGGTTTCCACCAAACCCTTAAGATAAACTGCTTCCTGGGGCCTGCAAGATACCTCTCCATCTGGCCTCTGCCTGCCTCCCCAGTGTCCCATCACTACTCCCTGTCTTCTCCTCTAAGCTCTAGCCTTAATAAAACTCTTGCAGCTCTTCAAATCTGGGGGACTTTCTCAGCTCTTGGCCCACACCAAAGTGTCCCTTCCTCCTGCAGCACTCCTCCCTGGAGCCTACTCCTACACTTGAGTAGCGTCTCACTAGTCTTTAGGTATCGGACTAAATGTGACTTCTTCTGGGATGTTTTCTTGACCCCTTCCCAGCCGGAGCCGTTACAGAATCTTTGTAGGCTTTGGGCTCTACTACGCTTGATGGTTCCTCTTCACATCATATTAAGTATATTAAGATAGACCATATTTTATATAATTTCTCTTGTATAGAAATTATTTCCAAGTGTTTATAGCTTCTGCTTTGGAATCATTTGGCTGTGAATAACTAATTTAATTTGCTATTGATTATGAGAGGGTCAGGGTTACAGGTTTGGTTGCCAACTCAGTTAATAGCCAGGTGTGTGGTCTCAGACAAGTTGCTTACCCTCTCTGAATCTCAGTTATCTTAACTGAGACAAGAGAGATTTTGCATAAGTGATCTAAATTCCCATTTAGCACTAAGAGGTGATGCCTTTATCATTAACTGTGGGGAGAAATGTTTTAGGTGGGAAGGGGCCATATATTTACTCCACTGATAGAACATGCACCAAAGATCCTGAGTATCATGGGTAGATACTCTGGCCAGAGCTGCCAGTTAAGTAGAAAAAGATAGGTCCACAAGTATGTGTAGAAAAGACCCTTTTAAAACTGAAAAAAAGGGGGCACTTGAGTGGCTCAGCCAGTTAAGTGTCTGATTTCGGCTCAGGTCATGATCTCATGGTTGGTGAGTTTGAGCCCCCCATCAAACTCTGTGCTGACCTTGTGGAGCCTGCTTGCAATTTTCTCTCTCTCTCTGCCCTTCCCCCACTCGCAATTTCTCTGTCTCAAAATAAACTTAAAAAAAAACCTGAAAATAAGAACAATCATTATTTTAAATTTTTTTTTTCAACGTTTATTTATTTTTGGGACAGAGAGAGACAGAGCATGAACGGGGGAGGGGCAGAGAGAGGGAGACACAGAATCGGAAACAGGCTCCAGGCTCTGAGCCATCAGCCCAGAGCCTGACGCGGGGCTCGAACTCACGGACTGCGAGATCGTGACCTGGCTGAAGTTGGATGCTTAACCGACTGCGCCACCCAGGCGCCCCAAGAACAATCATTATTTTATATAATAAACAATTTAATATATCAACCTACCAGAGAGAAGAAAATTCAGAGCACTCAAATATATTTTCCTAAACAAGACTAACAATTAAAGCATGATTATAATTATTTATAGAAATGCCCCCTAAGGCTTGGTGTTGGTGACAACCATGTTATAAAACAATCAAGTTATGTTATAAAAACAATCAAGTGTTAGAAAGAGCAACTCTCACTATTGTTTCAATTAATTCCCCTCTGAGAAATGATGTAAGACATTGGACTTTTTGTGAATATAATGAGTTTTCAAATTACAGAAGAAGTAGTGACCAGTTTCTACCTTTGTAAAAAGAATTATGTACATTATACTACACACATCAATAACTTAGCGCAATTTTAAAAAGAAAAAATTAAATAGCTGCTTTTTAAAAATTTTTTCAATGTTTATTTTTGAGAGAGAAAGAGAGGGGAGGGAGAGAGAGAGAGAGAGGGAGAGAGAGAATGAGATGGGGAGGGGCAGAGAGGGGACAGAGGATCAAAGGCAGGCTTTGCACTGACAGCAGAGAGCCTGATTCGGGGCTTGAACCCCCGCATCTGTGAGATTATGACCTGAGCTGAAGTCAGACACTTAACTGACTGAGCAACCCGGGTGCCCCTAATTTTTTCTGATGAAAAAACTAAGTAGGCTCCATGCAAAAAATATACATTTAATCCCAACACCCAGAGATAAACACTGATTTTTATGCATACCTCTTTTTTCTGGGCATTTAGTTGTATAGGCACATACATATATTTCTAAAAAGGTATTACGTTTTACCTCTGCACTGCAGAATTTGAATGGAGAGATTATCTGGCTTTGAAGCTGCAATGTCTATTGACATGACCCTAACACAACTTGGTAAGTCTGAGAAATTGGTGACGCTGATGGTCCTCCAAAAACATTTTCTATGAATTAATCTGCATGTATAAAACAGAAGAAAAATTAGGGTAGAGGAGACAAGTGTGTCTGCCTTAGGTATTTGTCCTTCCACAAGTCCATGGATTCATGTGTGAGTCCTGTGAACAGAAGGGCTATAGAGGTAACCCTAAGACCCAGCAGCACCCCACTAATGCTCAGGTGATGAAGTGAGATGCTGAGTTTGAGAGCAGAGCTTCTGCCCACCCTCTGTGGAGAGAACCTAACAGTGGCTCAGATATTAGCATCCCCACTGTGAACAATGTTAATAATGGCAGGGCGAGGCACCTTTATGTGTCTTCTTTGCTTAAGGAAATAGATATGCACTGGCTGGAGTGGATGTAAATCTCAGTTCTCTGGGTAGCAACCCAAAACACTGCTGCCTGAGCATGGGTGGTAATTCCAGGCTTAACCAGGGAAGACTGGGGCTGCTAGAATCCGCTGTGAATGGGTGTGAGCACTAGACGGTGAGATTTTGGTTCTTACAGATAATGTCACTGTCGTCTATACTCACAGTCTGGTGAAGCCTGGGTAGACTCAGATTATATTCTCTTTTGAACTCATTCCCTCTCACCCATCTCCTTATCTAATTTGAGTATTTCTTCATGGTATTAAGTATTTTTCTACAATATCTTTTTTTGTGGATGCATAGTATTGTACTTTTTTGAATCGACAAGAATTTTAAACCCCCCCCCCCCCCGCCCTGTAGTTTAATATTAGGGGCTTTCCTTTTTCATCGTTAACAATTTAATGATAAATCATCTTTTACCCAAATCTGTCACATCCATGATTATTTCTGAAGCATAGATTAAGAGTGTGCTTTTGGGGTCCCAAGGGGAATACAAAATCTTAAAGATCTGGTACAGGGTACCAAGTTGCTCTCCCTACAGACTGCCATTTTATACTTCCTTCTCCTCTTTTTTTTTTTTTTAACATTTATTTATTTTTGGGACAGAGAGAGACAGAGCATGAACAGGGGAGGGGCAGAGAGAGAGGGAGACACAGAATCGGAAGCAGGCTCCAGGCTCTGAGCCATCAGCCCAGAGCCCGACGCGGGCTCGAACTCACGGACCGCGAGATCGTGACCTGAGCTGAAGTCGGACGCTTAACCGACTGAGCCACCCAGGCGCCCCTACTTCCTCCTCCTCTAAGTGAGGATGACTATAAATTATATTTTTAGGGGCACTTGGGTGGCTCAGTCAGTTAAGCGTCTGACTTTGGCTCAGGACATGATCTCGCAGTTCATGAGTTTGAGCCCCACATCGGGCTCTGTGCTGACAGCTCAGAGCCTGAAGCCTACTTCAGATTCTGTGTCTCCCTCTCTCTCTGTGTCCCTCCCCTGCTCATCCTCTGTCTCTCTCTGTCTTTCAAAAATAAATAAACATTACAAAAATAAAAAATATTTAAATTATATTTTCATATGCTATGAGATAGGATCATCTCGCATTTTGATCTAAGTCAAACCATTGTAAATCAGGGACCGTCTGTAATACACTTTAAGCTCTTAAAGAATGGCAGATTACAGAAAGGGAAATTCACATTTCAACATTTCTACATATTTGAATTCTGGTCTCTGAACTTATCAGAAAGAACTTCCCTAACCTAAGTCAGTTCTCCACTACAGAAAGTTCACTTCTTCAATGATACTATGAAACCAATCATTATGCCTCCTACATATATGCAGTGAAGGAACATAAGTCTAAATTTATGTTGTTGAAAATCCAACTTTAACACCTATTGGCTGTGCAGTCTTGAGCAAAACAGTTAACCTCTCTGTACCTCAGTTTCTTCATTGGAAATTTAAAATGTGAAGACATATTCCTATTGCATAGGGTCAATGTTATCCTACTGATATTTTTAAGTACTCCAGTTCTATAATAGAATACCAAACAAATGTCAAATATGGTGTATTTAATGGTGTAATATCAGTATTTTCAGATTTAAAGAACTGTGAAATCTGTATAACTTACATTCTGAGATATGTGCAGAGAGCTATGTATTTCTTCAGAATGCTGACAAGAGCAAAGTTGCTCTCATTCTGGCTGTACCCCTGACCTATTCAAAATCCTTCCATGGTATTTTATAGTTACCAGCATTACCATTTTTAGATTTAGATTACCAGTGAGATTGCACATCTGTTCTTACACTTATAAGAGATATGTATGTTCCCTCAAAGTCGGGTTGGGCATTGTATTATCTTTGAAAGGGTAGGCGGGTGAAGGAGTAGAACCAGTAAGGAAAACAGGAGGAGGGTGAGGTGGGAATGATTTCCCAGGCCCAACTCCTAGTCCTTCCCTTGGAGCCCAACCATCTGATTTCGCCTGGAACCGTATTTCCTCTTCTTTTGATCTTTTGTCCTTGAGGGCCAGACTGAGTCTCTTAGTTTTGACTTATTTTCTCTGGATAGCAGTTTATTTTAACTGGGCCCTTGATCTCAGAACATCCAACTTGAACAGACTCAATGCTGAAGGACAGAGGAACCCTCACTCAGTTGGAAGAGTACCTGAGGACAAGGATAGAGGGTGATGGCAACCATATCTCATTTTTAAAATCAACACTGCTATCTTGATACTGTGAAAAGTAATAGATACCTAGGGATGCCTTGGGGGCTCAGTTGACTCTTGATTTCAGTTCAGGTCATGATCTCATTCTCATTGTTTATGGGATTGAGCACCGTGACGGGCTCTGCACTGGCAGCATGGAGCCTGCTTGGGATTCTCTCTCTCCCTCTCTTTCTGCCCTTCCCAGCTTCGGCTCTTTCCCCACCCTCTCAATAAATAAACATAAACAATAACAGCTACCTAAATGTTAGCATTGTCCTTTGGCTCCATACTGCAAACATGAGTCAAAGAGATGATTAAATAGGAAAAGGCATAGGAAAGTACTTTATAATTTGCACGTGTCATTGCAATCTAAAAGACCAACAGATTTTTTTTAAACGTTTATTTATTTTTGAGACAGAGAGAGACAGAGCATGAACAGGGGAGGGTCAGAGAGAGAGAGAGGGAGACACAGAATCAGAAACAGGCTCCAGGCTCTGAGCTGTCAGCACAGAGCCCGACGTGGGGCTCGAACTCACGGACCGCGAGATCATGACCTGAGCCGAAGTTGGACGCCCAACCGACTGAGCCACCCAGGCGCCCCAGGACCAACAGATTTTTCATTGCTTTGTTTTAAACCTTTCCAACAACATCTTAATATATATTCTAAAAACATTATCCCCTTAAGCCCAGCAACGTGATGTATCTGGGGATTAAACTGCTATATTAAACTCTCTAAGGGTCAGGGTTTTGGTGTCTATGTTGAAATGTCTGTGTAGTTAGTTTTACTTTTCATCTTTGTTGGTTTTGTATCTGTTTTCTATTGGGTAGAAGCTGTTACTTTAATTATTTTTGTTAATATCAACCACTTGCTACTTGGCAAGTACTTTTAGGTGCCTTACCCTCATTTATTTCTCAGAAGTGCCCAAGAGGAAGTTTTTTTGTTTTTTGTTTTTTGTTGTTCCATTTCACAGATGAAGCAACTGAAGTGCAAAGTAGTTATCCAAGTTTATAGCAGCAGTGGATGGCAGAGCCAAGATTCAAACCCCAGGCTTTTCACATCACCTTATTTTCTCTTTGTATCCCACTACACATGAGGATGAGATTTTGATACTTTCTCCTTGGAAAGTTCTGGACGTGACTTAAATACAAAGATCTAAGGTAGCTGCAATCTAAGTCTCAGGAACAAGGTGGTCAGATCTGCTAAACCTTAACATCTGCAAGGAAAGAGCAGACAGCAAGGCCAAGACTCACTCTTCTTTTTACGTTGGAGGCACACAAACTGACAGAAATGCCTAGAAATGTCATTGTCCCCAAACGATAATGTGCAATGCCTTCTGGCCCAAGAGAAGAAAGACACTCAGAACCATCAAGTTCTTGCAGAACTTCATGAGATTTTTTACCTTCAGGCTGGCATTTATAACAATCACCTGGTAGGTTCCAGCTGAGAAAAATGAGTTGTCAAAAACAGGCAATAAAAATTGCAAGTACAAGTAACCATCAAGATGATAAAACTGTCACATCTGTACACATCAAGCAACAATTGTGTTCATTATGTCCAAACTCCTGGTACTTAATATTATCTGCCAAGGAAGCTAAGCTCCATTTAGAGTTTTGCTGTTAGCATGTATATATTTGAAAGAGACTTGACTGAGTTGTTCATGATTTTACAGAGAATGCAATGACATTGTCTTGAGAAGAATCCACTGGTATCTGGGAAGATTTGTCAAAAGGGGTATCTCCGTCCCAAAATATCTCTCTATTTTGAGAAAATACACTGGCAATGATTTGGGGCGGGTAGGGGGGATCTTAGTGCATGTTCTCATTCTTAGGGAAAAAATTCTACTTTAATTTGGGTGTGTTTTCCCTCAGGGAAACCCTCCTTTTGTTGATCCTCAAGTGTGAGAAGTGTTGCTGAAATGACAGAGAAGAGGAAAGAGAAAGAAAGTGGAAAGACAGGAGAGGGGATCAGGAGTACAGAGGGGAGAGTAGTACATGGGAAAGGAGGAGGTAGGGAAGGAGGAAGCTGAGAAGGAGAAAAAAGGACTGAGGATGGAAAACACAGAAAGAGGATATTTGATTATTTTGATCACTCTTTTTACTTTATAGCTAGTTTATTGTAAGAATCTTTATCCTTACCAAAAACTAATATAATTGATTTCAAGTAGCAAAAACGAGGATAAGAAAGTAGATATCCTCACGTTCACTTAAAAGTTGTTAATTTTCTACTCCTCCTGCTGCCTCTTTCTTCAGCTTTTGTCTAGTTCAGCATTTGCTATTTTTCATTGCTTGAGTAGAACCAGATCCAGGAAGGGCCGTTGGTTAGAAATGTCGTGTGGCACAAAAACAGACACTCAGATCAATGGAACAGAATAGAGAACCCAGAAATGGACCCACAAACATATGGCCAACTAATCTTTGACAAAGCAGGAAAGAATATCCAATGGAAGAAAGACAGTCTCTTCAGCAAGTGGTGCTGGGAAAACTGGACAGCAACATGCAGAAGAATGAACCTGGACCACTTTCTTGCACCATACACAAAAGTAAACTCAAAATAGATGACAGACCTCAATGTAAGACAGGAAGCCATCAAAATCCTCGAGGAGACAGTAGGCAAAAACCTCTTTGATCCTGGCCACAGAAACTTCTTACTCAACATGTCTCCAGAGGGAAGGGAAACAAAAGCAAAAATGAACTATTGGGACCTTATCAAAATAAAAAGCTTCTGCACAGCAAAGGAAACAATCAGCAAAACTAAAAGGCAACGGATGGAGTGGGAGAAGACATTTGCAAATGACATATGAGATAAAGGGTTAGTATCCAAAATCTATAAAGAACTTATCAAACTCAACACCCCAAAAACAAATAATCCAGTGAAGAAATGGGCAAAAGACATGAATAGACACTTCTCCAAAGAAGACATTCCGATGGCCAACTTACACATGAAAAAATGCTCCACATCACTCATCATCAGGGACATACAAATCAAAACCACAATGAGATACCACCTCACACCTGTCAGAATGGCTAACATTAACAACTCAGGCAACAACAGATGTTGGCGAGGATGCGGAGAAAGAGGATCTCTTTTGCATTGCTGGTGGGAATGCAAACTGGTGAAGCCACTCTGGAAAACAGTATGGAGGTCCCTTAAAAAACTAGAAATAGAACTACCCTAAGACCCCACAATTGCACTACTAGGTGTTTATCCAAGGGATACAGGTGTGCTGTTTTGAAGGGGCACATGCACCCCAACGTTTATAGCAGCACTATTGACAATAGTCAAAGTATGGAAAGAGCCCAAATGTCCATCAATGAATGGATGAATAGATAAAGAAGATGTGGTATATCTATACAATGGAGTATTACTCAGCAATCAAAAAGAATGAAATCTTGCCATTTGCAACTACATGAACAGAACTAGAGGGTATTATGCTGAGCGAAATTAGCCAGTCACAGAAAGACAAATATCATATGACTTCACTCATATGAAGACTTTAAGATACAAAACAGATGAACATAAGGGAAGGGAAGCAAAAATAATATAAAAACAGGGAGGGGAACAAAGCATAAGAGACTCTTAAATATGGAGAACAAACAGAGGTTTACTGAAGGGGTTGTGGGAAGGGGTATGGGCTAAATGGGTAAGGGGCATTAAGGAATCTACTCCTGAAATCATTGTTGCAGTATATGCTAATTTGGATGTAAATTAAAAAAAAAAAAAAGAAAGAAATGTTGTCATGGACCATCTTGGAATTTTAGCGATTCTGGATTTCAACTCTTATTAGCAAAAGAAAAGTTTATATTCTAGTCCTTAAAAATCACTATTTGTTTGGGGTACCTGGGTGGTGCAGTTGGTTGAGTATCCAATTTCGGCTTAGGTCATGATCTCACAGCTTGTGAGTTCAAGCCCTGCGTCGTGTACTGTGCTGAAGGTCAGAGCCTGGAGCCTGCTGCAGATTCTGTGTCTCCCTCCCTCTCTGCCCCTTCCCCAATCACACTCTGTCTCTGTCTCTGTCTCTCTCAAAATAAACATTAAAAAAATCACTATTCACTTGTCAAAGGCTTTTCATTTAAGAGGCTCCAGCCAGCATGGCAAGTACACTTTCAGGATTAGCTGACATGGGGAAATGTCCAAAGGAGACATTTTTCTGAATACCTAACATGCAAGGGCATGATTTCTGGAAGCACCTGGGTTGCCCATTACAGATCACACTTCTCAATCCATTCTGTGTTGATCCCCTCCCTTTCAGCCCACTACCTTCTGTGTCTACTCTCTTTATCTACAAACTTTGTTCTCTCTCCAGTGACATCTTCTCATTTTGGTAGCATCCAAGGATTACTCGGCACTGTGCTTTCCTGACTTGTTATCACTATGAGACCTTTTGTGCTATGTACTCCTTTGCCAGACAGCTTCTCCACCACTGGTTCGGCCTTCTGGGTGGGTCCCAGGCAGGCTTCCACTTTGTCCTCACTTTTGAATTTTTAGGTGCTGGCTTGTATCTACTCACCTCACCAACTGCCACAAGTAAAACATCCCTCAGTCAAAATTTTATGCTTGCAGAATTAAAATATCACTAAGAAAATGCACATCAGTGCTCCACTGTGGGCACTGTTTGGCTCTCATTTCCACCCTCCATCCTTCACACACATTTCAAGCATGGCCCAATAATCCTGGCTCTATGAAAAACTTGATGAGATTTAAGTTACAGAAGCCTGGTTAGCAACTGAAGTATGCAAAAAGGGCAAAACACATAATGACTTTGGGGGGAAAATAGGTACTGAATAGATAAGTGTTTAATAAATGAATGCATTCACGGAACAAAGATGGCCTGAAAACATCCCACTGCAAACATCTACAAACAATGGCTTGTCTTTTTTATTTTTATCATTCATAGATGAGCTGAATCAAAAAGGGTACTGAAAAGAAGAGTGGTAACCCAATAAACTGACGATAGGGTGGACCCAGATGGGAGTAGAGAAAGGGGTACAGGTCAAACTCCATAACAAGATTTGGGGTTTAATGTCCATGAGGACCAGGTGTGAGGACCTGAGTGTGATTGGAGACTGCTGTGTAAAAGCCAGCATTCCTGAACCTTGCTTTTTCACTCAGAGAAAGAATGTTCTACATAAATCCACCTATGTCATAGGAAGACTACAAGGAAGGTGAACTTTGATGTAAGTATACTTTGGGATTGTCACATTTGGGTTCTGAATATAGAAGCCTAAGCCCAAGAGAAACATGCAAAATCCCCCCAAAGACTCTTAAAATCTAAGGCCTGCATGAATCCTACAGAAGAAGCAAGCTCTGCTAAAAAATGAGCTAAAAAATTACAAAAATAAATAAGGAAACAATCCACCATGAGCTAGAGATGGCAGATACAACATACAGGAGGATTAGCATACCAATAATCTCAGAAAACAGAATAATCTGAAAGAATATTAAAGAAAAACTGTAAGCATGGGGACACTATACAAACAAAAAGATTTTTGCACATAGAACTTCCAGAAATTAAAAAACAAGATGGGTTAAGAGACATGGAATACAGAAAGACGGAGAAGAAGATCCAACATATCAAATGGAGAAAGAAAATAGAATGGAGGAGACAGAGTATTTGAGGATGTGGTGCCTGAGACTTTTACAGAATTGGTACAAATGTGACTTTTCACACTCATGATATAAAATAAGTTCTAGCCAGTATAAAACTCACACCTAAACATTATTATATGAAATTACAGACCACCAAAGCAAAGAGAAAAATGGCAAAGCCACTGGAGAGAAATGTGGATTACCTATCAAGAAGAGTATGACTTCAACTCAGCTCAGGATCTCATGGTTCATGGGTTTGAGCCCTGCGTGGGGCTCTGTGCTGACAGCTCAGAGCCTGAAGCCTGCTTCGGATTCTGTGTGGGTGTGTCTCTCTCTGCTCCTCCCCAACTCATGCTCTATCTCTCAAAAATAAACATCAAAAAAAAAATTTTTTTTAAAAAGAACAGTAATAAGAGGAGAGTCTTCACAGCAAAAATAAAGGTAGGCTGCACGGTGCAGGAGAGGGAAATGGTTTAATACTCTGGAAGTTCAGAAGGTAGAATAAACTATTCAATCCAGAATTCAGTACTAAGCTAGACTGCCCTTCTAGATTAATTGTATTATAAAGACAAAGTCAGATAAATATTGCAACTGTTTACAATTCATCAGGTCCATGCTGAAAGAACTACTAAAGGCTCAGTTTCATGAGGAAATTAAACCCTGACAGAAGGAGAGGAATAAAGGGAGGAAGGGTGAGCAAAGAAAATGAATATGCAGGTAAATTCAAAGAAGCCAGGACTGAAAAATTAGTGAAAAAATTTAAAGAAGATATAAAATCAAGAATGACACCCAAGATTTCAAAGTGACTTAAGAACATCACTGTTTACAAGAAGTGAAGAGCTACTGGTTAAGCTTATTGTTTGTTAACTTTAAATATTTAAAATTGAAGAGTAATGGGGCGCCTGGATGGCTCAGTCGGTTAAGTGTCCGACTTAGGCTCAGGTCATGATCTCACAGTTCGTGGTTCAAGCCCCGTGACGGGCTCTGTGCTGACAGCTCAGAGCCTGGAGCCTACTTCAGATTCTGTGTCTCCCTCTCTCTCTGCCCCTCCCTGCTCATGCTCTGTCTCTCTCTGTCTCAAAAACAAATAAAAACATTAAAAAAAAATTTTAATTGAAGAGTAAGGTTTAAAAGAAGAGAAATAGAATCTATAATTTAAAACCGAAAGGAAGATTAAAACAAAAGAAGTAATCTAATCTAGAAGGCAGAAAACAGAAAAAAAGGAAAAAGAAAAAGGAACAAAAGTCCATATTTACAACTTCATGCCAGAACGCCTGAAATATTCTCTTTAAAGTCAGCAATCAGCCATGGATGGCTTCTACTGCTGTCTCTATCTAACATTGCGCTGGAGGTCTTAAGCAAAGCAAAAAGATAAGAAAAAGTTGTAAAAACTAGAAAAGAAACAAATCTGCTACTACTTGCAGATGATATAACTGTCTGAAAAAAAATCTAAGAAATATACAGACGCAGTCTAGAGTTTAACAAAGTTTCCTCAAGGAAACGGATAAAAATTTCAATATTGGTCTTACACTGAAGCAAACCACAGGGAAATGTAATCATGTCCTGGCAATTCCACGGCTAGGAGTGAATCCAAGGGAAGCTCTTGGACACATGGACATGGAGACAGAAATAAGAACGTTTTCTGCCAAAGAAAGCTGTAAGAGTAAAATAAGAGTCAGGAAAACAAAAAAGAATCAACCAAACTGTCCCTCAGTGGGCGTATTCATGCAATGAGATAAAATGCCACAATTTAAAAGGAATGGATTGCCAATCTGGATAAATGTCAGAAACATAATGTTGAATGAAAAGGCAAGTTGCAAAAGGAAAGTTCAATATGGTATCATTTATGTAAAATCTCCCTAAGATATTGTTTACGAATATGTAGATATATAGGAAAAATATGAAAATATGAATGAGAATCATACAGGGGAATAAAGCCTCCAACTTCACGGATAGTTACTTCCAGGTCCAGGACAGTAGGACTTCAGCCATATTTGTAATATTTTATTTTCCTTGAAAAAATATTTTTTTTCCTTGAGAAAACATTTAAAGCACATATGGAAAGATTTGGTTTTGGTGTATCTGTTATATTTCCTCTGTTTGAATTCTTTCATAATTAAGAAGTAATAGTGAAAAGGTATTCATTGATCAAATTGACATTTTAACTAAGTTATTTTTGACCAAGTTTTCTGATATCCCTGGCATAATGTACGTAAACGGTAAGTGTTTTTTCATTTTATACCCCATCCCACCCCCAACTGGGTCTTATTCAAAGTTTTCTTGCTCAATCTCAGAAGAGCACTATTAAGAGAAAATATTTAAAAAAATTTTTTCTTCATTAACAAAAGATTTTTTTAACTTTTGACCCCATTCATCTATTTCTCCCCCTCTCCCCTCCAACAACCACTAATCTGTTTTCTGTATCTATGAACTTGGTGTTTTTTAAATTTAATTCCACATGTAAGAGAGATCATACAGTATTTGTCTTCTCTGACTGACTTATTTCACTTAGCATAATGCCTTTAAGGTTCATCCATATTGTTGTATTTTGCAAGATTTCATTCCTTTTTATAGTCAAAGAATATTCCATTATGTGTCCATTCCACAATTTCTTTACCTATTCATCCATGGACGGACACTTAGGTTGTTACCATATCATGGCTATTGTAAATAATGCTGCAATGAACATTGGGGTCCATACAATTATTGGTATTTGACAGCTAAAATACAGGAGTATCATGACAGCCACTTTGAGATATACCTCTTCCCCTCTCAATTTCTACTTTATTTCACTTCACTTCCTCTTTTTCTTTCTTCTGCTTATTTCTGAGAGAAGTCACTGATTTACCCTATTTTTTAAAGTTTTTACTTAAATTCCAGTTAGTTAACATAGTGTACTATTAGCAAGTGCACTTGTAATGAGCAGCAGGTGTTGTGTGTATGTGTTGAATCACTAAATTGTACACCTGATGTACTTTAAACTTCCATGCAAAATAAGGACAATACAACAAGAAAAAGAATAAACTGTCTTTCCTTTCTCAGATTTTTAGACTTATATTTATGTTTGTTAAGGTTAAGGCAGAGAAAGACTGATTTATATCTCTTCTTGCTTGCTCCACCCGTCAGCTCATTGTTCATACATCAGAGGACCAAAAATCTTCAGAGATATACCTTCCGGCAATAAATTAAACCTCTTACTTTGAGGTTTAGATCCTATTTGATTTTTAAGAAAATTTAAAGTAAAATTGCTACCAGGAAGATAAAGATAGTATCAGATGACTTATTGTCCGATTTCCCCCAGCTTACTTTACAAATTTCTCTTACAACAAAGAATTTTAACATTGAAAGACCGACATAGTGCTATAGTCTTCTACATTTTCCCCATGAGCAGCATGAGAAAGGACTCTTTTTCCTTCATTAAAATTTCAATATGAACAATGGTAACTAGAACCCACAATATACATAAGGTATAGTTATTGTCTGAATGGAGTTATTCTAGGCCTTCTACAGTAAGTTAAAGGAAGAGTATTAAGAAGATGTGTTTATGTTGAGAGAAAAGTTCTTTGTCTACCCTTTCAGAGATTCAGCATAGCGTGAGTCTGTAGGTCTCCTGACTTATATGAACACCTCTGTCCCAAGTTAATGTTCTATTTCCCCCTAATTCTGCAATACAAACAGATTCACAAACATCACCAGAAAAGAAATCAAACACTATTTGTTCATCTAAACTACCAAGGGATGTCTGCAAGTGAAACTCAAGGATCAGCCAAACCCATGTTTATTGGCCCCAAATCAGAATGTTCAAAATTATTCAACAGACTATATAGACAGCCAAAGTTATTTCAAGAGGTAGAAGGTAAAAATACTTCTTGCGTTGATGCACAGAAGATGTTTAAGCAGCGTATGTATTGAAAGTACAGTTTTGAATATAAGTAGTGGTTTAACTCAAGTGTTGTCTGTCTTCACATGGATAGTTAAATGGATCAACATGCATGTTCCTCCCACACTCAGCCAAAAAGATCCCATAATATAAGAATATGCTACAGCTGGGCCTTGGGATGTAAAGACTATCCTGGCAGTTACCCAGAAAGGAATCTCAGGACACTTACTCTTCAGCTCTTTACATGGTCATATTTTAAAGCCAATCTTTAGGATAAAAAACAACCCATTTGATGCTCTACCTATGTCTTTGAGAAGGCAGAAATAATATCTTTGGCAAATCGACATCTTATTTTGAGATAACCTGGAGTAGCTAGCTTTTTCTTTTTTGCATCGTATGATTACAAATTTCTTAAAATTTCCAGGTCTCTGCCTCCTCCATAAAAACATTATAAAGAGTGAGGTACAGTGGGGGAGTGTAAGGAGTTTAACCAAGAATATGCTGGAGAAGCGTTTGTTGGTACAGGCTTAGAGCAACTCAACAAAATCATTCACGACCAAAATAAATTGCACATTACACAAGCTCTCAACACTCTACTTTAAAAAAAATGCCCAGTGGAAACAGTCAATTCTAAGATTTTTTTTTCTTTATTTGGGCCGTAAGGCAAAATCTGTCAACTAACATCATCTGTACACAATCTGGTTTATTAACTCCTGAAATATGATATTTATTTTTTAATTGAAATTTTAGTTAACATATAGTGCAATATTGGTTTCAAGAGCAGAATCAGTGATTCTTCACTTATATACAACATTTATTTTTTAAAAACTATCTACTTAAAATGCTGCATTCATAATTCATACATTCAAGTCACTACTGGAAGTAAAAGGAATAAATTATTTTGTATCCCATAGATGAAACTTCTTGTCGTATGGCTTCAAATTCAAGGAACGCTTTGAATAATTTATTCCTTACCAATATTTGTGCTACCAAAATTTGTCAATGAGAAGGTTAATTTTGTAAAATAATCGAAGTTCTTGGCATAAAAACTATTATTCCGATTTGTCCATAAAGGCAAAAAATACACATACCTCAACAAATATAAAACACGGGATGATGGAATAACTTCGTTGAGTGTTGTTTCCTACAGCCATTTCTTACACCATGTAGCAAGGCTGCACCGTCTAAAACTGGCCAGGCTGAAATAGAAACAGGTAGCATGGTATAAGAACCATAAGTTTAGCAGTCCCTTAGGGATTTACATGAAAATATCAGCTACCCTCTAGATAAACAAGCTGTGTACAAACAATGCAAACAGTGATCTATAACATAATCAAGTCAGACTAATCATCATTTCAGAGAAAAGACATGTATATACTAGCCATGAGCACTCTAGAGTTTATTTATTTATTTATTTATTTATTTATTTATTTATTTATTTTTTAATATATGAAATTTATTGTCAAATTGGTTTCCATACAACACCCAGTGCTCATCCCAAAAGGTGCCCTCCTCAATACCCATCACCCACCCTCCCCTCCCTCCCACCCCCCATCAACCCTCAGTTTGTTCTCAGTTTTTAAGAGTCTCTTATGCTTTGGCTCTCTCCCAATCTAACCTCTTTTTTTTTTTTTTTTTTTCCTTCCCCTCCCCCATGGGTTTCTGTTAAGTTTCTCAGGAGCCACATAAGAGTGAAACCATATGCTATCTGTCTTTCTCTGTATGGCTTAATTCACTTAGTATCACACTCTCCAGTTCCATCCACGTTGCTACAAAAGGCCATATTTCATTCTTTCTCATTGCCACGTAGTACTCCATTGTGTATATAAACCACAATTTCTTTATCCATTCATCAGTTGATGGACATTTAGGCTCTTTCCATAATTTGGCTATTGTTGAGAGTGCTGCTATAAACATTGGCGTACAAGTGCCCCTATGCATCAGTACTCCTGTATCCCTTGGATAAATTCCTAGCAGTGCTATTGCTGGGTCATAGGGTAGGTCTATTTTTAATTTTCTGAGGAACCTCCACACTGCTTTCCAGAGCGGCTGCCCCAGTTTGCATTCCCACCAACAGTGCAAGAGGGTTCCCATTTCTCCACATCCTCTCCAGAATCTATAGTCTCCTGATTTGTTCATTTTGGCCACTCTGACTGGCGTGAGGTGATACGTGAGTGTGGTTTTGATTTGTATTTCCCTGATAAGGAGCGACGTTGAACATCTTTTCATGTGCCTGTTGGCCATCCGGATGTCTTCTTTAGAGAAGTGTCTATTCATGTTTTCTGCCCATTTCTTCACTGGGTTATTTGTTTTTTGGGTGTGGAGTTTGGTGAGCTCTTTATAGATTTTGGATACTAACCCTTTGTCTGATATGTCATTTGCAAATATCTTTTCCCATTCTGTTGGTTGCCTTTTAGTTTTGTTGGTTGTTTCCTTTGCTGTGCAGAAGCTTTTTATCTTCATAAGGTCCCAGTAATTCACCTTTGCTTTTAATTCCCTTGCCTTTGGGGATGTGTCGAGTAAGAGATTGCTACGGCTGAGGTCAGAGAGGTCTTTTCCTGCTTTCTCCTCTAGGGTTTTGATGGTTTCCTGTCTCACATTCAGGTCCTTTATCCATTTTGAGTTTATTTTTGTGAATGGTGTGAGAAAGTGGTCTAGTTTCAATCTTCTGCATGTTGCTGTCCAGTTCTCCCAGCACCATTTGTTAAAGACGCTGTCTTTTTTCCATTGGATGTTCTTTCCTGCTTTGTCAAAGATGAGTTGGCCATACGTTTGTGGGTCTAGTTCTGGGGTTTCTATTCTATTCCATTGGTCTATGTGTCTGTTTTTGTGCCAATACCATGCTGTCTTGATGATGACAGCTTTGTAGTAGAGGCTAAAGTCTGGGATTGTGATGCCTCCTGCTTTGGTCTTCTTCTTCAAAATTACTTTGGCTATTCGGGGCCTTTTGTGGTTCCATATGAATTTGAGGATTGCTTGTTCTAGTTTCGAGAAGAATGCTGGTGCAATTTTGATTGGGATTGCACTGAATGTGTAGATAGCTTTGGGTAGTATTGACATTTTGACAATATTTATTCTTCCAATCCATGAGCAGGGAATGTCTTTCCATTTCTTTAAAGCTTCTTCAATTACCTTCATAAGCTTTCTATAGTTTTCAGCATACAGATCTTTTACATCTTTGGTTAGATTTATTCCTAGGTATTTTATGCTTCTTGGTGCAATTGTGAATGGGATCAGTTTCTTTATTTGTCTTTCTGTCGCTTCATTGTTAGTGTATAAGAATGCAACTGATTTCAGTACATTGATTTTGTATCCTGCAACTTTGCTGAATTCATGTATCAGTTCTAGCAGACTTTTGGTGGAGTCTATCGGATTTTCCATGTACAATATCATGTCATCTGCAAAAAGCAAAAGCTTGACTTCATCTTTGCCAATTTTGATGCCTTTGATTTCCTTTTGTTGTCTGATTGCTGATGCTAGAACTTCCAGCACTATGTTAAACAACAGCAGTGAGAGTGGGCATCCCTGTCGTGTTCCTGATCTCAGGGAAAAAGCTCTCAGTTTTTCCCCACTGAGGATGATGTTAGCTGTGGGCTTTTCATAAATGGCTTTTATGATCTTTAAGTATGTTCCTTCTATCCCGACTTTCTCAAGGGTTTTTATTAAGAAAGGGTGCTGGATTTTGTCAAAGGCCTTTTCTGCATCGATTGACAGGATCATATGGTTCTTCTCTTTTCTTGTATTAATGTGAGGTATCACGTTGATTGATTTGCGAATGTTGAACCAGCCCTGCATCCCAGGAATGAATCCCACTTGATCATGGTGAATAATTCTTTTTATATGCCGTTGAATTCGATTTGCTAGTATCTTATTGAGAATTTTTGCATCCATATTCATCAGGGATATTGGCCGGTAGTTCTCTTTTTTTACTGGGTCTCTGTCTGGTTTAGGAATCAAAGTAATACTGGCTTCATAGAATGAGTCTGGAAGTTTTCCTTCACTTTCGATTTCTTGGAATAGCTTGAGAAGGATAGGTATTATCTCTGCTTTAAACGTCTGGTAGAACTCCCCTGGGAAGCCATCTGGTCCTGGTCTCTTATTTGTTGGGAGATTTTTGATAACTGATTCAATTTCTTCGCTGGTTATGGGTCTGTTCAGGCTTTCTATTTCCTCCTGATTGAGTTTTGGAAGAGTGTGGGTGTTTAGGAATTTGTCCATTTCTTCCAGGTTGTCCAATTTGTTGGCATATAATTTTTCATAGTATTCCCTGATAATTGTTTGTATCTCTGAGGGATTGGTTGTAATAATTCCATTTTCATTCATGATTTTATCTATTTGGGTCATCTCCCTTTTCTTTTTGAGAAGCCTGGCTAGAGGTTTGTCAATTTTGTTTATTTTTTCAAAAAACCAACTCTTGGTTTCGTTGATCTGCTCTACAGTTTTTTTAGATTCTATATTGTTTATTTCTGCTCTGATCTTTATTATTTCTCTTCTTCTGCTGGGTTTAGGCTGCCTTTGCTGTTCTGCTTCTAGTTCCTTTAGGTGTGCTATTAGATTTTGTATTTGGGATTTTTCTTGTTTCTTGAGACTGGCCTGGATTGCAATGTATTTTCCTCTCAGGACTGCCTTCGCTGCGTCCCAAAGCGTTTGTTGTATTTTCATTTTCGTTTGTTTCCATATATTTTTTAATTTCTTCTCTAATTGCCTGGTTGACCCACGTATATTATTTCTTTTTAGTGTATCACTTAGTTCTCTAATTTTCCCCTCATACTCCTGGATTTTTTTATCTCTCTTTCTCTCAGCTTCCTCTTTTTCCATAACTTTATCTTCTAGTTCACCTATTCTCTCCTCTGCCTCTTCAATCCGAGCTGTCGTCGTTTCCATTTTGTTTTGCATTTCGTTTAAAGCGCTTTTCAGCTCCTCGTGACTGTTCCTTAGTCCCTTGATCTCTGTAGCAAGAGATTCTCTGCTGTCTCTATCCTGTTTTCAAGCCCAGCGATTAATTTTATGACTATTCTAAATTCACTTTCTGTTATATTATTTAAATCCTTTTTGATCAGTTCATTAGCTGTTGTTATTTCCTGGAGATTCTTCTGAGGGGAATTCTTCCGTTTGGTCATTTTGGATAGTCCCTGGAGTGGTGAGGACCTGCAGGGCACTTCCCCTGTGCTGTGGTGTATAACTAGAGTTGGTGGGCGGGGCTGAAGTCCGACCTGATGTCTGCCCCCAGCCCACCGCTGGGGCCATAGCCAGACTGGTGTGTGCCTTCTCTTCTCCTCTCCTAGGGGCGGGATTCACTGTGGGGTGGCGTGGCCCGTCTGAGCTACTTGCACACTGCCAGGCTTGTGGTGCTGGGGATCTGGCGTATTAGCTGGGGTGGGTAGGCAAGGTGCACGGGGGCAGGAGGGGCAGCCTTAGCTCGCTTCTCCTTAGGTGATCCACTTCAGGAGGGGCCCTGTGGCAGCGGGAGGGAGTCAGATCTGCTGCAGGCGGTTTGGCTCCGCAGAAGCACAGAGTTGGGTGTTTGCACAGAGCGAGCAAGATCCCTGGCAGGAACTGGTTCCCTTTGGGATTTTGGCTGGGGGATGGGCGGGGGAGATGGCGCTGGCGAGCGCCTTTGTTCCCCACCAAACTGAGCTCTGTCGTCCGGGGGCTCAGCAGCTCTCCCTCCCTTTGTCCTCCAGCCTTCCCGCTTTCCGAGCAGAGCTGTTAACTTATGACCTCCCAGACGCTAAGTCGCGCTTGCTGTCAGAACACACTCCGTCAGTCTGGCCCCTCCGCTTTTGCAAGCCAGACTCGGGGGCTCTGCTTGGCCGGCGAGCCACCCCTCCACTCCGGCTCCCTCCCGCCAGTCCGTGGAGCGCGCACCACCTCGCCGTCCTTCCTACCCTCTTTCGTGGGCCTCTCGTCTGCGCTTGGCTCCGGAGACTCCGTTCTGCTAATCCTCTGGCGGTTTTCTGGGTTATTTAGGCAGGTGTAGGTGGAATCTAAGTGATCAGCAGGACGCGCGGTGAGCCCAGCATCCTCCTACGCCGCCATCTTCTCTCTAACCGAGCAGTCTAGAGTTTAAATGACAGGTAGTGAACCCCCCACCCCTGCAAAAAAAGCTACAGTGAATCGAATTCTAATTGCCTAGACCTGCACCTTGCTTTACCTGAGTAGACTGCCCTCATGCCATGAAAGGCAGTTTCTGCTACAATACATTTGTTGTTTTCCATACTGCTCAGATCTCCTCTCTCTAGTCCTGATTCTCCCAGTTTGCAAGGTTTGTTTCTACCCTTGCCTATACCTTTGGAGCTGACATTTAGTACTGAGGCACTAACCCCTGACTTCTTACCCTGACCACTCTTTGCCCTTGCTCCTTTGATTATTAATTATTTTGGATTAATACATCACTGATCCCTCTCACTGAGTTCTCTCAGTCCCGTGTGTGTGTGTGTGTGTGTGTGTGTGTACCAAACAGAAAAACACCATAATAAAATCTCTCAATTTACACAAATGGAGTATCTAGGCAACCGTAGATTATTTTCAGTATTTGATAGAATATCTCTGACCTTGAACCAAAAATATTCCTGTATTAGATTTGTTTTTTTAAGAAGAATAAAAATTAACCAAACAACCAAGTTGAGGTTTTAGACTTTTATAAAACTTCCAAGGCCAGATGAAAAGAATTTTCCACTACACCTTTATTTTCTATCCAAAGCAACACATAATATGTTTCAGGTACCTGTTCTTGATAGTTATTATTTTTTGCCTGTTATGTTTCTGTGTTACCCTTCCTAATAGTTGTCATGGGTTATTGCATGAAGAGTGACACAGGACTGCACTATCCTTAAAGGTCATGAATTAATATTTTTAACTTAATTCTATCTTTGTAAAGTCCTCCTTACCTTTTCTAGAAAGAAATTTTACATTTCATTCTCTTTTTGAGATACCAGCTTCTCACTTGATTAAAACTTTCTCTGATCAAATTTAACATTTACATGTGGTATTAAGTCCACATCAATCACAGCGCTTAAATTACTTAGGTTTTAGGCAAGTTAAGTTTTCAATTAAAATCAGATATTATCTGTTATAAAGTAATACCCATAATAAATCTATTTCACCATTCTTTTTTGGGACTTAGGAAGAACTAACTTTTTTACAATTACAAAAGAATCCATATGTAGGGTACAGGTTGAGTTAATCTGGCAACCACATATTCTTTACATTTTACCCTTAATCCAAATATCTTAGAATACACGTATCTATGATTTAGAGGAGTCTGTACTTCTTTCACGGTGCCATATATTTGAAAAGAAAATTAACTTTTAATCACCCCAAAGCAAGCGTGGGCACCAGAAAAAGCAAAGGCATCAGACACCTAGTATTTTAGATGGTTTCTCCAGATGGTTAATAAAAAAATAGCAACGAAAAGGAGAATATAAGACAAGACTTGGAGTATCATATAAAATCTCCTTTATCTTCATTCTTTTAGCTCAAAATACAACCTAGCTTTTTACGGGTACAGAGATTTTACACACACACACACACACACACACACACACACACACACACACACACAGTAACTACATTGAGGCATATTTTACATATATATAATTCACCCATTTCAAGTATTCAATGATATTTTAGTAAATTTACCATGTTGTGCAACTGTCACTATAAAACAATTTTAGCACTTTTTGCTCACCCCAAAAAGAATCCTCTTCCTCACCAGCACCTCCCTGACCACCCTACCACTTCTCCAGCCAAGTCACCCACTAATCTACTTTCTGTCTCTATAGAGACTTTCTGTATTCAAGTAAATAGAATTATACAATATATGGTTTCTTGACCTGGATTCTTTTATTTAGCACTGTTTTTGAGGTTTATTCATGTCATAATGCATATATCAGTAATTTTTTCCTTTTTATTGCTGAATAGTATTCCATTGTATATCTATAGCACCTTCACCAACTGGTAGAAACATAGGTTGTTTCTAATTTTTGCTGTATCCAATCTTAGGTTGCATCTAGTATTGTGGGTAATGATGCTAAGAACATCTGTGCATAAGTCGTGTGTAGATACATGTTTTCATTTCTCATTGTTAGATACCTAAGGGTATCTGGGTCATATGCTACATTATATTTGCTGGGTCATATGCTACATTATATTTAAGAGAACTGTGGACGTGTTTTCCAAATTGGTTGTGTCATTTTACATGGATACCAGCAACGTAAGCGAATTCCCATTTGCTACATCCTAACATTTTTATTGCCTATCTTTTTTTAAATTATAGTCATTCTAGTGGTTATGAGATGATAGCTCATTGTGATTTTCATTTAATAACAAATGATATTGAGCATCTTTTGATGTGCTTATCAGCTGTTATATCTTCTTTTGTGAAATATCTACTCAAATCTTTCCGTTTTTTTGACTGGGTTGTTTATCTTATTGCTTTCAAGGTGTAAGTGTTGTTTTACATTCCAAATACAAGTTTCTTATCGGATATGTATTTTGTCTTTTGACTATTAATGTATCTTGGCATAGATTCCTTTAGGTTTTTTTGCTTGGAGATTTCTCACTACTTGAATCTGTGGGTTTATGGTGTTTTTTTTGCCCAGATTTAGGAAAATTTTCAGCATTATTCCTGGAATACTTTTCAACATGATTTCTCATCTCCTGGGACTCCAATGACATGAATATTAGATCTTTTGCTTTAGTCTATCATGTCCCTGAGACTAATTTTCCACCTCGGTCTATTTTCTCTGTTGTTCAGATTAGGTATTTTCTATTATTCTGTCTTCAAGTTCACTGATTCTTTCATCTTTCATCTCCGTGTTGAGTTATATCCATCCACTGAGTTTTTAATTTCAGTTGTATTTTTTAATTCTAGAATTTCCATTTGCTTTTTCTTTATACTTTTTTTTTTCCAACGTTTATTTATTTTTGAGACAGAGAGAGTTAGAGCATGAACAGGGGAGGGGCAGAGAGAGAGGGAGACACAGAATCGGAAACAGGCTCCAGGCTCTGAGCCATCAGCCCAGAGCCCGACGCAGGGCTCGAACTCACGGACCGCGAGATCATGACCTGGCTGAAGTCGGACGCTTAACCGACTGAGCCACCCAGGCGCCCCAGTATACTTTCTCTTTCTTTACTGAGATTACTTTTTTCATTTGCTTCAGCATGTTTGTAATTGTTTATTGAAGCATTTTTATGAAGACCACTTAAAAATTCTTGTCAGATGCTTGTGACATCTATGTCATCTGGGTATTGGTATTTCTTGGTCTTAATTCAGTTTGAGATCATCCCTGTTCTTGGGATGAAGAATGATTTTTGATTGAAACCTTGGGTTATTACATGATAAGGCTCAAGATTTTGTTTAATCCTTGTGTTTTATCATACCTTCTCTGATACTCCTCCAGTAGGTTTGTGTTACAGCCATGTGAAGGTGCCACAGGTTCTCCACTTGGCCTTCTATAACACCTGGTTGGGGAGGGGCCCCTTTGCTAGGCAAAAGTGGAATTCAAGGTCTCTACTGACATCCTGGCTGGAAGGGGGAGACGTACCTCATTTTTTACTGCTCCCCATGTGGCCTCCATGGACACTGTGGGAAGGTGGCCTCATGATTGCTGAGTAGTGGTAAAATTCCTGACTTCCCACTAGCCCCCCCTCTGATGCCACCCCAATGAAAAGGAAGTAGGGGTTCCTCAGTACTTCCTGGTAGGGGTGAGAGGCCAGGCTCCCCACATATTTCCCTCTGGTACTTGGAGGTAGGGAGACAACTCATTACTGCCCTGCATGAAATAAAGTTCTGGCTCCCCCTTGACTTTTTCTGACATGACCTCAGCAGGAATCTGAGGGAGTCTCCTTATTGCCTAGCAAGGGTAGAAGTCCAGGGTCTCCACTTGGCCTTCACTAGTTCAGCAGAAGAGATGGGACTATAGTTTTTTCTGTGGTGTTTGGCTGGAGTCAAGAGGTTCTTTTCTAAAAGTTTTCTGTTTTCCTCGGCTGCCTTTTCCCTACCCTTTGGCTGAGCTTTTCTTTTTAAAAAAATTTTTTTTTCCAACGTTTATTTATTTTTGGGACAGAGAGAGACAGAGCATGAATGGGGGGGCGGGCAGAGAGAGAGGGAGACACAGAATCGGAAACAGGCTCCAGGCTCTGAGCCATCAGCCCAGAGCCTGACGCGGGGCTCGAACTCACGGACCGCGAGATCGTGACCTGGCTGAAGTCGGACGCTTAACCGACTGCGCCACCCAGGCGCCCCTGGCTGAGCTTTTCTTGGGGCTATTTTGTCTGTGAGTATTATTCTTCCCCGGGTATCCAGATTCTCCATCTAGTCTGAGAGAAGCGGCAAAAAGAAAATCATGGGAACTCACTATTGTGTTGTTTCTTGTGTGCTAAGGTCCTTAGATACTCTACTTTTCCTTCTATCTCTCAGTTTTCTTATGTTTATAGAACATTTAAGATTTTTAGTTGTTTTCAGTCGAAGGCACAGGGAAAAGTACATCTTACTCCATGCTCCCAGAAACAGAAGTCATCAGAATCTTTTTGAAGAAGTACCACATAGTCCAGTCACCAAGATTCTAGTACAGCCCAGCCCAGCTTTGTTCTCATGAACTTGAGTTTCTCAGTGCCCAAGGTTTCAAAATAAGAGAACATATCTTATCATTCATTCATTCATGAGTCCCTAAGTCATGCCACATACCCCATTAGGCAAAACCAGAAGCAATGAACTGGTCAAATACCCTGTGGGTATAACAGGAAGAAGGATAGGAAGGATAGGAAGAAGGAAGAAGGATAATGATAGCAAAAATAAATAATCAATTCTAATTCTTGTGGTCAGGGATCTCTTTATCCATCAGTTATATTGTACATTAATCTTTTATGCATTAGGCACAGTAGACATAGTGCCTAGGGTCCATAATACTTTTAGGGGCCTATGCAAAGGTTTTAATTTCTTCTAAAACCAGAAAATGGACTTTGAGGCGGAAGAAAATTTTAATATATATTATTAAATTTAGTTTTATGCCAATTGTAAAATATACATTTTAATTTTTTTTAACTAGAGAGAGGGGTCCCCAAAGGCAAAGTTGCTTAGAGTCCACAAAAGTAATAATGCAGCTCTAGTTGAAGAGAAAGTTGAGGAAAGGTTTCTTAGAAGAGATGGCTATTTAAGTTGATCAAAATAAAAGCAGAGGAGGATGAGAGAGGCATTTCAGCTAAAGAGAGCAGCAGGAGCAAACGTTCCGAAGACATGAATATGAATCAGCCTAACGTGTGAGAAACTAAAAACAAAGAGCAGGTCAAATGTATGAGAACCAGGATGAGCAACAGAAGTACCAAAATTTATGTACATGTAGCTCTTTGTGCACAAACTCTCACAATCAGAGTATCTCAAGAATAAGAAATATGAGTGGTCTATTTCCATATCAGATAGTAACATAGGGAAAAAAGAGAATATGGACAGACAATGCTGTTTCTTGGTAATAAACTCAGACAGAGCTCTTATTTCTAAGCAGCTAAGTATATTATAATCAGAATTGTCTAATGAAGCGACCACTGCCATCTCCTATATTTCCATTGATTTTTTCACATAATTTCCTCTTATTTATGAGAATTGTTATAATTCCTAATCAACCCATGATAGATACAAAAATAATTACTGATTACAAAGTATCTGTATTTGTGATTCTGAAAATTGATGGTGATGAAGCATGGTAATAGCTAGACTTCATTTTTAAGTTTTGCATAGTTGGCTCCAGCTGGTCAGTCAAGGAAGCTGCAAAGAAGAAAAATGTCTATGAAAAATAGTCACCATAATCCAGTGGGCCTTTCTGCCCAACTTTGATGTGAATCTAAAATTGCCAGTGGCCAAAGTCATAGCCTATGGTCATTCTCAGTAGCCTAGAGTCTATTATGTTAGGGAAGCTAGAGCTTTCTCCTTTTACAGAGACAATTTTGAGCTAATTTTGCCAAAAAATGCCATGGTTCCTTTCAAAGTTAGGATGATATGAATTAATAGACCTCACTAAAACAAAAATCTAAAAACCACATAGACAACAACAACAACAAGGACACAAAAAATGGTACCCTTCCAAGGAAGTCAAGAATTCTTCACTCTGAGGCCACAGGACAGTGTTTTTGAACCCCATCACTATTGATATAGTGGGCTGGATAATTATTTCTTGTGAGGGGCTTTCCTGAACATTGTTAGATGTTTAGTTATATCCCTGGCTTCTAGCCATGAGATGCCAACAGTAGCAACCCCCTTCCCAAATCATTGACAACTAAAAGTTTACAGACATTGCCAGATGTCCCCTTCAAGAGGGGAGGTGGTGGGGGTAGAGATAGACTCTAGGGGAGAACCACTAATTTAGGAGGATAGAGCTCCTAGAAAATGAGAATTTTTAAGCTGATGAAGAACTTGCTTCACCTGGGATAAAGGCCACAGTTTTACCCAAGGGGACAAACCTATTCCTGCCTAGTACCCAAGAGAGGGAAATTTGGATTTTTTGTTTGTTTTTTACCATATGGCGTGGGATCTCAAAAAGGGAGTGTTGAAAACAAGCTTAAACAACCTTAAAATAGCTCTGAAGGGATTTTGCTTCCAGCTAAAAGAAAGTAACTGAGACTGGATTTCATGCCTGACAACTCAAACATACAAACAAAAATAAAAAAGACAATGGTATTTGAGGCATGGGACATGAGGCAACAAAGGGTGGTGATCCCTGAAAGATGAGAACACACAAAAGGGAGCCCCAGGACTGCCCTAGCTTATTGGCTGGAGGGTCTTCAGGACATGGTAGGGAAAGGAGAACCCAGAAGAATGGCTAGTGGTCTCCCTGAGTAGATAGAGATGAGAATGTGGAGAAAGCCTACACAACTGAAGTTCCCAAGGCAGAGTACAGAGAAGAGAATAATGCAGAGACACAGTTGGGTGTGCTGCAGAGGGTCCCTTGTGTGTTTTTAGCACAGTACTGATGAGCATGAATGGAAAGTACCCAAGGCCTGAAAAAAACCACCCAGAGGGATTAAAGCAAATAATCACCAGGGCTCACACATGGGCAAGAATACTTTCTGTTCCCACCACCAAAACAGACTCCCAGTTTGCCAGACAACAGGTAGAGGGACTTCAGTGTTGGTTAATAACCACTATGAAAACATTTCTCTTCCGGGAACCACAAATGGCACTGAGAAGTACTCCTTGTAGACTATTACTGGGTTTTTGTCTTTCTTTCATTTGTGTGTTGCAGAATACTAAATATTTATTGAGATTCTGGGCCACTGAGTGGTATGCTTTTCCCAGGTGTTAGGGGGAACCACAGAAGCAAGAATATGTACCAGCACAATCCATAACCCAGGTCATGTCAAAAGCATCCCTGACATGAGTTTTACAACACTTGAACATGGTGGAACTTTCTAGAAATTCCACAAAACTTAAGTTTATGTAAGGTTAAACTGAGATTAGGCCTACAATTAGTTTAAGATGAGATTATGTCTACAAAGGGGGAAAATAGGGCTTATTTCTATGTGACTCAAATCTTTTTTAAAATTTTTTAATATTTATTTATTTTTGAGATGGGGGGAGACAGAGAGAGAGAGAGAGAGAGAGGGAGAATGAATCTGAAGCAGGCTCTAGGCTCCGTGCTGTCAGCACAGAGCCCGACACAGGGCTCCAACTCGTGAACTGTGAGATCATGACTTAAGTCAAAGTCTGACGCTTAACCAACTGAACTGCCCAGGTGCCCCCAAATCTTCTTTTTTAATGTTTATTTGAAAGAGAGAGAATGAGTGTGTGTGAGGGGAGGGAGGAGAGAGAGAGGGAGAGAATCCCAAGCAGGCTCCTCACTGTCAACACAGAGACTGTTTCATGAACCATGACTGATCTCATGAAATCAAGAGTTGGATGCTTAACTGAGCCACACAGGCAAACCATGACCAAAATCTTAACTGGAGGTAAAGTAAATTGTAGAAAAGGAGAAATTAAAAGGTAAGGAAAAATGAGTTGTGAGAATTTCATTTTATTCACTAGTACTCAGGGTGAGCCATAATCCCCCAATCCAGCTTCTCTTTCACACATGTTAAATAGGCATTAACTTCCTTGGTGGTGCTGAGATACCCCTCACTGTTGTGGATCATTTCTATTCAGTACATTATCTCCAACCAGGATCACACTTGGCATTTAATTTCCCAAAGCTGGAAAACCTATTTCTTTTTTTCTTTATTTTTCTTTTCTTCTTCTTCTTCTTCTTCTTCTTCTTCTTCTTCTTCTTCTTCTTCTTCTTTTTTACAGCAACAAAGACATGAAAGGATAGGAATGAACTGAATGGGTTGTAGGTGAGCGCTAAACAGATTTTATCATCAGATGGTGTGGGATTTAGGAAAGAACTACTTAGGCTCTCAAGACAAATTCTTTACTCTGTTTTCAAAGCTTGTGAAGAATGATGAGTGAAGACCCTATATAATAGGAGAATGGCTTTGGCACTCCCTTTTCCTTCCAGTTTCTTCCCTGCACAGTCTCACAATTAGATCCACAGTCCAGCCCTTGAACTAGTTCAGACTAAGGCAGGGAGATATACAGAGCAAAAAACCCCACAATCTAGGGAAATCTAGAATGGAGGCAAACCTTTACAAAATACCCACAACTCAGGGGCCTTTTGAGGATACCTGGGCCCCCACATTGTTTTTGAGAGGCTTTTCAGACCCAGGAATGATTCCAGGTTTCCCTAGGGCTCCAAGACAGCCACTGCCCTTTGTCACCAGAGTATCATTTGCATTCAGGGTCCCTCCTGCTGGACCTCTCACAACCAAAGCAGAGGTTGCCTGGCTAATGTCTAAGCTTGCTGTAGCTTTCTTCCATGGTTCAGTTTCTTACTTAGCTCCTAGTCCTAACTAGGTCTTGAGTCAATCATTTCTAGGTTTTGCATGAACTCAACAATATGATACTAACGTAGGTCTTGGCTCAATCCCTTTTGCCTATTCCAACTAGCTAAGACCACTATACTTTGGACCCAAAGGACAATGAGAAATAAAGTGTTTTTGAAGTCCTAGAAATCAAAATGTAAAACCGAAAACATTCCAAATTGTAAAATTGAAAGGTGGGGGGAATTATTCCACTGAATTCTACTTCTGAGTCTTTGATCGTTTAAAAAAATCACTTCAGATTGCTGCTTTAAAAGGTATATGCCTTGGGCACCTAGGTGCTCAGTCCTTAAGCTTCTGACATCGGCTCAGGTCACGATCTCATAGTTGGTAAGTACGAGCCCCACTTTGGGTGACCCCTACTTCCCTTTCTCTCTCTGTCTCCCTCCCTCCCTCTCTTTCTTACTGCCCCTTGTGGGATTCTTTCTCTCTCTCTCTGCCCCTCGCTCACTTGTATCCTTTCTCTAAGTAAATAAATAGATAGATAGATAAATAAAATGTATATGCCTTAAATAACAAAAGTTAAAAGTTAAAAAAAAAAGAGAGTCAAAGTCCACCTAAACGTGAGCCATCTCTGTAGAGATTAATCTTTTAAAAATAAGGAGAACAAGGATGAGGTCAAGAACCAAGCTCAGCAGGTGACCTGAAGCAATTGGGAGGAAAGCCTCTGAGTGTCTAAATGGCTGATTGGAAGGGCTGCCCAAGACTGCCTTATGGGTCACAACCAGGAGAACTGCTTAATAGGAAAACAGTGCCCAGAGAAGCAGGGTGTTGCTCTCATTTCTTTTAAAAAATTGTCGATATTGTTTACCCCTAATTTTCCACACACACAAAACACACACACACACACACACACACACACACACACACACACACAAAACCTAGCTGAAAAAGGTAGCAGGGCATAAAGGGCTTTCCTTATTTATAAAGTAGTGAGTTAATGTTTCCTTCAATAAAGTCAAAGGGTGAGGGAAATGAGGTTTGATGCTCAGTTAAACTGAAATCTTGAAACAGTGGAGCAAGAACAAGAAGTATGTCCACACAGGGACGGATAGACAGACAGACAGACAGACAGACACACACACACACACACACACACACACACACACACACACATACACAGGCTTGGACATTAGGAAAGTTTCAGCAGAAGTTGTGTTCAGCTGGGGAAAAAATAGGCAGAGAATATGTTGCCATTGCTCTTAACTGAAAAGCAGTGAATGTGATTCTTAAACAAAGTATTTGTATTTTTTTACATCTGGCTCTGGTTATAAAATTTCAAATATAATTTCAAAAGCAATCGCAGTTATTAATAACAAAATTTACAATGATGCCACCATCATGATCTATGTTATAGGACTAACTTGTTAGGGGTAAAGAATTGTTTTATTGTGGTCTCTCACATCCTTCCAGGGAAAAATGCCCAGTGGTAAGGTTTAAGATGAACTTGTACTTGATTCAAGTCTATTCAAAAATGGGCCATATTTTAGAAAAGATCTGGTATTCCTAGTATTTCCTAGTATTAAAATGCCTTTTACAAACGATTTGGAAGACAGACTTTGAGAAGATGGTACCATTTTTCCATTCACCCATCAAAAGCCTTTATAAGTACCTACTAACTACAAGGCCTTAGGCCTTGAGTGATGTAAATATGAGTCAAACAGCCATTGACAGCAGGCAGCTCTCAACCTAGTAGGAACATAAATACAGACAAATTCAGAGTCCTTTAAAAATGTGGATGATGAGAATTCATAGGAAGAAGAAATTATTTCCATGGAGGACATCTGAGGTGTGTCTGTGAGGACAGGTAAGGAGGAGATGTATGAATAGGCCGAGGAGAGGGATTTCCAGACATTAGAATGAGCAAAGTATGGAGCAGAACAGCCCAGACAATATCCAAGGTGTATGGAATTATGGTTAAACAAGTTTGGCCAGCACACAGGACACACCAAGAAAATGGACCTGGGTACAGCCAGAGGATTGGGACTGGGTTGTAGAATGCCAAGCTAAAGACTTTAGAGTCTCTGCATTTCCTGTGGCTCATAGGATGGAAGTTAGATGGCAGTAGGTGAACTGTGGAGTTAGGAAGACCTATTAGAGACCATGGTCATCCAGTTGAGATGGGATTAGAACCATGCAAGACCTGGATTCAATCCAGGTTTTATATTTTTGAAATGAACAGGGAGTAGAAGTAGATAGGAGTGTCTGTTTGCATATGGGCCTCTCTCAGTAGCCTAGAAGTGAATTTGCTCAATATTAAGTTCAGAGGGACCAGATTACCCTTTTGGACTTCCTGGTCATTGGTTCCTCAACATTCCCCTCTGAATTCTATTCTGGTTTGCATCTCCAGGGCCACAGTGTTTCTAATGATCCAAGAGATGGGATCACTAATTAAGTGGAAAGAAAAACAGCAAAAGATCAAGTCCAAGCTGGAGAAGGGAGGAAATGCCCCATAGACTATAATTTTAAAGAAGCTACACAGGAAAGTCTTTTTGGGGTGTGGTGTCTCCAGGATATTAGACAGCCCTTTACGGTCTTGCCTGCAGGGATGTATGTCACAAGCTGTTCTGAGCAGTGGGGAGTCTGCGAAACTGTTGTTCTGCCAAGCAAGGCTGCATTTTCCAATTTAAAGCTAAGCTGCCCAGGAGCCAAGCTGTTTGTTTTTCAGAAGAGAAGACAGGAAGAGAGAGAGACAGAGAGAGAGAGAGAAAATATAAACATGTGTGTGTGAGAGAGAGAGACAGACAGAAAGCACAGAGAGACGGAGGGATCCATGAGTTAAGATACCAAATCTATCCTGATGGCAACTCTCTGGAACAGAGTGGTTTTATTTTTGTCATTAGATTCTTGATCCTTGGCACCCTCAGAAATCATTGCCAGAAGTCCCAATGGCCTCATGACAGGTTAATTAATTAGCTCTGTTGGACCCTGTTGGGTTCTCACAGGAGACAGGAAATAGAATCAAGAGGAAATCCCTTTCACCACGGGAGGTTACAGAGGAGGGTTAGACGACACTGGTGTGAGCCTTGGTTTGCCCACAGTCAGGGGAGGATTGCATTTAATCAGTGACTGAACCAAACTTGGGATTTTGAATGAGTATAATAATAATGATAATATGGCCCGCTAGTCTCCTTGATAAACATCCATTGAGGACTTACTATTCCATGACAGGCTTTATACAAGTTAATACCTTTATAGTTTTACTTTTTACAATTAACACTACAATGCTTTTTGGGTAATTTGCATATGAGATGGAAGATACGCTGACTGTTCTTGAATATTGCAGCCTGCCTGTCTCATCTAGTACTCCTGCTCCTTACCCTGCATCTACTTTCTCTTTTATCTATACCACCTGACACCTAACATATGATATCATTTATTTATTGTGTTTATTTATTATCTTTCTCCAACTTCCAGAATGGAAGTGTCACAACTCCTTGTCTATTTTGTTCCCCAGTTGTACTCCAAGTGTCTTTTGGAAAGATGACATGAAATAATTACAACTAAGATGAAAAAACATGGTCTCTCTGGAGGAAAATCCAAAGAAAATCCATGGCCAGGAAAATCTCCCCTGAAGAAGGGATCTTTGGATGCAGAGGAGTGAGGAGGGTGGGTGGGAACCATCCTCCTTTTGAAGCCAATAGCGTATGGGAAGTTCCCAAGATGAGAGAAGGCACGGCCATATGGCTAAAACATAAAGAGCATGGTCAAGGGGACAAGTAGTGAGGTGAGGGAAGAGAAGGCCCAAGATGACACAGGGTAGGCCATATTAAAGACTTTGGAATTAGTTCTAAGAATAATAGTAAACTATTGAAAAAAAAATTTTTTTTAATGTTTAGAGAGAGAGAGAGAGAAAGAGAGAGGATCCTAAGCAGGCTCCTCGCTGTAAGCACAGAGCCTGACATGGGGCTTGATCTCATGAACCTGAGCTGAAGTCAAGAGTTGGATGCTTAACGTACTGAGCCCCAGGCACCCCAGCTACTGAAAGGCTTTAAGGGAGAAAGCTGTCATACCCTGATTTGTGTTCACTAAAGATTGTTTGGGGTACAGATGATGGTTTGGGAGAACAGGACAAGAATGGATACAGTGAGGCGGCCAGCTAAAAGACTGTGCTATCATCTAGACAAGAGGAGAAGGTGGCCTGGGTTAAGGCAATGGCACTAGACACACACAGGTGAGTGAATTCAAATTCACTTTGAATTTGAGCATCTAAGATTTAGTCATTGGTCAAAGTAGGAGTGATGGTAATGTTAAAATGCTTTTTCCTATTTATTTAAATCCCTCAAACTAAAATACTCATCTTTTTGGTGCTGTCTGCAGTAGTGACGAACAACTTTCTGTTTACCCTCCTGTGAGATCACCTGCAGCCTACTCCTCAGTCTTTCCTCATGAATCCCAGTTGTGTCTTCTCAGCTTTCATGTGGCCCAGAAATAGACAGACTGTTCTGGAGAATTGCCTCACAGGATCTCCTTGTAAAATACCATGCTTAAAGAACAACAAAACCAATACCTTACCATAAATGTATTCTCCAAATAAGTTGGGATTCCTAAATATTAACAAATGCCCTTCCTTATTTTTTCTGCCTTTCCAACTCCTACATATCCTTCAAGGCACAATTCAGTGTCAGCCTCTTCCAGGAAGTCTTCTTAGTTTAGTCGGTCAGCCATTCACGACACTCAGGCTTTGATCCACCAATAAGCTATGCACATCTACTATCTGAGCATTTGTTTGGTTTAATCACAGGCAAGGCTAAATCATCATCAACGATAGTCTGGAGGGAGGCAATCTCTTAGACCCCTTTTGTGTTCTCATTTTGTCTCTCAAACTCTAAAGTTCTCAGTTAACTTTCTGTTGCACATGGGTTATCTTTATTCCAGATTACCAACTACAAGAGTGATCTGACTTGTAAGTCTTAGTGGCTCCCATTGCATCTGGCACAGTGCCAAATGACAACACATGGTGACAGGTGCAGTTACAGTTGTTCCAAAGAGAAGGTAGGGGTGACTGAGCTTGCCTCCCTCCACCTCCCTCCTCACTTCCCCACTCTCTACATCAATGCCCCAGGGAATCAAGTAGACAGCAAAAACTGGTCATGGTAGACTTCTCATATCTTTAAAAGACCCTCTAATTAAAGCACAGCCAATTCATTAACAGTAATACTAGAAGGGAAATGAATGAAATCAAACTATTAGCCCCAATTTTTTTTTTTTTCTGAGAGAGAGAGAGCACGTGCATGTGCACACGTGTGAGTCAGGGACAGGCAGAGACAGGAGAGAGAGAATCCCAAGCAGGCTCCACACTATCAGTGCAGAGCCCGATTTGTAGCTCAAACTCATGAATTGTGAGATCATGACCTAAGCTGAAATCAAGAGTCGGACACTTAACTGAGCCATCCAGACACCCCCAAACTATTAACCCAATTTTGGATCAAAAGTTTTCACCTGTTCTTGTGCTAAAATTACTAAAAAAACAAAAACAAAACACCACAAAACAAAACAAACAAATAACCCCAAACACAAAGTACTTTGAGTTTTCCTTCCTTTTTCTATTTTTAGTGGAATCATTTATAAAGGTATCAAAAGGCCAGGATAGAAGGGATGAGGGAAAAAGCAAAAATTTACATAGGATATGTACCCATTTAGCACTCACAACAACCCTGTGAAATAGATTTCATTATGAACTATATTTTGATAAGAGAACAGTTACAGAAAATTTAAACAGAGTGCCCAGGATCACGTAGGTGGTATCAAAGCTGAGATTTATAGTCTAGGTGCCTGACCCCAAAGTCTGTGTACTTAGTCACTACATCAGTTTCTTCTCCAGAAAAATGAAAAAGGAAGCAAAGGGCTTAATCCATAACCCTGGTCCTCAGCCTTCTGGCTAATGGTCAGTTCACTGTCTGATGCACTGGTGCTTTTTAAAGTCCAATAAGCACCCGGGGATTGTGATTCCCTGATATGAGCCCTCAGTTTTTCCTAATTTAATTTCTAAATTTTTTTTAATGTTTATTTGTTTTTGAGAGAGAGAGAGAGAGACAGAGCACTAGTGGGGGAGGGGCAGAGAGAGAGGGAGACACAGAATACGAAGCAGGCTCCAGGCTCTGAGCTGTTAGCACAGAGCCTGACGCGGAGCTTGAACCCACAATCCATGAGATCATGACCTGAGCTGAAGTCATGGGACGGTCTCATGTCTCAACTGGCTGAGACACCCAGGTGTCCCAGTTTTTCCTGATTTTAAAAGAACTTCCACAAGTCGCAAATCAAGATACATACAGTGACTGTATTTGGGGGACCTTATTCTTTTCTCTATCCCACTGACACTCCACACTTCATAAGACTATAAAATCGTTCCAGGGATTTGATGTTATTTTGTAGTCCGATCTGGAATTGGTTAAGATAGCCCTGCAAAAGGCACATGTTTGCTGACCGCCCATGCTAATATCTAAGAACAAACTTTGAGATGAAGTTAACACCTGTTCCAATGTTCTAACACATCCTCCTTTCTCTCTGTGCTTTGCTAGCTTGTAACCCACAGAGTCTGAACAGGTTCACTATCAACCTCATGCATCAGCCTGAGGTCACTACAATGCCACCAGAATGTCAGGATTTACTCCTGAGGTCAGTATCAACCCTCATCCCATAAGTAAATGTAACTTTATATCTAGACGAAGAAGCCCCATCTCCATGGACTTGAGTGCTAGTTTTAGAGTCTGACAGGTATGGATCTGGACCCAGGTCATTACTGGAACCAAGTAAGTAAATTAAGTCCTTGTGACTTGCTGTGTTTATTCTTTTGTACTGTTGTGGGTGTATTGGGGTAATTGCTGTGAGGGATAAATTACACGATGTGTACAGTGTTCAGCATGTGCCAGGTGTTCTGAAAACATTTGTTGAATGAAAGTTTTCCGCTCAGCACTTACAGTTCCAGTTTCTATCTTTGTCTTCCAGTGTCCAGACACCACTGGTTAGAGGGAAGCCATACGACTCAGGTTAACAAGAAGGGACTGTTTGTAGAGAACATGAGCAATACTTATTAAACATCTTCCTTACTCATATGGAGAAAAAGATTATGAATCACTGAGCTGTGGCTATTTCTCAGGACATCTAATTTGTTCACATCAGTTTTCAGAGAAGCCTTAGATTCAAATAGGAGTTGACTTCACATTTCCCCCCCTCACAGAGAAACCACAAGGCAGTCAGGCAGGTAGCAGGCTACATCTCGGCTGTCAGGGTTTTAGAAGGAGGAAATTTATTCTTAAGATTGGAGGAGAAATGTGGATAATGAGATAAGGGAAGCAATGAACCAAACAGAAAGAAAAATTAAAAAGCACTTGCGGGTTCTCCCAGAAACCCTTAATTAACCACATTCTTCACAACACAGAGCTAAGTCATTTGGGCAACTAGGAAATACCCTGTAGAGCTCGGTGATGGGTCAATGCTGCCAAAGTGTTAGGTCAAGCCCCAAAGATTCTAGAAGCCCCCAAAAGCAAAATTCAAAAGCCAGGGTGAGGTTGAAGCTAGAATGCCCTAAACTTAATAAACAAATGAATCCAGGGTGCCTGGGTGGCTCAGTTGGTTAGGCATCTGGCTTTTGATTTTAGCTCAGGTCATGATCTCAAGGTTGGTTCCTGAGATCAAGCCCCGTGTCAGGCTCCACACTGGGTATAGAGCCTACTGAAAATTCTCTTTCCCTCCCTCTCTTCCACAGCACCCCCCCCCCCCACTCTCTCAAAATAAGTAAACTTTAAAAATTTTTCAATTAAAAAAAAATAGGGGCGCCTGGGTGGCTCAGTCGGTTAAGCGGCCGACTTCGGCTCAGGTCATGATCTCACGGTCCATGAGTTCGAGCTCCGCGTTGGGCTCTGTGCTGACAGCTCAGAGCCTGGAGCCTGTTTCAGATTCTGTGTCTCCCTCTCTCTCTGCCCCTCCCCCGCTTGCACTCTGTCTCTCTTTCAAAAATAAAGAAACCTTAAAAAATTTTTTTAAAAATAAATAAAATAAAATAAACCAATGAATCCAATTCTTTCAAGTTTACTACATCGGGCTAAGAGGACTTTGCCACCACAGCTCTAAAAGAGGGGAAGAGACAGGTGCAGAAATGTGTATCTATGCTGTTAGCACAAAACTCTCAAGTCATTCCTGAAGTAAAGCCAGCCACAAAATTATTTACTTTGCCCTCCTGGAAGCCAGGCACCTTTGTCACTGATCTGCAGATGAGTCCAAATAATTTCTAACCAAAGCATTTTATTTAAGGCCTTTATATCAGCACTTCTGGGTGCAATCCAAAATCTTACATCAACTTCATGTTAGCACAAAGGCAAGGCAGAAGATATTCCTGCTGCTGGGAGCAGAAAAAACTCTGTCAGTCTGTGTTTATTCATACAGATACACCTGGTTGAAAAATGAAAATTGCAACCAAAACAAAGATTGTTTACTGGATACCCAGTACATTATGATTCAACACAGACTTAACTGGTTACATCCTCATTCCAGTTCTTTAAGGAAGATATTCTTTTAACCTTGTTTTATAGTCATGGACCGAGACTGAAAGGGGTTACGTAATTTGCCTCAGGATGGTTCAAGCCTAACAGGTACTAACACTAGGACATAAACTAGGTCCATCGAACTCCATGCCACCATGCTAACTCCCCATCCTACACAATGCTTACCCAGGAGAGGCAGGCTGCTGCTATTTTAGGAGGATAAATATTTACTGTAATAAACTATTTACCCTAAATGATTAGTATGAATTAAATGTTCATAATAATGGGGTCTCAGGCTAGGAAGCTATTCCATGAGCTATTTAGTCCAAGGACCCATTCTATACTTAAAGTTTCAGAAAAGGACTTCTATATAGTTTTGAAATAAGGTAATAATTTCCCAGAGAGACAGACGGTCTTGTCATCTGGGAAAATCCCTTTATCAGATACTCTTTTCTCTTCCATTCAATAAGTGACTTATATTTTCGAATGTGAAGGAGAGAATTTGCCACCCCAAAACATGCTTTTTTGGCATAAGGATTATCATGAGCTGGTTATTCTCAAGAAACAGTAGACATGGGAGAATATTTGAAGACCAAGTATAAGTTACCCTTTTGTAAGGGACATTTACATTTGTAATGTAAATGTTTGTAAGGGTCTCTCTGTCTCTGTCTCTGTCTCTCTCTCTCTAGCAAGAAGAAAAGGAAGACTACATTTATAGAAACTCTTATCAGTGGAGAAGGCAATGACTTAAAAGTGCTTAACAACTTTACCCTTGTTTCCTGAGGTGTTCCTGGTTACCTCCCATACCTGCTCCCTTCCTCACCCGCTGTTTTTCTTTTGTTTTTAACTGGAGATGGTATTTAAGGTGGTGGCTTGGGGTGCCTAGGTGGCTCAGTCACTTAAGCACCTGACTTTGGCTCACAGTTCCTGAGTTCAAGCCCTGCATCAGGCTCTGTGCTGACAGCTCAGAGCCTGGAGTCTGCTTCAGTTTCTGTGTCTCCCTTTCTCCCTGCCCCTCCCCTGCTCGTGCTCTTTCTCTCTCTTAAAAATAAATAAACATTAAGACAAAATTAAGGTGGTGGCTTGGGACATTTCAGGGAGTTACTCAGTTTTCTTGAGTCTCTCCCATGTATATAGAAGGTATATAGGTTATTAAACTTCTGTGTTTTTCCTGTTAATCTTTTATTATGGTGGGGGGCGGGTGGGGAGGGATATCTAGCCAAGAACCTAGAAAGTTAAGGGGAACATTATTTTTCCTCCTTTACAGATGCTTCCCACGTGCTAGGCCACGTTAAGTTCTCCAGCATTGCCTAAGAATCCCCATGATCATATAAGGCAGGCACTATTAATATCCCCATTTTATAGATAAAGAAATTGAGGTTTTTTTTTTTAATTTTTGTTTTTGAGAGAGAGAGAGAGAGAGAGAGGGAGAAAAAGGTCACAAGTGAGTGAGGGGCAGAGAAAGAGAGAGAGAAGGGGGGCTCACCTGAAGTAGGGCTCATGCTCACCCGATGTGGGACTCAAACTCACAAACTGTGAGATCATGACCTGAGCCGAAGTCAGATGCTGAACAACTGAGCCACCCAGGTACCCAAGGAAATTGAGGTTTAGAATGGCTACATAACTTGTCAGAGATCACACAAGTGAGCCTTAGTGCAAGGGCATAAACACAGTGATCTTCAAGGTACATGGAGACACATAGTAAAATATAATTAAAAAAAAACTAAGAAGTTACTACTATTCTCTGGTTTGACATCAGTGGACATTTGTGCTTATTTGCAAGTTTGTGGAAAAGTTATCTAATATCAATATTTTCTTTAATCTAAGGCATGCCCAAAACCTTCTCTTTGATTTCCCAGAGTCAGAACATCTTGGGGCAACTGAGGTAACATGCTAACTACCATGTATTGAGCCTATATTTGAACATCTGTATGAAAGAAAACACTCTTACAGCTTATTCCATTTGTGGGCAATGCTGATGATCAGAAAATCATACTTATAGGCAGCTGATGATGCAATTCGGTTAGAAACCTCTCACTTGTATCTCTTGTAGGTCAAGGGCAAAAAATCATGCTGATGAAGTGACATTACCAAAAACAAAGTGGTTCAATGCTATTTGTCTGAACACAAGTGATCTTGAAGGAAATTGAGAGACATTCTTTTTCAAGGACAGCTTTAATAGCTGAAGGGGAATGTTTTATATCCAGTCAACCATTTAGCTACAGACAACCTGTCACAGTAAAGTGGTTAAATTTTTTTTTTAAAGATATTTCAATGACACTTTGAAAGCATGTAAGAGGTTAGGGTGAACAAGGAAGTTAAGGACTTTTTGTTTTTAGAAATCACATTTGCATTTAACTTGAAAAATTTTTCCAGTCCTATGATTTCTGCATAAATATTTATGGAATCCTGTTGGCTAATTAGATTATAAGCTTTTTATCCAGGAATTTGTCCAATTTTATGCTCTCCATGAAACCTGAGCTCTTTGCTGATCTTGGTTTAGTCCATGTTAAATAAGCAATTGTTTTAACAGCCTTAAAGGCTATTTTAAATTCTCACTTTTGTTATGCATACTGAGTCATAGAATTTATAATCCTTAATTTTGGACAAAAGTTTAAAGACTCCAATCCTGTGATAAAATGGATTTCTTATGTGAAAGCTTTTATTCTGATCAAAGAGTAAGACAGTACCAAATGTACCCAAAACAAAGAGCAAAAAACACAAATCAGCACGTGGTATCATCAGCCAGGCAATCTTTTCCACAGATGTCTTCACATGGTCCCTACAACCACCCTTGGATGTGGAGATAACCATCCTATTTTACTGTGAAAGATACTGTACAAGGAGTACAGAGGCTAAGTAACCTGTTCAGTATCTCATAACAACTAAGCAAAAGTAGTTCCCCAGCCAGGTCCTCAGATGCAACAGCACTTCTTTAGTTACAGACGAAGGCTAGCTCACAACTACCCAGAGGGGAATAAACTATTCTGTCCTTGTTCTGCCCATTTCTAGAAGGCTCAATCTCTCCCCACATAGGAATTTTAGGAAACTCATAGGTACCCTGGAGGCCTTTCCACTTACACTTAGCATTACCTTGAAGGATAAGAAGTTGGAACAAGGGTGCTATCACTACCACCAGAATTTTTTTTTGGCACAGAAAAACCTGCATTTGTTATGGTACCATCATATTCATGTCACAAAACGCAAAATAATTCTCTATGGAATTTGCTTAGTCTTGAGGGTCTAGCTCTCCATCCCCAGAAAGGAAGATGGAAAGGTTCAACTAACAACACACAGCTTAGAACATGATCATCACATGTTCATGTCAGCTCAGTCCTTAACAATGCCCCCTTCCCATCGTAGATGAGTTCCATGCAATATTCCCCATGAGCTTATTCACGGAAGTGGCCACTTAATCATCCTCACCCCCCTGAACTCTTTGCTTTTTTGCACACTGCATTGCAGACTCACCACCTTTACCCATCTGTCTCTCCTTCAGCCTCTCTTTTCTATTCCACAAACCATTATTTCTTCACAGAAACTTCAAAAATATATAAAGTAACATATGTGCTGAGGTCAAATACAACTATGAGCTTATGACCCCAATAGCAGGCTGCCAGCTCACCTCTCCTCACCATCATGTCCCTCCCACTCATCAGAGGCAATCACTTTTAGTAACCAGATTCGCACATTAAAGGGAAAATAAACTGATCAGTGTCATTATGGAGGGGGAAATAAGTCATTTTCAGTTTGGTCAAAATCCTGGAGAAGTCCATCCAGAAAAAACTTATGTTAGCACAGCCTGAACTACCACTCAGATCTTTCACACCAAGACAACTCAAAATGGGAGGAATAGGAAATCAATGCCTATATTTAAGTTTTTATAATAAGAGAGTCTAAATATTGTATGACTTATATTGAGGATATGAATTCCCAGGGGCAGGGGGGGGTTGGTTAATGCATTTAATTTCATTCCTTAGTTACCTAGACTATCCCATTAACGATTTTGAATCTCTATGTACTTAGCTCTATACACTTGATTTTTCATAGTGAAATTCCATTTCCAGTTTTTCTTAACAAAACGAATTATGAAAAGACAAAGAAGACCTTCTACTTCTATTGAAAATCATCAAGATTTTCAATTATATATGTAAGATGGGGGAAATGAGATTTTTATCGTATAGATTCCCATTTAGATACATTTTTAACTCTTAAGTTGAGGCTATATGACAAAGATATGAACCAAGTTTAGCACACACACACCTATCGCATGAAAGGCAATGGAGAGTCCATTCAATCCCATGCTTCCATTCACTCAACAGGAGAGTCAGTCTTCCAAGCTAAAGAAGCTGTTCTTGCCCAGCTCATGTCCCTTGAGCCTTATTGCTTCAACTGACCTAGCTGAACTCCCAACTCTGTAGCACCTACAACATCTATTTACCTGGGGACATTTTAGTTGAAACAGAGAATAACAGCTCAGCTACCTGCAATGCAGGCTGGAAGTACTGGGAAATCAAAATTCCTGGCCCCTACCTTTTACCTTAACTCCTCCTCACAGACTTCCTGTGGTGCACTAGGTATTTTGCTACAGTGTCATTTACAGCTGGAGATTCTTTATATTAGATTCTGACTTTGTCCTTTGGGAGTAGAGCTCCCAGATATTTTTGATCATCGGCTAGGTTTGAGAACCACTGCTTTTTCCAAAATCAAAGGTACTTAATATAAATATATTGACTGTATTTCTAGGTTAAAGCAAGATGAATGGTGTGGTGACTGTCAACATCAATGCCTTGAAACTAAAATCAAAACCTTTCAATACTCTTGAGGGTGCTGTTTACTCAGTTATTCAACGTTTATGCATCACCTACTATATTCCTGACCTGTGTGCTGAGAATACAAAGATGAATAATGATCATCCAAGTCCTGGAGGAGCTTTGGCTGAAGGGGAGGCAGACAAACAGATAAATCATAATACAATATGAAATATGCTATTAAAACATTTTTATCACATGTCATGATAGCACACATTGTTAAGAGTGTTTTTTTATGTTCATTTATTATTTTTGAGAGAGAGAGAGAGATAGAGAGACAGAGAGAGAGAGAGAGAGAGAGAGAGAGAGAGAGAATGTACTGGGAAGGAGCAGAGAAAGGGAGAGACAGAGGATCCAAAGCAGGCTGTATGCTGACAGCAGAGAGCCTGATGTGGGACTTGAACTCACACACCATGAGATCATGACCTGAGCAGAAGTTGGACTCTTAACAGACTGAGCCACCCAAGTACTCTGATAGCACATATTGTTATGTGGGGAAAATTGGACATTAACCTTTAGTTCATACATTTGTTTCCATAATACTTAGTAGAGACAGGACCTTTACTTTCATTCTCAAATAATATTGTTTTTATTATAATAAAGCAATATATATTCATTTCAAAACAAACAAACAAAAAATGAGTCTCAGAAGCAGCCCTCAATTAGTGTCTGATGGTAGCAGGGGTAAAATAGCCTAGCTTCCCCACCCCTTGGATGAGAAAACTCTGAGGCATACATTTTACAGTTTGCCAGACTTTCCCTATAGGGTTAAGCTCCAGTCACCTAGTGGTAGCTGGCTTGAGTTTATCCTTTATTGGCTGTCATCATCCCCTGTCCCACTTTCCCACTCCCCTACTAGTATTTTCTGTGCTTCCCAAAGAAACTAGTTGTGCTTGCCTTCTTGTCTCACAACATGTTTCTAGAGACCTCCAAACTAAGATGAAGGCCAGTTCCTTCACTTGACTTCTGGTCCTATAGTCTCCCACTTCCGTCTCCTCCACTGGTTCCTAGGAGTCAACCTTCTCTCATTCTATGAAGAAACTCTCTTTCTAGTTATTTTCCTAACTCTCCCTTCCCCTATACAATTGAAAGAGTGCTCTGTATGTTTTAGTTTTCTCATTTTTATCAATTGTAACCTGGCTTCTTCATCCATTTCATCTCTGTTGAAGCTCTTTTCACCAAATGTCAACAGTGACTTTCTAAATGCCAAACCTAACAAATTTCTGTCCCTACTTTTATTTCTCTACATTGCAGGAACCACCTTCTTTAAATTTCATTTACCTTGATTTTGGGACATGAGTCTCTTGATTTTCCTCTTATATTTCTGACTATCCCTTTGCAGCCTGCTTTCCTGATTTCTATTATTCTATAAAACTTCTACTTAAATGCTGATGCTTCCCAGGATTCTCTTCTCAGACTTCTATTTCCACCATACGTGCTCTTCCTGAGTAATTTCATTTATCCTCATGGTTTTAAACATCATAATATGCTAACAATGCTCCAACCCACATCTCCAAATTGACCACTCTTCTGAATTTAGACACACATCCTCCACCCCATCGGACATTTACTGAATGTTCACAGTCCTCTAAATTTCATACATCCAAGACGGAACTCATGAATTTTAACCAAATCTCCTATAATCTGTGTCTTAGTGAAAGCTTCATATGCTCAGCCACCCCAACCTTTTTCTCAGGGATTATGACCCAACAATTACAAGTCCTGGGAACTATGCCTCCTAAATATTTCTCAACTGCATTCTCTCCTTTCGTTCTTCATTATCACAGGAAGAAAATCAAGTAAGCTGAAGACCAAAAGTGTAAATTGGATTAGGTATTTAGAATTTTGGCATTTCAACTTTATCATTGATTTCCTTATCTCCAGGCTTCCTTTCATTCACCAATCCATCCTTAAGACTGCCGCCAAATGATCTTTCTGTAATAAGTGGGACCATGTCAACGTTAGGCTCATCAGTGCATAAAAAATAAAGCTTAAGCTTATTGAGGTGTCTTTAAAGGAACTTTATTATCTTTTTAAAAAAATTTTTTTAATGTGTATTTATTTTTGAGAGAGTGAGCGAGGAGGAGAGGGGCAGAGAAAGAGGGAGACCCAGAATCCGAAGCAGGCTCCAGGCTCTGAGCTGACAGTTGTCTGCAAATACTAGGCTGTGGTCCTTCGTTTTTTGAAATCCAGCTGTTTGCTCTGTCTGGAAAGCCTTACTCTCTCTTAACCTGCCCACTGAGAGCCTATCCATTCAATAAAATCTCCATTAGGTGTCCCCTATGTTTATTTCCCAAACTCTACAAGACAGAATTAATCATTAAGTCTTTGGCATGACTTCTGTTCCTTGACATAACTCTTCTGTCATGTGTGTCATACCAAGTTCTATTTGTTTACTTCTGTGATTATTTCTATTACTAGATGACAAAGCCATCCACCCACAACAAACTCAGAGCTTCCATCAAATGCTAATAGTAGGGCCTGTCTACCATTTTTAAGCACCTTATGTACTTGTAATTAGTTAACCATTATGTTTTGAATTCTCATCTTCCCTTCTAGACTATATGTCACATGAGGGCAAGGTCAGTGTCCATTTTTCTCACTGCTATAACCCTAGTACCAAGCATTGTGTCTATCAGAGCAAGTGTTCAACAAATATTTTATGGACTAATTGGCTTACTCCTTGAAAACAGTGCCCACACTTGAGTCATCTCCTTACCCGGGTTCATAACAGTATCCAGAAAAGACATCAATAAACGTTAAACTGAATGTCAGTCATAGTACCTAAACAGCATGGAAAATAAGCAAATAGAGTGTTTTCTGACAGTTAGGAAATCTCATTATCTTGGCATAGTTTTACATTTCTGCCTGTCCATCATTAGTTTGGAAATATCATCAAATCAAGAAGTCCAGTGGTGAGTTAAATGGGGTTGGCAAGCATATTGCTTTTGTTGTGCCATTGTAAATACATTTATAGTAGATGCTTTAAGTTTTATTTTGGGAAAGATCCTGAGGCCATGTGTGATCTCACTGTAATGTGTTCAAAGGTGAATTAGTATTCAATCATGGACTCAGCAAGAAAGGAGAGAAGCATATGTGCTACATAGTTAGCACCTTCTGTAAACCAAGCAGGGAGCTGACAAATAGTATAGACACACAAAAAGGCTTCACTGGTACATGGTCAAGCATTCACCCACAGTGTCCATGAACCTGACAATTAACTGATTACTTATAAGGATGTTGCTCTGCTATGCAGTCTGACTACAATATTTTAAAGCAACAAGTCCTTAACTCTTATTTCTGCAATAGTTAATATCTTCCCTTGATTAAAGAACGCTAACATATTTTCCTTTTAAAGTAAGTACAAATATTTGAAACAAAGTAAATAAAAAAGAACTTTGGGTATTCCAGCCAGTACATTTCTTAGGATGTCTCAGATTCATATAAATTCTGTTCTATAGTGAATATTACCGCCTTGTACTTAAATACAGTCTTATATTCTTAAAGTTGTTCCACATCCATTATTCCATCTGAGAAGGGTTCCAAAGAATTACACAGCCAACTCATAATGGTAACAAATACCTATTACTTGGATATTATCTTCTTTTAAAATTTATTTTAGAGGGTCGCCTTGGTGGTTCACTCGGTTAAGCATCCAACTTCGGCTCAGGTCATGAATGCATTTTCGTGAGTTTAGGCTCCCAGTCAGGCTCTGTGCTGACAGAATTTGAGCCTGCTTCAAATTCTGTGTCTCCCTCTCTCTCTCTCTGCCCCTTCCCTACTTGTACTCTGTCTCTCTCTCTCTCTCTCAAAAATAAATAAAGATTAAAAGAAATTTTTTAATAAAATTTATTTGAGAGAGAGAGAGAGCATGAACTGGGAAGAGGGACAGAGGGACAGAGAGAGAGAGAGAGAGAGAGAGAGAGAGAATCTTAAGCAGTTTCCATGTTCAGCTTGGAGCCTGATGTGGGGCTTGATCTCACAACACTGGGATCATGACCTGAGCCAAAATCAAGAGTTGAACGCTCAACTGAATGAGCCACTCAAGCACCCCTGATGTTATCTAATCCATAGAATATTTTCTATTAGCCACACATGGCTTTCGTTTCATCTGATTTGACCTTTCAAAACATACTATCCAGACCTTTGCTCGAAGATATAAAGGTATTTACACTTTATTCTCTCAAATACTACACATAAAAAAAAACTATTAAAGAAAAAAATCCATTTATTTGGAAATGGCAATGCTGTGCCAACTATGAAACATAGCTGGCCAATAGTGTGAAATCCTCAGAACTGAAGTGGGGGGCAGATTTTACCAAGAACGAGAGCCATTGCCCTTAAGATCTGTTGAAAAGTTATCTTGTTTGAAATGAGATCTAGGGGTACAGGCACGACATAAAAAAAAGCATATTATGTCCCTACAGATCTGCAGGCATGGGGATCTGAAGAGGAACCAAAGGTGAGTGGCTCTTGCTATGGTATCAACCGCTGAGTTGATAGAGATGGTCAGAAGGACAGGAGGCAGTAGTCCTCAGATCATGACTACGACAACCTCTGATGTAAAGGTTTTGCTGAGAACCATACCAGCTTTCTGAACGACAAAAATAGAAGTCCAGTGCTTGAGTTTAAGATAAACACAACACAGATTTTGTGAAAATGTGTTGGACACAACAAAGCTCAACCAACACCTGTGGAATGCTTCAACTTCATAGCTTTCACTCCATTCTGAAATATTCTTCTGAAACTAGTGGTCTAAGTCAAGGATAACCAATAATCAAAAAGGCATCATCTGGCAGTCTATGCATAAAAGTTACAAAACCAAAGCAAGCAAATCAAACAAAACCAAAACCCCACAAAACAAAAAACTAGATTAAAAAAAACATTTAAAAGAACAACCCCCAAAAAAAGGGAGGGTTCAGACAAATCAATCTCAATAGATGTGCAAATTTCACAGAGAGCTGTAGAAAGAACTCAAAGAAGAGATACAGGATTTCAAATAGTCGATTATTACTGGGAATATAGGAGGTAAAAAGAGTTGGCAGAACTCCAGAAAGAAATGCAAAGGAAAAATAAAAGCATGGCAAATGAAAGCTTTATTAAAAGCACAAACAGAAAATAAACACAGCTGAAAACAGAGCCAGAGATACAGTAGAGAGGCTGGAAAGAAGACGAGATAAGAAAGAACAAAGATCCTAACATGACTGTAGGAAAATGACAGACGTCAGGCAAAGGACATCTGACACACCTATAGTTGGTATTCCTGAAAAAGAAAGCAGAAAAAAAATGGAACAAAAATAGTCAAAGATCTAACAGAAGAAAACAATCCTGGATTAAAGATTTGAAGCCGCAGATAAAAAAGACCTACCTTTTCCTAAGAAAGCCTGAGAAAGTATTGATGAAGCTGCTGAACTCCAAAGATAAAAAGTCCTATGGATATCCAGTTATGAAAAGGAGAATTAAAAAATTATGTTGACCTCTCACTTATTTCTAGCAACTTTAAATATAGAAAATACAGTGAAATAATATGAATTCTAAATAGAAAATATGACCTAAGAATTTCATAACCACCCAAATTGTTTTTGTTTTCCTAGTTGCCTTTAGTACAAGCCAGGTGGGGACTCATTGTGGAGAAAGCAAGGCCATCATAGGTCTGAGATAGAATACACAAAAAGGTATCTCCAGACAACCAGAAGACTGTTTGGCCTTACAGAATTCCAAAATTCTCATAACTGAGCCCAGGAAGTGTATAAAGTGGTAATGGTTATGAGTAACTCAAGGTTTTTGTTTGTTTGTTTTTACGGCTAAGCTCTCAAGAAATTTTAATTTGCTTATTTATTCATTCATTTATTGAAATATTTGTGGAGTCCCTGTTGTATTCCAGTGTTTATGCTTTACACACTTGTTTTTGGATGTATATACTTTTTGAAACTTATTATTTATTTTGAGAGAGAGAGAGAGAGAGAGAGAGAGAGAGAATGAGCAGGGACAGAGAGAGAGAGGGAAAGAGAATTCCAAGCAGGCTCCACACTGTCAGCACAGAGTCCAACACAGGTCTTGAACACACGAACTGGGAGACCGTGACCTGAGCCGAAATCCAGAGTCTGGCGCTCAACCAACTGAGCCACCCTGGTGCCCAGAACATATGTACTTCTTTTAGCCATTAATTCTAATTAATGTTTTACTGTTATCTCAGAAGTAGGGAGGAAATGTGCAAAGCAACATGTCAACTGGTCATAATTCTGTGAAACAAATTCCTGGAAGAATATATGATACAAGTATTATTATTACCTAAATATTTCTAACACAAATTTTAAAATGTAAAGGTCTTTAAAAGAGTTTTCAATACAGTGTGATAGGAATTCAGTGGTGGGAGATAATCACTTCAGGCAGAAGGTTTTTGTGGTAACTGGCACTTGAGCCAGACTTCGAGTTACAGATAGATTTGGACATTTGGGCTGAAGACAAAATGACTGCCAAGCACAGGGAATTGTGGGGATGTAGGCACAGAGTAGGGAAAGTTATGGATATGTCCTGGGATACAGAATGTTGGGTATGGCGTCTAAAAAGTAAGGTAGGAGGAGTCTCTGTGGGACCCAGTGGACAGCTGGATAAAGGCAGTGGGGTTTCATTCTGTGATCAGTGAGGTGCTGTTTAGTCAACATATAGAAAAACCAACATTGTGTTTAGGGAAGATTAATCTGGCAGAAAATCTGTGAGTAATAGAGAGGCCACAGGCAGGGGGATGTTTACAAGGCTAATCGAGGGTTTAGCAAAAGACTGAGAGGGCTTGGCTTGACATAGAAGTAGAAAAGGGGAGTTAGAATCCATTCCAGGAGTAGCGGCAGCAGAGAACTGAGTTTGGCAAATGGCTAAAAATGAAAATGACTGAGGCAAAGTGGAGGTGGAGGGGTGGAATCCTAACCTCAGGTGGTTACTTGGTTGCTGCTAGAAAGTTCCTCATTCTTTAAGGGCTTTTTAGCATTGCAGACGCAAGCAGTTTCATTGATGAGGCAGGTGAACCCAGGGTAGGGCTTAAAGCCAGATAACCAGGAGCACCTGAGTATCTTTTAATCTCGAGCAGAGTCCTTAGGCAGTAAAATATGTCTAGAACCCTCTCTTAACACCCACTGTCAGGTTAACAGGCATCCAAACCTGACTGCTGAATGTTCTGAGCCAGTAAAAAGATGATGCTTCAGATTTGGTCATCTTAAGAATGGACTTTGGGGTCAAAACATATCTGGGCTTAAATTCCATTTCTGCTACTTACTGAGTGACACTAAGCAAGGGATTTGACTTCCCTGAGCCAGGCTTGGACATTAATGTCTTACAGAGTTCTGGTGGGGAGTTCACGAGGTAATGAGCAAAATGGTAACAAGGAGCCTGAGACACAAACGCTCAGCAAATGGGCGCCCGGTACCCCTCACCCCACACTCCCAGCGTACCTGTTGTACCAGCTGCTGGTTTCCTGCAAAATCACTTCCAATTTCTGAAGCTACATCTTGGGTCCGCTCCCCAATGTCCTCCTTTCTCCCTTGCCTTCTCTGGATCTCCTCTCTTTTTGTCCTGTTTCCTGGGAATTAGGGCTTGTCTCCTCCTCCTCAGTTTTGCTTTTTGTTCATGTCTTAGTTGTAGAGTGTTGTTTTCTTTTTTCTTCTTTCTATTCTACTCCACCCCCCTCACTAGTTAGAACTAAAAAGACAGAAGGAGGCAAAAAGGCGCTTAGTACGAAACCTCCTCTCCTTCTTGATTTGTAGATATTTCACCCTAGTATTATGAGGCAATGGGTGCCAAAAGTGACTATTTCTCTAAAGCCCACCCAAAGACAGAAAACTGTGGTAATCCCCACAGAAAGCCCTCACTGTGGGCGAATACAAGCCATTCCTCACAAATTATAAATATACAGACACTGGAAATATACTAGACCACTAGGCACTGGGTAAGATCCTGCTTGGAGCCACAGAGAACAACTTTTGAGTGAAGTTCACATGAGGCCATTGAATCAACCAGTAGGTAATCCCAAGCACAGCGCCTCTTTTGTGGGATGAGGAAGGAAGCCACTCCCAGCCACACAGGCAGCTCCCATTTAGATCTAAAGGTATCAGGTGGCTGGGCTGTGACCACCCTGTGTCAGAAATGCTGAAGCCCAACAGCTTGATCTTACAACATCCAGTCCTTTCTTAAGCAACATAAATCAGAAACAGAAGTCTTTTTAAAAATCCTAATGCCTTGTGGAACTGAAACAAGAGTTGAAAATCACAAAATATCAATGTCAACAAACAAAGCATCTCTGTCTCCTTCACATGCTAATGTCATGTTTTGGAAGCATTTTGAGTTTCTTGGAGGCAGAGACCTTTCCTGCTGACCCTGGGTCTGTCATCACTGGGGGCTCAGGGCTCACAATATGCTGGTTTGGGGGAGGGAAGGATTCGGGTGAGATCATTTTGTTAATGGCTCTCCAGGCCCCTTCTAGGGTATAAGGGAACTCATTCCTTCTGAGCCTTATGCTTAGAAACGTTCACCAGGTTATTTAGCTACACTTTTACTGGCAATGCTTCCCTGGTTTCTAAAACTACCAGGCAATTCAAGAGAAGACAGGATATGGAACACTGTCCCTTTCTGCAGAATTAACAGATCTCTCCTCTTAAATTGGTCTAGGTTGGTGGATGGGGTAGCTGGGGGCTTTTGTGAGGGATTTTCACTTTCTGCCCCATGGGCTCCTGTCCAGCAAGACTTAATGCTGGCACATTATCAGGTATTCTTCCTACTCCTACTCCTTCCTACTCTGCCCTGAGGGGCCTTCTCTGGCCACCCTCAGCGTCCAGGAACCTAACTAGTCATTTGTCAATAAGCATCTGTTACGTGCCACACCCTGTGCTTGTCACTGGGGTACAGAGATGAACAAACCATAGTTCCTCCAAGCAAGGGACAAAGATTTATGTTATGCTGTGAGAAATCAAGAGGTATAAAGACTGTGCTATGGGAGCTCAGAGGAAGCAGTAACTAATTTTTCCCAAATTGTGGGATGAGGGAAGGATTATAAGAGGCAGTTGTGTTTGGGCAGGGACTCAAAGGAACAGATGTCATTGTGGAGAGAAAGGAAGAGTATTCAAGGCAAAGAAAAGAGCATGAGCAGACGTAACAGATGAGAAGGTACTTGGCATGTTGAAAATGCTGCAGGTAGTTTGATTGGCTAGAGCACTGTTTATATAAATGCTTCATAAGAGGGTAGAAAAGTGAAATTGGAAATAGTTTAGTTTATGAAGGAGTTTGAAGCACATTGTTCTTTAGGCCAATGGTTTTCAAAGTGTGGTCTCCAGACCATCAGCATCAACTGGAAACTTGCTAGAAATGCAAATTCTCTGCCCCATCCCCACCTACTGCATCAGAAACTGGGAGTAGCTAGTTGATGAGAATGAGGGAAGGAATAACCCTCTGGTAAGCTCTCCAGGTGATTTTGAGAGACTAAAGTTTGAGAACCACTGCTGTAGGCAACAAGGGTATTAGAGATAATCTAGTCAGAGCAACAATATAACACACCTTCATTTTATAGAGACTATTCTGGCATCAATATGGAGTTGTAGACAGGTGGGTACTGAAGGTAAGGGGACCAACCACTTAGAAAGCTTTTGCAGTGACCTGTATAAGAGGTAATGAAGAAAGTCACCCATCCACCTTTTCCTTAACTTGTCCTAAGCAGACAAAAGTTATAGGATAAAAAAAAATCACCCAATTAGGATCTCCGGTTTCATAATAAATTCATGAGCACCCACTTCACAAAAGCTTTCTATACCATCAGGTCATCCCACTATGTCCCCGCAACCTCAGGTTTGCTCTTCCCATTTATACTTGATTCTCTTCACTTATCACATTCTGGATCTCTGTTAAGAGTCTGTATCCTCCCTTCCAATGGGAATTTGAGGATAGGATCCTTGTCTGTCTTGTTTCTCACTGAATTCTTAATCCCAAAAATGTGCTACGTGAAAGAATTAAGGAAGTGACAATAGAAAATTAGAGAAAGAGATTCAAGAGATAAAGTTTTGGGGGAGTATGGGATGTATTCTAGACTATTCCTGGATTCTTATCTGGGAAATTGTTCTTCAGTACAAAAGGGAATATAGGAGAAGTGCTAGCTGGGACTAGGGAAGGGTTGGTGGATCAACTATTCTGGCCATATAGGATGCTGAGGCAAAGGGAAATTAAGTCATGGAAGAAGTTCCTGTGGTCCCTGGGAAAGGAATTGACCAAGTAAAACCAAGTCCTAAGGCATGTGGATTTGTCTACTGTCAAATGACAAAGTTAAAACAACTTAGTAAGGAGTTAGACGTCCTTTATGCAAGGGAAAACAGTCTGTGGATTAGGGAGTACAGTGCCTCACAAGCAGTGCAACACTCTTTCCAGTGGATTTTGTGCAAGAGTGAGTTTTATAAAATGTTAGAAGAGGCAATGCAGAAACAGAGCATTGGAGGTAGAAGGGCTATGAGGTAGATGATTTCCTTATAAGGCTAGCAGGTCCTATTTTCTAGGGTAAGGCAAACTAGCCGAAGAGGAGTTGGAAGATAGGGATTGGTGTAGGCTAGGTTTCTTTGACAGGTGTTTCCCATAAGTGCAGGCTGACTTAGGTTTACTTTTGTGACCTGCGCTAGGCCACTGGGGCAGCCTTCATTTTGTGGGCCCTGATATAGGAGTTAACTTTCTCACTAGCTTCAGAAGTATAAGCAGAGCAGACATGGGTCAGGAGCACCCCAAGTTTCAAGTTCTAGTCTTTAACCCATCCATTCATTTATTAACTCATTCAAAATGTATGACCAGAGAGGCAATATGGCATAGTGATTAATAGGGCAAAGTCTATAGCCAGATTGACAAGGTTTGAATCCCAGCTCTACCATTATTAGCAGTGAAACTCTGGGGAAGTTACTTAACCTTTCTGTGCCTCAGTTTACTTATATGTAAGAAACTCTAATGAGGTATTTTATTGGTAAAGGAGGAAGCTTGGATCATCTAGTGAGAGGGATGTTCAGATGGAATTGGATTGAGAAACATGGTAAAGATTTAGTATAGCCACTGCAGGGTAGAGAACAGAATTGCTGACCAATAGAGAGAATCAAATTGGGGCTGGGAATGATAAATATGCAGTGATGTGGCCAAATAGTAGGGTTATGCTTTTTTCTCCCTGTACTGTTAGGCATCCAAGGAACAGCAACAGAGAGAGTCAACAATGGGATTGATCTGGCATGGGGCATCACCAAACGGGTAAAGGGACTAAAATTCCAGAGAGCATAGGAATGGAGGGTGCTGACGACAGAAGCTCAAGAATCAGATGAGGATATGTGTCCTCATGCAGTTTCCCAACTTGCTATTTGCATACTCATTTGTGGTTTTCCCACTTCCATCCTGTGGCTAGGAAATTCTTTAATCATATCTATTGAATGAGGACTAGAAAAGAATAAGTTTTAACATGCTCATCCACATACAACCTACAGTCCTCTTGTTCATTCTGTGCTATGAAAAATCCATCACTGTTAAGAACTTGGGCTTCAACCCGAGTTCAACTCCATCTAACAAAGAGTAGGGAGATTTGCCACTTAGTGCCATTTTTGGCAAGTACTTAATCTCTCTAATCCTCAATTTTCTAATCTGAAAACTGGCAATAATATCTATTTCATAAGCCATGAGAAGTAAATTATGTAATTTACACAAAAGTTTTACCCCAATGGTTGGCACAGAGCAAATGCTCCATACATGATGGCTGTATTGGTTATATCAACTCCCATAGTGCCTAAGAGTTTATGATGCTAATAATTTAAATAACATGAGACAGGATAGCCAATACTTTCACACTAGAGTCTTCCCTGTTGCCTGAGGAAATTCCCATAGGTTTTTCTAGGACACCCATCTTTCCTCACAACATCTAAGAGAATGCCATGTCTTTTGTAGTTGGTAATTAATGCTTATTTTCTATTCAAAGAATTCTTAATTCCTTATGACACTCCTACACAGGGATACAGGAACGCTATTTTCTTTCAGACTAAAACTTCCACATTTGAATCCTTTTCTCAAGAGATTCCTGTCAGGTGTCATCATTATGACACCTCTTTGCAGAGAGTGTTACCTACTGACAGACCTGGAGGTCACTCATCTGTGGAGCCCACTCTCCACCTCTTTCTCACTTCTGCCTTGTGTCTTGTTGTTGCTGCCTGTTTTAGTCTTTCATCCTAAATGTTGTTATTCTTCCTGTTAGCTAGGCAGAGTACCTATCAAATTGTAGGGGCTCTAGAAGTCGTATGACACAGTCCACCAAAACAATCCTCCCCACCACACACTGGCCAAATTCTGCTGCAGGTAACCGGCTGCTATCTTCCTGCTCCATCCTCCCTTGCTGTGTCTAAGGGGTACAACAGTCTTGTTGGCTTCTTCTATTAAGTCATCTTATTATGTGTCATTAAACAGCCGTCATATTGTACCCTCTAGAAGGGGCTGTTCCTCCTCCTACAACAGATGAGATGATGGGGAGCCATTTAAATGGGGGCAGAAGCCCCTGGAGAAAGACGCTGTTCGGTAAATAGGTAGGGCACACTCTCTTGCCAACCACTCTTTTTAACGACTTGCCAATGCATGTAAAATGCAAAGGGCATTTTACACACCTAATGATTTCCACCCTAACAGTTTTAATGTGGTTTAATTCATGCTGGCATTTCAAATACCTGGATCTCTCCTGGGCAATACCAAACAGATCGCTTTATATGTATATAGTATATAGTAGACCTCAACAAACACTTGAATAAATGAGACTTAAACTTCTCTTCAGTCCATAAAGGGAATGTATTTTTCTACTTACTAAACTTGTTTTCTGCGTCTCCAGGAAAAGCCAAACCCATTCATCAAGAGTAATTTTTATGAGAACACTAACCCAGCCTTAGCCCTCTACGTAGTAAAAGGAGGAAAGTGGGAAGGGGGGCAGGCGCACCTTTCTAGCTCCTTTTGTACTCACATTATCTCTCTCATTTGAAGATACTACAGATTCACAAGTTTCGTCTAATTCTGTCAAGCAGCAAGTGTATGGTAGAGGTTTTTTCGGGGAGCAATTGAGGCACAGAGTAGGGAAAAGCTCTCCAGCTGACTCAGATCAGGGTCAATTCTCAGCCCTTGACTCTGGTCCCACACACATTTGTGTCTTCTACTTCAAAACAGCCAATCTGTTGGTCAAGTATGATTATATATAACTGTGGTTTTACATTACCATGCCTGCAAAAATGACACCACTCCTATCATGAGCCCAACACCCTGACTCTGCATTCTCTTTGCAATCACCTCCTGCATCTTATCTCTCAACCTGCCACACCGTCAGTCCTGAAGGAAACAGGTGCAGGGAGCTCCCATTGTGCCAGGCATTCTGCTAGGTCTGCTCCATCAGTTAGTTCTCACCAATGCAGAGCAGGAATCATCACCCTCATGAGAGAGAGGGTGGCTAAGGCATAGAGGGAGAAGACCTCGCCCAGGAGGGCAAAACTAGGAAATGGCAGAACCAGGATCCAAACCCAAGCATTTATTTTTATTTCAAAGTTCTTGTTTTCCATGCTAGCTCTGTAGATGCAGTTTCGGACAAGTGGATCTCTCTCTTTATCTGAACAGAGGTCACTTCCGTGTGCCTGTTCTGTTGCTGGTTCCACAGTTGTCTTTAATATTAAGGTGGGGGAGGGGCGGTGTGCTCCAGCAACTGTTTTTATTAGAACTCATTATAACTATTTACCTAATGTTTTCTAAGTGCCATTTTTTCCTGTTTCCAAAAGGTGAAGAAATATAGCTTATTTCACAACAAATACATGGGGAAAAAAACCTTACCAATTGCAGTATTAATTGCTTTACCATGAGGCCTCTTGAGATGAATACATTATAAAGACAGAACTGTGTTTACCACCATATGGGATGTTAGTCACTTTTGGCTGCTCCTCTACATCCCTGGAAAGAAGCCAGTGCCATTGTCTCCCGTGTTGTGAGACCCGTGAGAAAATGCATTGCCAGGGCTAATGAGGAATATGTGTTTAAAGGAGAAAAAGTCATCAATTGGTACCCCAAAAAATTACCATAGAAAGCCTTATGGGGAGAGAGAGTTTGGCTAGTCAGGCTTTAGAAATTGGGCTTCCAGTTATTTACCAGCTAAAACATTTATATATTCATTTATTCTTCCGGCATTTTGAAAGTGATCATAAATTTTGGGTTTAGATGGGAAAAGTGATTCTCATTAATGAAGCATCTCTGTGCTCCATGCTGTGCTAGGTCCAGTACCTAATTTTATTTAACCCTTGTAAAAATCCTAGCACCTAAGAGAATAAACTTGAGGATCAGTCAATCTTGTGCTTGAATCCCAGCCCTGCCTCTTACTAGCTGTGTGACCTCTGATGAGTCACTTCACTCTCTGGGTCCCGATTTCCTCATATATAAAATGGAAGTTCTCATACCCAGCCTGCAGCTATCTGGTGAGGAATAAATAAAATAATGCTTGTGAAGTATTCAGCCCAGCACCCAGCATGCAGTAAACATTCAAATCCATTAATTCTTTCCACAAATACGTATGAGCAACTATTTGTGCCAAATATTGTTCTTGTTTTTGGAGATATGGTAGTGGAGGAAACAAAGAAGCCCTGTCCTGTGGAGTTTAAAAAGATGATGATTATTAACAGTGAGTTATGAGGAAGGTATCACTGGCTGCAGTGGACATATGAGGAAATTGAGGCACAGAAATTCATTTCTCCAAATTGCCTTGGTGGCAGAAACCCACCAGTTATACGGGTACAGACAAGATGGCACGGTTGTCTTAATTATCACATATACATAGCTTAATTATGCATATGCATGAGGAGTGGTGATGGCAATTCACAAGCACTACCTCATTTATTCCGTGTGCTGTCAATGTGAGTAGACTGATAGAGCAGAAAACTCAGGATTTATAATCAGAGGATCTGGATTTATAATCCTGACTGCCATTTACCTGATCTCCTGTACCGTCTGTGAGCAACTTGATCTCTTGACCTGCTCTGTTCATCTACACAGTGGGGATAGATAGTATACTCACGGGCTTCTTGGGGATTACGTGAGGTCTGGATATTTAGGAACTTTGTAAATCCTACTACATTATGGAAAGGAATGTTATAACATGAACGTTTCAGAGGTAGACTTTTTTTCCCCCAGAGGTAAGACATGCGAAAAGTGACATCACCACTCTTCAGAGCGTATTCTTGGTCAGTACGCATAGAGCCACCATGCACAGTACACAGCCTATGCCTCATACTAGGGCACCAAACCAGGATGCAGAAGTAGCTAAAATACAGCCTACTTTCTGCTTTCTGCTCATCAAGCTGTGCACCCAAACACAGGACCACCTCCCCCAGAGCAACTGGCGTGTTTTTCTAACTTGCCCAAAGGCAGTATGGGCTGGCAATGTCCCTGCTTATACTTTGTGTGCTTCCTTAATCTTGCATGTATTTCTGTCCAATGAATTCTTAGTTCTTATCTCTCCCACTTCCGTTCCTTCTGGCCCCTGCTCCTCTGGCTTCTCCCTGACTTTTCTCACCTGGTAGCTCTTCCAACAGCTTGTTTAAACCAACACGGTGCCTCTCCCTGCCAGTCGCTTCTCTTCTTGCCCATATGCACTTCCCAAGCCCAACGTGCGCGACATCCTTCCATCCAGATCTGCCACCTCGTCTGCCCAAAGAATGCACCCCTTAGGTTGCCCTTATGGTCTAAAGGCACAGGTGCTGTCAGGAGAGCATCTGGACTGTAAGTCAGAGGAGCCAGATGCTGCCACTACGAAACCAGGTAACCACAATCAAGTCCCCACCATCCAGTTATGATTTATCGTAACTATGCAACATATTTTGACATAAGTACATAAGGCGTTTAAAAGCAAGCATAACAAGGTAAGTGTGGTTCATAAAGACACATACACCTAGGTGATCAGAAACTGAATAGGGAGGATGAGATTTATGAAAGATTCAAAAGTAACAAGGCAAGTAAAAGAGAAGCTGAAGCTTCATTAGAGTGACAAAAACAGCTTCAAGTCAGAGGAAAAGAGAACATGGTCCTGCAAACCATGTGCTGAACAGCAACAAATAGGATCAAAGGAGAACCCAGAAGTCTGTTTTGTGACCAGATTTTAACATGTCCAGTGCAAGGGTCTCTGATTTGATGACCAGACCTGCACTAATTCTCTCGGCTCTAACGCTGACAGCATGAGCAGGATATGTTTCTTCAGGGCCCGCTGGGCACTTCACAACATGCAAGCAGGATCTCGCGTTCTAAGGGGAAGTGGGCTGGTGATAAATGGTGAAAAAGAAAAAGATGGGATAATTATCCCTCCCCCCCTCACCTAATTCTGATTCACCTGCCACTCAGGGCTGTGAAGGGAAATGGAGGGAAGGGGAAGAGAAAGAGGAGGAGGTGAGGGTGGGGAAAAGAACTCCGAAGTAATTTACACCCACTCACAGATGAAGGACAGGAATCAAAGCTGGTGAAAAAAAATAGAGAAACTTCACTAAATCCCTGTAACCTCAATCACAGCACATACTGTGTGCTTTCCCATTTTATCTGCAGTTTCTGGCCTGCCTCCTGTCCCCCGCACAGCTGTCTAAAATCAGCCACGTCTGTGTGTTAATGTACAGGATTTACCAGACTCCCCTGCGGCTCTCTCCTCATCGAGAACCTGCCGGTACAGAGCAGCAGGTGGGGAGAACTGAAAAATGAAGGTGAAAACTGCGCCAGAAGGAATGGCAAACAGGGATCTCCAAAGGATGCACACGAAGGTCCAGCTTTTATCAAGAAAGGTCTCTCGCGGCAGGGCCTGCGACCCGTGAGCCAGAGGGGACTCAGAGGAGGAGGGATGCACCTTTCTCATCTAATGACTTCTACGATTCAGGAACACAGTCCGACAGAATCAGATGAAAACTGCAGATCAGCAGATCTTAGGGAGCAATAGCGAGAGCAATCCTAGAAGCCGCGTTTAAGTAGATGATGACCTTTCACTGATCTTGAGGGAGTTGGTAAAAGTGAGCGAGAAGAAGAAACAGACACCGTAGGGGGGAAAAACTGGAGTCATTTAGCCTGGCAGGGATGGACAGAAGATCCTTCAGGGAAGAGTTTGAAATCATAGTGAATAAGTACGAGTGGTGTGATATAGTGGAAAGCACTTTGCCCTGGGAATCAGAACTGAGTTCTAAGTCTGTGCCCCAACAATCAAGCTTCATATTTACAGCTGGGTGCTCCCAAATAGGGACTGATGAGGCCCTTGTTTGAGTAACCTATGAATTACTATTTGTTTCTTTCACTTTAGGAAGTATGGATCAAAAAAGGGCATTAACTTACACAATTCAAGTCATGACCATGCAGGAGGCAAAGGAATTTTTCTAGTCCTGATGTTCTAATCTAACTCCACAAAGTTCACTAGCCAAGGAGTCAGGGCTGATGGAGTCTTACACCAACCAGATGACTCTAATTAGTAAGTGTGACTTAAAGTAGCTCTTGATATGCGTCACCTCATGTATAGAATGAAGAGTGTGAGTTAAGTCCTAAACTTGGCTCTTCAGAGGTCTTCTGTTACCTTGTATGCCATTCAGAGTTTTAATTCCTACTATTTGCTCAAGATACTCTTTGATTAATCCCGGGGTTTATCCTCCGCTTCTCTTCTCCACAAACACCATGCCTACCGCCTCCCCTTTGCTTTTTCTGGTCTCTTGAACTGGAGTTTGAATCCATCCCTACTCCTTTCCAAACTCTGAGTCATGTACTGTACTGCCCATAAGATACTCCTACTCATGACACTGGTCATTCTTTGCATTTTTTTTTTTTTTTTTTTGAGAGAGAGAGAGAAGAGAGAACAACACTCTCAGAGGGGCAGAGAAAAAGGGAGACAGAGAATCCCAAGCAGGCTCTGCATCGTTAGCACAGAGCCAGATACAGGGCTAGAACCCACGAACCGTGAGATTATGATCCGAGCAAAAACCAAGAGTCAGAAGCTTATTAGCTGACTGAGCCACCCAGGTGCCCCTTTGCAATTTTTTTTTTTTTTTTTTTTTTTTTTACAGGCCACAACATATCACTTAGAACTTGACTGCATGATCTAATGGTGTCCTCAAATTATTTTATATGACTTAGGCTGGTCTCTTTAACTTAAAAGCAAACTCCTTAAGTCTTAAACTTCCATATTCTATACGGTGCATAAACAATCACTAAAGGCTTAATACATAGCAATGTAGTCTATTTGGCTTGAGGACAAGTAGAAACTATTAACGGATGCAACCTTATTTTCATACAGAACAAAACTGCACATTTCCTAGAACTCAAAACCTAAACTGGATTTTAATTGTTGTTTACAATCTGTGATTTCCTTGACTATTCTTGCATGTTAGCAATTCAAATACTTGAATGCTTTCAGTGTGCCATTTTATGTACCAAGTGCCTTTTAAGTATCAGCTCTCTTAATTCTCATAGCTACCCAGTAGATGGTATTATTGCCCTAATTTTGTAGATGGAGAAAATGAGGCACAGCCAAGTTAAACAACTTACCCAAGCTCACCTAGTAGTAAAAGAGAGAGCTGGGACTTGAACCCAGGTTGTCTAAATTCGGAGCCTTGGTCTATAAATACCATACAATCCTACTATATGGCTTAAGTAGGATTATGGCTTAAGTTTGCTGTAGTTTCCTGCACTTCCCTGCAGGGATGAACTCAGGAACAGCAGGCATACAATAGAGTCATCCTTCTCCTAGTATGGAATTTCCATATTTTGGGGGTCGAAACATTAAATAACAGTGATATTTAGTGCTCACTATGCTCAGCACTATTTTAAGCATTTGCATAGGTTATATCAGTTAACCCTCATGATCACCTAAAACTAGTCATGTAAATATCATAGATACAAGTTATTCCTTTTTTAAAAAACAGATAAAGTGGGGCGCCTGGGTGGCGCAGTCGGTTAAGCGTCCGACTTCAGCCAGGTCACGATCTCGCGGTCCGTGAGTTCGAGCCCCGCGTCAGGCTCTGGGCTGATGGCTCAGAACCTGGAGCCTGTTTCCGATTCTGTCTCCCTCTCTCTCTGCCCCTCCCCCGTTCATGCTCTGTCTCTCTCTGTCCCAAAAATAAATAAACGTTGAAAAAAAAAAATTAAAAAAAAACAAACAGATAAAGTGATTGGATCTAAAGTTAAATAATTTATCCCAAGTCAAAAATTTTTAAATGGTGAAGCTAGAATTCAAATTAAGTTTCATCTGATACTAGAGGCCAAACTCAACATGCATGCTATCCTGCTTTCTCATACTATTATAGTGCTTATATGTTTTAATTATAGCAAATGTTCTTTTATAATTAACATAAAATCAGGGGGAATTAAATCTGTTCTACCCAGCAGTTGAATACTATACTTACTAAAAGGAAAATGGTATTAAAGCATAGGTGAGACTTTAAAGCAGGTGTTATATAAGGGGACAGTTTCCATGGGCAGTAAAGGGGGTTCAGAAGTGGATCAAAGAAGAAAAATGTATAGGAAAAGAAAACTTTCTATAAGTTTTTCTAATTGAAGCCTGATCCCAAGGGATTTATATCACAGCTAAACACTAGTTCAGTTGCACAGTTTTGTAGCATGACTGTGTCTACTGGGTGGCCAAACTTAGAGACAGGAGATAACATGTACTGTAGTCCTTGGGCAATCATTCAAGACAGAAAAAGGTTCCAGAGACTTAGGAGAAAAAAACAAAACCCAAAACCAACCCCCCCCCAAAAAAACACAAAACACCCACCTAAGTACTACAATTCCCCAGTGCATTTGTTAGAAACTTGTATCCTGTTCAGTTTTAGGAATTGGCAGTTGATTAATCTTTATCGGTTTTAAAAGTCACTACAATGTTATAAGACATTACTAGACAAATAGTCTAGAAGGAATATAGTTATGGAGATCCAGAGTAATCCTAATACACCAAATCTTTTCATTTAATTTTTTAAATGTTTCCTTGAGAGAGAGAGAGAGAGAGAGAGAGAGAGAGACAGCACAGCCGGGGAGGGCAGAGAGAGGGAGACACAGAATCCGAAGCAGGCTCCATGATCAGAGCTGTCTGTACCGAGCCTGACGCAGGGTTGAAACTCACAAGCCAGGAGATCATGACCTAAGCCGAAGTCAGACACTTAACCGACTTAATGACCCAGGTGCCCCCACCAAATCTTTTCTTGTGGAACTTCCCAAGAAAAGGTTCAGAACCAATAACCAATGTACACATAGCACTTCCTATAAAGTACTGTTCTTTAGGCACTTTGCTTTAATTCCTATCATTCTGTCAACAACCTTATGAGGTAGGTACTATTATCACTATTTTACAGATGGGAAAACTAAGACAAAGTGAGGTTTGTAATTTAACCCAGATCACACAGCTAGGAAGTGGCAGATAGAAGTTGAGCCGAGGAAATAGGAGTACTGAATCAACAGTTTTAATCTTATTGCTAACAGTTTCTTACACAATCAAGTTTTTCACTACCTGCTTCTCTAGGATTCAGCTCCCCATCTACAGAATCAGGTTAGAATGTGTACCTTTCTCAAACTTTCAAAACTCCATGAAAGTGAGCTAAGAGAAAGAAGGCAAGTAGTGGCAAAGCTTTCATACCCATGAGCTGATGCCAGCGTCTGAGAGAAAGGGAAAGAACATTCAACAGTGCCAGTCAAGTGGCTTCTTGTCTGGAGAAAAGTTCACAGCCTTATTCCCACAAGCCTGCTCTCTACCCTCACCTCTCTAACAGAGCGTCTGAGTCCAGCTACCCCTCAGGTGGTCCCTTTAAACTTGGTGGCCCCAAACAGATACACCTGGGCCAGGGAACAGGGCTTGCCTTGGGAATTAGAAAGCTTGGTTTCAACACCTGCCTTCACTGTTCTGGAGCAAAGATACTGCTTTGGCTGCCTTCCTGCACTTAGGTTTTTTTTTAATTTAAATCCAAGTTAGGTAACATACAGTGTAATAATCATTTCAGGAATAGAATTTAGTGACTCATCACTTATATATAACACCCAGTGCTCCCCAACTAGTGTCTTCCTTGATGCCCCTCACCCATCTAGCCCATCCCCCCACCTACCACCTCTCCAGCAACCCTCAGTTTGTTCTCTGTATTTGAGTCTCTTACGGTTTGTCTCCCTCTCTGTTTTAATCTTATTTTTTCCTTCCTTTCCCTTATGCTCATCTGCTTTGTTTCTTAAATTCCACATATGAATGAAATCATATATTTGTCTCTTATTTCACTTAGTATAATACACTCTAGTTCTGTCCACGCTGTTGCAAAGAGCAAGATTTCATTCTTTTTGATTGCTGAGTAACATTCCATTGTATATATATACCACATCTTTATCCATTTGTCAGTCAGTGGGCATTTGGTTCTTTCCATACTTTGACTGTTGTCAATAGTGCTGCTATAAACATTGGGGTATACATGCCCCTTTGAAACAGCACACCTGTATCATTTGGACAAATACTTCATAGTGCAAATGCTGGGTCATAGGGTAGTACTATTTTTAATTTTTTGAGGAACCTCCATACTGTTTTCCAGAGTGCACCAGTTTGAATTCTTCCCACCAGCAGCTGCACTTAGTTTTTTTGTTTTGTTTTGTTTTGTTTTGTTTTGTTTTGTTTTGTTTTAAAGAGAGAAAGAGATATCTTTTCCCATTCCATTGGTTGTTTGCAAATGACATATCGGACAAAGGGCTAGTATCCAAAATCTATAAAGAGCTCACCAAACTCCACACCCGAAAAACAAATAACCCAGTGAAGAAATGGGCAGAAAACATGAATAGACACTTCTCTAAAGAAGACATCTGGATGGCCAACAGGCACATGAAAAGATGCTCAACGTCGCTCCTCATCAGGAAAATACAAATCAAAACCACACTCAGATATCACCCCACGCCAGTCAGAGTGGCCAAAATGAACAAATCAGGAAACTATAGATGCTGGAGAGGATGTGGAGAAACGGGAACCCTCTTGCACTGTTGGTGGGAATGCAAACTGGTGCAGCCACTCTGGAAAACAGTGTGGACGTTCCTCAGAAAATTAAAAATAGACCTACCCTATGGCCCAGCAATAGCACTGCTAGGAATTTACCCAAGGGATACAGGAGTACTGATGCATAGGGGCACTTGTACCCCAATGTTTATAGTAGCATTCTCAACAATAGCCAAGTTGTGGAAAGAGCCTAAATGTCCATCAACTGATGAATGGATAAAGAAACTGTGGTTTATATACACAATGGAGTACTACATGGCAATGAGAAAGAACAAAATATGGCCCTTTGTAGCAACGTGGATGGAACTGGAGAGTGTGATGCTAAGTGAAATAAGCCATACAGAGAAAGACAGCATATGTTTTCACTCTTATGTGGATCCTGAGAAACTTAACAGAAACCCATGGGGGAGGGGAAGAAAAAAAAAAAAAGAGGTTAACGTGGGAGACAGCCAAAGCATAAGAGACTCTTAAAAACTGAGAACAAACTGAGGGTTGATGGGGGGTGGGAGGGAGGGGAGGGTGGGTGATGGGTATTGAGGAGGGCACCTTTTGGGATGAGCACTGGGTGTTGTATGGAAACCAATTTGACAATAAATTTCATATATTGAAAAAATAAAAAAAAAATAAAGAGAGAAAGAGAGAGAGAGGGAGGGAGACACAGAATGCACTTAGATTTTAATGTGACAAAATACTCTTCTTAAAATATCAATGGGGTGGGGCGCCTGGGTGGCGCAGTCGGTTAAGCGTCCGACTTCAGCCAGGTCACGATCTCGCGGTCCGTGAGTTCGAGCCCCGCGTCGGGCTCTGGGCTGATGGCTCAGAGCCTGGAGCCTGTTTCCGATTCTGTGTCTCCCTCTCTCTCTGCCCCTCCCCCGTTCATGCTCTGTCTCTCTGTCCCAAAAATAAATAAACGTTGAAAAAAAAAAAAATTAAAAAAAAAAATATCAATGGGAGGATTCAAGAGATCAGGGGGTCTCATTTACACACTCACACACACACACACACACACAATTATTCCAGAATGAGTTTACAAAGGCATTTTAATGGTTTTTAAAAAATAAATACCATGAAGCTCAGGTTAAATAATGTGTTTATCTTAGTACACACACAGTTGGCCTTACCCAGAATTAGAGAATAGGAACCGTTACACATATATAATCCTTGAAATTATTTCTAAAATTAATATAAATAGTTGTCATAATGATTTATGATTTGTAAAGTGTTATCTGCATTTTACAGTATGTAAACAGAGGACCTTAGAGGTTTAACCTGTCCAGGGCTTCACATATACATAGTTAAGAGGCTAAACTCACATTTAAAGTCAGACTGTCTAAACCAAAATTCACACTCTTTCAAGTACCTTTCAGTGCCATTCAGTTTATCAATTTCCACTTTGCCCCTGATACACATTCTCTGTATTAACCTATTCTCTGCTTAGAACATCTGAACACACACATGTGCTGCTAATTCAATTTAGCACAAATGATGGAGAATTAAGTGGATAGGTGCCAAGAAGTGATTTTGTATTATTTATATTTTCAAGCATAGTCTGCTCTCTCTTTGCTAATTGCTTTATTCTCAGTAATTGGTTGAGAATCAGCAAGAATTAAATCAAGCTGAGAAAGTTTTCAATAAATGTGCGCCTGTCTCGTTAAAACAAAAACAGGTCCTTAACAATATGGAACGTGTAATGGCTACCATTTATGCCGGCCTTTTATCTAACTTAATTTTTATGCCATTCCTGTGAGTTTGGTATATTATTAGTTCCATTTATTAGAGGAGGAAACCGAGGTCTAGAGACACAGAGTAACTCGCCCAAGGGTTATGTAGCTGGCAAGCAGCAAATCTTGGATCACACCAGCTCTGTCTGACTTAAGTGCCCCCAATCTGCTCAGTGTCCTCCTGCATGCTGGTCTCAAAGAGGAAGCTTCTTGCCATGGAAGCATGGAGGCAGTGGCATACGGACAGAAAAATGGTGCACGTGGAATAGGTTCGGTATTTTTTTGTGATTTTTTTCAGCTTTGTGAGGTATAATTGACAATAAACCAAACATACTTAAAATGTAAATCTGATGACTTTTGACGTATGTATATATCCATGAAACCATCACCATAATCAAGATAATGAGCATATATCCATCACCCCAAACACTTTCCTCATGACTTTTAAAATCTATCCCCCTTGCCTTCCCGTCCCCAGGCAACCTGATATGTTGTCACTATACGTTAGTTTGCATTACCTAGACTTTTATATAAATGGAACCATACAGTATGCACACCTTTTTCTGTTTGGCTTTGCATTCAGTATAGTTACTTTGAAATTTATCCATGCTGTGTATATCGATAGTTTGTTCTTTTTAATGGGAAGTGGTACTCCAGTGTATGGATATACCATGATTTGCTTATCAATTCACCTGTAAATATTTTGGGCTATAACAAACAAAGCTGCTGTGAATGCTTTTGTTCAAGTCTTTGTGTGAATATATGCTTTCAGTTCTCTTGGATAAATAATTAGAAATGGAATGGTTGGATCAAATGGTAGATGTATGTTTAACCTAAAACAAAACTAAAAAAACTTCCAAACAGTTTTATAAAGTGGCTTGTACTATTTTACATTCTCACCAGAAGCAAATGAGAGTTTCAGCTGCTCTATATCTCGGCCAGCATTTAGTATAGTCAGTCTTTTTAATTTCCAGCAAAGATTCTTGGGCTCCCACAGCACACACTGCTCTGTGCAAGAGGATATGGGACACTGAAGAGTTGGAGGACGAGGGTCTCTACCCTAGAGATATCCAAGTCTCCCTGGGGGAACAGTGAAATAGTTACAGCTAGTACAGTATTTCCCTTTAGCACGGCTGTGTCTCTATATGTATTAGATATGAAAACATGCTAAGTATTGATAAGATAGGCCTAGATACCCAATTATGATAAAAATAGTTTAAAGGAGGAATATAAAAGTATAACATTATTAAGTATAGTCAGTTAGATTCAGCTTCGGGGAACAGATAAATTTTGTACCAACCTTGAAAGAATAGGATTTGAAGTGTCAGAAGTGTTTCAGAATGCTCTACTGGTTAGGTTAGCTTAGGTCAGTTCTTTAACCTCTCTGTTCCTAATAACAGGGGGTTATAATGTAAAATGGCCACATCAAAGTATAAGATAGAGTACTATGAAATCATTTTCCAAAGTTCTCATCAGAGAAGTATATAAACACTGCAAATGGCATGATTTAAAGAAACGAATCATTATGTACATATTTTGAAAGATAGCACCAATTAACTTGGGTACATCAACAGAACAAATGCCACCCTTGTGCTCTGCTGAGTGCCAGATGCAATATCCAATTGCCACTTTCAAGGAAGTGTGGGTTTACCATGCTTTCAAAGCTGCGATTGGAAACTGAGTTTGGCACTTGGTAAACTGTCTGCCATAGACTGACTCAAATGATACAAAGATTTGGCAAGAGTAGATCGTCATTACATCTCAAAGGAAAAATTTCTATTCGCTTAAAAAAACATTCACCCTTTTTAAAAAAAAGAACTTCTCTGACTTTAAACAAAAAAGCTATAAGGATAGGCTGGGAAGAATCATGATTCCAGTGAGCTTTTTCTTCTTTGGAATTTCCCTACAACTGATTGTTGTTCCATGAAAGCCACAGACCTTTTGGTTCCTCAATACTAGAGGTCTCAGTTTGTCTTTAAATGTATCTCCAGACATAGCACCCGGGTTCTCAAAGAAACTTCCCGCTATCCCAAAGTACTTATTCTTTTCTAGATCCCGATAAAAATCCCTGAGCTACTCTTTCCAGACGTTCTGTCAACCTTAACCACCATCTGAACCCCAACCCATCCCCTGCATCATGTCTGATGTGTTTCCATTCTTCTTTCTCCCTCTCCCTACTTCTTGCTGACCTTGAAATGATCCCCCAACTACCAACTTGCTCTCACTCCGCTCATACCCACCACTCCTCATGGACTCCCTGCTATCCTGTGAGCACCCAGCCATCACTGGGCACATTACATGTATGGTAATCCTTCTTAGCAGGACCCTCCTGGCAGGACCAGTCTGAGGCTGTCTGATCTCAAAGCTTGGAGGCCTCACTGTGAAGATGTTGTACTTCTTAGTGTCTTAAAAAGCCTGGAACAGACTTAAAGATTCCTAGTTTGGAAGAACTTTCAGATTTACAATGTTTGGTCGCAATTTTAGAGCATGGAACCCTATTCAGAGTTTTGAAAATATACAGATACATTGATTTTGTTTATAGGGCTTACAGGGGGAACCGTCCCTAACAAAGTCTTTCAGGGGCTTCAGGAAGACCAATTCCTTGACATAAGCCCAGGTGAATCTACCAGCTTGAAACTAAATTCAGGCCTAAGCAAAAGAATGCTATTATGAGGCGCTAAAACACTGCACTTAAAACAAAGCCAATCATATCAAATGTCACTGTTTGCAATTCTGGAGACAGATACAGAAGAATACTTATCTAGCACCTGTGGACAGACCTGGAAGCCAGCAGTTTTTGAGAGTAACCAGGTGCTAACTAGGTATTAGAAGGAAGGTGAATTATGCGTTCATGGAGATAGAAACAGCACAAAAAAGGCAACAACTCTAACAACTCTAAAAAGGCACAAAAGGTCAGAGAATTGACCCTGAGTGAGTTTTCAAACAGGTTATTTTTTCACAGGGATACCAACTGTCTCACAATATATTTAATTAAGGAGATCTATTGATTCTGATTAGGTACAGAAATTGTTTAAAAAAAAGATTGAAACTATGGTGAACAGAAGATATGATTCTGCAAATAACTTATAGAATATATTTCTTTGAAACTGTTTTGTGTGTGTGTGTGTGTGTGTGTGTGTGTGTGTTGTGTTTTAAATTGAATATTCACTTTAAAGCTTGCAGGGATTTTTATTTCAACTTTTTATTTCTTTTTCCTAGCCTATTAAGGAAAAAAAAAGCTTGATATAGATTCTACCTCTGTGAAATGAGAATCATCACAAAGTTGTTTTGAAATGAAAAACTCTTAGAACAGTGCTGTGCACATAGTGAGGGCAATTAACCGATTGTTAGTAATATTATGAAAACCAACAGTTGTAGACAATGTCAGTGTTTGTGCAACAAAGGGAAGACGAACAGGTTTTAAAACGCCTGGAAAGGGTGTACATCTTTATGATGTACGACAGTGTTCCTGTGGTGAGATTAGCCTTCAGTGACAGATCAGGGAAGGCTGCCAGATAAGATTCCTTGTTATGGCTCAGATGCTACTTCTGAAAAATCCCTCTCTGCACATTCAAAGCAAATTGCAAGAGCTAACCTGGAAAACAAATGAATACAAAGCAAGTTTCAATGTCTGTTTTCATATAAAGGTAATAAATATCAAAAGGCTGACTGTTTGGATGTGTGCTCCAGCTTTCCAGCTAGTGTTGGGAAATGCTATGTCCATGTTCCTTGGGATGACTCTGGGCTCTTGGCTCTTTAAAGACCAAATTAGTGGAATTAGTTAGTCACACTGTTGTGGTCACATTTGTGATCAGTCCTCAAGCAGCTTGCTTCATACATTTCTAAGGCAATATCCAAGGAAGAAGAGATAGACTTAGCTTACATCAGCAAGGGTAAGAGTCGCTACCTTCTGGAAGAATTCATTGTTCTCACTTGCCCACACTCAGTTCTCCCAGCATATCCAGTTATAAAAATCTGTGACTCCTATAAATCTAAGGTAGTCAATTATTTTTCACCTTCCCTGAGCACCACATCCACTCCGCTTGCTGACACAGACTGAGAACTGGCGGGCTGTACACATGTTCAGAGGTGAATGTAAAATGAGCTGAGCTGTGTGTGCCCTGCAGTCATGTATAAAAAAATTACAAACTATTCCTTGATCATAAATTACTATTGTAAATGTTGTTACTTGTGACTGAAATGCATGGTGCACTCAGAAGGCCAGAACTTTGGCAAGCATAGCTTTCAACTCTTTATTAAAGGTGGCCTGGTGTGTTGAAAAGACAGACCTTCAGACAGATCTGGCTCCAAATTTGGGCTCAGCTATGATGTGGTCTTAAACTCTTGGGGTTTCAGTTGCCTTACCTATGGAATGAAAAAAATACACCTTGCCCAGCAGGGTTGTTGTGAGGATTAAAAGACATAAAATGCTTGGCACAGTACCTGGTATATAGGACTTCAACAAATGCAAATTTATTCTTTGTCAGGTAAAAAGAAGCTAGATACTGTTTCTAACGTGTATTACACTATTCCTCCGGCTAAGGCTCAGGCATCAGTCAGGATGTGTAAGAAACCCATTCTAGAAGGTCACAATCATTATGTGTCCTGAATGCTATAAAAGACTTTAAAAACAATCTGAGTATCAGAGAGAACCAGTGGTGATAAGTGACCTTCCAGCCTCTGCCTAAACTCCAATGATTGGAGTTCACCCCCTCGTGAACTGCCTCGTCTGTCTTTGGGCAGGTTCAACTGTTAGAAAATGCCTCTTTAAACTGATTCCAAAATTGTCTCCCTGTAATAATCGCCAACTAATGAATTGTGATTCTGTCCTATAAGCCACTAAGAATAATTCCAGTATGCCCAACACAAAGGATGTGATTGGGATGATGAAATGAAACAGCCACTAAATCCTGGATATAACAGAATAGAAAGGGACTCACTGGGTCATATTCTCTCCCAGGACACAGAGATTCTGAAGCCAAGTGGGTTGGTAGCTGAGCTAACTGATCCTCAAACCTTTCCTTTGGTGATGACCCCACACTTAACTACTGGAAGAGGGAAGAATATGATGGTAACTCGTTTGTTCAGCTGGAGAAATGGAGTGGCCCTAGGATAAAAGAAGGAATGGTGCTTATTATACAATAGGTACGCACCCCTCCATACATTCAATAGCAGCTGCTGCTAACCAACTACGGAGAGAGGGGCAAGGATAAGTCATTTAGAAAGATAACTTACCAGGCAATGGGGCTCTGGCCAATAAGGATATTCATGACACTTCTTTGAGGAACAGTACACTTAGATGATAAAAACACAAAGACACTGATATGGTACACTGACCAACAAACTTGGGAAAAAATAAATAGAACATTCAAACATTCTCTCTTTTAAAAAAGTCACAAATTCTGTCAGTAATCCTAAGTATCAAGGCCAACAATAGGAAATCACGACTAAAACAAACTGTAAGAAATTGAGTACATCTCATTCCGTATCTCTTTTTTGCACATTGCAGATGATTAATTTTATTATTGTATGCGTAAAGATAGTCTTTTGTCCTGGGAAACCATAGTAAGAAGAGGCTGGAATACTACTTTAGGTGTGAAGGTGTGGAACTTAAATTTGCCACCAGAAGAATTCAGAGATCCCTCTCAGCCAGTAAGTGAAAACTCAATAAAGCACAGAGAGGGACAACTCCTAAATTCCGTTAGTCATGACGGTAAACTGAGGGTAGATGGCCACTAGTGAGGCTGTTCAGTTGCCAATGAGAACCTGAGTTTGTTACTCCACCGCTGGCTGTAGAACAAATAGATGAGACAGAAGTGGGTGGTTGAGGTGGAGAGGGATGTGAGGATGAGGATGGAGAGGGGATTTTTCCAGAGGCCAGAGCCACTGCATTGTGTAAGCAAGTTAAAGGCCTAGAGACTAACTCCCTTTGAGGTCCTCTAGACACTGTGTCTCATCCAGCTCACCAAAGACTCTAAAGGTCTGCAGAAGGCAAGGGTTTTTGTAATAGTGCTGGGCTGCTCCTTTCTCCACAGGCTCAGCCAAAGTTCCTAGTTTCCCATCGGTGGTCCCCAAACTATTTCAGGGTTGTCAGGGGGGCAACTCCTCCATTTCTCTACAACCCAATCTTTCCCTAAGGAGATACTGGCTCTTCTTCTTGTCTGTCTCTGAATATTTCCCTGTCGACTCTGCACTCTAAGTTCTCCTTCCAGGGACATCTCCTGATAGTTCAATGACCTCCAGAAGGAAGTTCCTTTTGGAGAAGTTGACCTTGCTCTGCAGCCCTCTGCTACCCTCTGCTGGCCAGGGTCTGCTCTTCAGCTCTGGGCTGTGCAGTATGAAATGATTTTACTACAAACATCTTCCTGGAGACCAGGTGGGCTTCCACATTGCCATAGCAGGATATCACCAAGGGTACCCTAACATGGAGGAATGCACTACTCTGAAATGCCCCAGCTAAGGTCATCCTTCAAAGAAGAGGTACCAGCCTTTTCTTTACTAAACACATACTGAGTGCTATGTGCAAACATGTGGCGAGCCTGGGAAGACAGAGATGAAAAAGGTCGGAGAAAAAGAACTTTCAGAAAGCTTCCATGCCTCATGCCAAATTATAGCTGACTCATTCCCAGGGGCACAAGTCTAATGTAGAAGACAAGTAACTCACTACCTGAGCCCCAAGCCCTTCAGGAGTTTCTGGAAACAAACTTTTCAGGGGATGTCATCCAAATCTTCACTTTATCTTTATGTCCTTACCACCCCCTCTTTTTTTTAAGACAAAGTCTAAGACACAGTGTCTGCCTTCAAGGGATTTCACAATTGGAAGGTTAAGACAGTAATGGGAAAAAATAACTATAATATAAATCATGATGTGATGAGCGCCAAGCTGTGTGGGAATGAGGAGGAAGCAGTAATTAAGACTGTAGGGATAAGAAGAATTTAAGGGTGGTCTTCCTAAGACAGAAATCTCGTCATGCTACTTATTTAAAAAGAAAAAGAAAATGAGAATTTTATGGCTTTCCATTGTCTACAGGCTTGAAGCCCTTTGCATGGTCTGGAGTGGGCTTCATGGTCTTTCCCCTACCTTCCTTATGGCCTCATTCATCACCCTCTATCATCAGCTGGTCTAGCTAAAGTGCACCTTTATCTCAAAGAATGTATAGTCAGAACCCAGAGAGAGAAAGAGAGAGAAAGAGAGAATTCCAGGCCTCTCTTCCCAGTTCACAGGACAAATTCTGGATATTCTTCACTGCATTCCATTTACTCCACCCTCTCTTTAAACCCTGTTTCCAAGAAAGCAAATTTGGCCTCTAAAGTGTGACTTCAGGCACATTCTCTCTCTGGGATAGTTATGAGCTTTTTCTTTAGTTGCCTCATATCCACCTCACTAAACCCAGATCCCCTGAACCCAACCAGTAGGATCTATGTCCCATCTGTGAAGTGGCATTTAAGATTCTCAAACGTTATTGCCCAGGGCAGGTCATGCTTGACCTTATTGGCTTCCTGCCCATCCATGTCCCAGGATGCTAGTAACATAGCAAAACTGTTACAGCTACACTGTGAAATTACTTGGGCAATTTCTCTGGATAAGCCTCTACTTTCTACTCTAACATTTGATCTTATCTTCTTTTGCCTGTTGGAGGCCATCTAGATTGCTCCTCTATGCTTTTCCCTGGAAACCAGTGCTGACAAAACACCTGTTTCAACAACATCGGACAAATAGGCTTTGCACAGAAAAACCCCAATATTCCAGGGCCCCACTTACTTAAGAAGAGGGAATCGGACATAACTAATGTGGGGATGAGGATCCTGGTAAGGTTAGGTAATGTTTATTGAGTGCTCATGATGGGCTAGGTTCCGTGCAGGTACATGATGTCTTTTGGTCCTCAAAACTACCTAGTGAAGGAGGTGTTCATATCATCTCCATTTAAAGACAAGGAAACTGATACTTTAGAGATTAAATAACCTGCCTAAGGTTTTCACACATCTGATTTCAGAACCTTGACTCTTAAGCACATTGTTTTCCTGCCTGCCTGCCTTACAGACAGAAAGTGGATTTACTGGATTGTCTAGATGATATTGACATTTAGCCACAAAGCCCTATTGGGATTTGTGGTCACTCCTCGAGCATCTTCAAAGTTTTATACGTCTACAGAAACTTCCTTCTTGTTCTCTGGAAAACTAGTACTTGAATAAAGTCCAAGAGTGACTGTTAAGTGGCAAGAGGAACTCAGCAAAAAGTGAACACCGTTAACGGAGTGGCTTACGTTATTGTTGCCCTTAGGATCTCTCCTAGGTAAATCTGAGGGAATTTTTCAAGGATACAGAAAGCAAGAAATTCCTCCCATTAGGATGAGATGCAGCTAAGTGTATATTCAAGGTATATGATGAAAAGCATAATGTACACATACCATATGGCATAAACACATATTTCACCATCAGGTGCTAAGTAATGGCTGTTAAAACGGCTATGATGCAATATGGATTTTTATGTCTCTCATGTCTATGATTTTTTTAGGCTGGATTTCTTGCCCTCTCTTTTATTCCCTAAGGGAGGAAAAGACACATCCTTCAACCTCAATGGACCATTTGTTTTAAAAGTATAATATGAAAATATGATGAGACCATGTCTACTTTGTTTATCATGGTAGCCCCCAGTGTTCGACCCACAGAAAAGCATTTGATAAACAATTGCATAATTGAGGTCAGTCACCAGTCCCACAACTATCACAAGCGCCCTCGTAGGCTAAATTGATGTGGGGTGTTAAGCATGTGTGTGAATCAGCCTTGAAACCCAGGTATATGTAAATGTTTACATTCCTGAAGCTGCACTGGGAAAGAAGAAAGCCACCCTCTCCAAGTGAGCAAGGCACTTCATTTCACAGGGGCTCTGCTGTGAGCACGCAATGCGGTGTCCTAAATGAAGGTGCTTCCTGTACTACGGAAATTGGATAGAACGTGACAAGGCAGCCGAATCAAAGGCAGGCTGGCCCCGGAGTGTGATGCAAAAGTTACCTGGGGAGTCATCTCCAGCAGCTGCAAGGCTCAGACTACTGTGGAAAACCTAATTAGCTACAAGAGGTAATAAAATAAAAAGGAGACTTCTCCTCCACCTCTAGAAAGTACTGAGGAAGTTAATAAATCATCCTTAGCTCTCCTCTATAGAGAAGCATGTTTAGCATCACCCACCTACTATGCTTTGTAGCGAGCACAGGAAAAACAGTAACCCCTCGCTGACCCTCAGGTCTATGATTAAATAGGAAGCAGCCCTCGCTAAGCACTTTGTACCAGAGAGGCAGACATGTGTCGTTGTTAACAGCATCCGTCCTGGAACCAGATTAAGTTCGAATCCCTGTTCCACTGCTGCTTGCCCCACAGATCTACCTGTCTCACCCTGTTCTGTGCCCTTCGGGCTGACCTGCGTGGATCACATCACCAGCTCCCTTACCTTCCTGCTTCCCGATGGGGAGCACTAGCTGGATACTGAGGGAGAAAGAAGAGTGTGGTCTGATTTCCCTCACCTGGCCTCCCTCTCTGCAGGGCCACTCTGGTCCAGCCACATCCCTTACCCAAAGGTTTCAGTCTTTTGCAGGTGATCCTCTCCACACAGCCCTATTTCCTAGAGCTTCAGGATTAAGGTCTCCTTAAATCAGGCAAATCGGAGCATACTGTTGTTCCCTGTGTATGTATCCTGACCGATACACTTTTTTACTCGTGTGTGATTTGGGCCAGTTATTTGACCTCTCTGGGTCTCAGACTGCTGTTTATGTTGGGGATGGTGGTAGGACCTAGATCACATGGGAGACAGGTAGAGGGTTCAAGAAGACCGTGACAGAGTGTAACTGGGCAGGGGTTATACTTGGATAAATTAGAAGGTCAAGAAAGATGTCTCTGAAGGTTACATTAGAGCTGAGACTTGAAGGAGAAGAAAGATCTGGGGCCAGTGGATGGGAGGTGGCAGGGGGTGGAGAGCAGGAAGATAGGATTCCGGGCAGAGGAAACAGCATGTAGAAAGGTTCTGAGTCAGAAAAAAAGCTCAAAATGTTGGAAGAACCAGAGACAGGTGAATTTGCTGGAATATACAAGCAATGGGGTATATAGAGAGAGATGGGACTAAAGGGGAAAGCCAGAGCCAGATCTTGTAGGACTTCGCAGGCCTTGGTAAGGATTTGGATTGCATCCTCTGTACATAGGAAGCCATTGCCAGACTCGGAACCCTGGGTCTTGATGCTGCTGTTTGTCTTACTGATTTTGTCAAAATTCCTATTTTCAGACTCCTGTCTACTTTTCAGGACATCTCCATTGCTCCTTACCTGATGCCCTGTGGGACCACCCAAACTGTCCCCTGTTGTCTGTCCTTTCACCATCCTCCCTGGCACTGCCGCTCCCTCTTCCTCCAGCTGGGCCTCCTCCCCACTTCTGTTAAGAGATCTGCTCCAGGCTCCAGGCCTTCCTCTCCCCCACAGCCTCTGCAGCACTGGGCAGGGACCTCTCTGCAATTCTGCCATGGAACCACAAGAGCCACAGACGCTTGAGTTTCTAAAGAAATATGCAAATTAATTTTTTTACATTTCTTGTGAAAAAAAAGTGCATTTGTCTATCAACAGTCAGGGGGTTTGGTTGTTTTTCTTCACTTTTTTTGTTGGTTTTTTGTCTTTTGCTTTTTTTTGCACGTGAAAAAGCTTCAGTGTCAGCATAAAATGGAGGCTGATTTTTTTGCTGTTCTCTCTTAATACTACCAAATCTCCCCACAAGCATACTGAATACTGACATACTTAAGAAGTTATAAAAAATTCCCATTAGGAATGCAAATTGGGATTCCAGGGGTACATCTGAATCCTAATTTATAAAGATCTTGGGATGATAAATTTTCTAGTTCATCTTATAGGAAAGTCAGTGATCCATTTCCTGAAGAAAAATAAAAACCATAAATAATAGTCATATATCCCTTAATCATATCACTTTCTTGTTGCTTCTCTAAAGACCCAACATCATTTACAGAATATGAAGGCAAAAATGTACAAAAACACTGACCTGGTTTCCTCATGTTTTGCTTAGGTTTGGTTTGAAGTATAGTTTTGATTTGAAGAAATCAGAACAATACTCGGGATTCTCACTGGAGGCTACTAAAACATCCTCCAGGCTAAGAAGCATTAAAATGATGAAGGATTTGGCAAAAGAATAAAATTCTTCTCCCATTTCTTTATTTTTTCATTAAGTTTATTTATTTATTTTTTGGTGGGGGGAGAGGGCAAGAGAGAGGGAGAGAAGAATCCCAAGCAGGCTCCATGCACGTGGATGCATTGCTCAATCCCACAAACCGTGAGATCATGAGCTGAGCTGAAATAGTCAGACGCTTAACTGACTAAGCCACCCAGGCGTCCCACCTCCTCTCCCACTTCTTTTTTTTTTTATTTTTTTTTAATGTTTATTTATTTCTGAGACAGAGAGAGACAGAGCATGAGAGGGGGAAGGGCAGAGAGAGAGGGAGACACAGAATCTGAAGCAGGCTCCATGCTCTGAGCTGTCAGCACAGAGCCCGACGCGGGGGGCTCAAACTCACAAACCATCAGATCATGACCTGAGCCGAAGTCGGTCGCTCAACCGACTGAGCCACCCAGGCGCCCCAACCTCCTCTCCCATTTCTGATCATATTCTAGCACCTCCAACACTTGAACGTCCCTATCTAAAGGAACAAGACAGTCACGTTTGAGGTTCCCAGGGCATATACAATTATCCTAACAAATATTTAGTTCTATCTCTCAGGATTTGTCAGCTCCCAAAAGAAGAAGTACAAATCTGGAGAAAAAGGATCCATCTTTCAAGCCCCAAACCATGTTCATTGCAGATACCCAAATATTTGAGGCAGACATCTCGATGGTGAGGTCAGTTTTCTGCACCATTCCATGTGAACTGACACAGACTTGTTTCTGCTGAATTTATTTCAGCACGAACGACAAACAAGCAAGCAAGCACCAGCACCTGGCATCTGACAGTGTGAGGATAAAGTTTTAACACACCCGCTCAGATGTTCCGCAGTTAGACAGCTGCGGGCACCACTTCCTGCCTCGATGAGGAGGAATAAAAGCGCACTGTCAGCATTTCTGGCTCCTACATTTCCCCCACAGTGTGAAGCGCCATACGGAAACCCTCAAGCTCAGCTCTGCGCTGCTTGGGGTAACCAAGCAGCGATTCACAGGTTCTGCATGCCAGGGGCAGACAATGATTAAATGCAAGAAGAGAGTATCTGTACTAAAAGCACTCAAATTACTGCCAGCAAGACTGTTTGCATTTGAAGCTGTTAATCTGGGATATTTTTAGATGGGAACAGTAGCCAAACTCCTAACATCCAAAATTGCATCTATGTGAACATGAACCCAAGATGAAATGGGTAAGAACTGCATACACGGGCAATTTCAGTAAACTGTGTTATTCAAAAAGGTGGGCTTTTACTTCAGTCTGCACTCATTTTTGAATTCTATGTCTGAAGTAACTGTTGCCTGTATGTGTAAATATGAATAAAGACATATATGTGTGTGCGTGTGTATACACATACATGCTTCATATATACTATAAAGATGACAGCATCTGAAAAGTTTTATCACCCTGAATGCTTTTGTGGTATGACAGATAAACTAGGTGTTAAGCTAACAAACAGGAAGGGTGTTGAAATAGGACTCTAAAATGGTATTGTCTTTAGGTATGAGTGTCCATCAACATGTATGCCTGCTGACAGAATGTACAGGAAAGAGAAATGCTAAATGATCCTGAGCTCAAATTTGCTTAAATAATGTCCACATTTGGGAGCTGGGGAAGGACAAGCTATGGTTGAAGCAAAGCTGTATTTATTTTGAAGTACTGGTATCTGAGAGAACAAATTCCATTCTTTTTACTACAAAGACTTTTAATATTTGGGCCCTGCTAAATGTCCCCTTATCAGTGATGGGTCGGGTTGGTGAATGCCTTAAATGATATGGTTCAATCAAGTCACACACAGAGCTCAAGCATCAGCACTACTCTGGTGGTGAGACTCAGAAAGTCACAATGCACAGTTTTTGTGATTATGTTATTAAGGCTTTACCACCTGGTATCTGAAATTTTCACAAAGTAACTGACATTGCTTCATAGTTTATCTGTTTTACCAAAATAAGTAAAATCTATTTATAAAATGCCAAACTAACACTGACAGAATATAGACAAACTATATCAAATTGCATTGATCATTGAACATTGTTTAGGTACGAATACAGGTAAAACAGAAAAATATTGTCCCTCAAATTTTCAAACAAGTTCCAAAATATTTTTATTAAAGGAACTGACTGCTAAATATATGGGTCTTACAAATGCATCAATTATAGGAATTTTATTATGTGCAAGCCAAGAAATAGTAGCATTACTGAACGAAGAAAATAGAATTGGGTTATGAATATATGGAATCAGATGTTGTAATAATACTAAGAGAAGAGTGATTTACCCATAGCAGGAATATATTTTTTCAATATATGAAGTTTATTGTCAAATTGGTTTCCATACAACACCCAGTGCTCATCCCAAAAGGTGCCCTCCTCAATACCCATCACCTACCCTCCCCTCCCTCCCACCCCCCATCAACCCTCAGTTTGTTCTCAGTTTTTAAGAGTCTCTTATGCTTTGGCTCTCTCCCACTCTAACCTCTTTCTTTTTTCCTTCCCCTCCCCCATGGGTTTCTGTTAAGTTTCTCAGGATCCACATAATATAGCAGGAATATTTAAATGTCTTAGGTTTTCTTTTTATTTTCTTAACATGATCTGGAATGCATGCATGCATGCATGCATGCATTCATTCATTCATTCATTCTAAATGACAGTAATACCTGTTCTTTAGAGAACACTTAGGAAATACAGATTTTAAAAAGGAGAAAATAAAATTCACCTATTATCCCACCACTAGTCATGTTTTGTTATATCACATTTCAGATATTTGAGTTACACTACATCCACTTTTCAAGGGCCATTATCTGACAATATAGCATGAATATTCTCTCATCACTTGATTTAAAAATATAAACCGTGAAATTTATTAAACAATTAACTTGAACAGAATTATGGGTAGATATGCTAAAATATGTATACTTTTACAAAACAAATAATATACAGTTATAAACACAATATGGTTTCTTTACTGGGATTTGTATAAAAACCTTGAGCCAAGAAACTGCCACATGATTTTTAATAACCACTGTAATTTGTCTAACCCATCTTCTGTGGCCAATCACTTATGTTGCATCTAAATCTTCACAATTGTTAACAATGCTAAAGGAACATCTTAGATCCAGGGCTTTGCAAACATACATAATTATTTCCAGAAAATTAATTCAGCTTTATTGCTGAATTAAAAAACATTTGAGGGGCGCCTGGGTGGCTCAGTCAGTTAAGTGTCTGGCTCTTGATTTTTGCTCAGGTCATGATCTCAGGGCTCATGAGATCGAGACCTGCATTGTGCTCTGCACTGACAGCATAGAGACTGCTTGGGATTCTCTCTCTCTCTCTCTCTCTCTCTCTCCCTCTCTCTCTCCCCCTCTCTCTTTGCCCCTCCCCCGATTGCACGTGAGCTCTTTCTCTCTCAAAATAAATAAACATTTTTTTAGAAAAGCATTTGGATTTTAAAGCTTTTTATTAAAACATTTTAAATCACAGAAGTAACTCATGAACATAATCTATCAAAATGCAAGTCTCTTGGGGCACATGGGTGACTCAGTCAGCTAAGCATCAAACTTTGGCTCACAGCATGATCTCACAGTTTGTGGGTTTGAGCCCTATATCAGGCCCTGTACTGACAGTTCTGAGCCTGGAGCCTGCTTCAGATTCTGTGTCTCCCTCGCTCTCTGCCCCTTCTCCACCCATACTGTGTCTCTCTCTCTGAAAAATAAACATTAAAAAAATTTTTTTAAATAAAGGAAGTCTCTTTTTCCTTCTTCCAACCTACAGTCCACTCTTCAGATGTAACCCCTGTTAACAGTATCTCATTTATTCTTCTGGAAATTTTCTATGAATACACAGACATATATGCAATTTATACATGTCTCCTGTACATTTATACAAATGCCGGCATGCTATGTCTTAGCATAATATATCTTAGCAATATATCTTGGAGAATATTCAACATCAGTGCATCTATATCTCAATCTTTCTAATGATTTCATCAGATTTAGTTGCCTGGATATAGCAGAGCATATAAAAATGGTCTATTGCTAGATCGTAGATTTCATCCAATTTTTGCTATTACAATGGTATAATATTCTTCCACATATATTTTTCTTTTTTTTTTAATTTTTTTAACGTTTATTTATTTTTGAGACAGAGACAGAGCATGAACGGGGGAGGGGCAGAGAGAGAGGGAGACAGAGAATCGGAAGCAGGCTCCAGGCTCTGAGCCATCAGCCCAGAGCCCGACACGGGGCTCGAACCCACGGACCGTGAGATCGTGACCTGAGCCGAAGTCGGACGCGCAACCAACTGAGCCACCCAGGCGCCCCCACATATATTTTTCAAACTTGCATAAACATATCAGTATAAGGGGTCTATGCTAAGTAAATGGATATATACTTTTTAATTTTGTTAGGCATTACCAAATTGCATTCTACATGGTTAAATTTATTTACATCTATTTTTTAAATTTTTTTTAGAGAGAGAGAGCACAAGTGGGGGAGAAGGGCAGAGGGAGAGAGAGGAAATTTTAAGCAGGCTCTACTAGGCTCAGTACAGAGGCCAAAGCACGGCTGGGTCCTACAATCCTGGGATCATGACCTGAGTTGAAATCAAAGAGTCAGCTGAGCCACCCAGGAGCCTCTTTATTTACATTTCTTAACAATAGTATTATTTTAATGTTGCCACTCTGAAATTAAAACATTGTATTATTTTTGTTTGTTTAATTTGCATTTCTTCAATTACCAGTGAGACTGATCACCTACTCAATTTGGACTTTAATTCAGACCTCCAAGTGAACCATCACATGCATTCTGAAGACTGGGGAGAATCTTGCCTCTGTCAGGCAAGATTCTTCAACTAACTATTTATTGGCTAAAAATTTGTCTTGTGATTTATCGCCTTCACTTCACATTCATTCTCTCTTGCTTTTATAGATGCTAATTTAAAACAATAAAAAGAGCTGTTCTGTTTTGGCACTGTTAACAATGGCCAAACTGATTACATCTTTGGAATACTTTTCTGGGAGCATTATTGAACATAAAATCTTTCTACCTTTTCCACCTAAACCAGAGTCACTCAGAGCCACATAATGAGCCATCTGTATGTGCTAAGAATTCAAAGTAACTTTGAAAGTGCTGAGTCATGAATAAAGCACCCAGTGACAGGTATTACATATGGTTAGTTAACAATGATTAAAATTCATTAAAAAATACGGTAGTACTCACATACTCAAAACCATATTTTTTTTTTGCAGGCTACTAAATTACTCTTGTTCTTTCTTTGGGAATGCTACAAAATCAACATCAAGTGCTTTGTGCAGGAACCTGCTATCTACACCCCTTGAAGAATATACTAGAAAGATTCTGTAAAATTCATAACAATAATACCAATTCATGTAATGAGTATATTTGAATACTTTCTGGGTAGCTATGAGTGTGCTCAGGACAGAAGTATAGCACACTGTCCTAGCTCTCTAGGATCCCACAGAACTGGATGTACACAAGAAAAGATTGGCAGGGGCGCCTGGGTGGCTCAGTAGGTTAAGCGTCGGACTTCAGCTCAGGTCATGATCTCACAGTCTGTGAGTTCGAGCCCTGCATCAGGCTCTTTGCTGACAGCTCAGAGCCTGGAGCCTGTTTCAGATTCTGTGTCGCCCTCTCTCTCTGCCTCTCCCCTGATCATGCTCTGTTTCTCTCCGTCTCAAAAATAAATAAAAACATGAAAAAAACTTTTAAAGAAATGATTGGCAAGGCCAAAAGAGAGAAAGAAGAGAAATGTGAGTTAATGCATCAACTATCCCCTTGGGAAGTCTAAGTCTCAGTTTCTTTACTGCAGAATGATGCAGTTAAACTCAAGTAGATGAGAAGTTCTCAAACTTTTTTGTCTTGGGAACCCATTACACTGAGTTACTGAGGACCAAAAGGGTGTTTCTTTATATGGGTTTTATCAATCAATCTTCACTGTATTAGTAATTAAAACTGTGAAAATTGAAAAATATTTATTAATTCAAGGATACCATTAATAAACCCATTGCCGGTAAAGATAAAAAACGTGTTTATGAAAAATAACAATATTTTCCAAAACAGCAATTAGAAGAAGAGTAGCACTCTTAAATTCTGCATGTCGCTATCATGTCTAGGAAACAGAAGACAGCTGGATTCTCCTGTCTATGTCTACATTCAATCTGTTGTGATAACATATCGTGCAGCCTCTGGGAAGCTCACTGCACACTAGTGAGAAAGTAAGAAGAAGAGAAAGGTAGCATCTGATTATTATTTGGAAGATAATTTTGACCTTGTGGACCTCTTGCAATAGTCTTGCAGATCCCTGAACTACACTCTGAGCATCTATCAACTGTCTAAGGTCTCATTCAGTTCTGACATGTTATGAATGTCTGATTCTCCCCATTAAAAAAAAAAGAAAATGCCAGAATGGAAAATACAAAAGAACACAGCAAACTAATGTCTAACAGGGAAAATGTAGCAAAAAAGGAAAAGTTTCTCTAAGTTTTGTTCTGCCGGAATTTGCTTGCTCACAAAGGTCAGGCTGGCCTTCTAGGAAAAAAAGAAAATTTAAACAAAAATTTTAAGAATTTAGAAGAATTTCTGGGGCACCTGGATGGCTCAGTCAGTTAAGCGTCTGACTCTTGATTTTGGCTCAGGTCATGATCTCATGGTTGGTGGGGTGAAGCCCTGCATTGGGGTCTGTGCTGACAGCATGGAGCTTGCTTGGGATTCTCTCTCCCCCTCTCTTTCTGTCCCACCCCCACTCTCTCTCTCTCTTTCTCTCAAAATAAATAAGCATAAAAAAGAATTTAAAAGAATTTGTTAGCAGAAGTTAATTTTTGTAATTAGACTGCATAGAAAACATTACTTTGGAAGTTTTAAGAACTGATGATTTTCTCAGAGAATTCTTATTTTCAATTTATCAGCCAGATATTATTTTATTTTTGCATATGTTGCAAATCTCCAACTTAAAGCCAATTAAGATTTAGTTTTATTCTACATATTTTTATGGGTGGGGTAGGGTGTATAAAAGGTACAAGAAAATTTTAATTCGTCCTAATAATTGAACCAGAGACAGGAATTGTGTGTGTGCATGTGTGTGTGCACATGTGTGTATGTGTGTGTATGGAAGAATGAATATTCAGATTTTAATTATAAGGCACAGTCATTTCATAAAGAGGTGAGATCTCTCTGTAGACTAGAAAATAATCTTAGTGTTCTGGCACTTCCTCTATAGCTGGAATTTCTATAATAAAGGAATTCTGGTATCCAGTGGGGTTTTTAGATGTAGGCGAAATTGAATATATTAGTCATAGGTTGAAATGAATACATTAAATACTTTTAATCTTTGCCTAGGTTAAAAATAATAGGAAGGCCCTATAAAGCTGACCCAAATGCAGGCATTAAGAAGCACATTCATCTAATGTGTCTGTGATTAGTAATAGTTTTGGGGCACCTGGGTGGCTCAGTCGGTTAAGCGGCCGACTTCACCTCGGGTCATGATCTCGCAGTCCGTGAGTTCGAGCCCCGCATCGGGCTCTGTGCTGACAGCTCAGAGCCTGGAGCCTGTTTCAGATTCTGTGTCTCTCCCTTCTCTGACCCTCCCCCGTTCATGCTCTGTCTCTCTCTCAAAAATAAATAAATGTTAAAAAAAATTTTTTTAAATAATAGTTTTACTTCATTCCTTATATGAATTTACATCAGAGAACTGTCTCTGTTTACACAGTGGGGTGAACTCTTTAATCCTTATTAAATAAGGAGATTCTGACAAATAAAACGCTTTTGTATGTGACATGGTAAGAGGGGGGGAGGGCAGGAAGTTTGCTTACATCCATTTTCCCAACTGAAAATGTATTCGAAATAAACTTTAAAGCTTTTAAAAAGCATTTAAAAAGCTCATGGTTTTAAGGATACATTCTGATTTCTCAAGCCAAAATGATGTCTTGTAAAATAAGCATATCTTCAACACAGAGTTCATTGCTCATCTCCACCTCTCATTAAGAAAAAATTGAGGGGCGCCTGCGTGGCGCAGTCGGTTAAGCGTCCGACTTCAGCCAGGTGACGATCTCGCGGTCCGTGAGTTCGAGCCCCGCATCGGGCTCTGGGCTGACGGCTCAGAGCCTGGAGCCTGTTTCTGATTCTGTGTCTCCCTCTCTCTCTGCCCCTCCCCCGTTCATGCTTTGTCTCTCTCTGTCTCAAAAATAAATAAACGTTGAAAAAAAAATTAAAAAAAAAAAAAAGAAAAAATTGAATACTTACTTTACCTAATTCATACATTTGATTCAGCTTACTCACCAGTAAAATGGAGAGAAAATGAATAACATCCACCAATTTCAACAGGATTATCTGAGGGTTAAACAAAACAATGCATACAAATTGTTTAGCTTAGATCCTAGCCCAAATTAAGCCCTCTATAAATGACAGCTGCAAGGATGCTGCTGCTTCTCTTTTTAAAACGTTGCTTGGAATACAGACCCACACATACTGGGAAACCTGATGTATGACTGAGCTGACACTACAAATCAACAGCAAAGGATGGCCTTCCCCCAAAGTGGCACTGGGACAACTGGTTATTTATAGAAAAAAAAATAAAACAAAATTTGCCCCATCTCATATCATACATCAAAATTAATTTCAAGTAGATGAAAGACTAAAATACAAAAGGCAACATTCCACAGCCTTTAGAAGACAATATAGGAGAATATTTTGTAAACCCAGGGTAGTAAACTCCTTCTTTTCTGTGATTTTTTAAAATGTTTATTTATTTTTGGGAGAGGATATCTTGGGAGAGGATATCTGCCACACATGACATAATTCATTAGTATCCGAAAACTATAAACAGTATCAACAAATCGATAAGAAAAGAAACAAGTCGAAAATAGGCAAAAGACACGACTAGGCACTTCAGACTAGGCACTCCAAACAGTGGGAAAACTTATTAAATAATAATTAGCCTCTTTTGTAACATATAGGAAAACACAAATTTAAACTATAATGCAATACAAACACCAGATTGGCAAATATTAAAAACTTTAACAATATCAAATGTTGGCCAGGATGGGCAGGAAGGAAACTCATATGCTACTAGTGAATATATAAACTCATTGTACCCATTGAAGAAAATAGACGTAAATTACTAAAACTGAGGTTGTGAATTATTTGTAACTCAAAACCTTCCCTGAAACTCTTGTGCTTTTACATAAGGACACATGTACAAAAGTGTTCACAGAAATGTTGTTTGCAGTAACAAAGAAATGGAAACAAAGCAACAGAGTACTAAATAGCACTGAAGAAGGGTGAATTTTTGGCTACACACAGCAATATGGAACATACTAAAATTGCAGGAACACTATAGTCAGAAGAAATAAAATCTAAGAATATGTACAATATAATTCCACTTACATCAAGTTCAAAAACAAACAAAATTAACTTACGGTTATTGGACTTCACTGACATTATGAACTCTTTTTTTTAAAGTTTATTTATTTATTTATTTTGAAAGAGAAAGAGTGCATGCGAGCAAGGGAGGGATGGAGAGAAAGGGAGAGAGAGAATCCCAAGTAGGCTCCATGCTGTCAGCACAGAGCCCAACATGGGGCTTGAACTCACACCGTGAGATCATGACCTGAGCCAAAACCAAGAGTCAGACACTCAACCAACTGAGCCACCCTGGTACCCCTGAACCCTTTTCCAAAGAGAAGGACAAACAGTAGCTTAACCCTGGTAGCATCTTAATGTTATCCATCATTAGTGATGTCCAGAGCAGCTACAAGATGCTTGTCTGTTTAGTCCTTTATAGATTTTCTGTATTGTCCCTTATAGTTTATGAAGTACCTTCACATTAAGTGATCTTCACAAGACCCATGTTACTAGGCATGTTACCTCTTTACAGAAGGATAACAGGAGACCAGAAAGGTTACATGAATCTAAGGTTCACACAGCCATCTGAGTGATAGAGTCTCTCTTCTAACTCTGAAGTCCACTCCTCTATGCTGCCTGAATGTTAGTTTGACCAAAGGATTTTACAACCCACAAATAGGAGATGAGGCCCTTAAACCGGAATGCAACGGGAGTCTCTGTTCTCTCCCAACACCACTGGCTCTGGAGACCAGCTAGTTCTCATCTGAGCTAAGTGAGTGGATCTAGCCCTGTGGTGGACAGAGATGAAGGCTATGCTTTGATCCAGAGAAGCTCTAAGAAGAATCTTTAGACCAAAGCAGTCTGGGAACATTTTAAGTATGCAAGAGTATGGGGGCAGTGTTCCCAGGGGGATGTTTATTTCCTTTCCCTATGTCAGAGAAACAGAAATGGAAATCATTACAATTTATTTCTCAGGCCACCAGACAGATGTGCAATTGCCCTCTGGGATATTTTGAGCCTGCCTCCCAGTCTTCAGGACCTCTCAGACACAGGAAGGATCTTGGAACTTCCAAAGTAAGCAATAGGTGTAACTTAATTGTTTAGAGTTAATTTATGGCATGGTGGAATTAAAAAAAAAAATGTTAGGGGGAACTACATTACAATGAAATTGACTTTTATGTTCCCTAAACAAAAATCTACTTGTTTTGGGATCATCTTTATCCAAAGGGTGATCAAATTTCCCAATGTGTCCTGGGAAGTTCTGGTCTATTCTTGCTATCCTGGCATAATTACTAATGGTGCCTACTTCACAAAGAGGCCCAAATTGGACAATAGATTATCTAATCACACTACTTACCCAAGATAATCATTTAAGTGTGTATTTATTTCCTTCAATAAACATCTACTGAACACCTACTACATGCCAGAATTTATGTTGTAGGTCAAGACTACAAGGGGAAAAAGCCTTTGTAAAATATTCATAATCTAAAATAACCCACAATCCATAGACAGATCAACTGATTTCATCATTCATTCATTGATGCATTGGTCTCCTTTAACAAAGTTTATTATCTCCACTTAAAACCTGGGAATACAATGCTATGCAGATAAAAAATGTTTCCTGTCATCATGGAGTTTATAAGCTTACAGACTAATGGAAAAGATAGACAATTACATAAAATTAGCTAGAAATGTGGTAAGTGGGAAAGGGTGTATTCTATAAACAGACTGGAAGAGGTGATGGTAGAATTCTCTTTTAGGGGAATATTGCTCTTGTATTTGGAAATACTGTTTAAAGGGCTTCTAGTCTTTTAAGGGAAGTTTTTAAAAAGAGGAGCTACTCTTCTCTGTAGTGCACCTATATCCAAGGGCTTTCTTGGATCCATGGATTTATTCTTTAAATATATTCAAACAAATAGTGTTTGAGCATCAGCTTCTAGGTACAGAATGGCGAAGAATGCAAAAAAGAAGTCTTTGCCTGTAATGAGCTTACGGTCTTATATAGGGTTTAAGCTACCTGGTTCATTAATATCTAAAAGGGTCTATAGATTTATTCTTTCATTCATCCATTTATTCAACAAAATAGCCACATACTGGGTAAAGTGTCTGATACGAAATTTTAGGGAGAGTTACATCTGATGCCCAATTGTTAGCTTTTTCTTTTTTCCCTCTTGCGTTACCTCAAGTTATCCTTAGATCCTAAGTGTGTCAACCACTTCCCAGAACCGGTTTAGGATGTGCACCTGGACTAAGAGGACACATATGGAAACAAAGACTCAGAAGCATTTATAGCAGTCAGATATTTTCGGAAGGAGACTGAGCTTCCTTTAGGAAGTATTATGATACTACATAAGTATTAAGATACTACATAAAGGAGGGATCTGGGGCACCAGGGTGTCTCAGTTGGCTAAGTATCCACTTGGTTTCAGCTCAGGTTATGATCTCACAGTTTTGTGAGTTCAAGCCCTAGGCTGGGCCCTGCACTGGCAGCACAGAGCTTACTTGAGATTGTCTCTCTCCATCTCTCTCTGCCCCTCCCCCACTCATGCTGTCTCTGCCAGTTGACTGAGCTCAGGTTTGTGAGTTCAAGCCCCACATCAGGCTCTGTGCTGACAGCTCAGAGCCTGGAGCCTACTTCGGATTCTGTGTCTCCCTCTCTCTCTGCCCCTCCCCACTCACACTCTGTCTCTCTCTCTCTCTCTCAAAAAATAAAAACATTAAAAAAAAGGAGTGATCTCACAGGTCTGGAAAATCTAAGGACACTCAAATTATATTTTGATTGGGGGAAATGTATGACATTATGTAAGTAATTACTGGAGCATTAATCTAATTTAAATGCATGCACAATTTTCTTGAGAGAGGTCCTAACTTTGATAAATCCTCAAAGGAGTTCATGACTGCCTCCACCATCCTGCACTACACTAAAAAGTCATGAACCACTGGTAAAGAATAAAAAAAACCCTATAAGACAAATCAGTAACTATTACAATGAAGGAATGCACAAAGTTCCAACAACAAGCTAAGTGAAACAAAAGTGGCAATGGATTTCTTAAGGTTTCATTTAAGTGCATTTCTTAAGGTTTCATTTACTTACATATACTTTTTTGTACATACAACTATTGCCAAGTGGCTCAAAACATGGGTTTGGGGATCAGGCAAACCTGTGCTGAGATCCTACTCCACCAGTATTTAGCTATGTTACTCTGAGTGAATCACTCGGCATCACTCATCACAATTCTCTCAGCTATAGAATGGGGGCAGTAATAGTCTTCACTGTGGGCTCTAACCCTTGCAGTCCTAATGGTGTGGTCCTAACTGTGAGAATTAAATGATAAAAAACTTAGAAAAGCACCTGGCTATTCAAAGTGCTCAATAAACGTGAGCTACCTTCACAACTACACACACACACACACACACACACACACACACACACACGGAACAGAGTAAATTATTTCTAACAAGCTGTCTTTGCATTTATCTTATATATTATCAGAGTACAATTCCTTAAAATTTCTTAATGCTAGCACATAAAAATGTGTGCTCCAATATGCATTTCCATAACAATGGTTGTATTTCCAGTGGGTGAGAGTGATGGTGTGTATTTCAAGCAGACGAGCTGAGTAAAGTGTGAAGAGTTCAGGGTGGAAGATTTACACGGGGTGAGCAGCACAATAATCCCTAGAAAATGCGATCCTAGGTGTTTTTCACAAACAACAAAAAAATAAGTGAATACAAGGTAAAACCTAATTCTTATTTCTTTCTCAGGTCCAGCCTTTTATCTACTTGGTCTCATTAGCCTGCTGTGGCATGGAGATGAGAACGGTTTTGCATTGCAAAACTGTTACTGTCACCATGAAGGTGGGATGTCATCTTTTCACTTTCTGTGTACATCATGATTTAAGTCAGACTTCTTTACCTCTCCGCATTGCTGGGTCGTAAATGCAGTTAGGGACCAATTTAATACACCACTTTTTATAAATCTAATGTTTCTAGATATTGCACATATGAAAAAATACCTACAATGTAATGAGGAAGTAATGAGACCCTCTGACCATGTGTGGGAGGTCAGAGGAGAGGAAGGGAGAGGAATCACCATCCACATTTTCCCCAAATCCATAACTTTTTCTTATTTTACTGCAATGTTATGAGAAACAAATAATCACCAGTCCCAGTACTGAGTCAAGGAAATAATTTATTATGGTTCATTAGTGGAAGATGCTCTGTATTCTGTGCAGCCAGACTCCTCAACTGCGTCAAGGAAGAGGAGGGGGTCACTTTCTGGTGAGCCATATTTTTTAGTGTATTTGCATTTAATCCTGTTTTATTTTCTCCCATCAGAATTACTTTCTCTTGACTGTGTAATATATGTCAGAAATTAGAAACCAAATCCTTCTTCCTAGTCAATATTTAGGTCAGAAATGTCTACTGAGCAGCCCATCACAGGGTCACAGACAAGAAGAGAAATGAATGTAAAGGGTGTTAGTCTAGAAGGGACTTTAGATGATCTAATTGAACTTCCACCTCGTCATAAATTTCACAGGGTTTTGTTGTTGCTGTCGATGGTTTTTTTGTGTGTTTGAATACCTGCTCTGTTCCAGGCATTGTGCTAATCATTTTATATGGTTTGTCTCTTTAAATACTCACAAAAAACCCACAAGACTACTGTTAGGCTTATTTTAGAGGAAACTGAGGCATGGAGAGATTAGGTAACTTGCCCAGGATCAAAGAACTAGTGAATGATGCCTTTGGGATTTTAACCCATGACTGAGCAATGCCAGGTTCTGCCCTTGTAGAAGAACCTGGCACAGCCAAGATTGAGTGCAGGTCTCCCTCTCGAACCACAGGACCATCTGTAAGTCATTTATTTTTTTTTTATTTTTAAAGTTTATTGATTTTTTAATATGAAATTTATTGTAAATTAAATGGATTTCCTTTTCCTTTAGAAGGGACTCACTGTTTCGAGAGGTCACATTCTTCTGTATCCCCCCTAACCTACTGATTGTCCCAACTAATTGCCCTTTGTTTGAGTCTCTTCTTCTGCCCATCCCTCAAATATTGATTCCTGGGGTTCTTTATCCTCATCCTCTTTGCCTTTCCTCTTCTCAGCAAAGTCTGCCCCATTACCATGAGTCCAGTTATCATTGACAAACCATCTCCAAATTTCTACCTTTGGCCTGAACGGTCCCTAGAGCTCCAGACACAAGTATACCACATCCCCCTCTGAATGTTGCAGAAGTGCCTGCATTGATGGTGTCTGATACCAGGTACCTCTTCCCTGCTTTAAAAAAAAAAACAACACTTTTTTAACCTTTATTTTTGAGAGAGAGAGAGAGAGAGAGAGAGAGAGAGAGAGAGAGATACACAGAGAGAGGGAAACCCAGAATCCGAAGCAGGCTCCAGGCTCTGAGCTGTCAGCACAGAGCCCGATATGGGGCTCGTGCTCATGAACTGTGAGACCATGACCTGAGCTGAAGTGGGATGCCCAACCGACTGAGCCACCCAGGCGCCCCTCTTCTCTTCTAATCCATTATTTCCTCCTTCTCTGTCTCTCCCAGTCATCCTGCCTGGTGCTCATGACCTACCGGTGCACAGGCCCATAAGTCCTGTTGATTTTCATCCCCTACAATAGCTCCTAAATTTGTCCCTCTCTTTCTACTGCATTGGTTAGAGTTGAAGACCTCATTATCTGTCATAAATCGCTGTTGCAGTAGACTTCCTGCTCCATTTCCGATCTATCTTCCACTCAGGCCCCAGAGCGATATTTCTAAAAATGAACTGATCACATTACTTTCCTGCTTTAAACCATGTATTGATTCTCTATTCTGACTGGGAGGGGGAAAAAAACCCCACCATATTCTGTATCATGGCCCAAAAGGATCTCTAGAGATCTCCCAGAGATCTTGATCTCTGGGAACACTCCAGTCTCAGCCTTCTGCTCCCTCTTCATATTTTATCCTAGAAATCCCAAACTATTTGTGTTCCTCCAAACATGCCAAGCTATTTTATGTTTTATGCCTTTGCCTATGCTGGGCCCTTTTACAGAAACACATCTTCCATCTACCTCTTCCTGTCATCTTAGAGAGTTCCTCATCAGCTTTTAAAACAGACCTCACATGTCGTCTCTTCCACCCATACACCCTCCTCTGGGAGCATCTGCTCCCGATGTAGCTGTTGTTTCTCATGCACCTTTGTTCCCTGGACATCCATTTCTGCACTTCCCACGATGTATGGTAATTACTTGTAAAGATGTCTGTGTAGTCCTAAAGACAACGAGTGCCTTCAGATATACTACACGTACACACCTTCTAGACGTTGTATCTATTCAGGTGGTGCTCACACTCATTCAGCTATTTCACATAGCCTCAGATTTTACACCTGCGTGTTCAGTTGTTTTCACAAAGAGGATCTGAGGTGCACTTACATTCTACACACATCATTCAAATGTTATATATACTTGTGTAGATGTCATAATACTTGTTCAGGTGATATATATGTTCCTTAAATGTTTCATGTTCACTCAGATCAAACATGTATTCATGTAGATGTTAACAAGTGCACTTAAACGTTACACACGGGTGTTACTCATACTTAAAACAGTGGTTCTCAAAATGTGGCTCCTAGACCAGTAACGTCAGGATCACCTGAATTCATATTCTTGAGCCCAACCCCAGATCTTCTAATTCAGAAACACCGGGGATAAGTTCCCAACAATCTGTGTTTTAACAAGTCCCGCAGGTCATTCTGATACACACTCAAGTTTGAGATCCACTGACTTAAATGTTACACATCCTCATTCAGATGTTCTACGTTTCAGCTCAGATCATATCCCAGCTAATGCAGGTGATACCCATGTTCACTAAAATGCGACACCTATTACCTTTTTTAAAAAATATCTTCACTTAGCAAACAGCTCCAACATTACACACTGATATTTAGATATGCTTGTGCTTATTCAAAAGTCATACTTGAGACAGTACAAACCCTCAGACAATACACATGCGTGCTGAGATGATACTCCCTGTCTTATTAAAAATGTTCACTTATATCTTATATGTGTTAACTCTGCACTTTGATCTTCCACAGCCATGTTTCCTTAGATGTGACGTGCCCTTTTTCAGAAAATACACATGCTCACTGGGATCTTACACATGCTCATCTGTGTTTCACAGCACACAAAGGTGTTTCATAAACTCATTCTGATGTTACATGTGCTTACTCAGATCACACATGCTGAATTAGATGTCTATGGGATTCGTCAGCTGCACACTCACTCATTCAGATTCAGCCTTCCATGCCCTGTATGCACTGCTAACCAACCCATGCTACAGATGAAGGGGCATCCATTGTTCTCCTTCCCGTCTTGATTATGGTGTTCTTCTTTGGAAAGATTCCTCTTTATCTGATCTTCTATCTGATCCCCTGATGCTGTTGGGTGTGTCACTCCCTTTGCAGAATGTGCTGGCCCATGAGCGGCCTCAATGCTTTTTGTGATCTTCAGGGTAGCCCAAGAATCCCATTGTTTACACAGAATTTATATCAGTTTGCCAAATTAAAATACCCCCATCTATTTGGGGAAAGTTGTTCCAGTAACTATAAGTCTTTCACTGGGTTTGAATATACTTTTAACCACATCTTCTGTTGTCTCTAGAAACCCACAGTTATATACCTACAAGGTACTCCATACTCATTCATTTCAGGGACACTTTTGATTGGTTTTACTTCATAATTTTACAATTGCCTTGGCCACAATCAATAAGAGAGGCCTGTACAGTGATACTGGGTCAACATCCAAGGCAAGAAGTATTGATTGAGCACTTATTATGAACTCAACCTCCTTCAGTGGCCAGAAATACTTCTCTCCTTGTCCTTATTGTTTTCCTTGTTTCCTCCCCTAATTTGCAGAGGAAGAGCTTGGTTTTTGGAGTCAGACTGATACTAATTTGAATCTTGGTCATGTGACCTTGAAAAAATCATTTAATATTTCACAGGCGTTGTTTCCTCATCTGTATAATGAAGATAATGATGTTCATCCTGCAGCTTTATGTGAAAGTTTTATGTCTGGCACACAGCATGTGATCAAGGTAAGCTAGTTTTTAAAAAGATTGTGTTGGGGCGCCTGGGTGGCTCCGTTGGTTAAGCGTCCAACTTCAGCTCAGGTCATGATCTCACGGTTCATGGGTTCGAGCCCTGCATTGAGCTCTGTGCTGACAGCTCAGAGCCTGGAGCCTGCTTCGGATTCTGTGTCTCCCTCTCTCTCTGACCCTCCCCCACTCACACTCTGTCTCTCTCTCTCAAAAATAAATAAAAAATGCTTAAAAAATAAATACATAAATGAACAAATGAAAATACTGTGTTAATGGGGCTCCTGGGTGGTTCAGTCAGTTAAGCAGACAAGTTCAGCTCAAGTCATGATCCTGCAGTTCGTGAGTTCGGGCCCCACGTAGGGCTCTGTGCTGACAGCTCCCTCTCTCTCTGTCCTTCCCCCACTCACATTGTCTCTCTCTGTCTCTCAAAAAATGGATAAATGTTTAAAAAAAATTTTTAAAAGGTTGTGTCACAAGCCAAATAAAGGCAAGAATTATTTTTTTCCCACACTGGAGCTACCGTAACACATGGAAGTAAGTTTGGAATTGATAAGCAAGCTCCACTTATATAGGCAAACCCATCACAATCTCAGGAAACATCCAGACTGAGGACCCCCAGGGCAGAAGTCAGGACAATGGCTGGAGGTCCAGCATCCAAGCAAACCATCAGCTATGAATCCATCCATAGATATTAGGCAACCCTCAGACGGACCATAGGAGCAGTGAGAAATTCAAGAGTCCCAGTTATCTCAAGTGTTACTGAAATAAAATCTTGGGATAGGGGTTATATCAGAAGTCCAGTCCTATTGACTGAGGCACATGAGGAGAGAGAAAGAAGGAATACTGATTTTAGAAAACAGGGCACAAGTAAACAATTCAAGAATGGGCAATTCAAGGTCTAAGAAAGGGATGGAGAGCTAGCTAAACACAGATTACAGGGTGAATGCTCAGATACCACACTCCATGTCCACCAGGCTGCAAGGCCACTAACAATAGTAACTGGAACCCGTGGTCAGCACTTGGGTTTGACACTACCACTCACTACATAGGGGCAGGGGCTTCTTGAAACTTCTTGCCTTAAGAAAGTATTGTTTGTAGAACTGAGATAGACTGAAGCCTGCTGGGAGGTCATTAGTGAACTGAAAAAGGTAGAAGCGAGGAAATAGGCATATGGGTTGGTGACAGAGTGGCTGTTAGAGTGGGCTTCACATTTCTGTAACACTTAAGTCACAAGGCAGTGCCTACTGACCACAAGTGTCACCTGGCTGTGTATATTTACTCCTTAAATAGGTAACATACATGGAGTGCTTAGAATAGTGCCTCTGACATAGAATAAGGATCAAATGTTTCCTAGTGTGATGATATTTATGAATTAATTCAGCAACTATATAATGTGCACCTGCTGTGTTTTAGTAGTTAGGAATAAAGTAAAATCATAATCCCTAATCTCAAGGGATCAATAGTCTATTGGTAAAATCTAATTTAAACAATCCTAAAAATGTAAGAGAAAGAATGTCCAATTCTACCTGGGTTTGGTGAGGCAAAGGTGTTCCAGAGAGCTTCTCTGATGTGTTTAAGTGGACTCGGGTATTTGGCAAGAAGACAGAGAAGGGTGGGCGGGGGGAGGGGGGTCAGTATTCAGACAGAACACTAGCAATGACAAAGGCACAACATGGTTATACGTTTAAGGAAATGGAGGGAACCAAAGGTACTACACAGGGAATGGGGAAGGGTCAGTCTACAGAGGAAGGTTAGAAAAAAAACACAAATGGCCTTAAATGTCTTCACAGGAGATTAGGCCTAAATATATAGGCAATAGGGAGTCACTGAAGGTTTCCAAGCAAGAGAATGGCTTGAGCTGATTAATCATGTAGGAGCATCACTCTGGCTACAGTGTGGACAGTATCTGGAGAAAGGCAAGGCAGAAAAAACCAGAGCCATGCTAGAACTGCATTGTGGCTGCAATTCAATTGGAAGATGATGATGGTCTGGATGAAGTAGTAGCAGGAAGGATGAAGATGGGAGGAAAAATTCCAGAGAGAGTTGAGAAGTAGAAATGACAGGATTTGGTGATCACTTGAACAAGAGAGAGGAATATGTTCTGGCCCACCTTCAGAAAAACTGCAAGTTTTAAGCCAAGTATCCCAGTGTGATTGGGAATGATGATCTGCTCTGCTATCTGGCACTCATACAGGGCCACCCCCTTTGTGAAGGATCCTGGAACAATGGCAGTGATTCACAGATACCTGGTCAGTCACGCATTCTGGGGCCTTGACTGGAATGATAAAGCAGTGTAGCTGATCTCATGAAAAGAGATAGTCACAATCTCCATTTCATTTAGTAAAGAAGACAGAAGCAGCTGCCATAGTGATGCACTTACGTGTCAGTTGAGCCAATGAATGGGGATTCTAAAGTTAAAACAGAAGGACTGATTGAATGTGAAATTGGTCAGTGACTATGGTATATTTGCTGGATGCATCAAAACAGACAGGAAACTAATTATATGACTTCTGAGTGGACAGAAGTTTGACAGTCTGAAATTTCAGAGCTCTGGTACAGCTGCCTCAACCAAAATATTCAGTTAAAAATGTCAGGGCTACATATTAAGTGGGCACTCAATTGAAGTGAATAAATGAGTGAATGGATTTCTGTGAAATATTAAATCTAGCTTTCATGATTCCCTGGTGATTATATTATCGTTCACATTTCCCACATGAGCTTGGTGATGGCATATTAATAACTGAGAGTGTTGATTAATGGATCAGTATTAACTGAAGGGAAGTTTTAGTAGCATTCCCAGGTTTCTGTAAATAGCTCAATTCTGTTCAACATTTTTGTCTATGGTTTGGGTGAAAGTGCAACTGTCACTCTTAAATCAAAATGACTCAAAGCTGGTGAAATCCTTCACTCCTTCCTTCCCTGCCTTCTGTGATGATCAGGGAAGGTCTGATCTTTAAGAAGAAAATAAGAGCTAGAAGAAAATAAGAGCTTGCTTTATACTCTTTGGGAAACTAAGCAGGGAAAGGGATGGGGATAAGGGAAGGGCAGGGCAGAGGGAAATAAAAGGTCAAGGGAACAGGAAGCAGGAGAAAGAAAGAAAGGAAAGAAGATAGAAAGTGAGAGCCGGGAGGAAGGAGGGTGAGTGGGAAGGAGATAAGTAGATCAAGAAAAGAAAGACAAAACAGACAGGATAGTGACACTGAAATGAATAGAACTGAGGAAAGAGTCTTGCTCAAGGAAGAAATGTCTCTAATAATGGCTTTAAATACTTTAAGGAGGTCATGTGGAAGAGAAAATACTTCTATCTTGATTTGCTACAGGGCCAGGAGGTGCTAGTTTAAAGGAACCAAAATAAATGGAAGGCATTTAAGAAGATGATTGTTGTTTTGGTAAATGCTGAGTTTTCAAACAAATGGAACTACTGAAAAAAGTAATGAGTCGACGTGTCATGAGCTACCAGTAACTGAAAAAGTTGCTAAGTTGTCTGCTGAAGCCTCAAAATTGGTGAATGAACTTCTGCTTGGTATGGAGATTCGTCCAAGTGATCTCATGATCCTTACCACAGCTATTCTAATGTAGACCAAAACACACACACTCCATGTTCTGTGCTCAAGTGTTTGTGATAAGTTGCCCTAGCTACACAGTGGAGAGTAGAGGAAAGGAGGAAGGGAGAGAAAGAGAGAAAAATTCAGAGGATAAAAGGAAAGGAATTCATTTATTTATTCATTCTTTCTTTTTTTTTTAATCCAGCAAATATTTATTTGTGGTCAAAATAGATAGACTGGAATTTACAGTCTATTAGTGAGACAAATATTAATTAAATATTCCCTCTAATGAATGCATAAATAACTGAGATAATGGCTCTAATACAAGTGTTTTTTGAAAAATATGTAACAAAAGAGCTTGATTGGGAAAGGGGATGGGGTGGGGTGTGTCTTAGCTTAGGCTGCCATAATAAAATACCATAGACTAGGTAGCTTAAACAACAGACATTTATTTCTTACAGTTCTGGAGGCTGGGAAGTCTAAGATCAAAGTAACCAGCCAATTCTGTGTCTGGTGAGAGGCCTCTTTCTGGCTGCAGATGACTGTCTTCTCACTCTGTCTTCACATGAAGGAGAGAGAGAGAGAGAGAGAGAGAGAGAGAGAGAGAGAGAGAGAGACTGACTGAGGGATCTTATCTCTTCCTCTTAGGACCATAATCCCATCAGGGGGGCCCTATCCTCATTACTTCATTCAAATGTAATTACCTCCCAAAGGCCCAATCTCCATGTATCATCACACTGGAGTTTAGCTGGGTGGGTGGGGAGACAAACTCCCATTCCATAACAGGAGGAGAGCCAAGGAAAATTTCCCTGAAAAGGGGAACCCCTGGGCTGGGATCTAGAGGATAGGTATGAGCATGGGAATTCATTCCAGAGAGAGGGTGAAGCATGAACAATGCTCCTGGGGCATGAGGGAACAGGGTTTCTTGGCAGCACTGAGAGTCCAGTGTGTATAGAGTACAGAGAACAAAAGTGAGAGAGAGTTAGGGTGAAGCTCAAGAGTAAGTAGGGTTTCACCAAGCTGGGCCACTTTATTTGATAAAGGGTTTCAACTATAATGATCTTTTCTGTTACTCCACAAATTCATGCTAATAATTTACCATGTGTCAATTACCAGCCAGTATATGGTAAGCAAGACATATAGGAGTCCTTGTGTCATGGAATTCAGGGTCAAGATGACTCGAAAAACACTTAAACACATCATCATGCAAAAGTAGTAAGTGCTAATGTAGGGACATCAGGACATCTAACATATTCTAGAGATGGGGATCAGCAAAGTCTTCCTAAAGAAAGTGATCTTTAAGTGAGATCTGAAAGAGAAATAAACTTTAGAAAAATAAAGATTGAATCAAAATGTATTATAGTTTTAAGGAGAAGGTATGTAGGCCCAGAGGTAAGAGAGAGTACTTTGTGTTAGAGGAAGATGAAAGAAGTTTGGAAGTGGCTTGGAAGAGTGCCCTCTGTTAGGGGTTGAATTGTGTCCTCCACAAAAAAGATAAGTTGAGGTCCTAACCTCTAGTTCCTCAGAATGTCACCTTACTTGGAAAGAGGGTCTTTGCAGATTTCGGCAAGAAGTAAGTTATTAGGGTGGGCTCTAATCCAATGACTGGTGTCCTTATAAAAAGAAGAGAGTTGCACACAGACATATACAGAAGGAAGACTAGGTAATAGGGACAATGCCATGTAAAGATTGGAATTATGCAGCTACAAACCAAGGAATGTCTGGGGTTATCAGAAGCCAAAAGAGTCAAGGAAGGGATCTTTCTACAGGTTTCAGAGGGAACATGGCCCTGCCAACACCTTGATTTAGCCTTTAGAACTATGAGACCATAAATTTCTCCTGTTCTAAACCAACCAGTTTGTGGCACTTTGTTACAGGATCTCTAGCAAACTAATACATCTTGTAACAACATTTTCCAAGGGCATTTTAGAAATACGTATCAAGTACTTTTAATATATTGATTTTTGACTCAATTTCTAGTAATTTTACTAATAAAAGAGCAAAAGACTGTTTAAGCAGGAAGGTTCATTGCCATAAACTCATAATAATGGAAAATTAGTAACAAATTAAATAAAAAAATAAGAAACTGGCTGACTAAATCATAGGTTCATAACCTGGAATAGGATGTCATGGAATAAGCACTATTAAAATGCTTTTTTTTTTTTTTTAATTTTTTTTAACGTTTATTTACTTTTGAGACAGGGAGAGACAGCATGAATTGGGGAGGGTCAGAGAGAGAGGGAGACACAGAATCTGAAACAGGCTCCAGGCTCTGAGCTGTCAGCACAGAGCCTGATGCGGGGCTCGAACCCACAGACCATGAGATCATGACCTGAGCCGAAGTCGGATGCCTAACCGACTGAGCTACCCAGGCGCCCCTAAAATGCTTTTTTAGAAGTAAACTAATGACGTGGAGATAATGTCCGCACTACATTTTAATGTGAAAAAGCAGGTTGCATTCTGCCCAATCCTATTTCAACTTGGTATTTCATATGTCTGAATGATAATGGTGAGGATCAGAGAACAGTGAAGGGGAAAAGACTTTTCACCCCAAAATATGCCTCTTCCATATAAGGACTATTTTAGACTGATTATTTTTTTTTTTTTAATTTTTTTTTTCAACGTTTATTTATTTTTGCGACAGAGAGAGACAGAGCATGAACGGGGGAGGGGCAGAGAGAGAGGGAGACACAGAACCGGAAACAGGCTCCAGGCTCTGAGCCATCAGCCCAGAGCCCAACGCGGGGCTCGAACTCGCAGACCGCGAGATCGTGACCTGGCTGAAGTCGGACGCTTAACCGACTGCGCCACCCAGGCGCCCCTAGACTGATTATTTTTAAGAAACAGCAGGGAAAGTTAAGAAAACTGAGAAGTTACCCTTCTGTAAGATACTCTTACATTTACAAGGAAAATCTCCATTTGTAAGGGTGTATCCCTCTCTTTTCCAGGAAGAGAAGGAAGACTTAAGTCTCTGGAAACTCTTCCCAATGGAGAAGACAATGACTTTGATCTGCATAGCAACCTTACGCTTTAGTGTGCTTTTCCTGTTAACCTCCTATTGGCAGGCCTTCCTCCACCCCAACAGTTTTCTTTCACCATTAGCTGAAGATGATATTTAAGGTGATGGCTTGAGATTTTTCAGGGAGTTACTCAGTTTTTCTGAGTATCTCCCATGTAGACAGGAGGTATTCATGTTATTCAACTTCTGTTTGTTTTTTCTACTGTTAATCTGTCTTTTATCGGGGGCAGGGCATAGGGAGTTTCAGCGAAGAACCTAGAAAGGTAGAGGGAAAATTATTGTTCCTCCCCTACAGGAGCATTGGTGATTTTCATTTTAATACTTTTCTGTTTTTTGGATCATTCTACAGTAAACATAATCATGAAAATACTATTACTATCTTTCAAAATACATATAATTAAGCTAATTTAGTTAATAATAATTTGGGTAATGATTAATAATATTCTATCTATCTATCTTTCAGCTCCATCACTTACTATGTGTTCTTGGATAAGTCCCTTGATGTTTTAAGACTCAGTTTAACCATCTGTAAAAGAGGAATAGTAACTTTCTCATTTGTTGTTGTGAGGATTGAAGAGATAATGGATATCATGCATATTATCACAATGCTTGGCAAATACTAAGTAGTCAATAAAAGTTACATGCCTGTCTCTTCGGATTAATGTATTAAGAATTAGAGATCCATGCCAGCTTGCAAGGAAAAGCAGATCCCTGTGGGTTTTACATGTTCACCATTTGGAATCACTGTAAGGTGTCAAAATATTTATTTAATTATCTGAGTACTAACATTCAGGGATCAGTGATCTAGCACAGCAAAGAGCAGCTCTTTTATGTTCATACTATGACTTTCCTATAAAGGTTATAATCGAAGTATAAAGAAATTTCTAGAGAAGGAATAAAAGGCTAAAGAGGTTAAAAATGTTTGGTTACCACAAGATAAAAGCAGAAATATCACTGTGACAATTTCCCGTTGTAACCCTTGCTGTAATTTCCTCAAAGCATTTTACAGGGTAAGAGCAATGCAAAATGTCTTTTTGCTCATATAGAGCTCAACAATGGTAAATTGTTCTGCTGATTATTTAAGATGGTCTGATACAATCACTGTGAAAAGTAGCAGTTGTTCAATGTTTTAGACCGAAATGCTGTGTTTTATAAAAATGGGGGTGGCAGGGGAGGCAATGAAACACAGTAAGTAGGTATCTGGATTATTTTCAGTTTTACTCTATCTTTCTGGTCATTTCATTTGTCTAACATATGGCCTATCTGATTCCTGCAAGTAGGGAGCAGAACAGTAATTTCACAAGCAAATAAACCCTTTACTGGTTCTCAAAGTCACCTGCTTTAACTGGCTGCACCTGCAGTATTCTCGCACAAAGTTCTTGAAGTTCCTTGCCATCTCTGAATTCTATTAGTCCTTTCCACAGGGACTTTCCCGTGGGGATGGTAGGATTGAAGGTAGAGGAAACTTGTATGCTTCTGTTCACATTCCAAACTTTATCACTAAGGGCCCTCTTCTAATTTTTACTTGAAAATGCCTAAGCATTTTATTCATTCAGTGTTGACAGAACCTCTGACATGTGCTGTTCTCTCTGCTTCATGCCGGCATTTCAGAGAGGCAGAGATGAATCAGACACCTGTTACTGATGACTCAAATTTCAGATTAAAAGAGTGACAAGTTATTTAATTTATGGAAGAACCATTTGCCTCAAAGAACAATAAGTAGAAAATTCTGATGAAAATAGTACCAAATCGTTACTCTTTCAGAAAAGATTACAGTCAATGTTTTGGAACACTGAATGGATTAATTTTCCCCTTCCCATTTCCCATGTAATCTAGTATGTAAGACCTTAGATAATTATTTACATAATATTTATTGACACTCCACATTACTGTAAATGTGGTTTCCTGTTCATTATACCACATTTTCTGAAAACAAAAAACAACTATATCCAACCCAGTATAAGTTGACATTAGAGGGCCACTGAAGTGAGACAAAAGTAACAAAGCCAGAGTCAATAAAAAAATGAAACCTGTGGGGCGCCTGGGTGGCGCAGTCGGTTAAGCGTCCGACTTCAGCGGGGTCACGATCTCGCGGTCCGTGAGTTCGAGCCCCGCGTCAGGCTCTGGGCTGATGGCTCAGAGCCTGGAGCCTGTTTCCGATTCTGTGTTTCCCTCTCTCTCTGCCCCTCCCCCGTTCATGCTCTGTCTCTCTCTGTCCCGAAAATAAATAAACGTTGAAAAAAAAAATTTTTTTTTTAAAATGAAACCTGGATTAAAACAAATATTTACCCTAGATACAAGCAGCACTTCTTTTGATACAAATAGATGTGACTTTTTAATCTCTTTTTCTTTCTTTCTAACCCTTTTCTCAGGGTTTCTGTGGTTATTGGGCCACCTGCATCACATGTATGGATATTTTCAGTAGGAAAGTAAAGACACGGATGAGAAAAGACTGGCAGAATGAATAAACATAAAACAGGCATATCAAAGTACCTTTGCAATTATAACTTCCTTTTCCCAAATGAAGGGAAAACTCACTTCCTAGATTTCATAAGTATTATTTGGCATCATAAATAAGAACCTAGTCTTGAATGTTTTTTGATTTGGGGAAGCTCATGAGATAATATTTAGATTAGTCATCAAAGCTCCTGAACACTGTGAGTATAGACTTTTGTGTGCTGCTAAGTAATTCAAGGAAGAGTTTGGTACTCTGCTTGTAGCTTTGTGGCTATTGGCCTAGTGTGCATGATTCTGACGAAAGTGTGTGAGTGCTACCCACACACTTCTGTTCTACTCTATAACTCAATCTCTGGATAACAGCGACAAAGCTTAGGTCAGAGTCTAAGATTTCTATGAGTGATGATATGGCTGACAAGCTGATGTATGGCCCAGATCACCCTTCAGGGTAGGATTTATTGCCCAAGTGACCTGCAGGCAATCTCCAGAAGTAAGCATCTTCAGCTCTGTTTCTTTAGCTATAGAGAGCTCCTTGGCTCTGAGGCATACCTTTCGTGAAGTAACCAACATCTGGATACTGAGAAAGATGGGGCAAAAAGGCCTGGGCATTTTGACCTACCACAGGACAACTTGATGGGAAATATCTGTCCAAGAGCTTCCTTAGGATTGGCTAAGACTGTGTCAAATATTTATGGCAGTTCAACTTCTTCCTCTGCTCAATCTTGCTTTCTCTCAACTCTTTCACAGGTGTTGATCCCTAATAAATGTCTTGTACCCCAAATCCTATCTTTTTAAATTGAAGTATAGTTGACATACTATATTACATTAGTTCTAGGTGTGTAACATAGTGATCCAACAATTATATACATTATGAAATGCTCATAATAAGTAGAATTACTACCTATCACCATAAGAAGTTATTATAATATTATTGACTATATTTCCTATGCTGTACTTTTCATCCCCATGACTTACTTATTTTATAACTAGAAGTTTGTACCTCATAATCTCCTTCACCTATTTCACCAATTGGCCTACCCTCACTCCTCTCTGGCAACCATCAGAAACCATAACATAAAAATGGAATTATAACTACAGAGAACAAATTGGTGGCTCCAAATCTATCTTAATGTATAATATATATAAATATAAATAATATATATTATTAATATATAATTATTAATACATAACTAATATATATATTAATAAATATTATTTAAAATATATTAAATATTTTAAATACATTAAATAATATACCAATTGATTAAAATACAAAAGCCACATAATCAGAGTTTCAAAAAATCTAACACCATTTCATAACAAAGATACTCAACAAAAAGGAAATAGAAGCAAATTTCCTCAACTCAATTATTGAGTGACATCATACCCAATGGTGACAAAGTTTTCTCCCTAAGATCAGGAACACGACAAAGATGTCCAGTCCCACTACTTTTATTTAATATTGTATTGGAGGTTCTAGCCAGGACAATTAGAAAAGAAAATTAAATAAATGGCACTGAGATTAGAAAGAAAGAAGTAAAACCATCTCTGTTTGCAGATGGCATGGTCTTGTACACAGAAAATCCTAAGAGATAAACAAAAATACCATAACTACTGATCAATAAATTCAGCAAGGTTGCAGAATACAAGATCAATACACAAAAATAAATTGTTTCTATATACTAGAAATGAACTATTCAAAATTACAATTATGAAAATAATTCAATTTTCCATAGCATCAAAAATATATTTAGGAATAAATTTAACAAAATAAGTGAGAAACCTACACTCTAGAAATTAAAAAAAAAAAAAGACACTGTTGAAAGAAATTAAAGAAGATCTAAATGAATGGAAAGATATTCCCATATTTATCATCAGACAACTTAATATTGTTAAGATGGCAATAGTCCCCAAACTGATTCAATGCAATCACTATCAAATACTATCAAAATTCAATCACTAAGCAAAATAACTCAATGCAATCACTACCAAAATCCTAGGTGGCTTCTTCACAGAAATGTACAAGCTGATCCTAAATTCAAATGGAAATTTAATGGGCGTGGAATATCCAAAACAATCTTGAAAACAAAAAAAGTTGGAGGACACACACACTTCCTGATTTTTAAACTTACTACAAAGCTACAGAAATCAAGATAGCATGATACTGGCATGAAGATGAACACATAGATCAATAGAATAAAATGAAGAGTCCAGTTATAAACCCTTACATTTATGGTCAGTTGATTTTGACCAAGGATACCAAGACTATTTAATGAAAAAAGACTAGTATTTTCAACAAATGCTGCTGGGACAGCTCAATATCCACACACAAAGACTGAAACTGGACTGCTTCCTCACACAGTACCAAAAAACTTAGATCTAAATGCAGGAGCTAAATTTATAAAACTCTTAGAAGAAAATATGGAGTAAATCTTTATCACCTTGGTCTTGGCAATGTTTTCTTTGATACAATACCCAAAGCACAAGCAACAACAAAAATAAATAATTAATTATTTAAATTAAATAGGGCATTACCAAAATCTAAAGTTCGTGCTTTAAAGAATGAGAAAATTAGGGGTGCCTGGGCGGCTTAGTCGGTTAAGCATCTGACTTCGCCTCAGGTCATGATCTCACTATCCGTGGGTTTGAGCCCCATGTCAGGCTCGGGCTGACAGCTCAGAGCCTGGAGCTTGCTTCGGATTCTGTGTCTCCCTCTCTCTCTGCCCCTCCCCCCCTCGCACTCTCTCTCTCCTTCAAAAATAAATAAACATTAAAAAAAAAAGAATGAGAAAATTAAAAGACAATGCACAGAATGGGAGAAAATATTTGCAAATCATTATAACTGATTAGGGACTTGTATTTAGAATGTATAAAGAACACTTAATAAAAATACCACGCAATTTAAAAATGGACAAATGATCTGAATAGATATCACCACAAAGAAGATGTATAAATAGCCAATAAGCACATTAAAAGATACAAAACATTATTAGCCATTAGGGAAATGCAAATCAAAAACAAAATAAGATACATCTTCATAACCATTAGGAAGCCTACAGTCACAAACCATTTAATAAAATAAGTATTGGTGGGGATATGGAGAAATTGGAACCTTCCTACTTTGTTACTGGGAATGTAAAGAGGGATGGCTCTTTGGAAAACACTTCAGCAGGTCCTCAAAAGGTTAAATATGAAGTTCCCACATGACCCAGCAATCCTATTCCTAGGTATATATGCAAAAGAAATGAAAACATGTATCTATACAAAAACTTATATGTGAATGTGCTTATTAGCACCATTACTCATAATAGCCCAAAAAGTAAAAACAATCCAAATGTCCATCACTCAATGAATGGAAAAATAAAATGTGGTATATCCATATAATGGGCTATTATTTGGCAATAAAGAGAAATGAAGTATTCATATATCTGCAACATAAATGGTCCTTGAAAACATTATCCTAGGTGAAAAAAAAGTCACAAAAGACACATATTATATGATGTCATTTATGTGAGATGACCAGAATAAGCAAATTGAGAGAGACAGAATCAGACTAGTGGTTTCTGGGGCTGAGGAGTGGGACATCTGGTTGGGGGGGGGGGGGGAGGGGGAGCGGAATGAGAAGTAACTGCTAATGGGGACAGGGTTTCTTTTGGGGTTAGTGATGATGTTCTACAATACATTGTGGTGAAAGCTGCACAACTCTGTTAATGAATACACTAAAAGTCATTGAATTATATTACTTTAAATGAGTGAATTGTTTGGCATGTGAATTATATCTCAATATAGCTTTTTTTTTTTTTTTTTTTTAACAGCACGGGTACAATAAAGCATAGAAAATGTTCACAAAATATGTTCAGGGCATTATATGTTCCCTGACACTAGGTAGTAATACTTTTAGAGTTCATATTCAGATAAAGACGGATCAGTAGAGCCGTCCTGGTCCACCTCCAGTGACAGAAAAGGACTCCTATGAAGCCAGAGTAAGTTCTGGGGGCAATCTGAAGAAGTGAGTCCACCTTATAGATTGCCTCATTGTCTCTAGCACCATCTCCTCCTTCTGGAAACTAGTCCCAGCACCCCCTCCTTTAAGGGTCCTGTCTTTGACCTACTGCAGACCACCAGAATCCAGTTTCTAGTAGCTTTCTGGGAAAAGTTCATTAATTATGACTTTGGTTTTATTTCCAACAGGAACTGAATTTTTTTACCCAATTCCCCCCCCCCCCCCATCTCCATAGTCTCCTTTTGTCTTCTAATATTGACCCTAACTATTTGGTTTTTAGTACTCATGTCTATATTTAGGTTTATGGATATAGATGGCTCCATATGGCCCTGTCCTTTGTGGGTGGATCCCATCCTCTCCTCTATCTCCTTCATCCCCTTTACTGGCCTCCTAAGCAGCCCTGTGTGAATAAATCAAGTCACTTTTAGCTACAAGTGGCAGGAAAACAATTTAAACTAGTTCTGGCTAAAAGATAAAGAGAAATATCTTAGAAGGATATGCTAGAGTATCATTTTCTATAACTGAAGAAATAGTTGAACAACCAAATTGCAGGAAAGGTACTGTTGGGCCTTAAAGACAATTGGATATGAATATCATCTGGACTTTCACTCACCCCATCTCTTATCTCTGCTTCTCTCCATGAGCCTATTCTATTCTCACAGTGGCATTCTTCAAAGCAGGTGATGATGGCCATCAGGAGTTCCCAAGCCTCCGTATCAAAGGCTTCCATATCACAGAGGTAAAGATCCTACATCTTGCATAGGGGCACTTGTACTCCAATGTTTATAGCAGCACTCTCAACAATAGCCAAGTTGTGGAAAGAGCCTAAATTTTCATCAACTGATGAATGGATAAAGAAATTGTGGTTTGGGGCGCCTGGGTGGCGCAGTCGGTTAAGCGTCCGACTTCAGCCAGGTCACGATCTCGCGGTCCACGAGTTTGAGCCCCGCGTCAGGCTCTGGGCTGATGGCTCAGAGCCTGGAGCCTGTTTCCGATTCTGTGTCTCCCTCTCTCTCTGCCCCTCCCCCGTTCATGCTCTGTCTCTCTCTGTCCCAAAAATAAATAAACGTTAAAAAAAAAAATTTAAAAAAAAAAAAAAAAAAAAAGAAATTGTGGTTTATATACACAATGGAGTACTACGTGGCAATGAGAAAGAATGAAATATGGCCCTTTGTACCAACGTGGATGGAACTGGAGAGTGTTATGCTAAGTGAAATAAGCCATACAGAGAAAGACAGATACCATATGTTTTCACTCTTATGTGGATCCTGAGAAACTTAACAGAAACCCATGGGGGAGGGGAAGGAAAGAAAAAAAAAAAGAGTTTAGAGTGGGAGAGACCCAAAGCATAAGAGACTCTTAAAAACTGAGAACAAACTGAGGGTTGATGGGGGGTGGGAGGGAGGGGAGGGTAGGTGGTGAGCATTGAAGAGGGCATCTTTTGGGATGAGCACTGGGTGTTGTATGGAAACTAATTTGACAATAAATTTCATATAATAAATAAATAAATAAATAAATAAATAAATAAATAAATAGCAACGCTATTTGCAAACCTTTCAGTTTTTCTCCCTAGGAGACTAACTAGTAACTCTGTTGATGAGTAGAAAAACATGACTTTCTGTGAGATTTACCAGGTCACTATATGCCGTCGAGTGGGGAGTTTCCAATAGTGACCTGAGTTCCGGTGTCCGTGAAACTGTGTGGCTGCATTGCCAGCGTGCTACGCAGCCTGGGTAGTGAGCTGCACCCCACACACCCCACAGCTCCTCTCCTCCACCATCTCTACACGTGGGACAGTGGGACAGTCCCCATGCTGAGAACAATGACGGGTAACCTGGAGGACTCTGAGCAGAGGTTGGCAATCATGGTCCACAGACCGAATCTGGCCGCCTCCTGTTTTTGTCCAGTCTACCCCAAGAAGCGTTTTTACATTTTTAAATAAATGGTGGGGGAAAAACTTGAAGAATAATAATATCTCTTGACATGTGAAAATTACATGAAATTCAAGTTTTATTGTCCATAAATAAAACATTGAAAGAAACAAACAAAAGATCCTACATCTTAATTTTAACATGAAAAACCACACAGAAACATCTTATTGACCAAGAAATTAGAATATCTAATTTGCATGAATTGCAAAGTAATGCCAGATCTAATCTAGCCCTGTGAGTTCTGCGTATATGGCAGGATTCTTGCTGTTACCGATGTTCAATCAGACCATCCCTAGATAGGGTATGCATTCTCCATTCCATCCTAGGCCATCTCTTGCTCACTGATTTTGTGCTGCATGGCTGTCCCTGAAGGTATTTGAGTTTGTAGCCCAATCCAGACTGAATTTCTTAAGGATAGGCACTTGGCCATTAACATTTCCCTATACTCAGTGCCTAGTCCAATATCTGCACAGTGTTTTAAAGAAGCCCTTGAATCAAAAATTGAATTGAACTGTATTAAGGCCAATGGAGCATTGCAGAGTGAATCACCATATCCTGCATTAGAAAAAAAAATGACTCTCTGAAGCTCTGATTCCCCACTTTTTTCTTTACTAACAAAAGTCAGATACTTTACTTTCTCCCCTGTAAACTGAGTACAGTAATGATACCAACCTCATGGGGTCTTGCATTGATTAAAGAAAATGAAGTAAATAAAACACTTGGCACAGAGTGATGTTCAATAAAATAATCACTGTCACTGTCATCATTGCCACTCCGCTTTCACTCTTATATGCCCTATCCACATGTATCAAGTGATGTACAACAAAGTTTTAGTCCTTCTCTTCCATTGGTAGGAACTGTCACCATGTGCCTTGCTCGGCACAGCATCCCAACCCATCTAGATCCTAGAATTTAGAAAAGAGAATAGGCTCTAGTGGGTCCCAAAGACATATCACAGACTGTGCTGCTCCTGGGACTGGGACCACCTGAACATTTCTAACAGATCTTCCCTGTTTAAACAGCCTCCGGGCACTCCATACAGGAGGCTCTGCATCAAAGTCTCCTTGTGTACAAAGTGTAGAATAGGCTCCATTATTTTGACTGTAGAAAACCCCTTTAAAGCCAGCTAGCTAGTTAAGGCAAACACAATTTATCTTCTATGTTCCTCAGTTACTAGATCTACAGATTGGGGGACATTCAAACTGCATCCTCCTTATGAACAAACTATAAAGATTAATTAGGCATTATCAGCCAAGTGGAATTCTCTTGAGATATACACATAAATATTCTCACTCTTATTACAAGGCTTGGAAATGTCCTTTCCTTGTTATTTAAGATACTGTATCTGATCATTAATAAGTAAACAGATGAAGGAATAGACCTTTGTATTCAACATGGTGTTCTTCAAACTTTCTCCTTTAAAACAGATAACGGAACCTGTACTGAAGAGGCTGTGTGGTGGGCAATCACCTGTCTTATGGGGCCACTTCTTTATAGTGCAGATGCAGTTTTCAATACCATTTTGATTCAATCTTTTATTAAAGATCCACCCTGAATAGGCAATTGATTTTTGTTAGTCCCTGGAGTACACATTTAAAGGAGGCTTCGTTGCATTTATTTGAAGAGGTTCCTGCTCCTTTATGAAATGCATTTGATTTGATACACAGGAAAAAGAAAAGGTTTCATTCACTAAGTGTTCATTCTTTTCACAATTTTGCATTACCCTTTTTTTTTTCTTTTTAAATGCCAGAAACCCAGTTGTGAATCATAGGTCCTTTAAATCCTGTTTATTTTCCTAGCTCAATTTTTTTTAATACTCTAGATCTGAAAAATGTATCAGGTAGAAGGTTTGAAAATTCTGATAACGTTCCTTATGTTTATTACTTTGTCCAACTATTCTTGTGAATAGTTGGACATTTTAAAATATTTTAGTTAAAAATGACATATTTTATAAGCCAATCAGAGAAAGACAAATACCATATGATTTCAGTCATATGAGGAATTTAAGAAACAAAACAGGGGAACATAGGGGAAGGGGAAAAAAAAGAGAGGGAAGCAAACCATAAGAGACTTGTAACTATAGAGACCAAACTGAGGGTTGATGGAGGGAAGGGTGGGGGCTGTGCTAGATAGGTGATGGGGATTAAGAAGGACATTTGTTGGGATGAGCACTGGGTGTTACATGTAAGTGATGGATCACTAAATTCTACTCCTGAAACCAACGTTACACTATACATCAACTAACTAGAATTTAACTAAAAACTTGAAGAGAAAATAAAAAGATATATTTCATGTGTTTTATTGTTCTGTTGGAATTCTCTCAATAGTATTGATGTTCATTGACCACTGAGATTGGACACAGGTAAGGAAGAAGTGTTCTTGTGAATGAAACTAACACCTACACCTATCAGGGATGTCTCGTGTGTAATAAGAGAAATTCTAGAGAGACCCAGTGCACATTCCATAAAGCAGGATTCGTTTTCTACTCTGTGCTGTCAAACCAAGTTCATGCAGGTCTTCCAGTGGATTCTGCTGGGTGAGCAGGCTGGGCTCACTCATCTTTGCTCACTCCCAAGCCACTTCTAAAATGCCTCTTCCATCCTTTTCTCCATTCTGACAATCCTGCTCTTTCTTTGAATAGTAATAGCTGTGCTAATAATCATGGTGTTGATGGTAGCTGCCCCTCATTGATCTGTCCTGGACCATTTTCATATATTTGCTCATTTATCTTCACAGCAGTCCTTAAAGGAGTGCTAGAATCATTCTCATTTTATAAATACGGAGGCTGAGATTTAGAGAGGTTAACCGTTGGATCAAAATCACTCACACACATTTGGCCCCGGGTCTGTCTCACTCCAAAACCCATACCCTGTACTCCTGTGCAACACCGCCTCTAGCGGGGTCAGAACACCCTGGCCAAATAAATAAGCATTTTATCTTATCTGTATGTATGTGAGATCTATCTATCACAGTATCTTGCAATATTTAAAGATAATAGCAGAAAGAAAGTAAACTTGAAGCAACTTAGAAAACCCTTTAGTAGCACATAAAAAGTTCCCCTTTTGCCCTTACAAGTAAAACATTGACTAATGTTTGAGTTTATGTGTTATTTCTAAATCTCTTCATAGGTTCCATTGATACTTCAGATTTAATGACCTCCTGGTAGTGGTTATTAGGCTCTTTTTAATGGCTCCAAGTTTGTAGTGATGCACTTTGCTTATAAACTTTGTACCACAGGTAGAGTGTAGCACCCACTTTACAATGCCATGCACACAGGAGGAAGACACTGCATGTTTGTTCTTGATGAGGATGAAGAAGAAATAAAAGCACTGTCTTTCCAAATCAAGACCCAGAGAAGGCCAGGAGTGGCCAAGCTTCCAGTGCAAAGAAGTAAATGACAATTTTATTTCCTTGAGTTTGATTTTGCAGTTGAACAGGAATCCACCCCAGTTTCCCAGCATGGCAAGGACAGCTTTCTCCCTGCAGCATGGCCTCGCAACACACAGTAACACACACAGACAGACAGACAGACACACACACACACACACACACACACACACACACACACACACAGGGGAAGTCGCATGGGCAAACCCCACTAAAAAAATTGTAGTCTCCTCCTTGAAAAAACAAAAGCTTTCCTACTCATTCCAACATTCCAGCCCTCAACATAAAAAAGAAAACAAAAACAAAACAAAAAATCTCCAGATGAAATTATGTTGTAACTAAACATGAAAAGTAACAGAGAAGAAAAAATGGAAGGTAGAGCAGGTAAACCTAAGGACTCTGTGAAAGTAGAGGAGTGATCAGCCACCACTTTTCCGACAAGAAATTGGAAGATACATTATTAATGGGTAGGTTGCTATGTGCTAAGTGTTTTTCCTAGCAGCTGCTGGAGCCCCCTCCTCCCCTCCACAGTCTTTACGGAGTCACTGCCCATCTGGCAGCAGCCACTCACGCCACCGTCGTAAATGATGCCCAGGCACTAATTGGATATAAGTGACTTGATCTTGGGGACAATTCTGCAATATGCAAACAAGCATCAATGGGAGCATTGCATTTGCTTAAAACTGCAGATATTTCTTAATCCAGACAAAGAGGAGAGTGTCCCTGCTCCTGCACTAATCGCTGTGCCTTACAAAGGCAATGCCAGCCAAGTTAAAACCCATGCTGAGGCTCCTAGCTCTTTGTCAGTTCAGCTACTCACAAGCTTCAGCGGATTCCCCTGATAACGCACTTCAACATCCCACGCAGTCAGGAGATTTCTGCCATTACCTAATCTCCATTCCTCTTTCTTAAATTTAAAAACATCCCTGCTCATCTTATCTCACACAGAAACAGAATTGGACCATGTCCATATGTAACACAGAGGGGAAAAAATTAAACCAGAACTTACTGTAGCTATTTCTGCTTTCTAATGGGGAAGTATAAGGATAGAGATGCCATAATTCATAAAACTCTCCATTCCTTCCAACCCAATTCAGAGACCAGAGGGGAGGAAATAAGTTCAAAAGCACTTCTGATTTCAAACGGTGAATTTAGTTCTGCTCTCTCTCAAACCCCACTAAATCTCAAGTAAGGAATTATTTTTTAATGGATGAACTTACAGAGCAAAATGGGAGAGCAGACAATAAACCAAAAGGTTGAGGGCTAGAAAGTGTATGGATGGGTGGTGAGCGACTTAGTAGACTTGAAAACGCAAAATTCTACATCAGCAGCGGGGAAAGGCAAGAAGCAATCTGCCTTAGGTTGCAGAACTCCCAGCAGGCTCGGATATCAATGGCACCAAATACTTCTAGAAGGGGTAGAGAAGATGAAGCTAACAACAGCAAGATCTGTAAAAGGAATGTTTAAGAAGCAGTTGGCTCCCCTAAAGTCTTTCCCCCTTGTTCCTCCTCCATCTTGGCAGAAGCTTGGAGCTTTATTCTGGGGGAAAGGAAACGGAAGATCTCTGAACTGAAGGACACCAGGCACAGTTGAGAGTTGGGCCCCACACTGCAAACAATGTAATTAAGAGCATTTATATACTGAATGTTCAGACCTCAGCCCTTTTTCACATCCTCTCAGCTTGCAGAGGTTGGGAGAGAATGAGAAGAGTCTTATCCAGGGATTGTAACCAAAAAACAAAAAACAAAAAAGAAAATTCTTTTTTTTTAATGTTTATTTATTTTTGAGAGAGAGACAGATAGAATGTGAGCAGGAGAAGGCCAGAGAGAGACAGAATACGAAGCAGGCTCCAGGCTCTGAGCTGTCAGCACAGAGCCTGACGCAGGGCTTAAACCCACAAACTACAAGATCATGACCTGAGCTGACGTCAGGCACTTACCCAACTGAGCCACCCAGGTGCCCCAAAAGAAAATTCTAAATATATTGATATCACAAATTTCCCAAGAAATGAGTCCATCCAATAACCCTACAGCGAAGAGTCAACAAACCTCTAGTACCCAGAGATTCCAGATTGTGTCACATTAAAAAAAGTTTTTTGAACAACCACACAGAATAGAGAAAATTGAGGAGAAGGAATCATCAGTAAAAGAGTTCAATAAAATTCCCTACACATGAGACGTGAACCTCAGATTTTAAGCTGTGCCCAGCATAATGGTTTGGCAAAATGGGTGAAAATAAACCAACACCAAGGCATTTCACAGTGAAATCTCAGAATTCCAGGGAGAAAGGAAAGATGCTAGAGACTTCCGGAGGGAAAAAATGCTTTCACGCAAAGAATGAATGGCATTGAAAATCAGATGACAATGGAGCAATGCCTCAGAATCTTAAGGAAAAAGTGATTTTTAATCTGGAAGGCTTTACCTTCCAACTCTCATTATTTAATGTGAGGATAAAAGAGAGACAATTTCAGACATAAAAATTCTAAAAAATAATACCAAAAATACCTTACCTCTCACGCACCCTTCCTTGGGAGGTGAGGGATGTGCTCCAGCAAAACAAAGGAGTAAAGCAACAAAGAGGGACAACTTGATCAAAGTCACTCACACAGGTCTGTCTCACTCATACTCTTTACTCCCATGCAACACTGCCTCTAGAAACATCGGATTAGAAAGTCCTGGCCAAAATAAGCACTGTAAGCACTGTATCAGTGCTGTCCTTCCAAATTTAGGACCCCAAAAAAGCAAGAAGTGGCCAAACTTCAAGTTTCCTAAAATTCAGGCAACAGAAGATCTCACACAGGAGAGAAGAGAATCCTCAGGATGACAGTGAAGAGTGACGATAAGATAAAATGAATACAGCCAGACCAGACTGCAATGGGTGAGAAGACTCTAGAAGAGAGTTCTACAAGAACATAAGATGTAAAGCTTTCCTAATGCAAAAGAAAGTGTGGAGAGGAAATTTACTTCAAAGCATGTTAAGGGGATGCCTTTGGGGAAGCAGAAGTGGCAGGCACTCTGAGTCCCAAGAAGAGAAGGTGCATAAGCAGGGATGGAGTTGGTCTGTCTCACAATATCTGTAAGATCTGGAGAAGCAGAGGCAGCACCTTCTTGGGCTTAGTCTATCTGACTGTGGTACCAACTGTGCCTCTTCAACAGAGCAGCCTTAGCACTAGCCTACTGGGATGTTGCAGACAGCCAGAGGGCATATAACAAAAGGCAATACTTCTAGAAATGGGAGGTGATATAGGTATACCTATGGTAGTTAGGGCACAAATAACACACTCTCATATAACTTTACTAGGCATATTACAGGAAGAGAAAGAAGTAGCGAAGGGAAAATGGCAGGTATAAGGGGTGGCTGAGAAGATCTGTTCTAGAACACTCTTGGATCATCTTTGGAGACTCCATAAATATCCAGATGGGATTTTATGGTAGATAAGTTAAGTTCTCCCTCTAGGTAGTATGTTTTACACACACACACACACACACACACACACACACACACACACTCCCTTCAAAATTTGGGCTGATATTCAGACTAAAACAGACAAGTAACATTAATTTATAAATGTCTTAATTATATTTCATTCCTAAAGCCAATTGTTTCTTTCAACTAAAAAATCTGCCCTACTTAAGACATTAGTACCCAAAACCGATTGATAATGGGTTTGTATTTCCACAAGTGTGTTTGAATTTCAGTTATCTGACATAGCACAGTAGGGAATTACTATTTGTATTTTCAGGTACTGACATCTGGAATCCAGGCATGAGATTGAACACAATTATCCCTCATAATAAAAGTAAACAGAGCTCAGCATGAATCTACTAATTGTTCCTTCCCACTGAGCTACAATATTTAGTCAGAATACATACATAAAAGAGTAAGTACCAATCTGTCTGGCCTCCTTACCAAGGCCAAACTTTGCTTCTCAAAGCCTAAATCACCTTGTTTCACTTTTCTGCTTCAGACTCTCTGGTGAAGAATAAAACTCAAAACTCCTATCATGGCATACAAGGCTGTTTGCTCAGTGGGTCTCACTGAGCAAGTGGGACCCACTGTAGTTCAGTGGGTCTCAAACTTAAGCACACATCACTGGGAGTGCTGGTTGAAACTCAAGACTGCCAGGCTGCACCCCTGAGACTCTGATTCAGTAGGTCTGGGATGGGGATCTGAGAATCAGCATCACTCACAGATTCCCTAATGGTGCTGCTGCTGCTGGTCTGGGGACCCCACTTTGAGAATGACTGCTATATCTGCTCAGGTCCCGGTCAAATCTCTAGCTTCATCTCCTAATACCTTCTTACCCAATATACTTCACCACACTGCCTTCTTTTGTTCCAGGTCAAAGTCTGCATTTATCGTTCCCACTGCCTAAATCTGTTCTCCCCCTGATCTTCATCTTCTCAAAAGGGCCTTCTTAACCAACCTAGCTGAAAGAACTCTGTACCACATCCAGTCTATACCATTGTCCTATTTCATTTTCTTATCACCGGCACTTAGAGATCTGAAGGTATGCTGTAATGATTTGCTCATTATCTGTCTCCCCTACAGAGAGCAACTTCCATGTGGGCAGGGATGCCTTCTGCCTCTCTGGTTCATTTGTAGTACTTGGGGGCCAAGGGTAAATAATTTTTGGATGAACAAACAAATCTTTGGAGGAGACCAGGTCTGTGGTTTGAGTTTTTCTAGTCACGAGAGAACTTACATCACTAGGCAGACAGGCACCTAACAGCCCTACATCAATGTTCTCTTTCCATGACTCTCATCCAAGAACCTTTTGTTCCCCATGTCATCTGCAATTGGAAAATTTATTCCACATGTCATTTGTAATTAAAAAATTAGACCAGGAGGTATAATTTACCACAAACTTGGTGGACTGTCAGTTCTGCTAAGCAGGGATATAGTAATATTAGCCTTATTCTAACAAAGAAAATCAAGCTATTTTACAAAAAGGGGAATGATGCTGTAAGCAAATTATATTTTAAAATGAAGCAGAATTAAAATTTATTTGGATGAAAAGCTGAGATCCCATCTATGATCTCAGGCATATGCCCTTGACAAACCACCAAAATTGCAAATGTGTAAAAGAAAATGCTGAATTTCAAGATTTTTTAAAAACGTTGTTAGAGTCCTTTGAATAACTCAGATTTGAAACCAAACATAAACATTTAAAAATCACTTCTCTTAGATAATGGGTTATTTAACAACTGTCTGTTCTCTAGCTCTTACAAAAATCTTAATTTTTATACTATTCATTTGAGCGGTTTCTCACAATTGTTGGCCATGAAAGTTTATTTTCAGGAAAGGCTTAACATTTGGTTCATATTCTGTGGCTCACAGTAAGTGATCTCCTTAATTTCTTTGGGTTGGGAAGGGAAGTAAACACTGCACTTTAGAATCAGATCACTGCTTGGGGGGGGGTGTTTAATGGCACTTCATAAACCTGTATCTGTAATTCTCCACCCCCATAGTTATTGTACTGAATGCATTTCTATTATAAGGACTGTTTTCTGTAAAAAATAACTTGATCAGTAGCTCGATACTTGTCCCCACACAGTAGGCCTCTCTCACCCTTTTCTGGCTGTCCTGTTAACCTTTCAGAAAACCCACCTCATGGTGATGTTCAGCAGTGAATGAATGATCAGCATAGGAAACAAAGAGATCAGGAACAAAAGTCATATTTAAAGAAAGGAAACCTGTTTTTACCATGGTCTGTACTGCCCTATGACCTCTGAGAAAATATTTTCTTTAGAAATAGGCAGAGCCTTGATGTTTATTCAAAGAAAGGAGCATTTATGGACCTGTTATTACAAATGGTCTATCATATGATACATGGCAAAATAGTCATTAATTGGCTGTGCTACTTAGGCAAGCTGCTTCATTTCTCTGGACCTCGCTTTTGGGGGAAAATTAGGAAGTTAAGACGATTAATGGGATCCAAAATTCCATGCTCAAATACTGGATCCATTTCAAATAACTCTTTATAGGAAAAAGAAAAAAAAATGCTACATCCCAAGATCATACTTAGTATGGTTTCTATAATACCTAATCACCTAAAAGAAATTATAAGTGAGCATTCACAAACCATCAAGCTAATATCTTGCATTTTACTGACCTAAAAACACATAGGATGCCATGTTTGCTTTTCTGACACCACTTAGGACTTCACAATTTAACTAAGACTTGAAGCCTCAGAACATGTTACTATGGAAAGGCCTGGAATCATATTTTGCTTTCATGCTCTTTTCTAGCTTCATTTCTTTGGGACAGAAATTATACAGGTGACCCTGTGATCCTTTCCTTTCAAATTTTGAGATTTTTACGGTGTATGTGTTTAGAATATCATCACACGATAATAGGATATTAATATTCATGGTTTCATTTTCTTTCTCCATAAAATAGATTCACATAGATTAGCACCGTCTGTTTCAGTGCAGATTCACAAACATGAGCTGGGTATGGAAATCTGTGTAAGGAACAACTTAACTGAGAGGCAGTAAAACAGACCAGTCTACTTTTATTCTTCAAGCTGAACACATTGTAAAAATTAAGCAAAACAAAAGTCAAGTGTGACAAGGATTTTAATTGGAGAATATGGTAGATTGCCATCATCAAAGCCCATAGGAAAAGACAAGGCTAATCTTATTAAGGTTATCTGGGTATGCAGCAACAACCAGCCCCAAGAAACCCACGGCTCTACAATCAATTTCTCCGCCAAGGGAACTTAGTTTATTCAGGCTAATGAACTGAGGGAAGACACGGAATTGGAAATAACCATCTGAGCATTAAAGAAAGAAAGAAAAGAAAGAAAAGAAAGAAAAGAAAGAAAGAAAGAAAGAAAGAAAGAAAGAAAGAAAAGAAAGAAAGAAAGAAAGAAAATGTAAATGATCTAGGTTGTACACAAACCAATAGGTTGGTTCATTCTTAATGAAACATGCAAATTTTCCTTTGCATGTGGCCCTGAGAAGTTGCCAATTGAAGAGAGCCTTTTCCCTGATTAGTGGCCTTTTGCATAACACCCTTCAAGATATAGTCATTGAAATGAAACACATGCTGTGCACAGCTGCCTCAATTTGTGCAATAGATCTGCTGCAAAACAAATTTAGCTGAGAATCCTGTATTGGTGAGCTGCTATTGAATTGGAGATTCCTTTGAGAAATAACCCAGCAAAATTAGACTTTTAAAGTATCACCATGCTATACAAACATGCCATGATTTATTACTTTGTGCCTAGCTCACCTGACCTAGACACATTCCTCCATAATTGTCTTCGTTATATTCACATAATAATAGTAGCTACTTTTTATTTTCTAGGAGCTAAACATTGTGCTGGGTACTTTAGCTATATTTTCTGCACAATCCTCAGAACAATCTGTGAAGCTAAATACATATAAGCAAAGACTAGGTTTTTCCCATTGTGTTCATGCATTCTTGATCCCTTAGAAAACCAATAAGTATTCCTAAGCCTCACAGATTTAGATGCATGCTTTCTTAAACTTTTAACTAACAGAATACATGAATAGCGAAGTTATTTTCTTTAATAAAACATAGATTAAAAGGCTTTTATATCGATGCAAGAGCTTCGGAACTTCTCTGCGAATCTTCTCATGAGTTGCTACAATACTCTTTGTCTCTTTCTCAAATAGAAAGTGTCTGGGAAATATTAACACATAATTTCAATGGCCTGTGATGTAAACATCTTTTTTTGATGGCAATTACATTTGGAAAATGTATCCTTTGCCCACACTCCCATCTCATGCCCATTTACTGTCCATTCTATATTCCCAATATTTATCGAATGCATATCTTACTCTCTATTCCCTCAGTTCATCTTTATTATCTCTCACCTCCATTCCTGTAGCAGAACCTAACTAGTTACACACCACCAGTTCCCTTTTTCTCTGGGCACACAGCTAGACTACATTTCCCAGCCTCCCTTACAGTTAGCTGAAGCCATGTGATTGTATTCTGGCTAATGAAATGGGTGGGAAAGCGCTCCTTCTGGATGGCCCGTAGAACCCTCTCGATAGTACCTTCTCTTTCTCTTCTGCAATGTGTGAGCTGAATAGAGACTCCATTGAGGATGGCTAAGCCAGATATAGAAGGAGGCTGGGGCTTGAGTTACCATCTGGAGGAGAGCTATTCGTCTAGATGAGCTGCCTAACCAGAACTCCTGCAGTGGACTATTGCAAAAGCTAGATGCATACTTTTACAGTGCTGACCCTAAAATAGGGATTATTTGACAGGAGATAGCCTCTCTGACTAATATACTACTAAAATAGCCTTGTTTCCCAGATTCTCCCCTCAATAATCCATCATCTCTACTGAAATCATGTTTATCTTCCCCAAACAGCACTTTGTAACCATCACCCACATTAAAAAATTTAGTACATACTCCCAGATGTATTAAATGGACACATACTGGGCACCTATTATGTTCTGGGCTAATTTCTTTTTTTTTTTTTTAAGTATACTTATTTATTTGAGAGAGATAGAGTGTGAGCAGGGGAGGGGTAGAGAGAGAGGGAGAGAGAGAGAATCCCAAGCAGTGCAGAGCCTGACATGGGGCTCAATCCCATGAGCCATGAAATCATGACCTGAGCTGAAATCAAGAGTTGGACGCTTAACCAACTGAGCCATGCAGGCACTCCCATTTTGGGCTAATTTCTTACAGAATCTTATAGTTAAAATTTTTTCACCTGCCTTTCAGGGATTTCTATATTTGCCTCTTATTACCCACTCCTGCCCCATGTCTCCGAATTCCTGACAATCTAGATTACTTGATATTCCTGACATAGGATTTAGATTTTTTTTTTTGCCTCCTTTGATTCCTTTGTCCTCTCAAGGTTTCTAAACCTTACATTTCCTTTAAGCTGTAGTGTAAATGCTACCATTACCAGAAAGTTTCATTGCCTTGAATTCCCAGCTGAAAGAAATCTCTTTGGTGTCTCATTCATTCTTCTTCTAATTCCCACAGAGTTTTGTTTCTTTATGAATTCTGCAACCATCTGACAGATGTTTCCATATCTGCCTGTTCATTGTATCTCTAGCACATACGTGGCACATAGTAGGTACTTTTTGGAATGAATATTACGCATTGGGACTTAGCATAGTGCCAGCATTTAAATATATATCGCTGGGGTTTTTTTAACATTAATTATTTTTGAGAGAGAGTGTGAGTGGGGGAGGGGCAGAGAGACAGAGACACAGAATCTACAACAGGCTCCAGGCTCTGAGCTGTCAGCACAGAGCCCGATGTAGGGCTCGAACCCACGAACTGGGAGATCATGACCTGAGCTGAAGTCAGATGCTTAACTGACTGGGCCACCCAGGCACCCCTATATCGTTGTTTAATGAATGTGAAATTCAAATTCCCTCTAGGTTATATCAGTTCAGAGTTGCTTTTTAAAAAATTTTTAATATTTATTTATTTTTGAGAGAGAGAGACAGAGTGTGAGCAGGGGAGGGGCAGAAAGAGAGGGAGACACAGAATCTGAAGCAGGTCAGCTGTCAGCACAGAGCCTGACGCAGATCTCGAACTTGCAAACCGTGAGATCATGATCTGAGCTGAAGTCGGTTGGCTGAGCCACCCAGGTGCCCCTCAGTTCAGAGTTTAATACATCAGAGCAGCTTCACTCTTTCCTTCCAAATATCTGTTCCTCCTCAGTGCTCTTTATCTCAGTGATGACTTTCCATCCTCCTAGTTGCCTAAACCAGAATGACTCTTCTCTTCCTCACCCCCTCAACTAATCCCTGCTGATGCTGCTTCCTAAGTGGGCCTTTAATCCATCCCATCTTTTCCAGCCCCTATTCCCTTAGTGCAGGCTGCCATTGTCACCCAACTGGCTTTCCTGTCTTTTACCTCTTTTTTTTTTTTTGTCTACCTCCTAACCTGCCCACACCCAAAGTCCACTAGCTAAACAGCACCTAGATGGTCATTCTAAAATAAATGCAAATCTCATCTTAAAGTCCTGAAAAGGCTCTTGATGGACTTCACAGTTCTAAGTAAAGCAACCATGACTTACTTAGCTCGTTATGACTTGATTAATTCAACAGCTCAACAAATACATAGGAAGCATCCTTTCTAAGTGCCAGATACTGTTCTCAGTGCTGGAAGATGCATGGATAGATTACAAACCAAATCTGGGAACGCCCTGAGCTTGCACTCTAGTGTGGAGGCATGCAGAAAAAAAAAAAAAAAAAAAGACAAAAAGGAAGTACATCATATAGCATGTTAGAAGGCAACAAGCTTTATGGGGAAAAAAATAGAGCAAATAATGGAGTCTGCAAGTGCAGATTTGGAGGAAAGATTACAATTTAAAGGAAGTCATTAGGGTAGGCCCTTACTGAGAAGGTATCATTTGAAATGAAAGAGTATAAACTTTGCAGATAGAGGAAGTAGCCAGTGCTAAGTCCTGGGGCAGAAGCATGTCTAGCTTGTACGAAAAGCTGGATCTTATAATCCTTTAGTAAACTTTGCTTCAGTCACAAAGACCTATTTCTAGTTCCTGAATAATTCCTTCTCTTCTGAGCATTTGTGTATTAACCCATCTACCTAGAATGCCCATCCCTTCCTTCTTTTGCTGTGTAACTCTTCCATATCCTTTAGGGGTTAGCTGGACACTGCCGCTATTTCAAACTGCAGCATGCATACAAATCATAGGAGGTGGACCTAGCAGTCTGCAGTTCTAACAAACCCCCAGGTGATGCTGATACTGGACAGTCCATGGTCCACAGGAGTAGCCAATCAGGGAGAGTTGGTCTAAGTCAGTGGTTCTCATCCTTGGATCATACTGGAACCACCTGGGGAACTTACAAATACCTCCCCACACCACAACAATGACACATCAGACCAATCAACTCAGAGGTTATGAGAGTGGGGTTCAGGTATCAAGCATATTTTCTTTTTTGTAAAATTTATTTATTTTGAGGGAGAGAAAGCACACAAGCAGGGAAGGGGCAGAGAGAGAGAGAGAGAGAGAGAGAGAATCCCAAGCAGGCTCCACACTGTCAGTGCAGAGCTCAACATAGGGCTGGAACTCACGAACTGCGAGATCATGACCTGAGCCAAAATCAAGAGTTGGACTCTTTTTTTTTTTTTTAATTTTTTTTTTCAACGTTTATTTATTTTTGGGACAGAGAGAGACAGAGCATGAACGGGGGAGGGGCAGAGAGAGAGGGAGACACAGAATCAGAAACAGGCTCCAGGCTCTGAGCCATCAGCCCAGAGCCCGACGCGGGGCTCGAACTCACGGACCGCGAGATCGTGACCTGGCTGAAGTCAGACGCTTAACCGACTGCGCCACCCAGGCGCCCCAAGAGTTGGACTCTTAACCAACAAGGTCACTGACTAGGTGCCCCTTGAGTATGTTTTCAAGTCTTCAGGTGATTCCAATGTGCAGACAGGTTGAGAACCTGTGGCATCTCTAAAATCTCTTCTAACTCAGAAAATTATCACTGGGATGGCTAGGACTTTCCAGACAGGACGTCAGTGACACTGCTTGTGCATGACATGGACATTGCCATTCAGAACACAGATCTGCAGCACATGGGCTCTGATCATGGACTCTAGAAATGACAGATGTGGGTTCACATCCTACTGTGTTGGGCAGATTTACCTCTCTCGGCCTCAATTTCTTCATCTCTAAAATGAAAATCATTATATCTAACATTTTGGTCTATTTAAGAATTTATAAGGGTAATTATGCCCAGCACTTTGCATATAACCAGTAGTTTGAGGCTGCTGTTGATATTAAGTATGAGATTTTCCAGCACTGCAGTTTTTTTTTTTTTTTAAACAAAGATACTAGTCTGTTCTCTTGCTTTCCTCCTGAAGAGCATCCACATGGAAAATAACAACAGCCACTTGGGAAGCCTGGATCAGCTTAAGCACCATCAGGGGAACTCTTTCCAATAGTTAATTTCCTCCTCTGTCCTCAGCTCCCAAAGCTATCCTGGGAGGAAGCCACTGTTTTACTTTATGAAACATTTGCCTGTGATAACAGACAGTAATTCTAAGTAGTCTTTTGGCCAACAGACCCTTTTTCCTATCTCCACCACCCTTGTACATAGTAAGCAAAGTTGATGTACTCAACTAGGACTACCACTCTTGTCTGTCTTCATTTGCTAGTACTGGATTATCCTTCGGATTGCCTTACGTGAATCAAACACTCTCTTGGTAGAAGCTGCAACAGCAATAAAATCATTAGGGTGGTTCCACCTAATTAGTAAGTCACAAGCACATTTTTCTCTTGGTATTTGCGGAAGGGATCATGGAGCCAATGAGACCAGTTTCCATTTCCTCTCAGCCACTGGCACCCTGAGAAGCAAGAGAATTTTCCATACTCTTTGTTGATGAATTTTTACCCACACCAAAATTTTGAGCATTAGAGCAGTCCTCAAATCATGCCTCTGCCACTCTCCAGGTCTGGGTAGCAAGTCTTGAGAAAGAAGATACACAAAAATTTTATCATGAATTCAGTGATGGTTGAAAATCCTGCTCTAAGATACCTCTATTTAAAACCCACACCCAGGGGCGCCTGGATGGCTCATTCAGTTGAGCGTCTGACTCTGGATTTAAGCTCAGATCATGACTTCAGGGTCGCAGGATCAAGTCCTGTGCCGGGCATGGAGCCTGCTTGAGATTCTCTCTCCCTCTCCTCCTGCCCCTCCCGTTGGTACATGCACGCATCTCTCTCTCTCCTCTCTCTCTCTCTCTTAAAAAAACCAAAAACCCTACACCCAGACTGTGTTCATTTCCCTCAGTTTCAATTAATATGCTGAATTATATTTTTACTCTACTCCCATGAATTTACTCACACTGGAATGTTCTCTTTCTTCTCTTCTACATCTAAAATTTGAGAAGTATTTTCCCTATAAATAATATAAAGACTGGTTGGATTTAGTAATGTTATCAGTACAAGTGTCTCCTAAGCATTAAGTATTATGTTAAGGGCAGTATATGTCTTACCTCAGTTAATCCACAACAGCTCTATGAAGATCATACTATTATTCCTCACTTAAACACTAAAGAAACTGAAGCTCAGGTAGGTTAAGGAACTTAGTCAAAGTCATACATCTAGTAAGTGCCAGCACTAGGATTCAAACACACGGCTATTCTGTCTTTAAGTTGTTATCTTAGTCGTGACATTCAACTTCCTAACAGAATATTTGGTCCTCCCTGTCCATCTTTGCTGTTTTCAACTCAAAATTATTAAGGTCATCTGAAACAAGTAAAGTTTGTAACAGTCTAGAAGATCTAAGGAAACATGACAACTAAATGTAATATGGTATCCTGGAACAGAAAACAGACAGTAGGTTAAAACTAAAGAAATCTAATAAAATATGGAGTTTAGTTAATAATCAGGTATCAGTATTGGTTCACCAATTTTGACAAATGACAGTACCATAGTAATGTTAACAATATGAGAAATTGAGTGCAAGTTATACAAGAACTCTGCCAGAGTTCTCACAATTTTTCTATAAATATAAAACTCTTCTTAAATAGTTTCCTTTTTAAAAGTCAATGAGTCCTCACTCAAGGTCATACATGGAATAGTATAATATTTCCAACTATAACATCACATAGTAAAAAAAAAATGGAGGACTGCATTGATTAATGTGCATTTGGAGCTTGGAACAATATGGCCGTTTGTGAGAGTTTTTTAATCCAAACTATCCACATTCTAAAATGCCCCATTAAATAAATTTAGTAAAATAATGATACAGCAGGATCCTAGAATTTGTGGTAATCTCTTCCTCTGAAATTCTGACTAGAGTAAAGAACATTTGAGCCATTGTTAAAAAAAAACCCTACTTTAATGAAAACAGAGAGTGTTATGCAGAATGTTAAGGCTGGAAATCCAAAACCAATTATTCTGCAAAAAGCTCTTTTCTACAAATGTGTCAAAGCAATGTTAAGGATCAATGCAGCCTAATTCCAATGGTATGAAAAGGAGTGAGTGCTCAATTCATTGTCAGTGAGTTCATAATATGATATCTACAATACCCTGTCAAGGAGGCACCTTTCAAATAGGAAGTCCTGAATACATACATATCTGGGCTACTTAGAGAGGTCTGTGCAGGGAGAAAATTAAATGTCATGGAATTCCTTGGTGGCCTGTGTAAAAAGTAGGGGAGAGAGAGCCTGGTAATAACAATTCCTTCAAATACTCTGCCAAATTCAAGGATTCATTCCCTTCTGGTCAATGTGAGAGTTTAAAGATATGTCCACAAATTCTCTGACACTCTTCCTATCCACATCTATGTCATCTATGCTTGAAACTGTGTGCTTCAACCAATAGCATACAGCAGAAGTGACACAATGCTTCCAAAGATAGGTCATAAAAATCAATGTGCTTCTCTTTTGCTCACAGGAATACTTGCTCTGGAAACCTACAGAGTCTGCATCTGCTCTGGTCCCATTGTTGGCCGAGCGCTAGCCACTGTTTGACCATACCATGTGAAAAACTCTGAGACAGGATAAGTTAGTCAAATACTTATTGAATTATTGGCCCACAAAATCTATGAAAGATGATAAAATTATTGTTGTTGTTTTTAAAAACAGTTTCCTCTCTATTCATTGCTGTATGTACAAATTCTGTTTCAATTATTCAATTTATTTTTTTAAAGAAAATAATTCTTTTTCTTTTCTTTTTAAAGAAAATAATTCTTGGGGCGCCTGGGTGGCGCAGTCGGTTAAGCATCCGACTTCAGCCAGGTCACGATCTCGCGGTCCATGAGTTCGAGCCCCGCGTCAGGCTCTGGGCTGATGGCTCGGAGCCTGGAGCCTGTTTCGGATTCTGTGTCTCCCTCTCTCTCTGCCCCTCCCCCGTTCATGCTCTGTCTCTCTCTGTCCCCAAAATAAATAAACGTTGAAAAAAAAAAAAAAAAAAAAAAAAAAAAAAAAAGAAAATAATTCTTCTTTTTAAAGAAAATAATTCTTATTTATTTTCTTATTCAATTTATTGCATTAGTCATCTATTTTGATGAGAAATTGATTTTATTAAGTTTGTTTTTGTTTTGTTTATCGACATATAGTTGACACACAATGTTACATCAGTTTTAGGTGTATATTGTTGCTGTTTTAATTCAACTAAACTTTGAGGCAAGGTATGGTGCAACAATAGCTAACTGGAATAGTCTGTTTATAATTGTTCAAAAAAGCATTGGGTTATTATGAAGTGTCAGCACAGAGTAATCATGATTCATTGGCTGTACTGTTTTAAACTTGGTCACAGAGGAATTTATATCATGGTAAGTAATAGTACTTTAGTTTTATACCATAATTATTTACTCTCTACCCATAGCCTCTACCTTAATTTAGAAAACAAGCATTATTAATCATCTACTATGTGTCAGGCAGGCACTCAGACAGGCATCAGGAATTCAATGGTGTAAAAGACAAATATATATCCAGTTCTGGGGAGCTTACACTCTAGTGGGAGAAACAGACAAAAACAAATAAACAATTCAAATGATTACTAATTATGATAAGTGCCATAAAGGAAACCAACAAGTTTCTTGGGAAAATCTTACTTTTAAAAAAATTATTTATTTATTTTGAGAGAGAGCATGAGTGGGGGAGAGGGGCAGAGGGAGAGAGAATCTTTAGCAGGCTCCACACTCAGCACAGAGCCCCATGTGGGGCTGTCTTATGACCCTGAGATCATGACCTGAGCTGAAATCAAGAGTCAGATGCTTAATCAACTGAGCCACGCAGGTGCCCCAGGAAAATTCTACTTTTGACAGATGATTAAAAAAGCTTGTATGGTACAATGGAGTACTACGCGGCAATGAGAAAGAATGAAATATGGCCCTTTGTAGCAACGTGGATGGAATTGGAGAATGTGATGCTAAGTGAAATAAGCCATACAGAGAAAGACAGATACCGTATGTTTTCACTCTTATGTGGATCCTGAGAAACTTAACAGAAACCCATGGGGGAGGGGAAGGAAAAAAAAAAAAAAGGAGGTTAGAATGGGAGAGAGCCAAAGCATAAGAGACTCTTAAAAACTGAGAACAAACTGAGGATTGATGGGCAGTGGGAGGGAGGGGAGGGTGGGTGATGGGTATTGAAGAGGGCATCTTTTGGGATGAGCACTGGGTGTTGTATGGAAACCAATTTGACAATAAATTTCATATATTGAAAAAAAAGGTTGTATGGTGACAGAGAGTAACTATACTTACTATAGTGAGCATAATGTATAGAATTGTCAAATTACTATGTTATATACCTAAAACTAATATAACATTGTCAACTAAATGTCAATTAAAATAAATTTAAAAATTATAGAAAACATTTTGAGGAAGGAAGGAAGGAAGGAAGGAAGGAAGGAAGGAAGGCAGGCAGGCAGGCAGGCAGGCTTCCTTGAAGAGATGACATTTAAGACAGGACCAAAAAGTAAAGAAATAACCAGTCATGTTAAGAGCAGCATAAATATTCCCAGAAGAGTAATAACATGGTACCTCCTCTAACCTGGAGGTAGAAATATGCCAGAGCAAAGTCAGTGTGGCTGAAGCTTAATGCGTCAGAGTAGTGTGGAATAGACAGTTTTCCACCAAAGGATGTCTCTTCTGTGTTGTAGTGTTGTTTGGGGGGGATGCCTTTCCAAGAAAAGATTTTATTTCTCAAACTACCCCCTTGCATACAAACACAGTCATGTGACTGAATCCCCATCAAAAGAATGTTGGTGGAAGCGGCACACCAGACTGGCACAACCTGAGCCCATGAATGACTGCATGGAGCAAAGGCCCATTCTCTCTCCATCTTTCTACCAACACAATTAAGAAATAAACCTCTACTGGTGTTAAGGGTTCCTGGGATTTCAGGGTTTTGCTGTGACGTCAGTTAGTATCACCTTAATTGAAACAAGGGAGAGTGATACAATATTCAGCTAGAATTTGTAATGAGGCACTGGATCAAATGGTGAGGAATTTGATTTTACTCTAAGAGCACTGAGAACCCACTATTGCGTGCAGGGAAGTAAGATGATCTGATTGACATTTCAAAATCACTCCAGTCTCTGTAGAGACTGGATTGGAAGTCAAAAGAGTGAAGTCTTGGGTTGGATTATTACAAAAGGTCAACATGAAGTAAACAAATGGAAGTCCCGCATTCCATCATCTGGGAACTTTCAGCTTGGTCCAGAAGAGCAAAGTTCATAGAATTCAGAATTTCTTTGAAATGAAAAGGAATAATCACCTGGTTCAAGAGAGTGATTTGTATATTATCCTTAAGTTTTTAGATTTTCTGAAACTCTTAATAAACACTTCATATATTTTGGAAAACATAATCCATTTATACATCACTTCACCCTAGCTATGTCAAGGAAGGTTTCTGTTAAGCTCCTCACCACTTGAGATATATATAGAACAGTGGACTGAAACCCTATAAAGACAGTATTATCTGTACCAAGCCAAGCACCATCTTCTTGCTTCAAAAACCAAGTTCTGAACATGACTTAAAACCCTAGCAAATTAAGATACCATCACTATGAGGATTGAAATAATCTGGTGGACACAAATGATGAATAAATACTCCAAAGTAAACCATACTTCCAAACACAAGCCCAGAGGGAACACAGGAGACAGAACACTTCACTGGGCCAGAAGGATGTGTAATGGGGCCAGGGGTGGGGTAGGAAGAGTCAGAGGATGAAATGTTTGAGCACAAGTTTATCCAAGGAAAGAAGCATTATGTCATGTGATAATATAGGGTCTATTGCTTCTTTGATTTATTTTACAATTGCTATTACTAATTTAACTTTCATTAGAGAGTCTTTTACTGAGGAAGAATCTTTAGCTAAACACAAAGTTCAGGTGATTTTAGTTATCTTTCATAAGTTAGTATTTTCAATGCACTGTTACAATTTGTTAAAGGATGTTCTAAATATGTTCCCCAAAATGTAATGGGTTAAATCAGAATCTGAAAGAATAGGGTCTAAAATATGTAAAATATATAATGCAATTAATATATATTAATATGCATTAATATATATAATGCAAATTTATAATATGCAAAATATAATATATATAATATATATAATGTAAAATATATAATCTAGTATTATATGGGTGTTTGTTGTTTTTTATGTTTATATAAAGTCTATCAAAAGGCTTCTTGGGGCGCCTGGGTGGCGCAGTCGGTTAAGCGTCCGACTTCAGCCAGGTCACGATCTCGCGGTCCGTGAGTTCGAGCCCCACGTCGGGCTCTGGGCTGATGGCTCAGAGCCTGGAGCCTGTTTCCGATTCTGTGTCTCCCTCTCTCTCTGCCCCTCCCCCGTTCATGCTCTGTCTCTCTCTGTCCCAAAAAGAATAAATAAACGTTGAAAAAAAAAATTAAAAAAAAAAAAAAAGAGCAAAAGGCTTCTTATTCTACAAAACTCAGGGCTACCAATATAAAAAGAATATAAGCCTGTAAGTGGCCTCAGGAATGCTGAACTGAAAAACATCTACCTGTCCACAAGCCCCATTTACACATTTATTCTGTGGGAAAAAAAAAAAAAATATATATATATATATACATTTAATTATCTTCTTTCAGAGAACATCTATCAGTTTCAAGTTTTTGTTGTTATATTGTGATGGTTAATGCTGTTTTAGTATGGTCTTTGACATCTGCACGAAATCCTCAGGTTTTATGAAGGAAATCACATACAACACACATCAAAACCTGTCATAACTGTGAATGCCCCAGAAATACTTGCAGAAGGCAAAAAATGATTGAAAGCTGGAAACTGTATACATTAACATTTTTTAGCTTTTATCCACTCTTTAGTTTTGACCCATGCAATTGCATGACCTGAAAGACAAAAATGTAGCTATTCACAAAGATTCAAAGTGATTCCCAAATGGCATGATAGTTCTTGTCTCTTACGAAGATTCTAGACTCAAGCCAGCCAGATAGTATTTCTTGATTTTCTCACCTGAAGATTTTGTTCAGATTTGAGTTATCACTCTAAAGTAGTTCAAACTGATTCTAAAGACCCTGGCCAATCATCTGTTCATCCATTCCACAAACAGTAATAAGCCTTTACTAGGTGACAGATATAACACTACATTGAAGGCCCTACATAAATATGACATCACCCTTACCCTTGAGAACAGAACAGAATAATCTCTAATGTTATGTGATACGTTTGGGGACCATAGACAAGGGGCAATGAACTCTGCCCAAATGCCCCCAGCCTCAGTAGTCAATGAGTTCATCTTAACATAAATTCATATGTGTTGCTTGTTCAGTAGATTCCCTTCAAGACCTCAGTCTTGAGGAAAGGAAAGCTTTCCTTTAATATTTCAAAGAGGCTCTAGGCAGCATCTCAAATAATCTTTCCATTTTCCCACCAGGCCTCTATGTCCGTAAGTCATCACAGTCGCCTTTATATTCTGTCACCAATAAATAGGCAAGGACAGTTCACTGTTGGTATAATATTGAGTGCACTGGCTTCCTGTCTCATAATTAGTACCATATTTTGCTTTCTTGTCACCTGGGCAGCTATAAGCTTCTGCCCCAAATCTCTTGCTCCACTGGGCTCACACTTAGCAGTGGGGACCAGAACTGTCACCCACTGCCATTACATTCTATCCATTTCCTTATGTTTTATTTGTATCCAAATGATATCATATATATTCTTCTGCAAGTTGTTTTTTCCCATTACTGGTATTTTTTTAACGTAGTGTATTAACACGTAAGTACTAAGCCATGTGCTAGCCTTTGCATTCCACTGTATGAGTAAACTTCCTACTCTCCAAAGTGGGTGTCCAGCTGCTCTCTGTGAGATTACCAGTTTTCCCACAAATCTTCTCAATGCTAGATATTATCACTTTAGCTTCTACTAATCTGATAGGTGAAAAATGGAATCTCATATTTATCCCCTGAGGAGTAGTGAGGTTGAGCATTATAACTGGACACATCTTATCTGCCTCCCTATATCTCTTGGTTTACATTTGCTTCCCAGGCTCTCAGTTGCTTACTTTACTTCTGTTGTAGCAGCAACTGAGGGGCCTCACACATACCTGTGATTCTACTGCCTGGATCCAAGTAGTTACTTTCTCAGGAATATAGGACTCCATCTTGGCCATTAACATGTAGTCAGGCCAACCACCATTCTTATTCTCCTCACACTTGAAGGGAGACGAAACGCCATACCACAGGTTCAGGATCCTTCTTCAGAGTGAATGTCACCATATAGAGGAGTCAAAATCCATCAGACTAGCTTTGAACAAGGGAGAACCAACAGATGATAAGGAGAATAAATTTCATCCACTCCCTGTCTTCCAAAGCTGGCTCTGAGGTATAATATCTATGAAGAAGCTATTCCAAAGATAACCCATGTGGACAAGTAGACAGACATACCATTCAACTGACTATCTCTTGGCTTTTTGTGAAGCAGTGGCCAGAGTATAATACATTATCCTGCATTATTTCCTTCCTTCCCTTTCCCCTCACAATCCTGCAGCAGATTGTACTTTTTTTTTTTTTGGAGGTAACAAGATTCACTAACAATTTCTGAAGAATGTAATGCTTTAGACTGAATCTATGTTTCAGAAAGATGACTCTGGAGACATAATGGAAACTGAATAGGAATTAGGGAGAAACTAAGACAGAAGACATGTTTTTAGGAGTTTATTCCATTGGAGCAGGTTCCAGCTGGGGTAACAATAGTGGAAATAAAGGAGAGTCATATTGAAGAGAGGTTGGGGAATTAAGTGTTGATTTGATTATTCATGAGAAGAATATAGAGGCAGGAAGGGTAAAGCATGGGGTAGCAACAGTTATTAAAGACTGGATAAAGAAGATGGACTGGGAAGACTGAGAAAGGCCAGGAGGTAAGAGAATTTGGAACAGATAGAATTTCAAGGAGAAACTGACTAATGATGTTACATAATGCAGAAATGTCAAATAGCCTAAGAATGAAGAAGGAGCTATGAATGCAGCCATTAGGCATTAGTAGAACATCAGTATCAAAGGAGGGCTGGAGTCCAGAAGAGATAGTGGATTTCAAATAAAAATAAGTTGGTAGAATAAGATGATTGAACAATAGTCTGAAGTAGCAGTGGGAACCCAGGGGAAAATCCAGGGTACAGGCAATCAGAGGGCCTGGGAGCCTCAAACTAAGAGAGGCCAGTACAGCAATTTCAATGTAAGCCTGGGAAAAAGTGTCAAGATTTCTCAGGCAAGAAGGTAGAAGTATATTGGGGAAAAGCTAGAAAATGGTACTTATTGGTAACTGAAAAGGGGTTCCAGAGAATTCAGAGGAATGGGATCAAAGGAGATCAGTGGAGGAGGGGGTGGGGTAGTTTTCATTTCCAAGTAAAGGTCCCACCTTTAATGATTCAGTTTTGTGGTCAATTTAGCCTCCATTTTCTAGGTGGCCCCAGGGTTTACAGTAATCAAGGTATTTGGATTTGTGGTTTCTTGGGAAGCCACTCTGTTCCCTGAAATACCACCAATACAAATCTATCAACCTATTTGCAAATGCTTCTGGGACAATCATCTCTAATATGGTTGTGAAGATTAGATGAGAGCAATACCCTGTGGGCATTAGACACTGGGAACATCAGGGCCTCCAGGAAGTAGGAGAGAGTTTCTGAAAGTTTGAAGAGTAAGATAATATTTACCTACTTCATTATTAGAGATAAAATTTACCTACTTCATTATTTTTATTAAGGGTAATGCCTCTTTCTAAAATCTATAACACAAACTGTTCCCTTACATAAGTTACTGTGTCTCCTACAAACACACACACACACACACACACACACTCCCCTTCCTTTTAAAAGTAAACTTCAGAGAATGCAAAAAGAAACTTTAAACCAGTCTGCATGAATTATTGCAACTACAAAAGAGAAACCCAAAATAATAAGTATCACAACTACTTAAAATGTGACTTGTTTAAAATGTGACTTTGGCTACTTCAAGATAGCCAAAGCAATCTTGAGAAAGAAAAACAAAGCTGAAGATAACACAATCCCAGATTTCAATATGTACTACAAAGTCATAATGAAAACTGGCACACATAGATCACTGGAACAGAATAGAGAGCCCAGAAATGAATGCACACGTATATGGTCAATTAATCTACAAGAAAGGAGGCAAGAATATATTATGGGGAAAAGACGGTCTCTTCAACAAATGGTGCTGGGAAAACTGGACAGCAAAAGAATGAAACTGGACCAGTTTCTTGTACCATATAAAAAAATAAACTCAAAATGGACTTAAATGAGAGACCTGAAACCATAAAAATACTACTAGTAAATATAGTCAGTAAGCGCTCTGACATCGGACTTAGCAACATTTTTCTAGATACGTCTCTTCAGGCAAGGGAAACAAAAGCAAAAATAAACTACTAGGACTAAACCAAAATAAAAAAACTTTTGTACAGTGAAGGAAACCATCAATAAAATGAAAAGACAACCTACTTAATTGGAGAAGATATTTGCAAATGACAAATCTGATAAGGGGTTAATACCCAACATATTAAAAGAATTCGCACAACTCAACACCAAAAAAGAAAAAAAAACCAATCTGAGTAAAAGATGAGTAGAGGACCTAAAATAGACATTTTTCCAAAGAACACATACACATATCCAGCAGACACATGAAAAAATGCTCACCATTACTAATCATTAGGGAAATGCAAATCAAAACCACAATGAGATATCACCTCATACCTGGCAGAATGGCTAAAATCAAAAACACAAGAAACAACAAATATTAGCAAGGATGTGTAGAAAAAGGAAACTTTGTGTGTTATTGTTGGGAATGTAAATTGGTGCAGCCACTAAGGAAAACAGTATGGAGGTTTCTCAGAAAATTAAAAATAAACTACCATATAATCCAGTATTTCCACTACTGGGTAACAAAGGAAACAAAAACACTAATCCAAAAAGATATATATACCCCTATATCTATTGTAGCATTATTTACAATAGCCAAGATATGGATGCAACTGAAATACCCATTGATAGATGAATGGATAAAGAAGATGTGGTATATATACACAAAATGGAATATTATTCAGCCACAAAAAGATGACCTCTTGCCATTTGCAACAACATGGATGGACACAGAGAATACTATGCTAAGTGAAAGAGTAAGATAGAAAAAGACATATATCATATAATTTCACTTTCATGTGGAATCTAAAAAACAAAACAAATAAACAAACAAATAAATAGACTCTTAAACAGAGAGAACAAACTGGTGGTTTCCAGAGGGGAGGTAGGTGAGGACTTGGCTGAAATAGATAAAAGGGATTAAGAGGTACAAACTTCCAGTTATAAAATAAGTAAGTCAAAGAGATGAAAGTTACAGCATAGGGAATATAGTCAATAATATTGTAATGGTGTTATATGGTGAAGATGGTGACTATACTTAGCCACGAGCACAGCAATATATAGAATCGTTGAATCAATATGTTGTACATCTGATGTCAATATAATATTGTAGGTTAATTTTACTTCCATAAAAAAGAAAACTAAGCAACTATACTTCTAAAAAAGAAAGAAATGGCAAATATATTAGTTTATGAGGTTGAGTGAATTATTGAAAGAGTGATTTTAAGAAGAGAAATATAGAGATAGGATCTATCCTAACAAAATTAGATAACCAATAACGAACATAAGCTACATTTGTCTTTTTCATGAAAAAACTATTGCTATTATTATCTGCAGTTTCCTTAATAAGAGTTCGGGACAATTTTCAATATTTTTCAAAACAATATTTATGATATGACTTACTTCTACATAAGTTTCACCTGCAGAGCCCAGTGTGTGGCTCGATCTCACGAACCATGAGATCATGACTCGAGCCGAAACCAAGAGTCAGACACTTAACCGACCAAGCCACCCAGGTGCCCCAATTATGAACACTGTTAAAAGTCAATGGTATTTAGATACAGATTTCCAGTTATGGAATAATAAGCCACAGGAATAAAAGGCACAGCACAAGGAATACGCAAAAAAATATGTAATTGCTTAGTTACAAATAAATATTTTTTAAAAAAGTCAATGGTATTTATTTCTATCTCGCTAAACAAAAATAAGGCACCAAAAGCAGAGACAAAAAAAAAAAAAAAAGTGACTTGTGCTTCATAATCAAGCTGTCTGGCTGAGTTGTTTTTTAATCAGGTGTCAGAAGTATATCCTGCAGCCAAAATCTTCAATTATTGAAAACGTCCCTCAGAAAAAATTGTAAAGTGCATTGCAAGTTACATACCAATTAACATGTTATTTTAAAAATGATATCATAAAATTAAAGTGAATAGGAAGATCTCAAAAGAATGTCTCACATTGGCTAGAAATTAGCTTCTGGTTTCATTGAAGAATCAAGATATTAGAATGGCAAAATGAGGGGCGCCTGGGTGACTCAGTCGGTTGGGCATTCGACTTCAGCTCAGGTCATGATCTCACAGCTCATGGGTTTGAGCTCCGCATCAGGCTCTGTGCTGACAGCTCGGAGCCTGGAGCCTGCTTTGGATTCTGTGTCTCCCTCTCTGTTCCTCCCCTGTTCACACTCTGTGTGTGTGTCTCTCCCTCAAAAATAAACAAACATTAAAAAAAAGTTTTTAGAATGGCAAAATGAGATCACAGAGCTAAAAATGTACAAATGTATATACAAAGCAATGCTATTTTGTTTTTAAGGGCAGACCTGAATCTGTCCACTCAAAGGCATGCAGGCCTAGTCAGGGTATTATCCACCTTGGGAAGTAACTAAATTAATCCCAGCATTTTGGGGACTTCCTACACAATCCTTTGGATTTGTTCAGTGGTGACATTGAGACATTGGGTTTGGTTTTGGGAAATAGTCAAAAGCAATTTGGAGTTTGGTTTGGTAAATCAGATGGATTATATGATGGAGAAACACCACTTTTTGTTAAAGAAGGGAAGGTGGTTATAAATTGATGAAAATTATTTTTCTGCACCTTATAAACTGGCTCTGGGGGAAATTCACCCCGGGAATTTCTGGAAGTGTTTTAAGAAATGGCAGTATTATTGAAATAAATATAAACTCTAAAATGACTACTTCAGAGAGGAAAACATACATTGAGATATATAAAGTCCCTCCAACCTTGCTATAGAATGGGGAGCTTACACTCAATATATTATTTTTAATGCATTTTAAAGAAACAAATTGTAATAAGGATTATCTAAATTCTTGTACATGTTAAATCTCATTACTTTGTAGCCATACTGTGTATTCCCTCCATGTGATTATAGGAAGCATTTTATATACACTGAATTCAAAAGTCTTTTGCAGACAGGTGGCTGATGAATTACCAGATCTTTAATTCATAAATTTAACTTGCTACACTCATTTGGTTTATTGTGCATAATACACACAAACCCTGAATGATTCATACAAACTATTTTTTACTCATAAAAACATGCCAAAACCTTTTCAGAGAGTTGCTTTTGTCTCTTTTCAGAGTGCTCATTCTTCAGTGTGTATAAACAAGCAAATGCTTTGATATTCAAATTAATAAAAGCAGTCAAAACGAGAAATGAATCCATCTGAAAATCATATGCTTCCATTTGATGCATATTAATGAAAAGCTCACACACACAAATTATTTGAGAGGGTATTTACCTTAACATGCAATGAAAAACTCCCTTACAGGTAAAGCAGATAGAAAGGTTATTTTATAGTTAATCACGAAATCTGAGTTCTAGTTCTGCCTCCCCCAGAACAGCAAGTGGCTGGGAGCATGGACTTTGAGGTTGGTGGGATGTGAATTTAAACCTAACTCGGCTATTCGTTAGTTGTATGACCTTGAGCAAGTTACTTGACTTCTCTGAGCCTTAATTTATTCATCAACAATATGGAAATAATAACTATACCCATTTCAGAAAGTAATTTTAAGAATTAACTAAAAGAGTGCATGTAACTTTCTTAGCTTAGTACCTGGGACTTAATTAGTTGTACTTATTAATAGGATTATTAAGTTGAACAACTCTTTTTTCTGTGTTATCACTTTTCTTTCCATAAAATGAGAACATTACCTAATTAATCAGTGAGAAATAAATGAGGGGACAGAAAATAATTTAAATGCTATGCAATGCTGGAAATTGTCATGAAATACAAAATACTACTCTGGCTCCATTACAAAGAACAATAAAATGCCTTATTCCCCCCAGCTAATTCAAATTGGACGCACCTTCTCAAGTGCTTACATCTCCTCTGTTAGCAATAGGAATGTGATCATTTCAGTCTGAGCTGATTGAGTTTCTCTGGGCTTCACAAACAGATGGGATCATCGTAGGTATAATAAATCAAATTTCACTGGTTCCCGCCCCATCAGGCAGGACGTGCAAGCAAATTGCTTTTTAAATACCTTCCAACGCTCTCAGAATCTCACTTGGGTATGCCTGGGGGTCCCCACAAGGTATCTCAAGTGTGCTCACAAACATCTCTTTGGGCTCTTGTCATCATACGGTGATGGTTAGGTTCTTCCTCTCCTTGCCCAGCTCTTCTGTAACAATCAGACTGATGGAACTGATGAGGGTGGAGGAAACCAATATAAATCGCAAGGGTTAGTGGTCCAGAAGTATCCAGGGTCACCCTTATGCTGGATGTCAACACACAGTCACCCTTGCTGAGGGGAACTTCCCAAAAGTTTCACCCAAAGCCTGAACCAATTCTTGAGAGCCCATGGAGAAATACTGAAATCAAGCTCTTTGCCACGTTCTAAGACAAGAAGTGAGTCCCTTTGATCTTATATCTCTAAACCTATCTTTTCTTCATCATCCTCCACTCAGTCTCTGCTTGGGGAAGTAAGATAAGGTCTTGGTTAAGCACTCCCGGTTCCCCTCCAACTCTCTCCATCACAAGATATTTGTGAAATATAAAACAAAAATGGTGCTGAGAAAGTAAGATGTATCCTCTACCTTCTGTCCCTTCAGGGCCTGGGGACTCTGGCTAGATAGATGAGAGGGTTATAACTTTGGAGAGGTAAAGGCTTTTGTAATGTAATAGGGGAGTTCATTACTGCTCTACTGAGCGTTTTTAAAGATTGTTTTCATGTTTATTTATTTTGAGAAAGAGAACAAGAACAAGGGCAGAGAGAGAATCCCAGGCAGTCTCTGCACTCTCACTCAGCACAGAGCCCAATGCGGGGCTTGATCTCATAAACTGTGAGATTGTGCCCTGAGCCAAAATCAAGAGTCAGTTGCTAACTGACTGAGCCACCCAGGCGCCCCTCTACAGAGCATTTTTAATGTATCTGGAATCTTTTGTCTTCTTTTTCTTATTCTAGCTGAGAGGAAATTCTGTTTCTTCTCTTTCTTTACTTCCTCAGTTAAATGGGCAAGGGTGTGTGTGGCCCAAAGGAGAAGGAGCACCTGAGATCTGGGACTTTCAGATTTCTTTCTAAACACTGAAAAGTCACCAGAAAGGAAAAGGAAGAAACTGTGTCCAGGATTAACCTGGACACAAGAGACTAAGCACAAAAAAGTCCTGTGATCTAATAACATTTACCAGAAGCTATTTCCTCGTTTTTTTTTTAATACTTTATTTAATCATGTACAATATATTCATAGTTCTTTTTTTTCCCTCGATTTTATTTTTAATGTGTATTTATTTTTGAGAGAGAGCACACAAGAGAGAGTGTGAGCGCGGAAGGGGCAGAGAGAGAGGGAGACACAGAATCCGAAGCAGGCTCCAGGCTCTGAGCTGTCAGCACAGAGCCCGATGCAGGGCTCAAACCCACAAGCCCTGAGATCATGACCTGAGCTGAAGTCAGATGCTTAACTGACTGAGCCACCCAGGCACCCCTGGATCACTTAAGATCTCTTAATGTAGTCGTGAGTGATCATTCATCTCTTGGTTGTGTGATTCAGTACCCAGCTGTAGAAGTCACAGACAGTGATGACCTCTGTTACTTTCTGGGCTCAGTTACCCCTAGGATTTTATGTCAGATAAGAGGAAACAGCTTCTTAGGGGTGCCTGGGTTGATCGGTCAGTTAAGCATCCGACTTCGGCTCAGGCCATGATCTCAGGGCTCATGGGTTTGAGCCCTGTATCGGGCTCTGAGATGACAGTTCAGAGCCTGGATCCTGCTTCGGATTCTGTGTCTCCCTTTCTCTCTGCTCCTCCCCCGCTTACGCTCTGTCTCTCTCTCTCTCTCTCTCTCTCTCTCTCTCTGTCTGTCTCTCTGTCTCTCTCTTAAAAATAAACATAAAAGGGGCGCCTGGGTGGCTCAGTCAATTAATGTCTGACTTCAGCTCAGATCATGATCTCAGGTCTGTGGGTTCGAGCCCCGCATCAGGCTCTGTGCTGACAGCTCAGAGCATGGAGCCTGCTTCGGATTCTGTGTCTCCCTCTCGCTCTGCCTCTCCCCAGCTCACACTCTGTCTTTCTCTCTCTCCCTCTCAAAAAGAAATAAAACATTAAAAAAATCAAAAATTAAAAGAAAAACATAAAAATTTTTTTAAAAAGAGATCTTAAATGATCCTGAAGCATCTGTCAAAATAAAATTTTACCAGCCTTAGAAATCTTCAGAATCAAAAGGAGACTAGAGACATATAAGAATCTATCACAGAATGCAAAAGGTAGATTTTTTTTTTATCATGGGTTACGCTTAAGTAGTCCTTAGGGCCAAGGACTGAAATTCTGACTTGATGTTAATTTAATCTTGGTTGGGCAGTTCAGGTATATATGCATATATGGGTAGGTAGGTATAATGTCTTGGCTCCACTTGGCAGTGAGGGGACCTGATTTCTCAAATAAAACTGGATCCCGTGCCCCTTCACTGAGTTGTCCAGACCCCATAAAATGACCTCAGAATCTTCAGATGACCTGGGAATGACTGAAACTTGAAGGTACCTTTGTCTTAGTAGGAGAGGATTTTGTGGGTGCAGCCTGGTCCAAATATCACACAGACTTGTGACCAGATAAAGGAACCAGGGGACAGAAAAAAACCCAAGACAGGGTTATTGAAATACCAGGATGAAGGAGAGACATCAAGAAACAGTCTCTATATATGTGGTTCTGAGGAATGAATGACACTTTCATGGGAATATATAATCCTATGGTTCATGTGCCCAATACACACTTCCAGAAGGAATTAGCCATGTTTCTCCTATAAAAAATAACACATATGGAGAAGTGAAAGCCACTTTACAGACAAAATTGTCAAAATAAGGCAATGAATAAAAGCTATAGGAAGAGACATTTCACAGACATTCAATATAAAATGTTTTAACAACTGAAAGATGGAACAGGTTACCTCTGGAGCTTGTATAATAAAATAATTAAGAGCATAGATTTGAGACTCAGAAAACTATGGATTTGAATCCTGATGTTTAACATCTACTCACCATGTTACTCAACTTCTTTGGACCTCTCTTTTCTCACCTGAAGACTACGGATAATAACTTCTCTAGAATATTGAAGGATTCATGATATAATATATATAAAGCACTTATATAGAATCTGACACTTAAAAAGACTGAATAAATGAAAGCTGCTGTCATTATTGCTTTTGTGTTAATAACTGGCATGAACTACAGATAGAGGAGATAGTTAGTTTTGGGAGTTTATATCGTGTAAACAAAAAATGCTTCTAAGCAAACAATGACTTTAAACTGACAGCTCAAAGGAGATGAAATTAATTGTGTCCGCTGGCAAGAGAAGACTCAAAAATGTGTAAGTCTGTTCACTGTACCTCTCCATCATACCCATGTGATGTGGACTATATGGTCCAGCACAATAAACCAGACAGATCAATAAAGTTTAAACAAGAATTCCCACATGAGGTAATGCAGGGGAAAAAAACCCATCAAATTGGATTATGACATAAAGGGCCTCTGTGTGCATGTTGAAAATATCTGTAAGTGTTTTTATATGACCTGAAGCTGAACACCAAGAGCTAGTGATTACATAAATAATAGAGCAGGAAGATAGCAACAATATTTAAGGTTATTCAAGACAATGAGCAAGCATAAAGCTGCCATTTGAAATGAGAGCATCTAACCCAATTCTATAAGGAATTAATTAGCTGATCTTTTATTTACTTGAAACACTTACCAAATTGCTTTCAGAAAGACAAATACAACTGTCTCCACTGGTGAACTAAAGGTAAGCCCTATATTGAATGAAATAAGAACTTATAACACATTTCAAATCTATTATTTGGTTTTAGAGATTGTCTTTATTAGATGGGTATCAAAAGGATGCTTCCTGGATTAGCACAGGAGAGGAAGGACTAATATATTTAGATGTTTTTCATTGTTAGCATAAGAATTCAAAAACAAATTAATGTTAGAGGGGATCCTGTACAGAACACAGACCCTTCAAGGGACACAGAACTTGATCTTACTCAAAGTGTGAAAAAAAAAAAAAACACAACATTCCAATGATAGCTTCTTTATCCAATCATTGGTTCCAACTAAAAGGGACTCCCAGTCCTAGACACCGAACTGATGAGCTCAGGTTAAGCAGTCCACATGGAGCCTTTTGTTTATGAAATGGCCATGCTGTTACCAAGGAGCACAGAAAAAAGTGCCTCCGTTCCACTCCTGCCACAGACCATGCCTGCCTTCACACTCACAGCAGGGCCAGGGGCCCTCCTTATCAGGTTCCTGCTGGTTCAGCTCCTAATGGCCTTCCTCAATTCCCATTCTGTCTGCTTTACTTTGGGCTGACACAGCAAATGCACGCAGAAGAGGTTTGCAGCGTGGCAGAAGTCAAAGAGTGGAAACAAAGAAGGCTCCGTTAATTCATTTATTTTTTGCTTGTTTATTTGTCTGCAGTTCTCTCAATTGATGATCAAGGATTTCAGTGACTGGCACCAGGAGAAGGCACTAGAAGAAATCAATTTTCTATAACCTCAGAGATCACAAGGCACTGGATAATAATCCTGTCTAAAAGAGAGCTACTGGAGGAGCGCCTGGGTGGCTCAGTCAGTTGAGTGTCTGACTCTTGATGCTGGCTAGGGTCATGATCTTGTGGTTGTGAGACTGAAACCCGTGTTGGGCTCTGTGCTGAGTTTGGAGCCTGCTTGTGATTCTCTCTCTTCCTCTCTCTCTGTCTCTCTCTCTCTAAATAAATAAATAAATAAGCATTTAAAAACTTAAAATAAGGGGCACCTGGGTGGCGCAGTCGGTTAAGCGTCCGACTTCAGCCAGGTCACGATCTCGCGGTCCGTGAGTTCGAGCCCCGCGTCAGGCTCTGGGCTGATGGCTCAGAGCCTGGAGCCTGTTTCCGATTCTGTGTCTCCCTCTCTCTCTGCCCCTCCCCCGTTCATGCTCTGTCTCTCTCTGTCCCAAAAATAAATAAACGTTGAAAAAAAAAACTTAAAATAAAATAAAAGAGAACTTCTAGGTTTGTGCAAAGCACAGCTGAAGACAAGTGGGAAAGCCTAATAGAAACATTACACCTTGACTCCAGTACTTCACAGCCATTTTGGATTCTGTTTCAATCGACTGTGTCATCAACACGCTTCAGAAATGTTGTTGGGACTATTTTCTGATATAGGTCAAAGGTTGTGTCCAAAGAAATGAATGCATGAAAGAAGCTTCTTGGAAATTATCTTGTGAATTGGAAGACTTGGTGAAAGTCAGGTTATAGAAGTTAGGCTATCAGGAGGATTGAGCTTCATCAGGAAATTGTGATTCAACATGGACAAGAATATTCAAACTAATAATTTGTTGACATTGAAATATCCTATAGCATTTGTATTTCCCTTTCTAGAGATTATTTGAAGTAGCACAGGCTATCATAGACTTCTGGCTTCTCACAGAATAAAACCCTTCCTTCTTAGCCTCATACATAAAGCTATTTATAATCTGGTGCCAGACTACCCTTCAAGCTATATCTATCTATTCCCTACAAATCCTTTACTCCAAATCCTTTACTCCAAACCACACACTTTTGTACTTCTTTTGTATCCATTGACTCATTTGTTGATTCATATGCACATCTATTCAAAATACACAGAGCATCTCATTTATTTATCTAAACAACTGTATAAGATGGGTAGAGTGTTATGATTTTTCCTAAAGTAGGAACGTGAATGCTTTGCCAAGGCATTTGAACTTAATCTCTCAAGGACATGGAGATCCTACAAAGTACATGAAGAGTCAAAGGATTTTTTTTTTGTCATGGAATTGACTTGGTCTGATTTTTATTTTGGAAAGATAATTCTGGAAATATTAGAAAGGTGTGGGGTGGTGGGGGGAATTGATAGTGGACAGAGGATATTGTAATGATCCAAGAAAGGTATTAATTAATTGTATGGTGATGTGAATGGGGAAACATGGAGTCACTATGAGAGACATTTAGGAGGTAAAGTAATGGAAGCCTAGGTGACTGATTAAAAAATCACGTGAGGAAGAGAGAGGTTCCCAGAGGAACCCCGGGTTTCTGAATCAAGTGGTTAGATTATGGTGGTGTCATTAACTAAAATGGAAAGTATAGGAAAAGCAGGTTTGTGGGAGAAAAATCTTTTTATGTCTTCTGGTTTAAGTACTATGTGGCGTCCAAGTTGAGATGCTATTAGGCTCTTTAACACGTGAATCTGGGCTCTTCTGAGTGGAAACATAAAAAAAAGAATTAATGTAGAGTTTCTATTTTGTTCTATTTCTGTTTGCCCTTTTATTTTCACCTGAGTGATCAAAGACTCTAAGTGCTAATGTATTTTTAACACTGACTTAGAAGTGTTTGTGAGATAATGAAACACAGGCAACTGTTGGGTGAGTAAATTGGTATGGTCTTCCTGGAGGGCACCTTACCAGACTGAATCAGTTAAATATGTTTCCTCTTTGTATGGTAGATTTAAAAAAATCTACAGTGATTTGTAGCTCCTCCCATCAAAAAGTTGAGTCCAATTTTATACCCCTTGAATCTGCGTTTGGCCATAGAACTTGCTTTGGTCAATGGGACATTAGAAAACATGACTGAAAAGGACTGGAAATTATTTACACATTGGAGTTTGCCTTCTCTTACCATTGGTAACCACCATGCGAACAGGCCCAGGGTAGCTTACTACAGGAAGAAAGACAATGTAGAGAGAAGCCACAACCACCCACTCACTTCACCCCAGCTGAATCATCTGAGACCTTGAACACCCTAGATCATGGTTTTTCAACCTTGCCGGTACTGATATCTGGGCTGAGATCATTCTTCGTTGTGCAAGATTATCTTCTGCATTGCAAGATATTTAGCAGGAGCTCTAGCCTCTACCCATTAGAAGCTAGTAGCACCCTTCTCTGCTACACTGAGTTAGCCAAAAATGTCTACAGACCTTGCCAAATGTCTCCCGGAAGACAAAATCACCACCATTTGAGAAGCACTGGTCAAGACCATATTTACTGTCATATTCAAGGTATAGTTTTTATAATAATAGCAAGCACCATTTATTATATGCTTATTATGTCATATACACTATGGTACATATTTTAAATGGATTATGTCATTTAATCCTCACTGTAAACTTAAGACATAGATTTATTTTCTTTTTTTTTTTAATTTTTTTTTTCAACGTTTATTTATTTTTGGGACAGAGAGAGACAGAGCATGAACGGGGGAGGGGCAGAGAGAGAGGGAGACAGAATCAGAAACAGGCTCCAGGCTCTGAGCCATCAGCCCAGAGCCCGACGCGGGGCTCGAACTCACGGACCGCGAGATCGTGACCTGGCTGAAGTCGGACACTTAACCGACTGCACCACCCAGGCGCCCCAGACATAGATTTATTTTCTTTAATTTTTTAAAATGTGTATTTATTTTTGAGAGAGCAAGAGGAACAGAGTTGGAGCAAAGGAGGGACAGAGAGAGAGGGAGACACAGAATCCAAAGCAGGCTCCAGGTTCTGAGCTGTCAGCACACAGCCCAATGCAGGGCTCAAACCCATGAGCCATGAGATAATACCCTGAGCTGAAGTCAGACGCTCAACTGACTAAGCCACCCAGGTGCCCCTATTATTTTGTTTAATTAATTAATTGTTTGTTTGTTTGTTTGTTTGTTTACAGACAAAGAGAGGCCAGGGGGGTGGAGAGAGAGAGAGAGACAGAGAGACAGAGAGAGACAATGCCAAGTAGGCTCTGCACTGCCAGCACAGGGCCTGACGTGGGGCTTGATCTCACAAAATGTGATATCATGACCCGAGCCTAAATCAAGAGTTGGATGCTTAGCCAACTAAGTCACCCAGGCACCCCAGAAGTAGGTATTATTCATATCTATATTTTGCAGATTAGTAAACTGAAGTTAAAAAAGTTTAAATATTGTGCCCAAGTTCACCCAGCTAATAAGTAGTAAAGCAGGATTTGAACATAGGCAGTATGCTCGTAGCACAATTCCTTAACTACCATTTGGAGTCAATCCATTTAAATATGGCTTCTCTTTAGATACTAAAACAGAATAGTTCTAGTTTGTCTAAGATCAACCAAAACTGCCATTAATAGGCATCAACTCGGGCCAATTGTGACTTATAAATACTATGTTTTATTATTGACTTGGTACTATCAATAGAGAGACAAGACCTACTGAGTACTCTCTCATCATCCTCTGGGATCCTACCTCTTCTGGGATCCTTCTTCTTTCCTACTCCACAATAGTATTCTTATAGTACCCCCATCTCAGATGCTATTCCTTCACACTTGGTTCTTCCAGTAACAACATAGACAACAAAGCACCTATTCATTTGAGATATCTTCCTCATATATATCAGGATATAAAATATGAGACCCAAGCCCTACTCAAAGAGCTCAAATACACTTAGTTTTCATTGTTTTTCTGTCTTTTACATTCATAACTTCATGCCATTCACAACCTGCTCTGTGACTCCCCTCCATGTCTCAGAGTAGGCAGCAAATTCTCTCAGTACATGGTCTTTTGCCAAAAAAACACATTGATGAGGATTCAAATCAATCTAGAGATCACAGAATCAGAGATTATAGAATCTCCTGGAATTTTTAAGGAGGCTCTTGTTTTTGGTTGTTTGGGTATGATAAACTTAAAGGAAAACTAATCTCACTATTTTGTTTTTTAAAATAAGTCTCTTGGGGCGCCTGGGTGGCTCAGTTGGTTGAGTGTCCAACTTCGGCTCAGGTCATGATCTCACAGTTCATGGGTTCGAGTCCTGCATCGGGCTCTGTGCTGACAGCTCAGAGCCCAGAACCTGCTTCCGATTCTGTGTCTCCCTCTCTCTCTGCCCCTCCCCCACTCACACTCTGTCTCTCTCTCTCCTTCAATATAAACATTAAAAAAAATTTTTTTAATAAGTCTCTTATTAGAAGCATCCATTTTTATCTTATATGCACATAGATATGTACATATACATATAATTATTTTGGGTTTTAATACAAAAATGGATTTTATAATACCCATCACTTAAGAAAAAGTACAGTGTGGTCATGAGAGTGCCAACTTTGGCCCTTCCACAATGTGAGGACACAGGGAGAAATTGATCATCTATGGACCAGGAAGTGTCCTCACCATACACCAAAACTGTTGGTGAACCTTGATCTTGGATTTCCAGCCTCCACAACAAGAAGAGACAGACCCAAAGAAATTGAAGACCAAGCTAAGCGAGTTCTTTCATCAAATATTGGCTACAAATTACAAGTGAGGTGAAGGAAGGCAACTTTTGCCTGGATCACCACAAATAATAGATTTTTAATAAAGTCAGGAGCACAAACGAAGAGTGAAAGGAAAAAGAAGAATAAGAAAGCCTATACTGCGGTCAGGAAATTTAAACATATAGGGAGCCATATAATTTATATTTTAAAGCTACAAATATAGTAATTATTTCTATTCATTAATTAAATGACACAGTTGTATTTAGCATTATATAAAAACTCCATTCATTTAACATTCACTCTATTGTTTGGGCAATGTATTATTTAACTAACACATTGCACTCTGCTCATTATATAAAATTATGTTTACCCCCAAACTGTAATTTTTGTGGAGATACAAATGTCAGTCCATTCAGCAGATTGATTGTAAATGAGAAACATCTCAACAGACAGGAGGGAGGGAGAGAGGGAAGGAGGGAAGGATGGAAGGAATAAGGTGGGAGGGAAAGAAAAATGGGTTAGGTTTTGACTTGTTTTTAGAAGAAAACAAATAGAAAAAAACCTCACCAAGAAGAGTGGAGAAGACCTAAGAAAGTGGAAGTGTAAAAAGCAGAATGGAATGTGACACTCAAGACTCTTTTCCTACCTACCATATTTATTTTCATGATTTGCATTCTACATTATAACCTATGGCTGTGATTTCACATTTCACATTTCTTTGTCAGAGTATTAATGGATTTATGTAGCACTGTAGTTCTTATCTCACCTATAAAGAGGCACTTCTACAATTCTGGACACACATAACTCAGAAAGAGTATCTTAAATGTTTGCAAATTTCTTATTTATTTCTGGCATTTAGATTATTTGTTTCTGCTACACCATTTAGTCATTTTACTAACAAATGTAAGTTTACAAAGGTAAATTACGTCTAACAAAAAACATTCGAGATGAGTTGAATTCATTGTATATTTTCTTAAGTTCTAACTATGAAGTTTTAAAAACAATTTTTATTATAATATTGATTAAAGAGTTTGGTATTCTTAGTTTTATGTCTGTATAAATACCTAATAAATAATTTGTTTGGGAATTCAAAACTGATTAATGCATTTAGCAGACAAAATGTCCAAATCTATGTTATTACTGAGTTTTTTTTCATTAAAATGTAATAACTATTTCCCCTCAATAAAATTAAAATGGCATATTCATGAAAAAAAAAGAAAAGGACTATCAGAGCATCTGGCTGGCTCAGTTGAAAGAGCACATGATGCTTGATTTCGGGGTCATGGGTTGGAGCCCCACATTGGGTTTAGAGATTACTTAAATAAAAACTTAAAAAAAAAAAAAAAAAGAATGTCAACTTTGGGGCCAACCCACAGGGTTTAAATCCTAGTTCTACCACTAAGCATTTATGTGGCCTTGGAAGTCATTTGGCCTCTCTCTACTTTATTTTCTCAATTGTAAATTGCTACTGTGATATTTGAATGAAGTAACATATGCAACTTAGAATAATACCTGACACATGGTAAGCAATATACATATTTTCACTACTATTACTAAGTTTCTTTTCTACTTCCCAAAGAAGAATGGACATCTAGGTAAGTAAACATAAAGCCAAATTTTTCAAAGTGGCACAATATTACAATTTATTTAGTATTCCATAATTTATTCAGTATCCTGTCGATAAGCTATTCAGATATTTTTTCCATGTTTGAACTACTAAATGCTGCATTATTGGATATATATATATCCTTAAAAACTCATGCCCTTATTTCCTCAGGATATCTTACCCAAAGGCAGAGCACTGAATGAAAAGGTATGTCCATTTTCAGTTTTGGAAATATTTGCCAATTAAGTGATGAAACCATTGTAGTAATTCACGTAGTCATCAGCAGTGTACAAAGTGTCTATTTTCAGATATACGTACATATATGTACACATACACATACCTGCCGCCACAAAATAAAAACAATATTTACATTTTTTTTACCAATCCGATGGCTGCAAAATAGTATTTTGAGCTTTTTTTAGCTTTTCTCTATTAGTGAATTTGAATTTCCCTTAATATAGTTACTGGCCATTTGCATTTTACCTTTTAGGAGTTTCTTATTTGTACTCTTTGCTCATTTTATTATTGTCTATTTCTTATCATTTTGTAGTGTTCTTTGATAGTATTTTTATTAACCCACTATATGTCACATATACTGCTAGTATTTTCCTATCTTTCAAGTCTTCATCATCCATATATTAGTGAATAACCACTCTTTAGACAATAGCTCTGAACCAAAATCTTTCCTGGCCTCTGAGGATTTGTGGCTATTGAAGTATGAGCATTCAATGCAAATGCATTAGGAGATGTGCATGGTTCCTATTATAAAATCAATGCTTCTAAGAATCTCCCTCAAGTGAGACAGCATCACATCAATCTTCATACTTTACCTTAAGAAAAATAAACCTTTTTCTGAAAAGGGATGTCTAGTTCATTCACTGACTCATTGTGAGCCCCATTTCTCCAGGACAGTTTTTCATCCCAAAGACTTGTGTTCTTCTCTCAGACTTTGTAAGAATATATGAGTCTCAGTATGAAGTTTACACTAAGGGCTCTAGGATCTCTGTGGTTTTCAATTAGCTCAGGGAAGGCCTAGTGCATCTTACCTCAAACATTCACTAGATCAAGTATCACGCTGTCTTATGTCTGTGTCTTTTGTCTTCCCAATGAAATGGTAAGCTCAGTTGTGATTTTTCACTTTGCTTTTCAGGAGCCCTGATGTTTTCTTGGACACAGAACAAGGCTATTTGGAATTTCTCCCTGTAAGTAATGATCTATTTATGGACCTGTTTCTCTGACACATTTCTCCTGACATAGTTCTCAAGACACAGAGAAAAAAAAAGGAATGAAGTGGGGCCAAATGGCTCTTGAGCATGGCAAATGGGATAAAGGAGCAGATGATTCACTCAGTCAGTCAACTGGCAAAAATTAATCGAGCCTCTTCTATGGAACAGGCTAGGTGCCCACCTACCAATATGGTACAATTTGAGGAAAATCACAAGACTTACCTAGGCTAAAACTTACCTAGGCCTCTATCAGCAATAAAGATTCACTTCCTTAAAATATTAGTAATATCTTAGAGAAAATCAGCAGCCCCCCCCCAAAAAAAAAAGAAACACATGACAATAATCAAAATGGGCCAGAAGTAAAAGAAATGGAAGGGCTGCTCAAAGATGGGATACTGTTCAAAATAAACCATAGTCACAAATGTACTTGGAGGAAGAAATTACCTACAGCATGACCATTATAAACATGTATTTTTCAAGCACAAATACTAATGATGAGGAAATCACATGGTTCAGACCTGAAGATAAATTCAAGCTGGTTACAATCTACAGTGGGGGTTAAAAATGAAAGGAAAGAGAAACCAAAGTCAATGTAGTGGAGATTTCTTGGGCTGATGAAGGAAAGGAATGGTGTGTTCCTGATACAAACTACGGAATGGTGAGGAAGAGCCGGGATAAAAGACAAATATTCACCTACTGGCTAAAAGACAACATGATTGACCCAGTGCTCAGATACACGCTTAATATTGTTTTTGTGATTTCACTTCTCAGAGTGGATGGGGTGATTAGGTAGACTACTATGCTGTAACCTATTCTCATCAACAATTATGTGGAATGAGGGAAACATCCTTAAAACAGGAACATGAGAGTTCATGATAGCCAGCCAGGAGTATTTCAAGGACTCCAGAGAATAAAGGAACAAAACCCCCAATCTAAAGCTGTAGAAATGGTTAAAAGGATTAGATGTATGTATATGAGAGAAGGAGAGTCTCAAGAGTAAAAATGTGGCTGAAAAACAACAACAACAACAACAACAACAACAACAACAACAAAATGATCAATGACTCTGCTGGGAAAGGAAAGGTAAGTTATCTAGAAAGACCAGTGTGACTACACAAGGCTGGATTTCAATAAGCTTCACTTTAAAGACTGTTTGCTAACATGGACACATAACCAAGATAAACACAGTAAGATAATTGCAAGATTTGTAATAACAGTAACACAAAGAATAAACTAAAGGAACTAGTGGTTGAGGAAAAGTTAAAAGAGGAAAAACGGGATTTTATTGGCATTGGTAAGAATAAGAGACATGTTGAATCAGGGCAGATGATGGAAAAGAAAAATGTGAAACTTGGTAATTCTCCTGTTGCCCTGGGTGGGAGTATGGATTTCAAAGCTGTCTAAGGGAGGGGGTGGGAGTCATTCATTAGGAATTGGCAGCAAGAGCTGTCTAAAATGGGCAAGAGAGAAAATAAAAAGAAATGCAAGGGAAAGGTAGCTCAGAGAAAAGGGGCAGGAGCCTGGGAAAATGTCACAACAAAAACTATCTTGGGGAAGTCCATATGGAGCAACTGATACAGTGAAATTTGTGTTCAACAGGCCCTCATTGTACTGCACTTGTAAACACAAACATGCCTAAGAATGTATATGTATATTCTCCACTGCAGGACAAAACCAGCATTGGTTAGTTGATATGAATTTCTAAATTTCTTTATTTTTAACATGTCTATATCTGAAGGGTGTTGCTGATATTTTGTACAAGAGTAAGGAAAGGAGAAATCAATTGACATTTATTGGGAATGAGCAACACGCTGGGAAATTTACACACAGCTTAAATACTCCTTACAATAATCATATGAGGTATGTGTTATTAGTCCATTTTTAGATAAGGAAATTGAAGGCCAGACAGGTTAAATATATTGGCCTATGTCAAAGCCAGTAAAGCAGAACTGAAAATCATCTGTTGGACTCTAGAGCCCACACTTATCTCATTATTCTATACTGTCTCCGGGGCAGGTCAAGGATATCATAAACTCTTCAAACCTCAGGTGGCATAATTGCTTACCATGTACACAGCTTTAGGTCAAGCATCTTATCTGACCCTTGCTAAAATAAGCTTCTTAAGAGCAATTATTTGGAATCTCTAACTCAGAACGTTTTTAGCTCACCCTCTCCCTACCCATTGCCCAACCAGGTTGTTCCATGAGACATCAAAAGTTCAGGGTAATCCCATTCATCCTTGACTCTTTGGGTTCACTTACTTATCCACTCTTCTATTTATTCATCCATTTAGCAAATGTTTACCGCATACTCAAATATTCTAATAATCAAAGAAAAGGAATGTGTCCAGTTTCAACTTTAGCTTGTCATTAAAACCTCAATCCATCTGTCCAGGTCTTGCCTATTCATCCAGTTGAATTTTTCCAGTGATTTTCATCAAAAGAGTTTTGGTTTCTCCAACTCTACAGAGGTAAAGGGCATGAGACCCTTATTTGTTATTGAGTTTAATGCCTTCAGACCTCACAGCCCTATATGGGAAGACTTCTCCTTCTATTTTAGGTTCATCTGAAATAGCTGACCCCTTCTGGATCAGCTCAGGTCCCTCCTTCCTTCCCTCCTCCCTTTGTCCTCTCCGTTTTCCTCTTCTGCAAGCAGCCCCCTTCTCCACTCACCTACAGTTTTATTTTTTTAAGTTTATTTATTTGATGGAGAGAGTGTGTGTTCATGAGTTGGGGAGTGGCAGAGAGAGAGAGAGAGAGAGAGAGAGAGAGAGAGTCCCAAGCAGGCTCCTCATTGTCCCAAGCAGGCTCTGTGCTGATGCGGGGCTCCATCTCACAAACTGTGAGATCATGATTTGAGTCGAAATCAAGAGTTGGCTGGCTGCTTAACCAACCAAGCCACCCAGGTGACCTGTCACTTATAGTTTTAAAAACAAGGCTGAAAATCTTCTCACCCCTTTTAAGTAATCTCAGACACACTTCATATTAAAACAGGAACATAGTAAGCAAAAAACTTAATAGCTTTAGGTAAGTAATAAATGATCCCCTGTATAAATGCCAAACATATACTCTGTTTACCAAAGAACACTTCCAAGTCATATCAAAGAGAAACACATCTGGCCTAGGGTGATTTATATCCTCATCCAGCACGTATGTTTCCATCTGATTCACACTACATGCTTTGGTTTTCAAATGCTAAATGAACAGTAAAAAATTGAGTCCTGCATTCCTGGAGGAGTTACATTTTCTCCCTTCATTCTCTATAAAATGATGGTGCTGAATTAGTTAACAGTGTATTAGTAAATGAGCACTTTTGCAGAATTTTAGTTTACCCTCTCATATATTATCCCCAAATAATTCTTTATGAGTTACCCTTGTCTTCATTTTATAAATGAAGCAATGAAATCTAGAGAGGTTGAGAAAACTCTCAGGTCACATAGTGAGTGAGAGATGTATCAAGGCTCAAACTCAGATTTTTTTTTTTTTTTTAGAAAGAGAGCATGAGTGCACATGTTTAGGGAGGGGCAGAGGGAGAGAGAGAGAGAGAGAGAGAGAGAGAGAGAGAGAGAGAGAGAGAGTCTTAAGCAGACTCCACACTCAGCTAGGAGCCCACAACCATGTGATCATGACACAAGTCAAGAGCCAAAATCAAGAGTCAGATACTCAACTGACTGAGCCACCCAAGCACCCCAAACTCAGATCTTTTGATTGAAATCTCATACTTCCCAGTATGTTCCACCATTTACAAATAATCTTTATGTTCTCTTTCAGGGACTGGGATGGGTATGGGCTGTGAAGTTGTCTGGGGGAAAGGGTGGGAGACATGCATTAAAGATTAGCAGCAAGAGCTGTCTAAAATGGGCAAGAGCATAGATGAAGACAAATGCAAGGAACAGGTAGCTCTGTAGAAAAGAGGCTGAAGACTGGGAAATGTCAGACAAGAAACTACGCTGGGTGAAGTCCATATGGAACAATTGTTCAGGTGAATGCTGTTTCATCTCCTATAATAATGGAACCATTTTCTTTTTAATTCACATTTTAACAATATTTAAATCATGTTCATTTATAAAATATCACCCAGAAAAAATTAATAAATAATAAAATATCACCCAGGCAATTATAATTCAATAGAATTTCCTTTCGATCACTTAAGTTATAGCCATTTCCTAAACTCAAATCAAGAAATAAATCAAAATTACTTTTGAAGAAAAAGAAAAGTTGTCAAGTTTCTTTCTGTGGTTCTATATGTTCAAGAGCATGTTTACTTGGAAGCTGAACCTACCGTAGAGGTAACTTACCATTCGTTTTACGAAAAAGTTGGGGGGATCTAGCACCTGGAAGGGGAAAATGAGGGAAAGTCTTGGTGGGTAGAGATTTCTCTTTGCTACTAAAAATCCAGAAAAAAATCTTGATGTAAAGTATCCTTGGGATGGTGCCTACAGACTTTCTGGAGGAACAAGAGAAAAAAGAAACCCTAATTTCATGAATTGTTCCCTTGAATCCACTAGCAACAAAGAATCTTGAATTTGAGGAAAAGGTAGAAGAACAAGAATTTATAGCAAAAGTGAGAGCTGGGAGGAGGAGAGGAGAAAGAGTCCCTCTTTGATGAAGAGTCACCCTTTGGTGAAAGACTATGGGGCATTCTATCTGCCAGATGCCTTACTAGAAAAGGCACTAGTGACCTGATAAATTCTGACTTATTCTCTAGTGACTTTACCTATCTTGTAACACCAGGCAATCAATTCACCTCGTTCGGAATGTTTAGATTCCTCTTCTTTCAGTTCTTTTCCTATAAATTCTATTTTCTCCATGTATAAAGATAAAGCTTAGTTTTTTCATCTTTTGCTTCCAAACTGGCTTTTCCTTATGACTCTTACAAAGACTGATCTCTTATAAAAAGGACTGTTTTTGCTACAGAATAGCATACTCTCTTTTAACATAGCTCAACTCCAAAAATTTTACATTTCCCTTTGATTAGTTTTGGTAAGCTTCTATGTAGTTAGTGTTCAAGGGAGTGAAAACTTACACTTAAGGCAAAAGACCACAAAAAAAAAATGTAATCATGGATCTCCAAGGAAATTCACAGGAATCAAGACCTGGGTTCATGTGTTCAGGCAATGCTGCCACACCTTGAACAGCTTCTCCAGGAGAAACTCTGGGACAACTTCAGGGCAGTCCAGTCCTTCACAGAGCTGCCTTGGTCACTGTATCCCTGATCACACAAATACAACAAACCACACAGAACACCTGTCAACATTTTACCCTGAGCCAAATCTAGTAACCAGGTGTAACCTCATATTTAAAGATCCCATGATAGCTAGATTTCCTATATAAATATACATTTCTCCCATAGTGGGTGATACACAAAAGAAGTGTTTTAGGTTTTCCAAAGGTATTTTCCTTATGGGTTCTTAATCTGTGAATCTGTGACTAATTTGCTCATTTCATTGGAGCACTATATAAATAAGTCTTTATAAAATGAAATTTGGCTTCTTTGCTCACTATTTAATTTTATCTTCTTCATATGAGTTGCGCCCCTAAATCTGGCCATCTGGCCCCATATAGCTAGAGAAGAGGCCAAATGTGGCTCAATCTGGAAGAATGTTTTAAAGTTTCAAGTTGTCCACTGTAAAATGGACTCTTCTGCAGAAGTAAGTTTGCTGGTATGTGTCCTACCCACCAGCACCCCATGTGTCTGAGAGTCGCTTAACAGAGACACCTCTGCCTCATTTAGAGCAATCCTCAGTGACCACCACCACCCCACCTCGGGTCTTGTTACCAACATGCATTCCCAGATCTGCCCAGCAGATCTCTGGAGCTATCTCACATTTTTAGATTTTTTTGTCTCATCTTCTGCCTTTTGGATTTAGTGATTTCCACAGGTTTCCTAGATCCACTCTCAAGATGCCAATTATTCTTTACATTTTAATTAACTCATTTATTCAATAAATTTCAATTAAAGTTATAGAGTGTGACAGGCACTCTTCTAGGCCTTGGGGATGTAAAAAGGGAAAAGACGTATAGATTCTATCATCTTGCTTACATTTTAGTAAAAGGAGGCAGATCACAAAGCAGACTAAAGACTTAAAGATGGACCAGGGAGGTCCTATATGATGAAGACATGATGTATAAAGTGGTAAGGGTGAGAGATGTAGATTTTTGCAAAGCAGGCACTCTAGACTGAGCTAACAGCAAGTACAAAATCCTGAGGTAAAAGTATGTTTGAGTTTTTTAATGCACATCAAGGTTACCTTCTCTGCACCAGCTCTCTGAATCCTGGCCAACACAGACTCAGATCTAATCAGCCTTAATCTTGAGTACATCCATTATGGTCACTCTCAAGGAGAAGGAATGCTGAAAGGGAGAGGCCAGGTAGCTTCTTGTCATGTGGTGTGAAAGGGGAGACCCCAGCACCGAGTGAGTGACTGGGATTCTATATACATGTCTACATCTAGGTAACCTAGCAGTAAGCGAAGGGAAATGAGACTTATAGTATGTATTTAACCAGTAGTGTTTAATAATGTTATCTTCATGTTTGAGAAAGGCATACATTTTCATCAATTCCCAAGCATTTCTATCAAAGTAGAAAGATGCAGAGAACGAGGGCTGAGATTTATTCTTTAAAGCAGAGCTTTGATGTATTGATCAAACCCTTCTATTTTCCCACCCCTTGCTATGCTTCTGAATTCCATGGTTCTTGGGTCAGGAGTGACTGAAGGTGATATTCTTTTTTTTTTTTTTTTTTTAATTTTTTTTTTCACCGTTTATTTATTTTTGGGACAGAGAGAGACAGAGCATGAACGGGGGAGGGGCAGAGAGAGAGGGAGACACAGAATCGGAAACAGGCTCCAGGCTCTGAGCCATCAGCCCAGAGCCCGACGCGGGGCTCAAACTCACGGACCGCGAGATCGTGACCTGGCTGAAGTCGGACGCCCAACCGACTGCGCCACCCAGGCGCCCCTGAAGGTGATATTCTTATGAAGACCTAACAAAGTTTAGGGGTTATCTAATGATGTATATTTTCAGCTTCTTGGTTTAACTCTTAATTTCCAAACAAACAAACAAACAAACAAACAGAGGTTAAAGTGTTGTGGAAGAAAATGGGACAACCCAGGGTTTTAAAGCTTGATATCCAGGTGGTTCTGAGGACTATTCAATCATGTATGTGTAATAAATAATGAATAATAGTAGCTACAATGTCCTTAGCCCTTATTATGTTCTAAACTCTATGTTAGTGGCAAGTAATTTACTTATTCCTTACAAAACCTCTTCCAGGGCGGCAAGGTGCTTTTATTGCCTCCATCTCACAGAGGAGAGACCTGAGTCTTTGAAGGACAAAGGGAGGGGCCTGACATCACAATGCCAGTGAATGGCAGAGCTGGGACTGGAACCCAGCTCCCTCTGTCTGCACAGCCCAAACTATTGGCCCACCACAGGAGCCTGCCTCCATAGCAATGAAAAATAATTGGAGTATTTAAGAATCAGAGTTTTACTGATGCTCCCATTATGAAGAAAAAATCATCACTTACTATAAGGAAGAGTTCCTGCCTTGATTAAAGTTGGCAGGTAAATTTTACTTATTTTGGAACTCATTCGTTAAGGTTCAAGATGGCAAGAAATGAAACTGAAAAATTAATCTCTGCTAAAATGTTTATAGAAGAATACCCTCCCTAGGAACATGGTACCATCTCACCTCAATGTTAGGGTCAGATGTTGCCTAACTTCAAAGTGTTAGTAAAGTGGGAGAATATCAGGCCAGGGAGGAGAAGGTAGAGTTTGAGCAGTGGTTACATGGGCAGAGGGGAGTGAGGATGGGGATACAGTCTCAGCAGCAGCTTGTAGGTGAGAATATTTACATAAAGCATGAGGCACAATTTGCTAGGGATTCATTGCTCAAGCTAGTGTTTATGAAGTGAGTTCCCTTGTTCCCTCTTCCAGATGTGAGGGTTGTTTTGCAGTCAGGTATAATGGAAGCAGCACTGCCTTTCTAGGCTAGAAACCAGCCTGTCATGCCAGCCTCTCCAATCGCTGTGGGACCCTGGAGAAGTCGGTGAACCTCAACAGACCCTTTTCTCATCTAAAAATAAAAATAAGACAATTGGAGTAGACTATCCCTTCCAGCAATTGTGTGAATCAAGGAGAATTTACAGCTGTTGCCATTCATTAAGTTCAAATTAAGTCACCTCATTATTTTATCTCTTGCTAGATAGAAGAAAAGCTCAGGGTAGAGTAGGTGGCTCCTAGAAGGAGCTAAGAAAATATCTGCTCACTGACTGTATCTACAAAATATACATGCAGACAAATGGCCAAAGAACCCTAGGCTATGTCAGAGGAGCTCTATTTTAGGATGGAAAGTGGCACTCATCCTTCTCGTACAACAGTACTATTTACCAGATGCTTACTAACCTAAAATTTGCTTTTGTTTAGAATCATGACTAAAATTAAATGGCAAAATAGTATGTAAAGTATAATCTCACCTTTAAAAAAATGAGAAAAAAAGAACAACATATGTAAATGCTAATGGACCAAAAATGTTGGGGGCTCATACACTAAACAATCGACAGTGTTTTTCTGGAAAAGAGATTGGAGTAGAAATAAGACTGATTTTTACTTTCCATGCCATGCACTTCATTACATCTGCATTTTGTACAACATTATAGTACATATATAATTGTTTACGTTTTAGATTGCTAAAATACTCTAATTGTTCCAAACTAATCTGGCCAGGAACTGCTTGTGTCACATTTTACATGTCAGCCTACGTTAAAAACTAAACCCAAAAGATTTTCTCAAACCTAGAGATGCTGCCTTGCTTTTCACACTGCAGGAAAACACACACACACACACACACACACACACACACACACACGCACACACAGAATGTTTTTTTCCAGTTAACACAAGTGTGAATGAAAAGGTCTTACTTTTTTTTTTCTTTCAGTTCTTGTGACCCCCAGGAGAGAAGGCTGTGGGCTGATTATTAGAGCATTTTAGTGTGTGGGTTTGCCTGGAAGCAATAGCCAGCAAAGGCTGGAAGATGGGAATAACGATAAAGCATGCTCAGCTTGTAGAGCTCTGAGCTGAACAGCATTACTCTCGACCAGATTTCATTTCTTGTTAATTATATCCGATTCCACTTGAGTATGGATTTCATTGAATTTAAAACGTTGGGAGTGGGGGTCACTGCTCCATGCCATTCATCAGAAACATCAATAAAAAGAGCACCCCAGAAACCCTTGACCATCAGCTGTGCAAATACATTACCCCTCATTGTGACGGATTTGCTCCAGTAATTATGATCGCCTTTTCTTCAGTCTGTGTCTGTGAGCATTTCTAGAACACTTGATGCCATAACGCCCAAAGAAAAAGCCCCTTCTGACATAATGGAGGCAATATGAAATATGTGTTTTCACATCATGTAAAAATTTATGACATTCACACAAAGAGGGGAATTTATTTCCTGTGCATATGCATCTCTGCTTTCTGTTGCTATTGATGAATGGAAAAAGATAAATGTACCATAGACGGAGGAAATAACGGCAGGGAGGGGCTGACTGCTGACTTCTATCCAGTGAATCCAGACAAGCTGCCGAAGGCCTGCGCCCCGAGGCCCTGATGATGGCGGAAGGGGGTGGGGTGATCTCTCACCCCAAGTCTTTGAGAATCAGAAGGATGAAGTGAATGAGCACAGGCCTTGAACTCAGACCTATGTTTGGATCCAGCTATCGCTTTGAAAGCTTAGGAAAGCTAACTGGCCTTTGCTCAGCTGTCAAATGAGATACTAATATCTAGTCCTGCATGAAGAAACTAATGAAATAATATATGTAAAGCCTCTTCTATACTCCATGGTAGTGCCTTGCATGGTACTTAGTAGATATCTCCTCAAAATTTCCTCCCTTTAATTCTTTTTCTCATCTCTATTAATAGTTCTTTTCCTTCCTTTCCTAATTTTTTGGCAGAAATGGCCAAGGGGTTTTTTTGTTTTGTTTTTTGTTTTTAACCTTCTGACCTCAAATCTTCAAAACAGGCCAGCAGTACCATAAGCCAAAACCAGCCAAGCTAATGGGTAGAATAATTTTCTTTTTTCCAACTTCGGTCTTTGAAAAATTCAAAAATATAGACATATATTAACAACAACATAAACTTATAAATGAAGATAATCTTTACATTGTCCTTAGCCCTGAGATAGACAGATGATAGGTAGATAGAGCTTTTATTCAAACTTCATTTTTTCCTTTTGGCCGAGCTTTATACTGTGAATGTAATGCTTACTAATTAGCAGATCAGCCAGGTCATAAAATGTTTATTAACAGCTCCCACCACCATGTTGAGTGGTGTTTCCTTTGATATTTTCAATTAGGGCCCATGCCATACAAAGTGTAACTGCATTCTTACACTAGTGTTGGAAGGCTATAAAATATTCTCTCTCTTACTTTGTGGAAGGGCAGAGCTGAAACCAGGGTGAGGCCAGTAGGGCACTTGCATTGAGGACAAAATTGAGAGGGGAGCCAAAAAATTCAGTAACCAAGATAAACAATATTTTAATGCAATTTTAAAAAAAAATATGGGGTGCCTGGGTGGCTCAGTCGGTTGAGCGTCCAACTTTGGCTCAGGTCATGATCTCATGGTTCATGAGTTTGAGCCCCACGTCAGGATCTGTGCTGACATCTCAGAGTCTGGAGCCTGCTTCGGATTCTGTGTCTCCCTCTCCCCCCCCCCCCTTGCAGTCTGTCTCTCTCTAAAAAATAAATAAACACTAATAAAAGTTTTTAATTGCAATATATGCAAGAAAATCCATGATGAACAAAACATCAACATTTTAAACAAAGATAGGAATAAACCATACACTTGCATAACCCTGTCCCCCTCAGCTCACCCTAATCCAGGCCCTGGGTAGGCCCTGTATCTGAAATCAGTAACTGGCGTTCTGGTCCCAGTCCTCACATTACTTAGCTACATGGCCTCAGATGAGTCACTGAATCTCTCTGGTTCTCAGTTTCCTCATCTTGTTTCACTTGGAAGTCTGATTAGAAACCTTCCAGCAACGCTGTGAACTTGCAAATTCTATGGTTTTCTATAACATGAAGCTTCATTATTGGAGCATCAGCAATGACTCACAAGGACAAGATTCATTCACTGTGCCAGCCATCCAATCCAAAATGTGTACTGAGCAATTACTATGTAACAAGTGCTATGTTAGGTGATGAAAATACAAAGTTAAGGGCTACAGAAACACATGGAAAGGGAAGCCAACCCTAGTGCTAAAAGGCCAGGACCACCTTCCCTAGGAAGAGATTCTGTCCTAAAGGACTAAAGGAGTTAGGCAGGGAAGGCAAGGATGGAGTTGCAGAAAAGGAGAACAACATGGCCAAAGACCTGAAGGTAACAAAGAAAAATTTGGCTGGAGAACCATAAGTGTAGTATGGGTGGTATTTAGTATAAATGGGGTGGATGAAACAAACAAAAACCAGTCTTTGATTACAGAGCAGTAATGAAAGTACAAGCCAGTATAGGACAGTGTAAGAATATAATGGAGAGTGTAAGGCAAAGAGTGCTGGGTTATGGTCAGACCCGGGTTCCAGGCACTGCTCTCCTGCAAATTAGCTAGATGGCAGGGCTTCCATTTCCACTGGGATGCTGTTTTAGAACACACCACGAACTTTTCCATAAAGAAGGGAGGCTTTTAATTCCCAAGGATTATTGGAAATCTCACATCTGAGATATTTAGAGTTTACACCCTCAGTACCAAAGAGGTGCTATAATTAATATACGTAGTCACTTCCTTGCAAACAATTTGCTGAACGGCCACGTAGCTGTTGTGTGATGCCTGTGAGCCTGAAGAAGGCTGGGATCAGCCTGAGGCAAACAAACTTTCATCTTTCCCAGACAGGCACGAGAACGAGGCAAGTAGGCAAATGTGCTGGGCAGACACCCCCAGCACGCAGCTACTCCACCTAGGCTTATGACAGGTGGAGCTGCTCTGCTGTTGCCAAATTTGTGTCTGCTGATTTAATTCCGGCATTTAGGAAGACAGGATTAGAGCCAACTACTTATAACCCAAACCAAATAATTTTTTTTTTAATGAGCGCCAAAGCACACCATCGCTAATAACGTCAAAGCTTTATGTTTGCAACCTCACTGTAGTCACACACAATACCTACTATATGCTGAGCACTTACTCTATGCCTGGCTTTACAAAGATTAACTAATTCCCACAATTCTATGTGATGGGTCAAGATGGTTATAGACACCTTACAGACCAGCGTAATTTGAAGCACCAAGAAGTAAACTATGTGCCCAAAGTCACACAGTTGAGGGGCTGAGCCAAAATTCAAAACAGCCTGTCTGACTCCAGAGTCTGTACTCTCAGCCACCTTGCTACCTAAACAAGTTCATCATCCTGTGCGGCCAAGTGACACCCTTAGAGTACGACACTCAAGGATCTGGATTCTCTGGGCTGTAGCAAGCACCTCAGTCATTTAATTATGGGGAAGGAGAGCACACTCTACATCCCTCCTCAAATCCATCCTCTTATGTTCTTAGAAAGAGGCGTCCTTCCTTCTCTCTTGCTCTCATTTCCCACACCTTTTGTTCTCATTGGACACCAGCTCCCCTCACCAGCTCCCCCTCGATAAAAACTGCATTTGAGGTTCACTGCTCCTTCTCCCTTTGGCCCCATAATTCTTCCCCCACCAGACTTCATAAATGACTGATAGGTTCGCCTTGCCCGGATCTTCTTACCTCCCATTCCCCACTCAAGCCCAGAAATACGGCTTCTGAGCACACTGCTGTACTAACACTGCTTTCCTAAAGGTCACAGTGAACCCCTTTTCACTGTCTTTTTTCAGTTCCCTACTTTCAATCTTTTCAACGTCTCTGCACTTAAAATCATCCTGGTAATTTACATACTTGATGAGGAGAGACACTGTAGGATTATTAAAATTTAGGGCACCTGGGTAGCTCAGTCGTAAAGCATCTGACTTTGGCTCAGGTCATGATCTCACAGTTTGTGAGTTTGAGTCCTACATCGGGTGAGCTCGAGCCCTGCTTCAGGTGAACGTGAACCCCGTTTTGGGTAAAACACAAGCCCTGCTTCAGATGAGCCCCACTTCCCTCTCTCTCTCCCTCTCTCTCTCTCTCTCTCTCCCCCTCACTCACTCGTGCCCTCTCTCTCTCTCTTTCAAAAGAAAAAAATTAGACCTGATTCTGCCACTTACTAGCTTGGTAACTTTGGACAAGCTACAGAACTGTCTATGGTACTTGCTGCTCTCCAGCATCCCTAAATTTTGCTAAATGCGGAGACTTACTCTGGCTCTATGATCTCCTGCTCTCTCCATCCTCCCTTAATAAAAATAATAGCTGGGAGGCCAGGGTGACTCTGTTGGTTGCACATCTGACTCTTGATTTCGGCTCGGGCCAGGATCCCAGGGTTGTGGGGTCGGTCCTCGCATTGGGCTCTGCGCTGAGGATGGAGCATGCCTGAAATTCTCTCTCTCTCTCCCTCTGCCCCTCTCCCCCACTCATGCTCTCTCTCTCTCAAATAAAATAAAATAAAATAAAATAATAAAAAACAAATAAAAACAACAGTTGGCATTTACTGTGAAATCACTACACCCTGGGATCTGTACTATGTGCTTTCCAGGATGTTCCAGTGCCACCCCAAAATCAATTTCCACAACGTGGCATTACGCCTTTCACTTTTCTGAGCTAACCTCTCTCCCCATTCTTCTGCCACCACCCACCCAAAGGTCAAACAAAAATGCTATCTTTGATACGCCTTCTCTTTCACCTCCTACAGTCAACTGAAAACAAATTGTCACGTTTTTATCTGTTCTGATATCTCTTATTGGGATTTTAAGATTGGAGCTCAATATGCTTGGGTTTGGTTCAGTAAGGGACCCATTTCCTAGGGCTGCATGGTTAGAACATGGGTTGTCTGGCCCTCCTCCCAGGATGCCAAGATGCTATGAGCTCTTTAAATGAGACCCTGTGCCTTACAAACTCCCTAGCTCCAGACTATCTGAAAAGTTTGAGCAAACCACATGAAGTCAGGAAATTCTGACAAGTAAGGGGGAAGGAAAGGGGAATTCACATTCACCGCCAGCCTACTATGAATCAGGAACTATGCTAAGTGCCATTGCTTCCAAGATGGGCTGATGCTATACTATCTTAAACATAAAAAGTGTGATGTCACAATGCCGCTTTTTATTGGCACTTCATAGGAAAGTTCTTTAGAGAGGTAGTCTCCCTGGATCATTTTGTCACTGACCTCCCAAAGGATGATCACCTTGGGGAAATGGAAGTCATGATTTAGCTTCTACTATTCTAATGCAAAAAAAAAAAAAAAAAAAAAAAATCACCTCATGACTGGCTTTCTCATTCACTGATTTAATCTTTCATTCAACAAATATTTAATGACCCCTACTCTGTACCAAGACTGTGATGAATGCTGGAGATGCAGCTGTGAATACCTTTCCCTCAAAATACAGGAAGGAGAGCCACACGAGTGAGTGCTGGGGAAGTGAAGGGGAGCATGGGTGCACTAGGCAGGAGGCTCTTCCTCAGATGAGCAGGATTTACTTTTTTCACTTGTTTCCCAGACAGCATCTCCTCCTCTCCACCCCCATTGCCACCAGCCTCATCATTTCCACAATACTCTCCCTGCCTCCAGTCTCACCACCTCCAATCCATCCTCCACATTGTGGTCACAAGCATCTTTCTCGCATGTAAATCTGATCATGTCTCAACCTTTCCTTCGAACTCTCTCCTAGCCTTTTGGATAAAACTGAAGCTCTTTGGCTTGGGATATTTCCATTCACACTTGATGTCTGGCCTGCTGGTTGGCCACTCCATGGAGCCAAGAACCCACTTCTCTTGCTGCAGCCACACAGAACTACTTCCAGTTCTCACATAGTTTTTTCGGCCTGGAAAGCCCTTCTTTTCTCCTTGTCCTTCAAGACTCAGCTCACCTCAACCTCCCAAAGAAACCTTCTTGATCTTCTCAGCCTCCTTAGGTGGATGCCCTCCTTTTGTGCTTTCATAGCATCCTGGGCATATCTGTATCCAAACACAGAATTAGTTGTCAATTAATGTCACCCAGCTGCTGTTCATCTCTGTATTCATACTCCAGCACCCTGTGCTCTAGCCACATGGGAGGTTTACAGTTACCCTAACTCATCAGGCACTTTCACACATTTCCTCTGCCTGGAATGTCCTTCCTATCCTTTCCTACCTGGTAGAAGACCATTCATTTTCAAAAATATCTCAAGTCACCCAGGGGAAAAAACAAACAAACAAACACTGTACTACTGGTACTCTATTTACCCTATAATTATAACAGTTAAACAGACTGCACCATAGTTAGCTAATTACCTATTTCCCCTGCCTTGAAAGCTGGGACTATTTTTTACTTCCTTGTAGTCTTCATTGCCCCCAGCCTCCAGTACATAAGAAGTGCTGATGTGTATTTTCTAAATGTTGAGAAAATCCAGGAGGGAGGATAGAGTATACAGCATACATGTTAAGAACTCACTGTGTAGTAGTATAGAGGTATCCTACTCCCTCATTATTTCATGTGTGTTAATCTTAACAACTAGATCATAAACCCTTTGAGGCCCAGAACTATGTTATATATTTTTATATGACTTCCAATGCTAAATATGGGATAGGTGGTCAATAAATGCTTGTAAATAGAATCTGAATATAATCAAAATGAACTGAGATTGCAGATGTAGGAAGAGGAAATATATCATAAAGAGAGAAAATAGAACCCCAGTAAAAAAGCAAAAAAAATTTTTTTAATCTTTCCTTGCCAAGTTTTGCAAAGAAAATGATGAGAATGTTCACCGTGAAATAAAAAGGACATATGCTGATAATTACATTTAAACCCCCTTCATGCCAATATCAACTTGAAAATATTTCTGGAGAGGTCTTTTCTTCACTAGTTGTTTTAGGAAATTAAAAAAAAAAAGCTTTCAGATTTTTATCTCACTAAATGCTTTTTAAAAATCATAAAAGCTGTATGGAAGTGTTGAATCACTATATTGTACACCCTAAATTAATATTACACTGTATGTTAACTGACTGGAATTGGAATAAAAACTTTTTTAAAAAAATCATAAAAGCAAAACTGTTTTAATAATATGTATGCATCCCTTTCCCAATCTCCACTTTTTTTTTTTTTTTTTTTTTTGCTTTCTCAAAAACTTCTTCACCTTTGGCTATGTTGACTTGTGAGTCAAAATCTCTTTTATCTGTGAATTTGCTCAATTAGTTTCATGTATATTATACTCTCTTCCACTTCAAAGAAGCTACAAAATGTTAAAAATAAGAATTTAAAAAGGTCCCCAGAGCAGCAGAGACATGGCCTCCACCAGAACTCTCTGACAACTCATAGTCTCAAGTTCTGGATCTGAGCTTCTAGTGTTTTCTTCTGTCAGCATCAGCTTGGCTTCCAGGTTCCCCACACTCTCCTCTTCCAAGGCTTTTGGAGTACAGAGGAATAAAAACTATACCTGTCCACACATCCCACCTCCCACATAGAAACAAAAGGTCAAGATGGAGAAACTTTCACACATGGCACTCTCTAGACTCAAAGACCTAATTTGTGATTGTGCTAAAGGTCAGCGCAGGAATAACCAAGTCTTTTTTACTCCAGATGTGACATTCCAGAAATCTCCATATTAGAGTCCCATCCATGAGGGGGCGGGGGGGGGGGGGTGGGGGAAGCCATCATCCATAGAAGTAGAAGGGGTATATGAATTCAGTGAAGCCAGCAGAGTACCTTGCCTCACACTGGACCTCCTCCTGCCTTAATTAGCTTCTAGTCACTCCTCTCCTAAATAGCCATCGTCTGTCCCTCTTCCAGTCCCCTTTGTCCCAGTCCTGGACTCCTCAAACGCTGACTCAGTCTCTGCTGTTTCAAAGGGCCATTAGATTTGAGGCGATTCCCAGGTGCCGGCCCGCGCTCTGCGCTCTGAGGCCCCGCCCCAACCGGGCTGGCATTTTTAGGAAATCCTTTTTCTGAGGACCTCTTCCCCGGGACCTAAGAGATACTCAGAACGGCGTCTTTCCACCAGCCAGATTACCAGGCTGCAAAGAATCTCTCCCACGAAAGAGGTTAAAAGGGAAAACGATAGCCCCACAAAGAAAAATAACCCAGAATCCTCCACATATTCCACCTGTGTGTGTGTCATAAAACCCCAGGGCAAAAATAAAGCCCCAGCCTCCTCCAGCTGCAGCAGCCGCCACCGCAGCCCCAACCCAGCTCCCAGTGCCGCCGCCTTGGTGTGCGTGAAGACAGCACCTTCCCGGGGGAGGAGAGATCCCGGCGCCCGGCGTTTCCAGGAGGTGATTATGGCGAGCCTTTCAGTAACTCATCATTCAATCCCGCACTGACCCGAGCCTCACCCCGGCGCCTCTGGCACTGGCGCTGAGTGGGAAAGGCAAAGGCTACCCCTGCAGTTCTCCAGGTGTACACCCGCCACACATACACTACGATGCGCCTAGGGTGCGTGGTTGGGGCGGGATGACAGGTGCCCACGCCTGAGGGGAAATCAAAGGCGACGCTTACAGCCGGGGTGAGAAATCCCAACCCCCGCCCGGGCTGGAGGACTTGGCACCAGCTACCTGCAGGGCGCCCCCGCCCGCACGCCGGCTCCCGTCGCAGCCACGAAGGCAGCCAGGAGGGTGGAACCGGACGGAGGGAGCCTCCACGCCCCCTTTGTCTCCACGTTTCCCAAATGACAGGGGAGGAAAGTTTACGAGCAGGGAGGGTGTAGCTTTCTGCTGGGTCCATCTGACACCTCGCAGGAGGCGACCCTTCCCGGGGTCGCCCTCTCCCCCTGCACGTCCCGGGCGCCGCCTTCTTCTGCACCTGGAAACCCGCAAGCCGGGTTTGGGCCACCTGCTCCGCCGAGTCCGGCCGGGAGCCTGGCCCCCGCCGCCCCGGCGTCCCGGAGCCGCCCGAGGCTGCGGGCGCCCCACTCACCTCTCGTGGCGGAGCGTCCTCCCGCGCGCCCTACTGGGCAGTCCCGCTGCTGGAGGCGAGGTGCATTCAGTCGGCGGCCGGAGACACGCTCCCCAGGCTCTGCTGCATTCCGCCTGCGTGGGAGAGAGAGCGCGCGGCGCGGGCGTGTACGAGTGTGTGTTTGTGCGAGTGTGTGTGTATGTGTGAGTGCGGGTGTGTGAGTGTGTGCGCGCACGCGTGGGGGGGGGCGCGGGATCACAGATCCTCCTCTGCGCACATCCCGCGCTCTGCCTCCTCCTCCGCCTCCTCTTCGCGCTGCCGCTAGCAGAGGGTCCAGGTTTCAGGATCTCCTGTTTGTTTAATGAAAGGAAGGAGCAAAAGGCTGGCGGGGAGGGGGTAGCGGGGGGGGGGGGGGGAGGGCACCGGGCTGCGCATGCTCAGAGAGGGACATCGAGCGCTCACTCCGGAGCGCAGGCAGAGGGAGGCGAGCGAGCTGCGGGTTGAAGCGGGCAAGACTGCGCCCACCCGAGCAGCAGGGGGCTCGGCGGGGTTCCCGGAAGGCAGCCGGGAAACCTGACCGCAAAGGTGCGCCGTGCGCGGGAACTCCCTGCGCCTGCGGTGCGGGAAGCCGGTGGCGGGATCCCGACCCATCCTCGGAGACCGCTTCAGGAACCGCTAACGCCGGGTTCTCGTCTCCGAGTGTATGCAGTGCTTGCGCCGGGGTTCCTGGCAGCGCTCTCCTGCCTCTGTGCCGCGGGGGACCGTGGTGGTCTCCCCCGAGGTCCAGAAGGAACCACAGGCAGCAGGTCGCACCCTGAACTGAAATGAGTTTCCAGGTCTGTGCTTCTTCCTTCCCCTCCCAACTTCACTCTGAAGAGCAGAAAAAGGCAACTGTCTATTCGAGTCCCAAAACAGGTTTGATGGGGCCAGGGTGGGGAAGGTACACAAAAACCCTCTTCCAAAGAACAAAGCAGGGGGTAGGAGGAGGATGAGTCTCCTAGGGCTCCATATTCAGCCTCCGTTGGTGATAAGGCTAGAAGGAGGAGACGTTTGCCCTATTCAAGAAGGCCAAAAGAACAATAGATCCATTGTCCCCCTTGCCTCCAGTGCCAAAGCATTCTTCCTGAGTGGGAATTCTGGCTACTTGGTAAAGTGGAAGAAGTGTCAACACGAAGAGAGTCCAGTGAGAGAACCTGAGCCCTCTAGGGCCATGGCATGGTAACCTGAGGCCAGGGGAGAGGCTGGGGGAGAGGCTTTTCGGGTGGAGTGGAAACTCTTCTTGGGTGAGACTGTTCTAAGAGCAAAACAAGCCAGTTGGTTAGGACCCATTCAAGAGCTTCCATTTTCAACCTCCTTCCTGTTTAATCCCCCCCCCCCTTTTCTCTCCTACAGAAGAAAAGACATCCCAAGCAGGGAACTCCTTATAAATATATTATTACCTCCTGTTTATTCATTTTTGGTCTCTCCAGAAAAGGACTACATTTTGGTCATCCCAGCTTTGGAGGGACAGAAGACAGTCTACTCTGTGCAAGTCTTTTCCAAGCTTTCATTAAAGATCACCTCTAAGCATTTCTATGAAGCCTGAGTGAGCAGATGCCTACTTGCTGAACTCTGACCCCTGTCTCATTCATCTTCCCAAAAATAATGCCAAGTGACACTAGAACAGCAGGACAATTAGATCTAACCCTAGAGCACACCCAGAGGAGAGAAAACAGCATGTCTAAATACCACCAACAAAAGCAAAGTTTAGGAGAAGACAGGAAGGAAGGAAGGAAGGAAGGAAGGAAGGAAGGAAGGAAGGAAGGAAAGGGAAAGTTCTTTAAAAGTGAAAGTGCCCTGAGTGTTAGTGGCTGATTCCTTCTCTCAATAGCTCTTTAAAAGGAATAGAATTGCAGCATCTCTTTGCTAAAAGACCAGTGAGTCTGAGTCTCTATCCACTAGGTAGGGGAAGAGATCGGGTTATCCTGAAAAGCAGCAGTCTTTATAATGAACCACCCACAATATTTGGGGCTCCTACTTCTATGCCTGCTTTTCTCAGGCCTTCCCCCTTGGCACCAGGCTTCTTGGAAGACATTTAAGACAGATCTGTCTTGTTAGCACATTCCCGGCAGAGCACTGAACACAGTCCCCTGGAATTTCAGGGTGTTAGCACTGGCAAAGCCCTGAGGCAGGAAGGCTATTCTCCCTACGCTGGCACTATATAAGCACCAGGTGAGTGAGGGCTCTGAATCCAAGAAGTGGGTGGGACCTGGAACAGAGAGGCTGGGCTGGAGCAGGTGGAGGTCTCAACTTTGCCGTTCTGTCAGTAGAGATGGTACTAGAAACTTCCTCCTACAATGGTAAAGTGTCCAGGGCTGCTTGGCCAAGAAGCACACTCTCCTTTATCTAAGGCTGGCCTTGGGTGAGGAGGATAGGGACACTACTCCCTTTGATGCTCAGGGACACTGTGTCACAATCTCAAAGCTCCAACAAAGTCAAGAGTGAAGGAGACTTTACAAGTTGGAATTGCAAATAAAGTGGAATCCATTCATGGTACTGCTATATAAGAGGGTGAACCAGCAGTTCTAGAAGAGATTTTTACTGTTTGGAGAGGTTAGGGGAAGCACAGGGAACAATGAATGCATGATGTACATAAAACACTTAACAGTGTTTAGTGCTTAGCGAGCTCTCCGTAACTTGCAGCTATTATTATTTTTGTTTTAACATTTTCATTATTATGGTTTTTTTTTTAAAGGCTGAGGAAAATTTTTCCCCTAAGCTTAAACAAAACAGATGAAAGCCAAACTGCCTTCCAATTTTCCTTCTGGCTTCCTCCATCACCCCCTCACACATCACCCTGCTCACTTATGTATTCAAATCCATGAAATGAAAAGCATGCTGTAAAACTGTGTGGCAGTGGGAATGGTGACTAACCCCAACCCTCACCCCTCCACACTCAGATCTAGACAGCAAGTGTGGGGCAGCACTGTTTTTCAGTAATATGCCTCAAGCACTTTTTGCCACTCACATCTCTCAGAGATGAAGGACTCTTCCCACTTAGCAGTCAGGGGCTCCTGCTGCAACACCCCACCTACATTGGCTCATCAAGCTTTGTATTTTTCACTTTTTTTTTTTTTTTGCCTTCCTTCTAATTTTAGCAATCTAATGTGTTACTCCTCCTAGGTAACAGAATGCCCGAAGCCAATTAATATGCACACATCTGCAGATGGTTTTGAGAGAAATTAATGGTAAGATTGTCAGTGGCTCCTGTATTCAGGTATTTTCAGTGTTCCTTAAATTCAGATTTTAGATGTAGCTTTCATCCCCCTACCTAGTGGACAACCCCTAAACTGTGCACCTCTATCCACCAACAAACAAACACATCTAATGGCCTTACCTCATATATCAGCAAAATAACCCAGTATTGTTGCCCAACTATGTATAAAATTATATTTTTTAAAAAGAGCTAGCTATGAAATAGAACTGGCTGTTCAAAACATGGTTTCAATACAAAAAATGTTAGAATTAATAAAAACCAGTAACAGATGCAATGTTTGAGCACAAAACTCTCCAAAGTTATAGATGCTATAGGGATGTCTTGGTTCTTTTTCTTAAAAAAAAAAAAAAAAACTTCCTTTAATGTTTTACTTATTTTTGAGAGAGAGACAGAGTGTGAGTGCGGGAGGGGACAGAGAGAGAGGGAGACTCAGAATCCAAAGCAGGTTCCAGGCTCTGATGTGTCAGCACAGAGCCTGATGTGGGGCTCCAAGTCACAAACTGTGAGATCATGACCTGAGCTGAAGTCAGACACTTAGCCAACTGAGTCACCCAGGTGCCCCTATGATGTCTCAGTTCTTAAAAAATTATATGAAAGTTAATTCCATGAGGTTACATATTGCTGAAATAACGTAACAACTCTGCGGTGATGCAGTATATGCATAAATTCTGCTCTTAATATTTTCTAATACTTACAAAACACACCATTTCCACTTGAATTGTTCTACTTATAATTTTAATTTTTTAAAATACCACCTTAATAAGACAAATAGATTTATCATTTTTTCTTCTTGGAGAAATTTCATATACATAGCAATCTTTTCTTGTTCAGTAAAAATGCCAAGCATTTTTGGTAGGGGCTAAACTAGTGATTTATCATTATAAGGATCAAAATGTTTCCATGAATATCAAAAACTATGGCAAAACTTCATGATTCAACAAGTCCATACATTATGCTGTGCTCATAAGTGTAGCTACCATTTACCACCACACAAGGCGATTACAATATGTCATGCCTATGCTGTACCTTTTATTCCCATGATTTCTTCATTCCATAACTGGAAGCCTTGCATCTCCCTCTCCTTATCACTCATTTTGCCCATATGCCCAGCCCTACCCCTCTGGCCACCATCAACTTGTTCTCTATATTTATGGGCCTGTTTCTGCTTTTTGTTTATTTGTTTTGTTTTTTAGATTCCACATATAAGTGAAATAATATGATACTTGTCTTTCTCTGTTTCACTTATTTCACTTAGCATAATGCTCTCTAGGTCCATCGAGGTTGTCACAAGTGGCAAGATCTCATTCTTTTTCGTGGCTGAGTAATATTCCGCTGTATATGTGGTACACCTGAAACTAATATACCTTGTGTGTCAACTATACTAAAAAAAAAAAAGTGGGGGGGGGGAAGAAGCCAATGTTTATTTGACTTTATTGGGGGTATAATTTAAATTTAGAAATTGTATATTTTTAAGGTTGAGAAAAAACTATCATAAAACCATCCCCATAATCTTATTGTCACTATTGACATGTTAAGTCCTCTTTTTATGTCTGACTTGCCCCCACTTAGGTTAGTTGTGAGCCATTCGAGGGCAGAGGTTTATTTCTTTTTATGGTCCTGGTAACTCATGAAAGTAAGCAAGTGGTATATGTTCAGTAAATGTTTAAAGAGTGAGTGAATAAATACACAGCCAAAAATAAATTTCTGCTGCTGACAGGTTGACTTTGAAAAAGACTCCCAAGTACCATGACACTTGGTATTCCTCATAAATGATGAAGTCAATAGATACTATTTTTTAAGGTTTTGTATATATGATTATCTAAAACTGGAATTTGGATGAGAAAGGCAAAACAGGTTTCTACAGATAGTTTTTATCTCCTTGGAAATATATAAATCAAGCCCATTCTGATTTTTCTGGTTCAGAAAAAGGATTCATTTTGGCTCAAAGTGCAGTCTGATTCAGAGGATAGCGTCGTCCTGGCCAACCTAATCTAGCCAGAATAATGTTCTAATTCATTTAACTTTTCACCTAAGTAAGATGAATAGTTGAGACAATAATGGTTAGAGTTCTTTTCCTCTTCAAAAGACATCATCCAAAAAGTAAACAAGGACTGCCCCCAGGCTCCCTCTCCAGCACTTCTATTATTACTGTCTTGGGTGAGAGAGGCCAGTAAGAAGTTGACTCTGCTTTCATGGATGGGAATTTGGGGATAGGGAGCAGGGGTGGTGGTGGTAGATGAAACTATAAAAGGTCTCAGCTCCAATCACAACTACCCTGATCCAGAGGTAGAAGAATGGAAGGGCCAGGTGATTGGTGTCATGTTTATGTTTCCTGTTTCATTCATGCACCCAGTACAAGAGTTTCTTGAGAATGATCTCTGTGAGAAGGAGAGATCCCAAGACAGAAGCTGCAGTCTTTTATAACCTAGTCTCAGAAGACCGTACCATCACTTGTGCTACATTCTAACAATCACACAGACCAGCCCAGGTGTTCTGCTCAGATTATCTTCATTTGAGGGTACCCTGTGTTTCTTGCTGAGACCCTGCCTGATACAGATTTCAGGAATCTTTTCTTAATTGTGGACTCATCTTACCCACACTGAACCTAATGCTTGTTGCTACTTCATCTGCTGTGATTTCTGGGTTCCCCCATGAAACATGTATTCTAGGCTACTACCTCATATGGCCCAGCCCCAAGGATCTATGCACATTTGTGACTGGAAATCCTGCCTAGTTCTCCACATCCCCACAAGTGAGACCCAGACACCTATCACTGATTCCCCTTCTCTTTGGTTCCACCCCTGGTGCCACACTTGTTATCTCTTCTTAGAAACATCACCAGGAATTGTTAGACTCGTGACTCCACCTGCCTCGTACTTCACATGTTGTAAATATTCCACTGCTGGGATCTTCTGTCTGCTGACTCTACTCAATCCAGGAAGGGCCAGTCTGCCAGAGCCCATCTATTTCTCTTCCTCAGTCTGTCCCATGTTGCCAACATGGAACCCTTCACTCTCAATAATATTAATCTTTAAAATTACTTTTAGATTACTCAAACATCACTTATTAATAGTCTAGCCCTGGGACCAACAAGCTGATTCCATAAAGAACCAGATAGCATATATTTTAGGCTTTGTGGGCCATGCAGTCTCTGTCACAACTACTCAACTCTGCAGCCACAGACAATGCATAAAAGGAGAATGGCTGTGTTCCAATTTCTTTCTCTCTTTTACAAAAACAGGTGGTGTGCTGGATTTGGCCCACTAGCTATAGTTTGCCAGCCCTGAATCTAATTCTTCATTTTCTGCCCTTCACCTCTGTCACCACCAATGTGTTTGTTAGAAAGAACCTGAAGAATCCTGCCTTCTGTTCTGCCCATAGGAAAATAATGAAAACCATTAAATTGGTGCAGGAAATCTTAATCATTGTCAGTTTAGGGACTCCTTGTCAGTGTGGATTTCCCACTATTTTAAGAATTAAGAAAATTATTTTTCAGAAAATTATTTTTTCCTTTTCTGTAAAAAGAGTTGGCTATGTTTTTTCCACATGGAACTGTGGCAGCAATAGCAACTATACTATTTTTAGCCTAACACTGACTTGTGTAGCCCTAGAAGTTTAATGAGAGGAATATTTTAAAGGAAAATGGGTAAAAAAAAAAAATAGTGTGAACGCAATATTCCTGCCTGTTAAAATAGGGCAGGTAAATATATTCTAATTATAACTAGCACCTTAAGAAAACTGCCACTCTAAAGATAAACTCAACCCCAATAAAAAAAGAACACATTCTTACATAGGTCCCAATATAGGAGCAATGCCTCTACTGAGTTGAACTCACACAAATTTGGCTGCTGGCTGAGCATTTTTACACGTTCAGCCCAAAGTTATGAAATTCAGCCTAACTAAAAATTTCACTTCCTCAAAGCAATCTACAAATTCAATGTAATTCCTATCTGTATTAGTTTGCTGGGGCCACAGACAAGGATGTGGAGAAATTAGAACCCTTGTGCACTACTGATGGGAACATAAAATGGTGCAGCCACTACAGAAAGCAGTATGGCAAAAAATTAAAAATAAAATTACCATACTATCCAGCAATTCCACTTTTGGGTATATACATGGGTAACATATCAGGTAAGACATATTCATTCTTTATTTTATTTAAGCAATATGTGTTAAATGTTTGGTGCCAATGTAATTGGAGAATTTGAGGTCGAGAATTCGAGATAGGACTCTGAGGAACTTATGCCTATAGTCTGTGTATTTATGTTATTTTTTTTAATTTTTAAATTTTTTTAGTTTATTATTTTGGAGAGAGAGGCAGAGAGAGAGAATCCCAAGCAGGCTCCACGCTCAGCACAGAGCCTGACACAGGGCTCAATCCCACAACCCTGGGGTCATGACCTGAGCCGGAATCAAGAGTTGGATGCTCAACTGACTTGGGTGACTGAGCCACCCAGGTGCCCCAATGTAAGTTATTTTTAATTTATTAAGTGTATTTGATAAAATAATAATTCCATGAAAAGTATAAAGGAAATGCCTTGAGAACTTGGCTAGAAACAATGTTAAGGTGTTAATGGAATAGTACAGTATAATCATGGAAATTTTATTTCAACCATCTAACTTTGATGTTGATATGAGTTATGACATGAAGTTGTTTGAGGAAACTTTTTGAGAGTATGTCTCTTAGGCCTTGGAATCCATCCCATCCCTCTTGTAACTGGTAAATGATACATTAACCCAGCAAAGTGCCTAAACCACTCTTCTGACTAGGAAAACTCAGAAACACTACGGAACTATATACCAAATTATACAACTGTACTATATTATCTTTTCATAAAATACCAATGATAATTAACATCACCATCATTGTCATCAGCACATAATTTTCATCAGAATCCACTGCCTTTAGTCTACATAGCTTGTTATTTTGGCTTGCAGTATTCTCTCTTTTACCAGTAATGGTATCCATATTTCCTCTAACAAACCACCATTCTTCAACCACTAATCCTTGTACTTTAGGGATATGAAAGCTCTCCCACTTCCAAGCACGGGCATAGATCCAACCCTGTTAATCAGAATCTCCCATTGCCCTAGACTTGTGGGGTCTCAGAGATGGAAAAAGATCCAAACAAGGAAAATTAGATTAAAATCCAGGACTTTTGCTAACAGGAAAGAAAATGTCTCCTTTTACTGGGATTGTAAGCATTTAAAATGCTCTAATCCTAGGAATGCCAGGAGAGAGGACTTTATATGATTTTGAACTGCTGAACCTAGCCATGCCTTGAAGTATCACTTTTCAAGGGCTTTTCAGTTACTTGAGCAAATAATTCATTTTTGCTTAAGTCATTTTGAATTAGGTTTTCATTCCCTGGCCCCATTGCAAATGTCTTTATAGATACATTAATTTTGGGATCTCTTTAAGGATAATTATGACAGACAAAAGGGAAAGCTAGCAAAGGATAGAACGGTGTTTAAAGGATATATGTGGTCACACTATGATTTCTAGCCCTGAACATTTTAGGCAGTCTTCCACCCATGAGCATACATCTTGTATGTCCTCTTCCCCTTTTCTGAATTGCCAGATTCAAAGGCTGGCACCCTTCAAGGCTGACATCCACTGTTAGACAGATGGAGCTGAAGGGGGCAAGGCAGAGGCCAGGCAGACCCTGCCAACTCATTTGGCCTCAGGCCCAGCCCTACTCTATAACCACCACGGCTGTCAATATCCAACTAAGGCTGGTCTGAGTTCTCCTTACTGTCAGCTTCTCTAGGTTCCTGAAGATGATAGTGGTGTTGGAAGCTCCTTGCTCCGCCCAGGTCTGGTGGGTACATGTGCCAATCACAGCTTGTGTAGTCAGATAGGTGTCCACTGGCACTAAGGCAGGATGAAGCTACCTCCCACCCTAGAGGCTCCTGCACCACAGGGTAGTCAGGAAAAGTGCCTGGAACAGCTGTCACCCCTCTGACTGCCAGTCTGATCTGACTGGCTTGGTGGGTGTTCCCTCCTTCCTCACAGCTCCCAAAGTTGTTCAGTTCATAAGCAACCCCTTCCCAGAGAAAATGGAATGTTCTTGTTTGTCCCCCTCCCGAGGTCCATCTTCTACTCTGCATCTAGAAGTGATTTAAAATGTAAGCTGACCATGTCACTCACTGGTTTAAGCCTTCATTGCCTTTCCGTGGACTGGTACTTAAGGTCCTTCAATGAGCTTGACAAAGACTTCGTATACATCAGTCCCACATCTTATCACAACCCACCCAAACCTTGTCTACTCCCATCCATTCCCAGAGTGTCAAGTATTCTGGCCCTGGTACCTCTTACATAGCACTCTAACTTTCCCCATCATGTCTTCCTGACTCTTATTTGTCCTTCAAGTGTCAGCTCAGACACCCCCTCATCCAAAAAGCCACCTTTGAATCCCCCAAGGTGGGAGGGAGGAAGTAAAGCACCCTCCTCTGTGTTCTCATAGTGCCCACACTTTACCTCTAGACTAGCACTCCTCATACTATATTGTAATTACACTTGTGACTCCCTCTATAACCTGGGAGCAAACTGAAGATAGAGGGAGTTATGTCTTTTTCCTGGTATATAATAGGTACTTAGCTTGTGTTTGTTGAATTAATAAATGGCATGTGACTACCTGTGCTTCTCTACTAGAATTAGGGCATAAAACATAGTAGTAAATCCCTGATTCTTTTTTTTTTAATGTTTATTTTTTTTTAATATAATTTATTGTCAAGTTAGCTAACATACAGTATATACAGTGTGCTCTTTGCTTTGGGAGTAGATTCCCATGATTCATCGCTTACATACAACACCCAGTGCTCTTCCCAACAAATGCCCTCCTCAATGCCCATCACCCATTCCCCCCTCCCCCTGCCCATCAACCCTTAGTTCACTCTCTGTATTTAAGAGTCTCTTACAGTTTGCCTCCCTGTCGGTTTGAAATGATTTCCCTCCTCCCTTCCCCTATGGTTCTCTGTTAAGTTTCTCAAATTCCACATATGAGTGAAAACATATGATATCTGTCTTTCTCTGATTGACTTATTTCATTTAGCATAATACCTCCAGTTCCACCCACATCGTTGCAAATGGCAAGATTTCATTCTTTCTCATTGCCAAGTAGTATTCCATTGTATATATAAACCACATTTTCTTTATCTGTTCATTGGTTGATGGACATAAGTTGGGCTCCTTCCATAATTTGGCTATTGTTGAAAGTGCTGCTATAAACATTGGGGTACATGTTTCTCCAGGTACCTATACAGCACTCCTGTATCCTTTGGATAAATTCCTAGTGTTGCTATTGCTGGTCATAGGTAATTCTATTTTTAATTTTTTGAGGAACCTCCACACTGTTTTCCAGAGAGGCTGCACCAGTTTGCATTCCCACCAACAGTGTAAGAGGATTCCCATTTCTCCATATCCTCGCCAGCATCTGTAGTTTCCTGATTTGTTCATTTTAACCACTCTGACCAGTGTGAAGTGGTTTCTCAGTGTGGTTTTGATTTGTATTTCCCTGATGATAAGTGATGTTGAGCATCTTTTCATGTGTCTGTTGGTCATCTGAAAATATTCTTTGGAAAAGTGTCTATTCATGTCTTCTGCCCATTCTTCACTGGATTATTTGTTTTTCAGGTGTTGACTTTGATAAGTTCTTTATAGATTTTGGATACTAACCCTTTATCTGATGTGTCATTTGCAAATATCTTCTTCCATTCCCTTGGTTGCCTTTTAGTTTTGTTAATTGTTTCCTTTGCTGTGCAGAAGCTTTTTATCTTGATGAGGTCCCAACAGTTCATTTTTGCTTTTATTTATTTTGCTTTTATTTTATTTATTTTATTTACTTGGAGATGGGTCAAGTAAGAAGTTGCTGCGGCTGAGGTCAAAGAGGTTGTTGCCTGTTTTCTCCTGTAGGGTTTTGATGATTTCCTGTCTCACATGTAGGTCCTTCATCCATTTGAGTCTATTTTTTTGTGTATGGTGTAAGAGAGTGGTCCAGTTTCATTCTTCTGCATGTTACTGGCCAGCTATCCCTGCACCAATTGCTAAAGAGACTGTCTTTTTTCCGTTGGATATTCTTTCCTGCTTTGTCAAAGATTAGTTGGCCATACACTTGTGGGTCCAATTCTGGGTTCTCTATTCTATTCCATTGGTCTATGTGTCTGTTTTTGTGCCACTACCATGCTGTCTTGATGATTATAGCTTTGTAGTAGAGGCTGAAGTCCGGGATTGTGATGCCTCCCACTTTGGTTTTCTTTTCCAACATTATTTTGGCTATGTGGGGTCTTTTGTGGGATTCATTCCTGGGCTGCAGGGCTGGTTCAATATTCACAAATCAATCAATGTGATATATCACATTAATAGAAGAAAGGATAAGAACTATATGATACTGTCAATAGATACGGAAAACACATTTGACAAAATACAGCATACTTTCTTAATAAAAACCCTCAAGAAAGTCATGTTAGAAGGAACCTTAACATCATAAAAGCCATATATGAAAGGCCTATAGCTAATATCATCCTCAATGGGCAAAAACTGAGAGCTTTCCCTCTGAGATCAGGAACACGGCAGGGATGTCCACTCTCACCATTGTTGTTTAACGTAGTGTTGGAAGTCTTAGCCCCAGCAATCAGACAACAAGATGAAATAAAAGGCACCTAGATTGGCCAAGAAGAAGTCGTCAAACTTTTACTTTTTGCAGATGATAGTATACTCTACATGGAAAACCCAAAAGAGTCCAGCAAAAATCTGGTAAATGCCTGATTCTTAACGGGTGTTTCATCTCAGGAAGAATGTTACTACCTCTTGCTCATCCATTAGAGTACCTGATTCAAAGTGAATGTGGCTTATGTGTGCCCAGATGTACAGAAAGCAGGAAGATTCTCTCTACTTTTTCTCCACCTGTTACTAGGTCTAATAGAAAAAAAAATCTCTTGGCTCTGGAGCACCCCATCAGCACTTCTACTGAACTAAACCACTTTTAACTCTGTGCCCACTCCCCAAACAGCAGTTTATCATGCATGTGTAGTACGGAGCACCAGGGAACACAGCTCTGCTTTGGCACATCAGTGGTGCCAATACCCTCACATATTCAGTGTCTGCTGTGCCACCTCATGCCTGCGTTAACGAGTGTCAGCAGTATTGAGGGCAGTGGGACTTCAGCGCCACCTGCAATGCTGGCTGAATATATTGGTTCTGTCATAAAGATCAGCATCTGTGCCAGTAATGGTGGACATCAGCAGCAGTTGCTATACTGAGGCTCCCTCTTCCAGTATAATGGTTTTCCTTTGCCAGGAGCCAGAATAAAATAGGAAAATCGTTGTTTCTATATGGTAGAGAAGATGTTTTCATCTATACTTGTGATCCCACTTGATATACCAGAGGAATGCAGTTTGTTTTCAATGAGACCATTTCCTCTAAATTGGTATGGCCTAAAATAACATTACAAACTCTATGGACTGCACTGAAATAGAGTCCCAAACCCTAAGTTTAAATCTTGGTTGTGCTCTTTATTTCTCACACTGGCATTGGGTACAGTCCTTCTCAGCCTGAGAGTCATATCATCTACAAAACTGATAAAGTCCCCCTTACTGGATTAGATAGCATCATCTGTATCAGCGCTCTGCAAAAGTGGAGTGTGATCAGCAGCCGCTCTCCACAACATGGTGCTTTATATGTAGAAGGTGCTCAATAAATATTTGTTGAATCAAAGTACAAGAGAGCTATTTCTAGCTCTGAACACAGCACTAAAATGTTGCCAGGATAAATTGATAAATCCTTGCTTTCTCCACTTCATGTCATTCTCAGTTTGAGGGAAAGGAGTGACATTTTCTAGATGGTTTGTAGCTGGGTGGGAAAATATACAGGACCCGAGTCTTCATTTCAGTGAAAAAGGTGCCCTCGCATTTCTGAAGCATTAATCACACTTCCTGGATATCCTTAGAAATTCCCACGGTCCCATAAAGTTCTGCTTCACACACCCTGAGGAAGTTGAGGGGTGAAGAAGCTGCAGCAAGGGGTTAGGTTAGCTGGATTCTCCCTTGATTGCTTTGCTAGTTGTGGGTGATGGAAGCATTCAGCATCATCAAGAGTTACCAAATAAAAGCCACACACAGCTTCAAGACCCACTATGAACAGAAAAGGGCAGTCTTGGCTAATCAGCCCTCAACAGATGCCTTGCTAGCAGTGCCTCAAATGATGGTAGTCATGATTCAAGTAAAACAGGAATTGGCAAACTCAAGAAGTCTGTCAAGTAAGCAGTAAGAATAATTGGGGAAATTTGGGTATAGATGCAGATATAGACTCCAAAGTGGAAGGGCCTAGTGTGGACCAGAATGTGTGCCCTTTTAAAGGAAGCAGATGATGGCTGTCATTTAGGAAAGGGGTAAAGTGTTATCAGTTCTCTGTTTTTCAAGAGAAGCTGAAAATCAGGTTTTATGTGGAATCTTTGATTTTTTTTAAGTTAAAACCTTTTTGGAAATGCAAAGAAACCCTGCATTGACCAAGAAATGACATCTATGAGCAGGATTCAATCCCTGGCCAGCCAGTGTGCATCTTCTAACCTAGAGCTTCTCTATTGCTCCTCAGAGATTTCTTACTTTAATGCGGGTCACAGGCTACACAAGGGCACATCCTACAGCATGTAATGACTGTATTATACTATAGTCACTAGGAAAATATGAGGTGCATTAGGACCTAAAGAAAGGAGCAGTGATATTATAGAGTATGATTTCTTGTGAAGTAGGGGCAGTAAGGTGAGTGAGGGGGTAAAGGCTTTCCTATGCAGCTCAAAAATCTCAGAAGCATGTACACACACACACACACACACACACACACACACACACACACACACATTAGACCTAGATGACATTACATAGGTAAAAATATATGCAGTGAATTCAATAGAGAAGTACTGTAGATGAATGGAAAGAGCATCACGCTAGGAAACAGACTCCTTAATAACTGCAATTCACCTAGCTTGGCTTTCTCGTCTATAAAATGGTGGTGAAAATAATGCTCTCTCTTTCTAAGAAATTCAGTGGATTCAATGAGATATGTTTGGCATCTGGCATAGTGTCTAGCAGATTATTAATATTGTTGTTATTATTATTATTATTATTATTATTATTATTATTATTGAAGCTAAGCCCCATGAAGACATAGACTTTCCCTTCAATACACATTTCATACCACCTAACAGACCCAAAGTGTATCCTCACAAATGTCATCTATGGTGGGTTGGTTCTGTGGGTTTTGCACATTGCTAATAAAGACAAGTTTATTGGGATTAGTCTGAGAGGACTGGTTTGGAAAATTCAGTTGTACTTCTGCCTCCCGCAGCTTCTCTCATAATTCTCCACTGGGATGGGGGTGAGGAGCAGCAGGGCACCTCCTCAGTAGCAGAACTCTTTGCCAATAATGAAGTCCTTCCATAGTGAAAAATTCAGCAGAAAAATGAGGCTATCACCATTTTTTACTGTAGTTGACATATTTCACTTCACCATTGCCTGAACAAGATCTTTGTAAAAATGGAGAAACAAACACTTAATGACATTCTCCAAAGGAGTCTGATGTATATCTGGGGTCTGATTGGCTCCAGTTGAGGAGATGGAGGCTGCTTGGGAGCAGCTCTGAATTTGTCAGCCTGTCCACCTGTTAATTTCAATGTGCATTTACTCAGACTTCCTGTCAGTCTTCAAGGCTGGTCTATTTGAATGACTGGTGTATACAGATGAGCTATCATAAAATGGGCAACACATATAAATGTCTGCAAGTAAAAATTAAAACAAAAGACTGGCCACCAGCCATGTATATTCATCAAGGGGAATAAACTAGCCTCATAGGCAACGTTTGATGAGGTGCTCATTTCTTACTGCCTCACTTCAGACATTTGGATGATTGTGTTAAGAACTATAGGAGTTATCAATGAGAAGACAGGGTATTTTAGTGGGGAGAAATAGATTTCTTCCCACCTATGTTTTGACAAATATTGAAATTTAGCTTTCCATTCTAGGGACTACAACTTCCAATTTAACATATTAATAGAAGGCTTCTTTTGGAAAATAGATAGAAACCTATTGTTACAGATTGAATTGAGTCCTCCAAAAGTTCCTATGTGGAAGTTCTAACCCCCAGTCCCTCAGAATGTGACTTTATTTGGAAATAGGATCATTGCAAATGTAATTAGTTCCCATAAGGTCATACTAGAGTAGGGTGGACCCCTAGTCCAATATGACTAATGTCCTTATACAAAGAGAAAACAGATGCAGATAAGTCCACGCAGAAAGAATGCAATATGAAAATCGAGTTACGCTGTTACAAGCCTAGGAACTACCAAAAGCTAGGAGAGATGTCTAAAACAGGTCCTTCCCTAGTGGCTCTCAGAGGAAGTATGGCCCTTCTGGCATCTTGTTTTCAGACTTCTAGATTTAGAACTGTGAAACAATAAATTTCTGTTGTTCTAAGGCATTCAGTTTATGGTACTTGGTTATGACAGCCTTAGCAAACTAACACATCACTAAACCAATAAATTAGATTTTGGCCAATGGACTATAATTGGGAATCTGGATAAATAAAAGAAGTTATTTGAGTCGTTCCATAAAGTTTCTCCCATAATGCCATAATTTGTATTATTTTGTTATACATTTATATGTGATGTTCATGTTGAAAGACAGTGATTAAAAGTGTTAATAAAATACAAATGGAAAGAGAGTACCGATATCATAGAAGATAGAGAAAAGGCCATATATTACCTACAAGAATTAATGAAATTTCTGTAGCTGAGTCTCAGACTTTTTCAGTTATTTTCTAATAGCCTGAGCAAAATGCAAAAGATGGAAGGATCATACCACAGAAAAGAGAGAAAATTTACCAGTTTCTCAGAGACACAAAGTTTTGGTTGATATTTTATTATTTTGTAATTTATTACTATTACTTCTATTACTAAAATGATTAGATGAGCTCTAAAATAAAGCCAAACAGTAGTTTTTACTTACTAAGGGAAGCATAGCTCATGCCATTCATTAAAGAAATTCCAGTGTGGATTATATATACCTCTTGAGGACCTTCTGCCCACTTAGCTATTTCTCAGTAAACTTCTAATTTAAATTTTTTGGTAGGTGGGGGAGAGCATGCACAAGAGTGGGAGAGGTGAGAGGGAGAGAGAGAATCCTAACCATCCTAACCAGGCTCCACACCCAGAGCTGAGCTCGAGGAGAGGCTCAACGCAAGGGTTGGTCTCACAACTGTGGGATCATGAGCCAAAACCAAGAGTTGGTTGCTCAACTGACTCTGAGTAAACTTTTATTTCTTTTATTTATTTATTTTTAAGTAGGCTCCATGCCCAGCCTGGGGCCCAATGGAGGGCTTGAACTCATAACCATGAGATCAAGACCTGAGCTGAGATAAAGAGCCAGACATTTAACCAACTGAGCCACCTAGGTATCCCACTCAGCAAACTTTTATTAATCCATGTCCTACTTAGTTCCTATTCACTTTCAACAATATTAATTTAATTTAGTAATTAAATTAATACAAATGCTTTAAATACAACTGCCTTTAAAATGTGGGGAAAATACATGTATTTTTATTTATTTACTTTTGACGGTACATATTTTATTTTATTTTTAATTTTAATCCCAGCATAACTAACATACAATGTTATTTTAGTTTTAGATGTACAATATAGTGATTCACCAATTCTATACATTACTCACTGTTCATCACAGTAAGTATACTCTTAGTCCCCTTCACCTACTTTACCCATCCCCCAGGCAAAATACATTTTATACATAATGTTAGCATATAAAATCAGAAATTAATTTTTAAACAATTATCACCATGATCTCCTTCTGTGATAATGTTTAAAAAATTATCACTTTGCCTTAGCACCAATCTGTAGAAAATGGGAAGAATAAGACTTCATTTGAGTATATATTTGGATGAATGTTTCCTCTCTCTTGTTCCAGTCAAGGATTATATAACTCTGTCTGGACCTACACTGACATCAGCATGTATGATACAGGAGAGACAGGCAGGGAATGGTTAATGTCCAATGTGTAACAGGCATGATGGGGAAGTTTCCTAAATGTATTCTAAAAGGAAATGTAAAGGAAAGGACCTTCAATTTTCCACTGTATCGGACCATACTTGGTTTCATAGGACACATAGCTCCCCTCTTGGAGCTGCTATGTGCCCAGATAAAGGAGATAATGTCAGACAATTCATTTCTAAACAAACATTACCCCTAAAGAAAGCAATAAAAAGACAATTTATACTTTCTACTTCTTCTTGTGTCAATTTTAGCTAAGATGAATTTTTATAGTGAATTTTCATTTCACTGAAGTTTTAAATTTATTGGCATAAAAGTGTCCATACTATCTCAATTCATAGCTCAAAATCACGTTTTCTAAGAATTTTTAAGGCTTACTCCACTGGCTTCTGGAATCTAGAAAAGTCTGATAAAAATCCAATTGCTATTCCTCTGTAGGAAATACATTTCCCTACTATTAAATGAAATTAAACTTTTCTTTTAATTATTGTCCTGAAACTTGGTGTGGTTCTTTTTTATGCTAATATTACTTGTCTCTTTAAGAGACTTTTCTACTTAAAATTTTGTTTTTGTTCAGCTGTATAGAATGCTCTCTTATCCTTCTTTTGATAATTGATCTCCATTCAATTGTCTCATTTAGGTGTATAGAAATTCTATATAATATTCCTTTTAACTTAACTTTCTCATGCTTTCTATTTTTTTTTTTTTTTTGTCTTTTGATAAATTCTAGGAGAATTTCTCAGCTAATTCTTTTTAGTTCTATACTTCACTCTAGCTAAATCCATTCTCCTAGTCCAGTGATTCTACCTTTTGATTGATTTTACTTTTTAAATTTTGACCATGTCATTTATTTTTAAAATCTCTAATTGGGTCCTTTTAATAACTGCTTATCTTCATAAGTCTACCTATGGAAATATTATGTATATAGATATATTTATATATATATTTATAATATATATATGTGTATATATATGTGTGTGTCTGTGTGTGTGTGTGTATATATATATATATATGTAGTTTCTATATATACAGAAACATTTTACACACACACACACGCATATATAAAAGTATTTTCTCCATTGTTCTTGTTTCTTTGGTATTAGTTCTTCTTTCAGTTGAATTTAATGCTTATCTTTTATGGTACTGTTTTCTCTCAAACATTTGGTGATTCTTGGTTGTGTGCTTTCTACATAATTTATCATCTTTATTCATTTATTTGCGGATACTCTTGGTATATAGTGCCTGCTTCTTGTAAAGATGTTGAAGGGGAAGGCTATACTACAGGATACAGTGTGTCAATAGTGTTTCTTCTGGGTTTCCCTAGCCAAAGGGGTGATGCTGTGTCTCTAGCTCAGCTAACCACATTTCCTAATTGATCCCACAAATACATCTGCTTCCCTTGCTCAACATAAATTGGTAGTGGAACAAGAACCAACCTGTTAAGTAGCTCTGAACGCTGTTCCCCGATCACCTAGGACTCCTCCAATTCCTTTTGCCCATTGTTTCTAAGTTTGAAGTACCCCCAGAGGCACACAAATCTTCCTTGTCTTGTGTGTTTTCTCCATCTATTCAGGGCCATATTTCTTATTATTTAATTATCTCTAGTCTAGAGACACATTTTCCTGTTTGTTAGCATTCTGTGGATTTATTTTTTTATACATATATTTCATTTCAATCATTCTATAGATTTGGGTAGGGAATACATGCCTATGACTGAGCTTAGTCCAGTGTCATGGTGCAGGTCCCCAAAAACCTTTTTTTTTTTAATTTTTTTAATCTTTATTTATTTTTGAGGGAGAGACAGTGTGTGAGCAGGGGAGGAGCAAAGAGACAGGGAGGCACAGAATCCGAAGCAGGCTCCAGGCTCTGAGCTGTCAGCACAGAGCCCGATCCAGGGCTCGAACCCACGAACTGTGAGATCATGACCTGAGCCGAAGTTGGATGCTTAACCGACTGAGCCACCCAGGTGCCCCCAAAAACCTATCTTTTAGTGATCCTAACTGTCCTACTCTCACAGTAGAGCTGAAAATGTAATACTGGCAAATAAAAATTCCAACATCTAAGGGAAATAAAACACTCACTTTCATTATTGTACATTGTTTTTGAATGGTTCCTTCACATTATAGCAATATGTTACACACTAAGTTTCTATTATAGAAGGAAAAAGAATCTGTGCGTTTCAATATGTATTTCTTAAATATTTCACCCTTCTCTCTGTGGAAGCATAACAACATGGAATCATTGTATTTTTGTGAAAATTTTAAAAGCCCACACCCAGTAAATATTTGGTTTTTATATTTTTATTTAGGTGTAATTGAAATAAAACTGCACAGATATTAAAGGTTTGGTTCAATATATGACAAATGTATACACCCACATAACCATCACCCCAAATCAGATATATTGCCATCATGTTCATGACATTCCTGCAATCAACCCCAACCCCCCACCACACTTCTACAGATTAGTTTCACCAGTTTTTGGATGTCATATAAATGGAATCATTCATTATATACTTTTATGTGACTTTTGCTTAATGTAATGATTTGGGGATTTATCTAAATTGTTGTATGTCTTATAGTTTGTTATTTTTAATTGCTAAATACTAGTCAATTGAATGAATATACTGTAATGTGTTTGTCCATTCACTTAGATGGGCAGTTGGATTGTGTCTGGTTTGGAACTATTAAAAAATATATTTCTATGAATAATCTTGTACAAGTCTTTGGTGAGCATTTATTTTCTTTTCTCTTGAATAAATTCCTACAAATGAAGTTGCTGAATCCTAGGACATATATATGTTTAACTTTACTATAAACTTTCAAACAATTCTCCAAAATAATTGTACTGTTTTATATTCTTACTAGCAAATATTTTTGTTGCTCCATATTGTCACCAACATTTGAAGTTGTCAGTCTTTCTTATTAAGCCATTTTAATGGATATGAATGATACAAGCCCTTCATTGTACATATATGCTGTGGATTTTTTTTTCCCAATTAGTGGTTGGTGTACTTTATTTCCTTAATGGTATCTTTTGATGAGCAGCAATTTTTGATTAGGCAAAATAAAATTCATCAAAAATTTTTTATATCAGTGCTTTTGTGTTTTTACCAAAAAATGTTGCCTACTTTGCAATTGTAAAGATATTTTCTTGTGCTTTCTTTTAGAAGATTTAGGAGTTTGGGTTTCACTTTTAAATAAATAAATAAATAAATAAATAATCTCCATTAAATTGACTTGGCACCTTGGTCAAACATCAATGACTGAGGCACCTGCGTGGCTCAGTGGTTGAGTGTCCGACTTCAGCTCAGGTAATGATCTGCAGTTTGTGAGTTCAAGCTCCACATGAGGCTTGCTGCTGTCAGCCTGTCAGCATAGAGCCTACTTTGGATCCTCTGTCCCCACCCCCACCCCTGCTCTCTGCCTCTCCCCCACCTGTGCTCTCTCAAAAATAAACAAATATTTTTAAAAATCAATGAACTATTCACGTGTAAGGTTATTTTTAGACTCTCTCTTTATACCAATATCATGTTGTTTTAATTATTCTTACTTTCTGGTAATGGTAAGTCTTAAAGTCAAGAAATGTAAGTTCTCTAATTTTTCACTCCTGAAATATAAAAACATACTTATTTCATATTGATATCGTATTCTTTAGTCTTGCTAAATTTATTAATTTTAGTTAGTTGTTTTTTCTACAAAGAACAGTTTTATTTATTTATTTTTATCTATGCCATTCATTTCTTTTAATTGCCTTGTTGCACTGGCTAGTATCTCTTGTACAATGCTGAATAGATGTGGGTAGAGTGAACATCCTTTTCTTGTTTCAGTTTTAGAAGAAAGAAGGGCTTAATGTTTCACAATTAAGTACAGTGTTATCTGCAAAATGTTAAAAGATACTCTTTATCAGCTTGAGAATTTTTTTATTCCTAGTTTGCTAAGAATTTTAGCCTGGAGAATGTTAAATTTTGTCAAGTAGTTTTTCTACTATATCTACTGTGATAAAATTAAGGTACCTTTTTATTTATCTTTTTTAATTTATCTTTTATTCTTTCCATGAGGTATATTACATTGGTTGAATTTTTAATATAAAACCAACTTTGCATTCCCAGAATAAGCACCACAATCTCCTGGTATATTATCTTTTTTTTTTTTTTTTTTTTTTTACGAGACAGAGAGAGACAGAGCATGAGCAGGGGAGGGGCAGAGAGAGGGAGACACAGAATCAGAAGCACGTTCCAGGCTCCGAGCTGTCAGCACAGAGCCCGAAGCGGGGCTAGAACCCAGGACCGTGAGATCATGACCTGAGCCGAAGTCAGATGCTCAACCAACTGAGCCACCCAGGTGCCCCTGTATTATCTTTTAAAAAATATTTCGAAATCGAATTTGCTAGTATTTTATGATTGCTTTCATCTATATTCATAGCGAATGTTAATTTAGAAAACTCAAACTTACCTAAATAGGGTTTCAAAAGAGTCATTCCTTTTCATTTTTCTTTTTCCGCCTTTTCCTATAAATCTTACAAGTATAACATATCAAGATAATTTTATTACTTTTTCTATTTTTAAAAATGACCCTTAGGTTCATATTCTTTTTCTTATTGTTAACATTTACTGGATACTTATCATGTGCCAAGTGTTGTGCTAAGTACCTTATTATTGCATTATCTCATTTAATTCTTCAAACAACTCTCCTTGGTAGCTATCATCAGCCTCCCAATTTTATAAATAAGGAAAATGATACTGAGAGGCATTAAATATATTACCCAAGATCATAAGTGATAAAGTTTGAATTTAAACCAATATTTTCATGATTTTAGAAACATATAATCACCAATACTATTTTGCCTCCCAGCATCATCCAGGAACTTAGGAAAAGTACCTATTGAATATATTACCTCCCAGGTAAGAGTGAATAACAGGTATATTGACTTTGTATGGTTTCCTTTAAAAAAAAAAATACCACAAATTTGGTAGATTAAAAGAATAGAAACTCATTCTCTCACATTTCTGTAGACCAGAAGTCCAAAATCAAAGTGTCAGGGAGGCCACACTCCATTTGGAGGCTTCAGGATAGAGTCTACTCCTTGTGTCTTCTGGTGCCTGGTGGCTATCGGCTTTCCTTAGCTTGTGGCAGCATTTCTCTCTGGTCCACCTTCACATCATCCTCTCTGTGTGTATGTGTCTTCCACATTCTGTCTCAAATCTCCCTCTGCTTCTCTTTTGTAAAAATGTGTGTGACTACATTTAGGACCAGGTAATCCAGGATAAATAAACTCTTGCCTCTTGATATCCTTCACTTAACCATATCTTTTGTCACCTAAGGTAATATTCAATCTTTCGCCCAATAAGGTAATATTCACAGGTTCTGGGAAATAGAAAGTGAATTTATTTTTTTAGGGGGAGGGCATTTTTTTCATCCTGCTACAACAGGGCAGTCATAGTTCAAAATACCACACTTTCCAGATTAAACACATTGACTTATTGGATTACCTAGGCCGGTTCTTATGCTCAGTTCTACAAATGCTCAGTCTGTAAAATCAGGATTGTATCATTTAATTTTTTCCTACTTCATGGGAATTTGAATAAATAAAGTGAGATATGATGTGTAAAGCACTTTCTGAATGGTATTATGGAAAGAATATAGACCTAATTCCACATTCTAGGCCCTGGAATCAAACACAGGGATTATATCCTGAACCCTGCTGCTTATTAACTTAGTGACCTTGGTCTTTTCATTTATAAAGGGAAGGTAAGACACCTATTTGACAAGTCTTTTGTCATAATGAAATGAGATAATGTATGTAAAAATGACTGGCATGCTGCCTGGCTCATAGTAAAATTCATCCTTCTTGTTTTTCTCTACTAAAAAAAAATGCTATACACACTCTCTGTATTGCTACAAGATTTTATGCAGATAAGCTTATATCAGCAGTTTTCATTTCAAGCAAGAAGGACAAACATAGATAATAACTATTTAAATAATTAATAGGCTGGAACAAACCATTCACTGATGCTATGCATGGGAAATAAGAATTCTCTGCCATGACCTAATTCGCGTCCTTGGTCAATACATTTTCCCTTCTTTGTTCCAGGGAAGATTAACAATATTGTGCAATATAAGTCAGGGCTTGGAAAAGTGTAGCCCAGTAAACTGTAGTTATTGCTACTAAAGTTATTATCATTTACTTGCATTCTAGAAGACACTACTGGCAGTATTACTCTTCACATATAAGAGCAAATAAGAATGTGATTCAAAGGACTAATAAATAATCCTAAATTCATTCCATTGTAGTTCTAGTCCCTTTTACATCTCTGGCTAAATGGCTCCTTTCATTACTTCTACAGACTGGTAACATCAAGCTTATGGATTTAATTCCTAGGTGACCTTTTACTCATGACCTCTTATATCACAGACTAAAGCCCTGATGTTAGGAAGATATCTCATAAATGGAGGCCTTTGACCAAAAGAACAGCTTGGTGAAGAGCTATTTTTACTATTTAAAACAAACTCCTACTTTACTTCCCACTATTTAATTGGTGGTTTTTCCCACAGATTCATTCTCCATATTCCTATTCCTATTGAGGTCTCAGAGGGAGAAGTTTCCCTGGGGAATTTTGCACAGTGCCATGCATTCGGCTATGTTCCATGACCTTCAAATATGTAACTCCAACTCCAGCCCAGCCTTTTACTCTCTACCTCTCCTCTTCTCGCTTCAGGCCAGTAGCCATAGTCTCTCACTTTAAAAAAAAAAAAATTTAATGTTTTTATTTATTTTTGAAGGAGAGAGAGAGACAGAGCATGAGCGGGGTAGGAACAGAGAGAGAGAGGGAGACACAGAATCCGAAGCAGGCTCCAGGCTCTGAGCTGTCAGCACAGAGCCTGATGCGGGGCTCGAACCCACAAAGTGTGAGATCATGACCTGAGCTGAAGTCAGACATTTAAAAGACTGAGCCACCCAGGTGCCCCAACTCACTTACATTACTCAGGAAAGGAACCATATGTCACTAACAGTCACCCTGAAGACTCTCTCAGCAGACTTAAAGAGCAGCCACTATTCCTTCTCCTGGCCTTCTGAGTTCAGAGCAGAGAGAGGAAAGAGAAGCAGTCTGGGGCTGGGGAGGAGGAAGGTAGTGAAGCTCTCACTTAACTGCTGATACAAAATCTATCTCAGAGCTGGCAGATGTTTAAAAATGACTCCATTCCGTCAGGAATGGGAAAAGATATTTGCAATGACATATCAGAAAAAGGGCTAGTATCCAAAATCTATAAAAAACTCACCAAACTCCACACCCGAAAAACAAATAATCCAGTGAAGAAATGGGCAGAAAACATGAATAGACACTTCTCTAAAGAAGACATCCAGATGGCCAACAGGCAGATGAAAAGATGCTCAACGTCGCTCCTCATCAGGGAAATACAAATCAAAACCACACCCAGATACTACCTCATGCCAGTCAGAGTGGCTAAAATGAACAAATCAGGAGACTATAGATGCTGGTGAGGATGTGGAAAAACGGGAACCCTCTTGCACTGTTGGTGGGAATGCAAACTGGTGCAGCCGCTCTGGAAAACAGTGTGCAGGTTCCTCAAAAAAATTAAAAATAGATCTACCCTATGACCCAGCAATAGCACTGCTAGGAATTTACCCAAGGGATACAGGAGTACTGATGCATAGGGGCACTTGTACCCCAATGTTTATAGCAGCACTCTCAACAATAGCCAAATTGTGGAAAGAGCCTAAATTTCCATCAACTGATGAATGGATAAAGAAACTGTGGTTTATATACACAATGGAGTAGTACATGGCAATGAGAAAGAATGAAATATGGCCCTTTGTAGCAACGTGGATGGAACTGGAGAGTGTGATGCTAAGTGAAATAAGCCATACAGAGAAAAACAGATAACATATGTTTTCACTCATATGTGGATACTGAGAAACTTAACAGAAGACCATGGGGAAAAAAAGTTGGAGTGAGGTTAACCATAAGAGACTCTTAAAAACTGAGAATAAACTGAGGGTTGATGGAGGGTGGGAGGGAAGGAAAAGTGGGTGATGGGCATTGAGGAGGGCACCTGTTGGGATGAGCACTGGGTGTTCTATGGAAACCAATTTGACAATACATTTCATATTAAAAATAATAAATAAATAAATAACTCCAGCTTTTGGGGTCCTTTTATGCTCTATGATGACTTCCTGTTGCATTTTCCTGGCCACAATTCTTCTGACCTGGTAGGGATTCTCCTTCAGCAGGCCATCACAAATATTCTTCAATTTCAGTACCCAAAGGTTCACCATCAATTTCTCCACTGAAATTCCCCTTGCACTCTGGCAGATACCCTTTTGAGCAGAATATAGTTTTAAATGACCCCAGGCCAACATTCTTATGATGGACATGAATTCCATGCTTGTTCCTCAGGATCAAGGTACCTTTGGCCTACTGTTGGACGGAGATGCATTGTTCTCCAGATGCAGCCTGTCTCTGCTTCCATGAGCAGCTTCAGATAGCATCTCCCTCTTTGGTATTCTCAGGCATGGTCAGGCATCAGTCCACAGTGCCTGCCAAATGAAGGAGAGAACCTTCTCCTTCACTGGACCTGAGCTGAAGGAGATACACTCCTCCCATGTTCTCCACCTTCCTTGAATGGGTTAAGCATTACAGTTAGCTCTATACAAAGGTATTTTCACAAAATCCTCTCTAGTCTCCAAAAACCTTACCCTTGTCTAGTCACAATATGTGTGAGTTGTTTAGCTCTATAAAACCACTCACTTTAGAACATTCTATCTTCCATCTTTATGCCTTGGTCAAAAGCTAAGATAATGCATCCCATGTTAATATCCTTTTTTTATTATTATTAAAGGAATTTTACAAGGTAACCTTCATCTTTCTGCCTCTTGTCCTTCACGTCACCATCTTATACCTGCAAAGGTAAAGTCCTTCCACTATTGCCTTTTATGAATTTATAGGTAATGAGACTTATTTAGCTTCAGGTCATGCAGAGAGATTCATTTGTGAATTTTGTAAGTCACAATCTCATCAGTTGTGCTCTAATCAAACAAACAGCAGGGATGGAAACAACCGGGGCTAGATAAATAAATAACTGAGTTAATTATGAACTTGCTCATTTTAAAGAAACATTAAATCATGAAGGATTATGAATAGCTGGGTAATTGTTCCTGATCTTAATTCCCAGAGTATAGAGCTTAGAGAACTGATACCTCGTTAGTTTGCAAAGCTCAGCTGCAAAGGAAGGGAGTGGCTGGCCTCAGCCTCATTCTCCAACTCTGAACACCTCTGTATCCTGGTGCACAGGGTTCCTTCACCCCACCTGCTCTGTCAGCCCCACTCCCAGGTAGGAGGAATGTATTTGTTTCCTATTGTTGCTGTTACTAATTGCCACAAGTTTAGTGGCTTAAAACAACACAAATTTAATCTTTCATAAGTCTGGAGGTCAGAAGTCCAAAATTGGTCTCAATGCATAAAATCAAGGCTATATTCCTTTCTGGAAGCTCTAAGGGAGAATCCAATTTGTTGCATCTTCCAACTTCTAGAGGCTGCCTGCATTCCTTGTCTCATGGCCTCCTTCCATGTTCAAAGCCAAAATGGCCCATCAAGTCTTTCTTATATCATATAATACTGATTTCTGCTTCCCTAGTCACATCCCCTTTTCTGACTCTGACCCTCCCACCTGTCTGCTTCCTCTTTTAAAGATCCTCGTGATTACACTGGACAGTCCTGAGTCATTCAAGATACTCTCCTTATGTTCAGGTGAGCTGGTTAGCAACCTTAATTCCATTAACAACCTTAATTCCCCTTTGCTATGTAAGCTAACGTATTCACAGGTTCTAGGGATTAGAACTGGACATCTTTGGGTGGGGCATTATTCTGCCTTCCACACAAAGACTAATTCAAAACTACAACAGAGGTTGCCTGAATCCCTCCTTGTCTCCCCCCCCCACTCAGGAAGCCACTATCACTCTGGCTGCCTGTTTGACCCTGGCATTATAACCAGTATCTACTCCATAATCCGAGATGCTAATGAAGAACAGGAGTCTCGGCCTATTTTTGTGAATGCAAAACATTTTACTGGAACACGCAGTCATGCCCATTCAGTTAACTTATTGTCTGTGTCTATTCTCATGCTACAACAGCAGAGTTAAGTAGTTACAACAGAGACAATAGGCCTGAAAAATTCTAAAATATTTTTCATCTGGCCCTGAAAAGAAGTTTGCTGCCCTGCAGTATAGAGAGCTGCTCTTTCTCCCTCTGCTTTGTTCTTACTCCTAGATCATAGCCTTTCATGGTCCCTACTGAAAGCCAAGTGTGTGGACTAGAGCCTCCCCACTTTGGTGGACTCTGAACTTCATTTTTCACACCACTGGCCCTGTTAGTCTGCCATAAACTCTAACCAATTTCTCAACCTCAAGGTTGACTGGGTCAGCAGCTTTTTTGAGAGAAAAGCAGTGCCAAATATAAGGTTTACTTCTTTTCCTGCATCTGGTTTCCTGAAAATTCTTTCTATGTTAGTATCTCTCCTGTGCCTTCAAAGAAATACTGTTTGTTTTTTGTCTAGCTTTTCTAGTTGTTCTCAGCAAGAAGACTGATGTAAGCAATCTGGTTCACCATTACTAGAAGTGTATTTTTAGTACTGTTATTTCATTTTTGTTGCCTCCAAATATTTGTTGTATTATCCATACTCTTTTAAATTTTGTTCTGCTTTTTGTAGTTAGCTTGTGATTTCTTTATAGTTTAAAATTTCTTTATAGCTTTCTTTATAGTACTCTGTCTCTTAAGGATTATGCTTCCTTGCTTTCTGATGAAGAAGTCAGGTTTTATGAAACATTCTTGTTAATCCTATAGTTAATTATTTTCTTAGACAAACTTATCCTTGACCCTTCAGAATAAAATTTCTTCTCCTTGTTTTGTATTAATTAATTACAGCCCTTATTTGTTTAGTTTTATTTTGCTCTCTTTGTCTATCTTCCAACTAGGTAAATTCTATCCAGACTTGATAGTAAATTGCTTGCTCTTAACCCTTCATCTCAGATAAACAACAAATCTGCTAATTAGATTTGTCCTCAACTAGATGGCACATTGATGCATAATTTGCACTCCAAGTCAAATTTTCCAGCAGTTTCTTCCATCTTCTAGTGTATCTTTGCTCTATTCATATGAAATACCCTATCCTCACTGTTTCATTGTTTCTTATTCTGAACTGAAAGAATTCTTTACAAATTCCTTTTAGAGCATTTACTGCAATTAAAGTTCTTATGTCTTTCACTTCCTACATTTATCAAGTTACTTTTTCTGAATAAATATACAAAAATGAGGTAGAGTATTTTAGTCATCTCATGGAGAAGCACCTATAATCAGAGCAACTGGTAACTTTTGTGATTGATTGATAACTGCTGGTCCTCTAGTTTAGGAGACAGCTGGAAGGAGAAGTACAAAGTTCCTTCTGAACTTCTCAGATTGGATCTGTTTCAAGAGGTGAAGCCTAAGTACATTCTTTCTCAATCTGCTCTCTCTGCCTTAGAGGAACTTTCTCTCATATTCTTGCATTATATTCCCCATGAATCTTAGCTTTTTGTATTGCCTTGAAACTTATTTTTTATATTTATATTCCTGTTTGGGGATCCTATTTAGGAACTGTGAATTAAAGATCAGAGTCTACCCAGTAGTAGTTCTGCAGAACTGAATCCTACAGTTATTCAGGGATTGGGCAATTCCCTTGATTCCACACAGTTACATGTTTTCATATTCTTCTTAGGCTTTCCATATTCAAAGGGATGAAATGGCTTATAAAATGAGTCACAAAAATGCAAATTGATATCAACATAATTACTTGGCATAAATTAAGCTTTTCTTAAAAATTACTGATTTTTGATTTGGTATTAAGGGATTTGGTACAAAGATTTCTTCTTCTTTTATAAGAGCTACTAATAAGTTACAAAAGAAGCCACACCGGACATTTTCTACTTTGTGCAATTACATTTGGATGTTTTGGTGTCTAACAAATAAACAATGAAAACCTAATTTGAATTGTTTCCTGTAGGATTCAAATGTGTGATCTTGAGCGATGCATCTATTTCTGAACCTCTTCTCTTCCATAAAATGGGACTGATGGTAATGATACAACCTTACCTACTTCACTTGTTTATTAAGAAGATGAACAGATAGAAGATGTAGAAGAACTTAGTACATTTTGAAGCCCTGTTTAAGTTCTTCTCATTTTTTAAACCATTTCAGAATGAAAACTGAGAGCTACTCTTTGCCATTTCATTCCAAAATTGACATAGAAAATCTATGTTTCTTTTCTATATGATGACAAGTGTTCCGGGGTAAAGAGAACAGCCTAGGAATGATAAAACTAGTTTAAGTTTTTTTTTTTTTAATATTTACTTATTTTTTGAGAGGGAGAGAGAGAGATCAGGGGAGAGACAGAGGGATAGGGGGAATAGGGGACAGAGGATCCAAAGCAGACTCCTTGCTGACAGCAAAGAGCCTGATGTGGGGCTAGAACTCACAAACCCAGAGATCATGACCTGACCAAAGCAGAAGCTGGATGCTTAACTGACTGAGCCACCCAGGCGCCCCAAAGCTAGTTTAAGCTTTAAAGGTAAATGCCTCCTCCCTTCCCCTTGTGACATGTCTGACATAACAGCAAGCACATCTCTCGGCTTCAAGTACTTTAGGTCCATTCTCTGAATTTTCAAGCAACTTGGAGGAAGCTCAGACCAAGGCATTAAGGTTAAAAACAAAAACACAGATCACCTGGTGGCTCAGTTGGTTGAGCATCTGACTGACTCTTGATTTCAGCTCAGGTTTATGATATTGATCCCCGCTTCTGGCTCTGCGCTGACAGCATGGAGCCTGCTTGGGATTCTGTCTCTCCTCTCTCTGCCCCTCCCCTGATCATGTTCTTTCTCGCTCTGTCTCTCTCTCTGTCTCTCTCTCTGTCAATATATAAATAAACAAACATACATACATACATTTAAAAACAAAAACAGAAAAAAAAGTAACAAGAGCAATACCATAAGAAATCAATTTCAGATTTTCACTTTCAATTGTATTCAAGGGAATTTTAGGCCAGGCACCATGGTATGTCAGGAATTTCTTTCCTTTTTTTTTTTTTTTTTCTTTTTCCTAGAGGATAATTGAAAACATATATTCTTAGTGCCAATGAAAAAGACTCAACTCTGAGAATACAGTTCCTCATAAAACAGCAGAAGAACAGACTACAGAGGAAGATTAGCTCACTAGAATTAAAGATTTTTCTGTATGTGTTTCAGAAAGAAATATCACTGACTCAGGAGCAAGACTTCGATAATTTGCATACTCTGATAAAGTGGGGAGGGTAATCCTGAAAGAGCTGCTGTTGTACTGTTTGATAGCATCAAAACTGAAAGATACTGCATTGATTTCTTCTCAGAACATTGTGATATTGATAGTAAATGGATTATTTAAAACATGAATTCATTTATAATATGCTTTTAAAAATGCAGTGTAACCCCATTCTGTCAAAAAAATGTGAGAAATTGTCTTTAATTAGAAAGAGATTTGTAAATCTTTACTCAGTTTTTACTAGCATTTGTGATTATAAACTTGCTTAGCTGGAGTGTTACAGTTATGAAAATTAGCAATAAAAACTTATGATTTCTCTATTTCCTCTTAAATTTCACCATGTACACAAGGAATACTCATTAGAGCCAACAAATAAAGTGATTACTGTTGCAAAATCCTTATTGTTATCCATTTTTATTTTTTGTTATTTGTTACTTAATGACTTTCCTGGACACCAAAGAATTTTGATAAAGATTTAAATAATAAGAAAGTACAAAAGATTATGACAAGAGAAAAAATAATCATAATCTTAATATCCAGAAATAATTGTTGTTTAATTAATATTTTTAACTTTTTTATGTATACATCCACCCATATGTATGTTTTGCAAAATTTGGTCATATTGTATATTTGGTTTTATTTAACAATTCTCTCCTTTTTACTTGAAATTTTGCAAACATCAATAATATAGTTAAGTATTCTTCAGAAATAAATTTAATTTATGATAAACAGGTACTAATTTCCATTTATACAACAACATATTAGAGAACTCATCAGTTAAACAGTCTATAATTACTTTTAGAAATAATTATCATGAAACTTTATATGTAGGGCTCGAACTCCGAACCATGAGATCATGACCTGAGCTGAGATCGAGTTGGACACTTAACCAACTGAGCCAGCAAGACACCCTCTGCCCATTTCTTAAATGGGTTACTTGTGTTTTGGGTGTTGAGCTTAGTAAGTTCTTTATAGATTTTGGATTCTAAAAAATCAGATGTTCCATTTGCAAATTATTTTCTCCCATTCCATAAGCTGCTTTTTTAGTTTTGTTGATTGTTTCCTTTGCTGTGCAGAAGCTTTTTATCTCAATTAAGTCCTAATGGTTCCTGTTAGCTGGAACCTGGCCTTTGGCGACTTGACTAATAAGAAGTGGGTCTGGCCAGGTCAAAGAGGTTTCTGCCTGTGTTCTCCTCTACAATTTTGATGGTTTCCTGTCTCACACTTAGGTCTTTCATACATTTTGAATTTGTTTTTGTGTATGGTGTAAGAACGTGATCTGGTTTCATTCTTCTGCATGTCACCGTCCTGTTTTCCCAACAACATTTGTTGAAGAGACTGTCTTTTTTCCATTGGACATTCTTCCTGCTTTGTTGAAAATTAGTTGACCATATAGTTGTGGGTTCATTTCTGGATTTTCTATTCTGTTCCAGTGATCTATGCGTCTGTTTTTGGGTCAGTACCATACTATCTTGATGACTACGACTTTGTAATATAGCTTGAACATCGGAATCATGATGCCTCCAGATTTATTTTTCTTTTTCAGGATTATTTTGGCTATTTGGGGTCTCTTGTGGTTCCATATACATTTGGGGATTGTTTGTTCTAGCTCTGCAAAAAATGCTGGTGGTATTTTGATAGGGATTGCATTAAATGTGTAGATTGCTTTGGGTAGTATACACATTTTAACAATTTTCATTCTTCCAATCCATGAGCATAGAATGCTTTTCCATTTCTTTGTGTCCTCTTCAATTTCTTTCATAAGTGTTCTATAGTTTTCAGAGTACATATCTTTTACCTCTTTAGTTAGGTTTATTCCTAGGTATCTTACTGTTTTTGGTGCAGTTGCAAATGGGATCAATTCTTTTATTTCTTTTCCTGCTGCTTCGTTATTGGTGTATAGAAATACAACAGATCTCTGCATGTTGATTTTATATCCTGTGACTTTGCTGAATTCATGTACTAGTTCTAGCAATTTTTTCATGAGTCTTTTGGGTTTCTACACAAAGTATCATGTCATCTGCAAATAGTGAAGGTTTGACTTCTTTCTTGCCAATCTGGATGCCTTTATTTTTGTTGTCTGATGGCTGAGGCTAAGATTTCCAGTACTATGTTTAATTGCAATGGTGAGAATGGACATCCTTGTCTTGTTCCCGACTGGGGAAAGGCTCTCAGTTTTTCCCCCTTGAGGATGATATTAGCTGTGGGCCTTTCATATATGGCCTTTATGATGTTGAGGTATGTTACACCTCTTCCTACTTTGTTGAGGGTTTTTATCAAGAATAGATGCTGGGGGCGCCTGGGTGGCTCAGTTGGTTAGGCGTCCGACTTCAGCTCTAGTCATGATCTCACAGCTCATGAGTTCAAGCCCTGCGTCAGGCTCTGTGCTGACAGCTCAGAGTCTGGAGCCTGCTTCAGATTCTGTGTCTCCCTCTCTCTCTGCCCCTCCCCTGCTTGTGCGCACTCTCTCTCTCTCTCTCTCTCAAAAATAAACATTAAAAAAAAGAATAGATGCTGTATTTTGTCAAATGCTTTTTCTGCATCTATTGACAGGATCATATGGTTCTTTTTTTTAGAGAGAGATTCATTTTTTTTAAGTTTATTTATTTTGAGAGAGAAAAAACAAGTGGTAGAGGGGCAGAGAAATAGGGAGAGAGAGAATCCCATACATGCTTTCTGCTGACAGTGCAGAGTCTAATGTGGGGCTCAATCTCATGAATTGTGAAATCTAACCTGAACCTAAACCAAGAGTCAGATGCTTAACAGACTGAGCCACCCAGGCACCCCAGGATCATATGGTTCTTATCCTTTCCTTTATTAATGTAGTGTATCACATTGATTAATTTGCAAATACTGAACCAGCCCTGAAGCCCAGGAATAAATCCCACTTGATCATAGTGAATAATTCTTTTAATGTACTGTCAAATTTGATTTGCTAATATCTTGTTGAGAATTTTTGCATCCATGTTCATCAGGGCTATTGGCCTATAATTCTCCTTTTTAGTGGGGTCTTTGTCTGGTTTTAGAATCAAGGTAATGCTGGCTTCGTAGAATAAGTTTGGTAATTTTCCTTCTATATCTATTTTTTTGGAACAGTTTGAGAAGAAAAGGTATTAATTCTTCTTTAAATGTCTGGTAGAATTCCACTGGGATGCCATCTGGGCCAAAACTCTTGTTTGTTGGGAGATTTTTGATTACTGAATCAATTTCTTTGCTGGTTATGGGTCTGTCCAAATTTTTTATTTCTTCCTATTTCAGTTTTGGTAGTGCGTGAGTTTCTAGGAATTTGTGCATTTCTTCCAGATTGCCCAGTTTGTTGGCACATAATTTTTCATAGATTCATGAATCTAATTCTATATGAATTTTTCAATTCTCTTATAATTGTTTGTATTTCTGTAGTGTTGGTTGTGATTTCTCCTTTTTTATTCATGATTTTATCTATTTGGGTCCTTTCTCTTTTCTTTTTGATAAGTCTGGCTAGGGGGCTATCAATTTTGTTAACTCTTTCAAAGACCAATTCTTATTTCGTTGATCTGTTCTACTGGTTTTTTAGATTCTATATAATTTATTTCTGCTCCAATCTTTAATATTTCCCTTCTTCTGCTGAATTTAGGCTTTATTTGCTGTTCCTTTTCTAGCTCCTTTAGGTGTAAGATTAGGTTGTGCATTTGGGACCTTTCTTGTTTCTTGAGATAGGCCTGAATTGCAATATACTTCCCTCTTAGGACTACCTTTGTGATTCCCAAAGGTTTTGGACTGTTGTGTTTTCATTTTCATTGGCTTCCATGTATTTTTTTTTTTTATGTCTTTTTACATTTCCTGGTTAACCCATTCATTCTTTAGTAGCATGTTCTTTAACCTCCATATATTTGAGGACTTGACAATTTTTTTGTGTGTGGTTGATAAGTTTCATAGCGTTGTGATCTGAAAATATGCATGGTATGATCTCAATCTTTTTGTACTTGTTGAGGGCTCATTTGTGAGCCAGTATGTGATCTGTTCTGGAGAGTGTTCCGTGTGCACTCGAGAAGGATGTGAATTCTGCTGCTTTAGAATGAAATGTTCTGGATATATCTGCTAAGTCCATCTGGTCCACTGTCTCATTCAAAGCCACTGTTTCCTTGTAGATTTTCTGCTTAGGTGATCTGTCCATTGGTGTAAGTGTGGTGTTGAAATCCCCTACTATTATTGTATTATTATCAATGAGTTTATGTTTATGATTAATTGATTTATATATTTGGATGGTCCAAGTTGGGGCCATAAATAATTACAATTGTTAGGTTTTCTTGATGCATAGACCCCTTAATTATGATGTAATGCCTTCTTCATCTCTTGTTACAGTCTTTGTTTTAAAATCTAGTTTGTCTGACATAACTATGGCTATTCCAGCTTTCTTTTGACATCTATTAGCATGGTAGATGGTTCTCCATCCCCTCACTTTCAATCTGCAGGTATCTTTAGTTCTAAAATGAGTCTCTTATAGGCAGCATATAGATAGATCTTGGGTTTTTTTATACATTATGATACCCTATGTCTTTTGATTGGAGCATTTAGTCCATTTACATTCAGAGTGATTATTGAAAGGTATGCATTTAGTACCATTGTGTTACCTTTACCTGCACAGTTGGTGTTGCTGGTTGATGCTCTCTGGTCCTTTCTAGTCTTTGTTGCTTTTGGTCTTTTTTTTTTCCTCCAGTTAAAGAGTCCCCCTTAAAATTTCTAGTAGGGCTGATTTAGTAGTCATAAACTCCTTTAGTTTTTGTTTGTCTGGGAAACTCTTCAGCTGTCCTTCCATTTTGAATGACAGCCTTGTTGGATAGAATATTCTTGGCTGCATATGTTTTCCATTCCATATATGGCTGCATATATATTCCATTCAGCATGTTGAATATATCTTGCCACTCTTTTCTGGCCTGCCAAGTTTCTGTGGACAGATCTGCTGTGGACCTGATTTGTCTTCCCTTGTAGGTTAAAGTCTTCTTTCCCTTGCTGCTTCCAGGATTCTATCCTTGTCTGTTTATTTGTGAACCTGACTATGATATGTCTTGACAATGGCCAGCATCTGTTGGATTTAATGGTATTTCTTTATGCTTCTTGGATTTTGATATCTGTGTCCTTCCCCAGATTAGGGAAGTTTTCAGCTATAATTTGCTCACATAAACCTACTTCCCCTTTTTCTCTCTCTTCATCTTCTGGAATTCCTTTGTACTAATGTGATGTTTTAATAAATCACTGAGTTCCTTAATTCTTCCATTGTTATCCTTGATCTTTGTTTCCCTCTTCTTTTCAGCTTCATTATTTTCCATAATTTTATCTTCTATACTGCTAATTCACTCCTCTGCCTTGTCCATCCTCATTTTTTATGGTCTGTATTTGAGTTTGCATCTCAGTTATAGAATTTTTTATTTCAGCTTGACTAAATTTTAGTTCTTTTATCTCTGCATAAAGAGATTCTCTGGTGTCTTCTATGTTTTTTTCAAGCCCAGCTAATATCCTTACAATTATTGTTTAAAATTCTAGTTCAGATATCTTATATCTGCATTAACTAAATCCCTGGCTGTCATTTCTTCCTATTCTTTTGAGGTGAATTCCTCCAACTTGTCATTTTGGAGGAAAAAACACAACAATAATAATAATCGAATGGAATAAAAGTTCAAAAATTTAAAAATATTGGGGTGCTTGGGTGGCTCAGTTGGTTAAGTGTCCAGCTTCAGCTCAGGTCATGATCTTACAGTTTGTGGGTTTGAGCCCCGTGTTGGGTTCTGTGCTGACAGCTCAGAGCCTGGGGCCTGCTTCAGAATCTGTGTCTCTCTTTCTCTCTGACCCTTCCCCACTCACACTGTCTCTCTCTCCCTCTCTCAAAAATAAGTAAACATTAAAAATTTTTTTTTAATTTTTAAATCAAATAAAGGAAGCTAGATCACAGTTGTGTGTTTCTCTGTTTTTCAAGAGAAGCTTGATAGAAAAAGGAGAAAAGAGAAAAAAGAGAGAAAAAGAAAAATTAAAAATTAATGAAACAGAATTTAAAAATAAACATTTTTCTCCTTCTGTATCCAAGAAACAAAAGAAAACAAAAGAAAAGAAAAACAACAACAGAAGCAATAACAAAAAAAAAAAAAAAAACGAAAATACAAATGAACAAACCAAAAAACCCAAATGAAGCTAGATCCAGTTTCCCCTAGAGGTGAGACCTTGCAGCAGTCTATGGTCAGTAGAGTAAGCTCCTGGAAGGGGTTTGCGCTGATCTTCTGAGGGAGGGGCCTGCTGCTCTGATTCCCAGGCTGACTTGCCCCAGTGGAAATGAGCCTCAAAAGCACAGAGGGGCGGGGCTTGGTGTAATGGCTCCATTCTCCACTTGGTGGCGCTGTTTAGCTCACTAGGGTCAATCAGTGTTGGTGGGCTAACGTTGAAAATGGCTTCACCTGCTCAATACTCTGTAGAGTGGGAAGTTCGGGCCATCACAGATGCGAGATCAGTCATCTCTCCTGTGTCCCCCACTTCCATCAGCTCCCCACCTTCCCCCTGTCTGTGTCTGAGCTGTCTGCCTACCAAGTGGCACCTCTCTCCAGTGTTTTATCTCAGGTGCAGCTATGTTTCAAAACCCTACACTTTGAAGACCCCCAAGGTTTGGACTTACAGTGATCTTCTGGGGGAGGAACTCACTGTGCTATAGCCAGGGCCAGCTTGTCCCAGGAAATGGTCACTCCACTCTGCAGTGGCTCAGAGTTTATGGTAAGTCCCAATGCATAGCCAGCGCCAGGGTTTGCTGCCCTCAGCTGGTGTCTCTGTTCCTATATGGGTGAACATGGCCGCTTGATGGAGGCTGCCAGGTCTTTTGCCCACGGAGAGGTCATATCACCTGTACCAAATGCACTCCAAGCAGGGAAACCTCTTTTTCCTGTATGACCCAAGGAATCCTCAGACCACACTGCCCACTCCTGAGGCTCCACCCTGCTTCCTCACTGGAGCACCAGGGGTTGACTTCTGAAACTTCAGACTCTACTCTGCTGTTTATAAAAAACTGGTGTATTGAAACCCTCTCCTTTTTACCCCATCAATAGTTTTGGGGAACAGTTTTGTTGTACAGTCCCTTGTGTGTGTTTTCACTCTTTCTCTCTAGCTACTTTCAGGGAGAGTGTTTTCTTGTACAAACCCATGCACTTATCTCTCTCCCCCTTTATCTTCTGTGTGAAAAGGGCTCCCTCCCCTCTGCAGCACTACAGCTCTTCTCTCTCCCAATTCACATCTCCACACCACATACCTGCCACATTACCTCCCTCAAATTATGCAGAATGTTCTATTAATCCTCAGATCAATTCCCTAGGTGTTCAAAATGGTTTGATGTTGATCTAGCTATGTTTGAGGGACAAGACAAGCCCAGGGTCCTTTTACTCTATATCACATGTTTTAAATGAAGTGTTGATTTTTGATGTTTCCCCTGACTATAGATACTCTCATACCAAGATCTAATAAGTCCTGATTCTTATGACATTTACTGAGAACCCAATAATGTCTGCAGAGGACTTTGAACAAGCTTTTTTTTTTAATGTTTATTTATTTATTTTGAGAGGGAGGGCATGATGTAGGGAGGGGCAGAGAGAGAGGGAGAAAAAGATCCCAAGCAGGCTCCATGCTGCCAGAACAGGGCCTAAGGCAGGGCTCGATCTCACAAACCATGAACCCATGATCTGAGCCAAAATCAAGAGTCAGATGCCCAACCAACTGAGCCACCCAGGAGCCCCTGAACAAGCTTCTTGTACTTTATATGATAGGTCACTGAGAACAGGATATTTTGGGCCCTTCCAACTACATCATCACTAACACTGAAACACCTCCAGCATTTTCCTGCCTCAGTTTGGATATTATAGAGTATTTTAGTAACTACAATGTGTTTGTACCAGAGTATATGTGTTTGTGAATAAAAAATTGTCATTAATAAAAGTTATTAAAAATAACTTCTATGTCCACTTGTGATTTATCCTCCTCAGACCTAAAATATCTATAAATATAATTTGTATTTATTCTCTCTAGAATTCAATATTTTATGTAATTGTTGGAATGTAAATGTTCATGAGGCAGCTGGGTGGCTCAGTTGGTTAAGCGTCCAACTTCAGCTCAGGTCATGATCTCACGGTTTGTGAGTTCAAGCCCCGTGTCAGGCTCTGTGCTGACAGCTTGGAGCCTGGAGCCTGCTTCAGATTCTGTGTCTCCTTCTCTCTCTCTTCCCCTCTCCCACTTGTGCTCTGTCTCTCAAAAATAAATAAATTCAAAACACAAATTTAAAGAAAAGAAATGTAAATGTTCAAGGATAGAAAGAATGAGAAGGAAAAAGGAGAGAACATGACAATGATATGGTTGATCATTGGTTGAATTAGTAGATGCCAGGAGGCTATGCAAAAAAAAAAAAAAATGCTTAAAAGATATTTGACAAAGTACAACATCCATCCATGATAAAAACCCTCCACAAAGTAGTTTTAAAAGGAACGTACCCCAATATAATAAAGTCCATATGTGAAAAACACACAGTTGACATCATACTCAATGGTGAAAAAACTGAGATCTTACCCCTAAGATCAGGAACAAGACAAGGATGCCCACTCTCACCACTTTTATTCAACATAGTACTAGAAGTCCACAGCAATCATGCAACAAAAAGAAACAAAAGCCATCCAAATTGATAAGAAAAAAGTAGAAGAAAAAAGTAGCACTTTCACTATTTGTAGATGACATGTGCTATATATAGAAAACCCTAAAGACTCCATGAAAAAACTACCAGAATTGATAAATGAATTCAGTAAAGTTGCAGGATACAAAATCAACATGCATAAATCTGTTGCATTTCTACACACTAATAATGAAACATCAGCAGAGAAATTAAGAAAAGATTCCCATTTACAACTGTGCCAAAAATAATAAAATACCTTGGAATAAACTAAACCAAAAAAAAGGAAAGACCTGTACTCTAAAACTATAAAACACTGATGGAAAAAAACTGAATATGACACAAACAAATGGGAAGATATTCCACGTTCATGGATTGGGGGAAACAATATTGTTAAAATGTCCATACTAACAAAAGCAATCTACATATTTAATGCAATCCTTATCAAAATACCAACAGCATTTTTCACAGAGCTAGAACAAACAATCTTAAAATTTGTATGGAAACATAAAGGACACTGAATAGCCAAAGCAATCTTGAAAAAGAAAAAAAGAAAAAAGAAAGAAAGAAAAAACCTGGAGGTATCACAATCCCAGATTTCAAGATACACTATAAAACCATAGTAATCAAAACAGTATGGTACTGGCACAAAAACAGAAACACAGGTTGATGGAACAGAATAGAGAGCCCAGAAATAAACCCACAATTATATGGTCAATTAATCTTTGACAAAGGAGGCAAGATTATGCAATGGGAAAAAGACAGTCTCTATAACAAATGATGTTGGGAAAACTGGACAGCTACATGCAACAAAATAAAATTGGACCACTTCCTTACATCATACACAAAAATAAACTCAAAATAGATTAAGGACCTAAATGTGAGACCTGAAACCATAAAAATCCTGGAAGAGAGTACACTCAGTAATTTCTCTGACACAGCTGCAGCAATATTTTTCTAGATACATTTTCTGAGCTAAGGGAAACAAGCAAAAATAAACTACTGGGAAAACATCAAAACAAATAAAAAACAAAATTAAAAGGCAACCTACAGAATGGGAGAAGATATTTGCAAATGATATATCTCATAAAGAGTTAGTATCCAAAATATATAAAGAACTTCTATAATTCAACACCATAACACTACTAATAATAATCCTATTAAAAATGGGCAGAAGACATGAACAGACATTTCTCCAAAGAAGACATACAGATGGCCAACAGACACAGGAAAAGATGCTCAACATCACTCATCATCAGGGAAATGCAAATCAAAACTACAATGCACCTCACATCTGTCAGAATGGCTAAAATCAAAAGCACAAGAAACAGCAAGTGTTGGCAAGGCTATAGAGAAAAAGGAACCCTCATGCTCTGTTGGTGGGAATGCAAACTGGTGCAGTCACTGTGGAAAACAGTATGATGGAATTTCCTCAGAACATTAAAAATAGAGCCACCATATGATCCAGCAATTCTACTTCTGGGTATTTATCCTTTTCTTTGGAAAGTACCCTTTTCTTGGATAAATACCCAAAAGTAGAATTGCTGGATCATATGGTGGATGGAGTCCACCAGGCTCTCTCTCTCGCTCTCTCTGTCCCTCCCCCGCTCATGCTCGCTCTCCTCCTCCTCTCTCTCTCTCTCTCTTGCTCTCTCTCAAAATAAATAAATAAACATTAAAAAAAAAGCTTGTTCAAAGCTCTCTGCAGACATTACTGGATTCTCAGTAAATGTCATTAGCATCAGGACTTATTAGATCTTGGCATGAGAGTATCCATAGTCAGGGAAAACATCAAAAATCTCTTTAGAGGAATATAGGACTATTTAAAACTTTGCTTTAAATAAGTTTTGTCCTTTCTCATTTTTGATCATGTTTTGAGAATAAGGTCCTGACCTAGCATCTAATTTCCCATGCTAGATCTGTGATAAAGTCTAGAAGGTAATGCTGCTTAGCTGGGTATTTAGTTTTTCCAATACAAACACAGAGAAATAGGGAAACAGAATGAAGCAGACAGTTGTGGGGTGTGTAACAGAGAGAAAGAAAGAAACAATTTCCAGTTAGGTCAGGTTCCTTTTGAAGACAGCTATACTTTTCTGCCCTTAAATTCTATGAGAAAAACATACATTTTTTTGAACAAAATATCCCTCATCATAAATTATCTCTGAAGTTTCTGCCAGTTGCAATCAAAACAACATTGAGTAAAACACTAGCCAGAAATAATTAATCTCATATCTACCTATTGGACCACAGGTATGATTCAAATATTCTCCTTTGCTAACATCAGATCTCTGAATATCCTGGTTTCCCCTAAAAAGACCTCATGCTCTAACATTACTTTTCTAACTTTCTTTGCTAAAACAAACAAGCAAGCAAAAAACACCACTAAACAACTTTCTATTGTATGTATACAATGTTCAAAACTAGAGTTCCTTTTTTATGAGATAATAGTGGTCATATTAAGGTATTACACATTGAAGTATGGATGCCCAATAGGTTAAGCCCCCCCAGAGATATTTCTCTTAGATATACAGTTCTAATTTCTAATTGTTGAATTTTATGTAGTGGGAAGGACTGATAATGACATTGTGATTCCTCTCAAATTTAACTTAACCCAACAGACAAGAAATTACTGGTTTTGGAACCATATTTGCATTCAATGCAGTAAGAACCTGAATTTCCCTGTAAGTTAATTTCCTCAGCCATGAAATAAGACAAATGTCTCCCTTTCAGATTTGTAGAAACAAATAAGGTAGCATTTGTAAATCACAGAGCCAAGTTTGTGGTGTTCAAATCATATACGTGACTAGTTATCTTAGTTAATTTATTTGGAAAGGTGTGGGATTTGCCTTACATTAGAAGTCACCTGCTCCACCTTTTATTAAAGACAGCCCTCAAGTCATCAGGGAATGTCTTGGCTTAGGGCGGTCTCACAGCAGCATGAGGAAATGAAAGCCTACAGTAAGGAATGGTAAACACTTAGCATAACCGCCATCAATCCTAGCTTCTGTGTCTACCGCAGATACAACTAACTGATGGAGCACTCGTTCTCACTGGCCAGAGACACAGTTTCAGAGTTTCAAAAAAGTAGTTCAGGCAACCACTCCTAAGTAATCAGAGCAAGCACTGAGATTAAAGCATTTTGCCATTAACAGTACAGGACAAAGATCAGCAAATTTTTCTGTATAGAGCCAGAAAGTATTTTTTTATTTTTCTGCCATATGGTCTCTACTGCAGATACTCAGTGTTGCCTTCCTAGTATGAAAGCAACCATAGACAGTATATAAGCAAAGGGGAGTGGCTGTGTTCCAATAAAACTGCATTTACAATAATAGGCAGTGGGCTAAATTTGGCCCACAGGCATTATGTTCGTCAACTCCAGGTCTAGAGCCTCTCCTAAATTCAAGGGGAGGGAGCCTGGGTGGCTCAGTCAGTTAAGCATCAGACTTCAACTCAGGTCATGATCTCAGGGCTCCTGAGTTCCTAGGGCTCTGAGCTGTCAGCACAGCCTGCTTTGGATTCTGTGTCTCCCTCTCTCTCTCTGCCCCTCCCCCACTCATGCTCTGTCTCTCTCTCAAAAATAAATAAACATTAAAATTTTTTTTTAAATCAAGGGGAGTCACTATAATGACAAATGCTGCTGAAATAATTTCAGGAGTTTGCAAAGGAAGTATTTTGGCAGCCTGGCAAGATGAGGGATGTGAAAATAGCCCTGAGACCTGAGAACTTCCTCTTCTTAATTTTACCGGAAATCCTGCTGAGTCCATTATTCTCCCAATTCTCAGAGATTGTAGAGGTCAGTGTGCCCCATTTCTCTTGGACCTCAGCTGATTCAGTATGTCTGTTCCAGGTGTTTACATCGATGTTAAAATACACCAGCTGAACTCTCAACAATAGCCAAATTATGGAAAGAGCCTAAATGTCCATCAACTGATGAATGGATAAAGAAATTGTGGTTTATATACACAATGGAGTACTACATGGCAATGAGAAAGAACGGAATATGGCCCTTTGTAGCAACATGGATGGAACTGAAGAGTGTTATGCTAAGTGAAATAAGCCATACAGAGAAAGACAGATACCATATGTTTTCACTCTTATGTGGATCCTGAGAAACTTAACAGAAACCCATGGGGGAGGGGAAGGAAAAAAAAAAAAAAAAAGAGGTTAGATTGGGAGAGAGCCAAAGCATAAGAGACTCTTAAAAACTGAGAACAAACTGAGGGTTGATGGGGGATGGGAGGGAGGGGAGGGTGGGTGATGGGTATTGAGGAGGGCACCTTTTGGGATGAGCACTGGGTGTTGTATGGAAACCAATTTGACAATAAATTTCATATATTGAAAAAAAAAAAATACACCAGCTGATGTCTCCTACCCAGGCCACTTACTATTAATGTTAGATTACCACTGGGCTTTAACCTTGAGTTTGAGGTTCCTTCCCACTTAACTCATAATCCAAATATCACTGGAAACTCCCATTGCCTCATCAATTAAAGAAACCCTTTAATAAAATGGTATTGCCTCCCCCATAACCATGCAACGAACTGAGTTACAGTTCAACTTTCTCTTGGAGAATCCTCACACTGAGTCCAATGTTATACTTTCTTCAACAGGGAGAAATATGGATAGTCGGCTGTATGACATTGGGCAAGTCATACTGACCCACAATTTCTTCATCCATAAAATAGAGATAATAACTTCCCTACTTATTTCATACAGTTGTGTGAGACTCAAAGGATACCTTTTTTTACTTAGGTTTATATGTGTCATGAAAGCCACATCAGCCATTAAAATGTTTTTTAGTCTGCCATTCACCTCCACACAGATCACCATAGTTACTCACAACCATCAAACTTCAGGGCTATTATTGAAGGAATATATCTGCTAATGCAATGTTCCTTCCCAAATCAGAGATGTTTGTCCTGATCAATGTCCTACCTTCTTCATTCATCACATGACTGAGTATGTAATGGTCTGCAGATGGATTCTGGCTTTCATTGCCTTTTGGTGCCAAGACTCTTCCAACTATCCAGCATCAGCAAATCAGAACAACTATAAAGTTACTTAAATCCTACAGGTCTATGCCAAGGAAGGTGATGATAAAAAGTTCTAAAGACATAAAGGACTGAAGCAGTAACTATTGCTTGGAAGTGATAGGTAAGAATTATTTACCATAATACCTTTGACTTGGGCAAAAGAGTCCTTTAAATTCCAACTGAAGTCCCCTTCAAGAAAAATGAGTAACTAATAGTTTTATTATAAAATCAAAGCTGCTAGGGCACCTAGGTGGCTTAGTCACTTAAGTGTCCCACTCTTGATTTCAGCTCAGCTCATGATTTCATGGTTCATGGGATTGAGCCCCACATTGGGCTCTGCACTGGCAGCATGTAACCTGCTTGGGATTTTCTCTCTCCCTACCTCTCTCTCTGCATCCCTTCCCTGCCCACACTCTCATTCTCTCTCAATAAATAAATAAATAAATAAATAAACAAACAAACAAACAAACAAACTTTAAAAAAATCAAATCAAATCAAATCAAAGCTGCTGTTCTCCTTCCAAAGTTCCTAAATTGCATGAGAATAGTATATTCAATTTCCTGGAGAAATTCAGATTCGGCTACATTCCCAGATACTTTGAAACCATTCATTTCAGAACAATCTACATTCTTCACACATGCATTTATCAAATGATTATAAATACCACCCTTTTGGTGTCAAAAGGGATCCGTGGCAATAGTTTCTGCCAAGGTCATTTAGTTCCTTTGTTCCTCAGTTTCCCCACCATACAAACACTACTTCGGCCTTTGTAAAGTAGGATTTATAAATATCTGCTTTCTTCCTCATGAGGGTATAAAAAGGAATAAATGGAACAATACCTCTGAAAGTACTTGGGAGCTGAAGGATCCATGCGGCCAAGTCCAGCAAACCTTCTAAATGATCTCCTACAAGTTAAGTAGGAAGGATGATCTCTTTGCAAGCAGAATTTTGCACAGACTGACTTCTGCAATGGAAAATCAAATAATGCACCCTTTATTACCTTTGCTTTTCCTCTCACTTAAGAGTTAGCTGCCTTTTATTAAACATAGTCTCTGCCATTCAACGGTTTTCCTACTATTTACTCATAAACGAACAAGGTGACTAACTTTACTGTGAAAAACAGGACATAAATTATTCTTACAAAGTACATCATGTTTGCTCTTCACAGGGCATGATGGTTATAATTTGTACATTCAAAAACTTGCAGTATGTTTGGCTATTTTCCAAAATGGGGAAAAATAAAGCTCTTTCTGTTCAGCTGCTTAGGTCTAGATGTTGGGAAGGCCTTTCATTTTGCATAACACTCAAGGTGATAAATCCAAGACCCTACTCTTTTCATCATAAGGGGCTACGAGTGTCCTGTGCTGTCAAAGTGGAAGATCAGCCACACAATTTACTGCAGATGGGCCAAGTGAAGTGTCAAGGCACACACAGCATTACTCCTGCTGGAGGGTCAAAGGCCATGTCTGTCGGGAGCCTTCATAGACATATGGGTGAGCTAAAACAGAACCTCAGCAGTAGCCATCACTCAACTTGTGATGGACAGTCTGCTGGTTAAGTTGATGTCCCACAACTCATGGTTCTGGCCTCGGAAGGTGCTCAATTCAGCAGAGACTGGGTATTCCATCAGACCTTCTCCTACAGTGAAGACTCTCCAAGCATGGAGCCCACTGGCCTCCTCCCCAGGTTCTTTCTCTCTTTACTCTCTGGGTTTCCCCAATCCCAGGTTGGGGACTTCTGACTGGTCAACTTTCCTCTTAATTTCTACTGTGTATTGATTAACTTTGTGCACTGTTCCTTAGGACTTAACGTCTGGATTTCTGAAATGCTTTTTTTCCTCTCAAACAGCCTGGATCTTGCACATCAGAAGACTGGCCTTTCACAAGCGTTTCTCTGAATTGGGCCACAAGAGCTAAATTTAGAAGACAAAAATTAAATAGTTTCTCTTTTATAATAATCCAATCATTCTTAAAGCAATGAGTGTCTTTAGCTGAACTGGGGAAAGGTGGTATATTATCTCCTTACATCAGTTAGTGCTCTTCGGAGTCTTTCCGGACTCCGGCAGGCGCAAACAAGGTGATCCTGTTCGGATTTTCATCTCTTATGCCCAAGGACTTGCCCACAGACTAAGCAGCTACTTCCCATTCATAAAGAGACCCAGAGAGAGCCAGGACACTCTTTGGCATGGAGCCATTTCCCCTATTACCCAATGTGTCACATTAAGCAATATATTTCTGTGAGATACAGCTTTAAGAGCTTTTCTGAAACATGTCAAAGTGCTCCTTGGAAGTCATAACAAATATATGTAACATATACATGTATTTCTTCTTCAATTAATGAGAAAGCATAATTTGAAAGTAGGCTCCAAACAAAAAGCTATAGATATAATAACCACCCTATACCAGCCAAAGAATGTTTCTCAAAGAGTGTTACTTGAGCATAAACAGATCTGGTAAACTCTCCAGAATAATAATACCTCTTCTTATTAAAAATGTACTCTGTACCAGTGCTTCACATATGATAACTCATTTAATTCACCCAGAACTCCAAAGTAAATATCTCCCCATTTCATTTGTAGGGAAATTGAGACAAAAAGATTAAATAACTTCCCTAACTACATACAGCCAGTAAAAAAGTCAGAATTCAAACACTAGTTTATTTGACTCAGAAACACACATCAGAATCAACTACAGAGCTGGTTAACAATACAGAAGTCCACCTACCTCCAGTGGTTGTCACTGAGTCCTAGGGTGAAGGTCACTATATAGATTAAGCCCCCACTCAGGTTCTAGACTACCTCAGTTTAACATTCTGAGCACTGCTCTTGGTAGTTTCCTGATCCTGGGACATTTACTTAACTTTTCTATGCTCCCTTTTTTCATCTTTAAAATAGAGAGGAAGAGAATTGTAAGTGTCTTCCCAATAAGGTCATTCTGAGAACTAACTGTATTAGCATATGTAAGCCACTTACATACATCACATGGTAAACACAGTATTGATCAAACGCACAGTATGTCACATGAAACAGTATATTTGTGTGAGATATCAGATCAGATTTGAGAATGACTGTGCTGCATTCTTCTCTGACTTTAGAAGAATTCATGGGGATAAACATCTAATCACAAGCAAAAATTTCAGGACATTCTCACCTTTTTATACCACAAATTTGATGTAAGAAAATCATATGTACTAGTCATAAGACACTTGAAGAATATATTTTTAGATGTGCTATAATATAGAGTAACATAGAACAATTACTCTTTTTAAGAAAAAGCAATACTTTTATTGTCATAGTAAAAATATTGACTGAGGTAATAGGGAGCATAAAACCAGAACATGGGGGTGAGAATGGGAATAAAATTATAATGTGTTTTTTTAAAGACTTTTTTAGAGCAGTTTTAAGTTCACAGCAAAATTAAGAGGAATATATAGCGATTTCCTATATCCACCTTCCCATTCTCAATATCCCCAACTAGAATGTTACACTTGTTATAATTCATGAACCAATACTGACACATCATGATCACCCAAAGTCCATAGTTTACCTTGGGGTTCACTCTTGCTGTTGTACATTCTTTGGGTTTGGACAAATGTATAATGACAAATATCCATCCTTACAGTATCATATGGAGTGTTTTCACTAATCTAAAGTCCTCTGTGTTCTGCCTGTTCATCCCTCCCCAACTCCCAATCACTGACAACCAGGGATCTTTTTACCGTCTCCATAGTTTTGCATTTTCCAGCATGTGATGTCGTTGGAATAATACAATGCATAGCCTTTTAGGTTGGCTTCTTTCATTTAGTAATATGTATTTAAGATTCCTCCATGTCTTTTCATGGCATGATACTTCATTTGTCTTTGGTACCCAATTGTATTCCGTTGTCTGGATGTAACAGTTTATTTATTCATCCGCTACTGAACTTTGATTGCTTCCAGGTATTGGTAATTATGAATAAAGCTGCTACAAACATCCATGTGCAGGTTTTTCTATGGACATAAATTTTCAACTCCTTTGGACAGATACCAAGGAACATGATTACTGGATTTTATGTATGGTAAGAATATGTTTAGTTTTGTAAGAAACCACCAAACTATCTTCCAAAGTGGCTGTACCATTTTTCATTCTCACCAGCAGTGAATGAGAGTTTCTGTCACTTGGCGTTGTCAGTGTTCCAGATTTCGGCCATTCTAATGGGTGTGTAGTGCTATCTTGTTTTAATCTCATTACCTTGATGACATATAAAGTGGAGCATCTTTTCATATTTGCCACCTGTATATCTTCTTTGGTAAGGTGTCTGTTAAGGTCTTTGGCCCATTTTGGAGGTTGTTTTCTTATTGTGGAGTTTTGTGGGTTTTTTTTTTAAGATTATTTATTGGGGTGCATGGATGGCTCAGTCAGTTAAGCATTTGACTTTGGCTCAGGTCACGATCTCATGGTTCATGGGTTTGAGCCCTGCACCGAGCTCTGTGCTGACAGCTCAGAGCCTGGAGCCTACTTCGGATTCTGTGTCTCCCTATCTCTCTGCCCCTCCCCACTCTCACTCTGTCTCTCTCTCTCTCTCTCAAAAATAGATGAGTGCTAAAAAAAAAAAAAAAAAAAAAAGATTAGTGCCTGTTGGGGAGGGGCAGAGAGAGAGACACACACACAGAATCTGAAGCTCAGAGCCTGGAGCCTGCTTTGGATTCTGTGTCTCCCTCTCTCTGTCCCTCCCCTACTTGCACTCTGTCTCTCTCTCTCTCTCTCAAAAACACAATGAATAAACATTAAAAAATAAAATTAAAAAATGAATGTTAGGATTGCATCTTAATTATATATTTCTTTCTGGACTTAACTACTTTTCCCACAATTTGTAAATTAATATGAATCATTTTAAAAATCAGAATTAAAGCCCATGGAAACATTGTTTTTATAAAATATTTTAGAGAGAAATTATAAAATGATAGAAATTTCTTATATATCCTATTAAATACTAAAATATTAAGTATACATTTGTAACCTATTTGAAGTACTTTTCTGGTTGGATTATCCACCTCCTTATCCAGGGGTAATTACTCACAAAAATTTAGATTTTTCATTCTTAATACACTTCTTTAGGGTTTTATTACATATTTATATAACTCTAAAAAAAGATTACTTATTTATTTTGAGAGAGCATGTTGGGGGGGGAGGGGCAGAGAGAGAATGAGAATCACAAGCAGACTCCACACTGTCAGCACAGAGCCCAATGTGGGGCTGAATCTCACAAACGTTGAGATCATGACCTAAGCCCAAATCAAGGATCAGATGCTTAACTGACTAGGCCACCCAGGTGCCCCTCTTATTGCGGAGTTTCAAGAGTTCTTTTTATATTTTGGATAACAGTTCTTTATCAAATATATCTTTTGCAAATATTTTCTCCCAGAGTATGGCTTATCTTCTCCATCTTTTGACACTCTTTCACAGAAGTTTTTAATTTTAATGAAATCCAGCCTATTTATCAATTCATTCTTTCATGGATCAAGCTTTTGGTGTTTTATCTAAAAAGTCATCACCAAACCTTGGGTCATCTAGGTTTCTGCTATTTTATCTTCTGGGGGTTTTATAGTTTTGCATTTTACATTTAGTTCTGTGATCCATTTTGAGTTAATTTCTGTGAAGGGCATAAAGTCTGTGTCTAGATTCAGTTTTGCGTGTGTGGGTGTTCCAGCACCATTTGTTGAAAAGACTGTCTGCTCCATTGTATTTCCTTTGCTCCTTTGTCAAAGATCAGTCAGCTCTATTTATGTGTGTCTATTTCTGGGCTCTCTATTCTGTTTCATTGATCTATTTACCTAGAACAACTATATTTTTCACCTGACTATAAGATATAAAGTAATTTTAAAATATAATGATTGAAATTTGTTAAATTTTAAGTTTCATGCATGTTTAAGGCTGATCAGTGACTTTTTTCAAGTTATTACATTAGAATGCAGACTGCTGGTTACATGGGAAAATATTAGTATAGTTCCAACAACTAAGGGTATTCTTGCACAAAGCAACCTATCCCAGTTGTGCTTAATGAATATATTTTGTTCACAAAACTCTACCCCTTTTATCAAACACTTTCCTCATTCTGGTGGCCAGAAGCATGTGTGTTTTTAATTTCTAAAATAAAAATTTTCCAGATAATCTTCTTTACTGTAATATACAGAATCCAACAGTGATTCAGAAAAAAATATATATATAAATGAAAAAAAGAACATCCCTTAAATTAGGTTTGTTTGTATTTCTTTTGAAAGAAAGATCATTTCAGGTGTGCTGAAATAAAAAAAGAAAAATCTAAAAAGAATATATATTTACATGTTGATTTATTCATTTATCAAGTCCTTATTGAGAGCTACCAGAACCTCCACCTCTGCAAGATGCTCAAGGGCCAGGTGATTCTCAAAATTATGTAGGTTCAAGTCTAGTAAATATATTCTTTTTCATATTCTAAGTCCTAGTCACAGTTACAATTGTTACTGTATTTTGCCATTAAACTCTGGTTAATTTTATTTTATTTTTTTTTAATTTTTTTTCAACGTTTATTTATTTTTTGGGGGACAGAGAGAGACAGAGCGTGAACGGGGGAGGGGCAGAGAGAGAGGGAGACACAGAATCGGAAACAGGCTCCAGGCTCTGCGCGGTCAGCACAGAGCCCGACGCAGGGCTCGAACTCACAGACCGCGAGATTGTGACCTGGCTGAAGTCAGACGCTTAACCGACTGCGCCACCCAGGCGCCCCATAATTTTTTTAAAGTTGATTTATTTATTTTGAGAGCGGCAGAGACAGCGCAAGTTGGGGAGGGGCACAGAGAGACAAGCAAGCTCCACACTGTCCGTGCAGAACCCAATGTGAGGCTCGAACCCACAAAACCATGAGACCATGACCTGAGCCTAAACCAAGAGTTGGACACTTAGCTGACTGAGCTACCCAGGTGCCCCTTTAGTTAGTTTTAAAACCATGCTGATTTAATGTATTTTATAAAAGAATATAATGCATTTCTTGATTAATTTGAATTAGCACACAAATATTAAACATTACCAAAACGACTTACTTTTAAATTCACATATAGAATACTTACATCTTATTTGAACTATACTTTTATCTGTTCAATCCTTGTTATCAAATGCATTCTTAAGTTCACAACCTAGAATTAATATTTTTATCCCAAACATTTTAAACTAAATCATTTACATTTTTATTGGGAACCAAATCCACTGTAGCACTAATTATGTTTGTATTCAGTTTTAAGCATCCAATTATATTTGTGCTCTATTTCAAGCATTCAGCTCTTTCGGTGAGAATTTTATAGCTAAAAATATATACATGCTCTTTCAATGTCTCTATTTTCTGCCTCCTCGGTACCATTAGTCAACATTAGGGTAGGATTTTGATCAAGGAAAACAGCATGTAGATAATGGAAATACAAATATAAAAATGAGTGTGATAGAAAATACCATGTTTAAAAATTATTTCCAGCTAACACTCTGAATTGAATGCTGAAGATCTTAGACATCATCAAAGAACATGGATGTCAGCTGAAAACCTCCACGTTTGGGGAATGCTTCCTTTAGAAACCACACTATACTATGGATGGAACTAGAAGGTATTACGCTAAGCGAAATGAGTCAGTCAGAGAAAGACAAATATCATATGACTTCACTCATATGAGGACTTTAAGACACAGAACAGATGAACATAAGGGAAGGGAAGCAAAAATAATATAAAAACAGGGAGGGGGACAAAACATAAGAGACTCTTAAATATGGAGAACAAACAGGGGGTTACTGAAAGGGCTGCGGAAGGGGGGATGGGCTAAATGGGTAAGGGGCATTAAGGGATCTACTCCTGAAATCATTGTTGCACTATCTGCTAACTAATTTGGATGTAAATTAAAAAAATAAATCAATAAAAAAATTTTTTAAAAAAGAAAGAAAGAAAGAAACCACACTATACTATTAAGTTTTTGTTAAATGTACTGACATACAATCATCTGGATTATGTACGAGGTAACATAAATTTTGCATACTGTAAAACTGAAGAGATCTAAAGCATGTGATTCAGGTACATACCAGTTTACATTATAACAAAAATTAAGGAATTACTGTTGTGGTATGAACTGTTTCTACATCTATGATGTAGTATGTGAAATCTGAACTGCAAAAAATAAAATAAAATAAGATCTATCCACTGAGATATAATAAAGCCAATTACAATATGACGATACATATGGTGTGTGTTAGGAACCAAATATTTGTGTCCCCCAAAATTCATATGTTGGACTTATGCCCCTCAGTGTGATGGTATTAGGAGGTGGGGCCTTTGGGAGGTAATTGGGTTTAGATGAGATCATGCACATAGAACCCCCATGATGAGATTAATGCCTTTACAAGAAGATGAAGAGACCTCAGAGCTTCCTCTCTCCACCAGGTGAGGACACAGTCCACAGTCCTTCCTCTCTACGGCTATGTTCCCAGCAGCCAGCATAGAACCTGGCACACAGGCTTTTGATAAATACAAACATGGGGTGGGGTGGGACTCAGAATAACCTGTTTGTTGGCTCTATAGCCAACAGCTCTATAGCCAATCAGCTGCATTCAAAGAAGCCAACCAGAAGTTTCTAATAAACAGTCTATGAGGTTAAACCTTTGCATGTTTTCTTGAAGCCCTAGGCTAGTTATTTTCTGTTCCCAAAGCTTGATGGTAGATGTTCTTTTGGGGACCTATAAGTAACAATGGCTAAACTTACAGAATATTGGTCAAACTAACTTTTTTCTTTCAATACATAACTGCAATTATCAATTTATTATTTTATTACCTAATTCAAAATGTCCCATACAAAATCATCTGGTCTACTTGAATTTATAGTCTTTTTGCAGAAAGACTGATGTGATCTTCAGGAAAGAGAACAGGATTTGGGAACATATGATCCAGGTCTACTTATGGCTCTGCCTCTTAACGGTTCTGTGATCACAAATAAATTATAACTTTCCTGAGTTTAAATTTTCTCACTAGCAAAATGAGCACAGTGATATCTAACTCATGTAGTTAAATGATACAATGTATACACTAAGTATTTTGTACAATTGATGGAAATATAAAAATATGTCATTGAAGTTATAAAACTAGCTTGGAAAATCATTGTACTTTATGTTTATTAGAACCAACATGGTGGGGGGGGGGTGGTGCCTGGGTGTCTCAGTTGGTTAAGCATCTGACTCTTGATTTCATCTCAGGTCATGATCTCAAGGTTTGTGTGTTCGGGCCCCACTCTGGGCTCTGCACTGACAGCTCGGAGCCTGCTTGGGATTCTCTCTTTCTCTCTCTTTCTCTGCCTCTCTCTCTCTCTCCTTTCAAAATAAATAAATAAACTTAAAAATTTTAAAATAAAAAAAAAGGACCGACATGGCCCTGTTTCTTGACAATGTGCATAGAACGTTTTTGTCAGTAGCATGGTTTACCCAGAATCATAGATTTACTTAAATTCAGACTCTAAAGAGGTGACCTAATAGACTCACAGTGAGACACAAGAACTGTGAACTCACCAATTTCACACTCCCCAGGTCTAATTTGGCCAAACCAGGAGGACGATCAATAAGATGCTTGCCTGAGGCAAGAATGCAGCATCAGGTCCACGGAGAACAGAAAATGTCATTGACTATGTAGAAGAATTACACCCCAGAAAACACGAGGAAGCCTAGATGGGAGTGGACTCACTTGTTAAAATTAGAGGAGATCTTTCACTGCTAAATTGAGAATGACAAAAATGTGAAAAACCATTATTATTTATCTGAGAGCCACCTCTAGTTTATATAGTCCACATATACATGTATGTATATATCAATGCTACATGCTGCAAACACGAGAGAGGAATGCATGTGAGCCAGGATGCTTTGGGGAAACAAAGGAAAAGAGCCCACGAAAACAAAAAGAAATTTTCACATTCATAGCCAAATTCTGCATCCATTTCTAATCATAACAATTTACATTTTCATGCAATTTGCACATATTATTGCCAAATCCATTATGTTTATTGCTACAAGTGGACTGAATCTGTATAACTGACACTCTTTGCAATAGCTCTCATCCACTTCTCTGAACACAATAGCTAAGAAAGACAGTCAAACGTTTCTGGAGAAGCTGTTGCTGATCCGTTAATGCTGTCTTGAGAGATGCATATGCCCCTAGTCTCCCATTATATATAAATATATTTATGTAAAATATATATATATAATATTTACTCTATAGTGCTATTTTCCATAATTAAATACCCCTCTTAGTCTACCCCTCAAGAGAGACATTTAATGATTCGTCCCTTAGGAAGGCATATTTTTGGCTGAGGAAAACCCACATTTAGCCACTACTGCATGCCAGTTCTAAGCACAGGGCCTGGTGCAGAGAAAGCCTCAATAATGTAAGCTATTACTATTATTATTGCTTGCACCCTTCTTTAAAATTTTTTTAATGTTTATTTATTTTTTGAGAGAGAGAGAGCAAGTGCACGTGTGAGGTGGGAAGGGGCAGAGAGAGAGAGAGAGGGAGACACAGAATCTGAAGCAGGCTCCAGGCTCCAAGCTGTCAGCACAGAGCCTGATGAGGGACTCAAACTCATGAACCCTGGGATCACGACCTGAGCTAAAGACAGATGCTTAACTGAGCCATCTCAGTGCTCCAGTTTGCACCCTTCTTAAGTGTCAAGTAGAAATCTACATTTGGGTGTTCCTGGGTGGCTCAGTAAGTTAAACATCCAACTTCAGCTCAGGTAATGATCTCACGGCTTCTGAGTTCAAGCCCCATGTCAGAGCCTGGAGTCTGCTTCGGACTCTGTGTCTCCTTCTCTCTCTGCCCCTCCCCCACTCATGCTCTGTCTCTGTCTTTCTCTCAAAAATAAACATTAAAAAAAATTTTTTTAAAGAAATCTATGTTTGAGAAAAATATGATGCTTTCCCAAGGCATCTCATAAAGGTCACCCTCACCTTCTTAACGCTGGACTATCTCCGGGTGCTACAAGCCTGTAACACCTCCCCACACCACACACACACAGAGAATCAGGTGGAGGTATTTTATTCTGACAAAATTTCCTTTGTGTGATGCACCAATTCTAAGACTCCCAAAATGGAAAACAAAAAGCCCTTTCCCAAAAGTCAAGAATGAATCTTGTGAGAATTACACTGCATGGAGTCTGACAGCAAGCTCCAGCTGTGGAAAACTGGATTCAAACTCCAGCATCATTTGCTAAAAATAATATTTGGCAACCTATTATTTATCTCTATGATCTGGGGCGCCTGGGTGGCTCAGTCAGTTGCGTGTCTGACTTCGACTCAGGTCATGATCTCATGGTTCATGAGTTCGAGCCCCGTGTCAGGCTCTGTGCTGACAGCTCAGAGCCTGGAGCCTGCTTTGGATTCTGTGTCTCCCTCTCTCTGCCCCTCTCCCACTCATGCTCTGTCTCTCAAAAATAAATAAATGCTATTTATCTCTATGACCTTAGGCTCATCTTCTGTAAAGTAAGGATATTAATATATTTTTGCTATGAAAATTAAATAAATATTACGTATTTGATAAATATATATCTATTATGTCTTACCTGGAATATGGTAGGTACCCATCAAATGGTACCCAACAATTCATAGACTTCTTTTTCCTATTTGTTTCTTGGAACTATGGGGGTAAAGGTGATGAAGACCTTCTCACAGGTCATAAAACAGTTTTTATTTGCTGTATACTAGAAGTCAAGCCAGAAGTCAGTGACTCGAAGTGTCCCCTAAAGCTGTGGTTATGTTAAGGTCTGAGGGATTCGATGAGATGTGCCTCTAAGTTGCCAACTGATATTTTAGCTGACATTCTGGAGTTTGTGGGTACTGGTTGTCTTACTCTTCCAGTGGAAAACTCATTCCAGGAAAACTGTCATGACCCAGCATAAGTAATCTCTGCATCTCCTCTATGGATCTTGACTCAAGAGCCTGTTGGAGATTTTTAAGGGTAGCTTCTATGCCCTCTGAGGGTCGACCAATAATTTAGAAACAACCAAAAGTCATTTTGAATTTGAACAATAAGGCAGGTGATCAAGCTAATAAGACAAACTCAAGAATGTTTTTGGCAATGGCCAGAGGATTGCCCTCCAGCATGATTACTTTAAAAAAAAAAAAACAACATACACAGCTAGGTGCATTCATGGATATGTTTATAAAACAAATTGGTCTCTGCACCTTTTCAAAAGTTATGTTCCCATTGTGAAAATGAACACATGCCATTATCAGTATATTAGGATGATATTAAAGTGTTTTCTTAAGAATTTAGAAATAGGGGTGCCTGGGTGGCTCAGTTAGTTAAGCATCCAACTTCAACTCAGGTCACAGTATTGTGGTTCGTGAGTTCAAGCCCTGCGTTGGTCTCTGTGCTGAGAGCTCAGACCTGGAGCCTGCTTTGGATTCTGTGTGTTCCTCTCTCTCTCTGCCCCTCCCCCCCTCACATGGTCTCTGTCTCTGTCTCAAAAATAAACATTAAAAATATAAAAAATAAAAGAATTTAGAAATAAAATTTACACACAATGGACATTACTGATCAATGATGGAAGTGAACCAGAAATGTCTGTGAAAGAAACAGATGTGATTTAGGATTAAACCAGGGAAGCAGACTGGATTGTGATACTATTTGGTAAGCAGAAACCTAATTAGTTACATGCAAAGAGGAGGGTTAGCATAATGCATGGAAAAGGGAAAGGCAGAGCCATAGTCTGACTGTGTTTCATTCAGCACTGTTCAGACGGAGGAGCACAAGCTTTCCCATCATTGGAGAGGTGATTTCTGCTGTGGGTAGGGATGATTTATTATGTTTCGCCTTAGCCTTGATAAAATATCTCTCCAGACTAACCACCTTCATTTGCTCTGATTACAGGCTAGGCAAGTGACCTTCTGATAACACTGGAAGGTGACTGCCTGAGGGCTGACCCTGGGCCATGGCAAACTCTCCAAGATAATGCAAGGTTTTAAAACCCCTCATAAAACCCCAGTCTTCAGGCAAAAGCCACCCTTTCTGCCTACAAAATACGGCCAAGATTGGAGATCTGAAAGTACAGAAAATTATTCAGAAAACTGAAATCATCTCAAACTCAGAACCCAGAGACAATCATCTCTAACATGTTGGTGTATTTCCTCTGAACTGTTTTTTTTTTTTTTTTTTACAAAATTATTTTACATAACTGAGATCAAATTGTATATTGAGTTTTTTCATTTTGCTTTCTTATTAAGCATTACAATTTAGATATTTTCTGAATTACCTAAAGTATCAATAATGATAACCACTGAAATTGCGTAGCATCCCACCAAGTGATTTTTTTCAGTGCATTTAACTAATCCTTTATTACTGAATGTCTGGGTGGCCTAATTTTTTTCTTTTTCTTTTTTTTTTTTTTTTTTTTTTTTGTGAAGAATGCTATAATAGGCCTAAAAATACAAAAGGTTTATTCTCTATTTGAGATTATTTCTTTGGTTCAAGTCCTCACTGTTGATTTTTAAGCTTACTTGAGCTCCTTGTTTCTAAATCTAACTGCCCACTGGACTCTCCCACTTGAAAATCAACCTGCCCCAGGCAGGGCAGTGCCAAGGGCAAGCCCACCACTGGCCTCAGCTGAGGCACTCTGATGGGTTTTCTGTTTCAGAAGAAACCTGTCCTCAAGACTGAGCCAGGGAATTGCTGGTGGAGGAAAGTGACAGCCACTCATGGGAGTGATGACTGGGGAAGGGAGGGCAAGGCCAGCCCTCACCACCAGCCTTTAAGATCTGGGCCTATGGATCTTGTAAACTTTGACACATGTTCAAGCATTGTAACACTTCACTCTATTTCAAAAACTCTCGTTTACTGGCTCCTTCACATCAAAGTTCACCATAGTCCTGGCTCTGAGGTAGTTTCTAATATAAACCCCATTTTCCTGAGACTCAGAAAAGTTAAGTGCCTCGTCCAAAGTCATGCATGTAATAAGAAGGAAAACCGTATTCCATCCAGATCCATTGACTCAGAGTTTGTAATATTTCCACTTCACCGTTATGTTTCCTCTCCAATAGTTATGTTGGGGTGGGAGGGAAAATAAACCAGGCTGCTAGAGCTTTTATGATTCCTTTTGAACGTTTTCGAGAGGCGGTGGTGGCAAGCATCAATCTGTAATTCTAAACAAACACAGTTTAAAATCCCATGTGGACTATCACACACACTGACCCACCTGAGACCCCCAGTTTGAGCGATGATAGAAGCAGCTGGAGATCTGCGGCAGTTAAGGGAGATTATATATGTTCTGGGAGCTCAGGAGGTCTAGGCACTCCACTATCTATAATTGAAAATGTACTGAAGCAAATGGAAGCTTGTGATCCCATGTGTATTCTATCAGATGCTTCGGACATTAAAGGAATTCCTAGAAAATTACAAATTGAAACACTTGTCACGTAGTGGTAACAGGAAAAAAAAAAAAACCATACTTAGACTTTGGAAAGAGAAGAATAAATTGCCCATAAAATAATTCATAATAGATTTGCAGCTAGAACTGGTTATGAGAGAGTAATGTGGTATAAAAGATAAGATACGGAATTCCAAAAATGCATGGGAACTATTGCTAATTCTTCATACAAGAGCAAGAATAATCATACAGACAATTGTACAGTTAATTGTTCTGCCTACAGTGTAAGAGGAAGACAAATACAAGTAATAACAGCATCACTTGAGGCATGTGAAGAAGAAATAGAGGAAATATATTTTTTCCTTATTTCTAATTTTGTAAGAAGGAAATTATGCTCAAAATAAATTCAACAAATTTCTTCCACACGAAAACATACTATGAAAACAAATAAGTGTGCCCTTATTTTCTCATTTCCTGGTAAGAGGGACTCTTCCAAGAATCTAAGAATCAGTTTTAGTAAAATGTACAGGTATATTATTTAATTAAGTACTGGAAAGATACTTCCAGGCAAGATGATGGCAAAGGCTGCCCTTCCCCAAATTCCCAAGAAAATGACCAACAAAATGTACAAACGGGACCCACACATAAGAAATTGGGAATGAGTGGGGCACCTGGGTGACTCAGTTGGTTAAGCATCTGACTTTGGTCATGATCTCATGGCTTGTGGGTTTGAGCCCCACATCGGGCTCTGTGCTGATGGCTTGGAGGCTGGAGCCTGCTTCAGATTCTGTCTCCCTCTCTCTGCCCCTCCCCTGCTCATGCTCTCTCTCTCTCTCTCTCTCTCTCAAACATAAAGATTTTTAAAAAAATTAAGAACTTGGGAATGGGTGCCTGAAAAAATAGTACTAACTGGACCGGATGAAATGGAACCCATTGAAAACTGACATGAGATGTGTTACTGAGAAAGAATAGCTTCCCTGGAAAGCAAATCACAGAAGCTCCTAGCTTGGAAGGTAAGAGTTGGAGGACAAGAGCAGGTTGAGGAGTTGAGGGAAATGTACCACCTGAAACAGTTTGTGGGCTGGCAGCAATGGGCACAACCAAAGATCACTACAGAGATGTATACACGTAGAAATGAATAAAACAATGGAGAAGTGGGTTGTGTGTAGGGTGATGTGCGTGTGTGTGTGTGTGTTGTGTGCGTATATACATGTGTTCATGCACGTCTGTATTACAGGGAAGACTTCTATGGGGATCTAGTTGGTAACAGAAGTAAATAATAGCAAGTCTGATCTTTGGTTTGAGCTGATAATATATTCCCTCCCCTCTTTGTCCTTCCTTCCTACCTACATTTAAAGTTTCATTTATAAAATCTTTAGACAAGAACACACAGCATACCTCTGACAGACCCTTCTGAATTTCATTCCCAATAGTGGGCAAGTGTGGATTAGGACAATGAAACTATGAAAAACTGCTGCTGTTCAAAGAAAAGGGGAAATTGGGAGGTATTTTTCTTTTTTTATGCTGCCTTTATCAGGTTTTGATGTCAGTTATTCTTTAAAATGGATCAAAGAGCAACTTTTTCCATGAACAGGAAGAGTTTAGCGTAGAAATAACTCATTTAAAAGGTTGGCTAAAACCCTGTGCTATTTTAGGAGAGAATTCTTAGACCATCTTTCACAATTTTCCTGCTTTTTATTGGGTTATTTAATCTTTTATATTTCTTGAATCAAATTTGTATGGGGCTTCCCTCAAAAATTCAGTAGAAATAATGACATAACTGTTTTTAAAACTTTTGCTCTGCTGCCACTCAGTTTTGAAGGTCCCACCACATATCACATCACACATTAACTTTTTGGCAGGGGAGGATAAAGTAATTGGCAGAAAATATTTTGGAATGTTTTTAAAATGTTTATTTTTATTCTAATTTAAAGTAGATAATATATTCACAGAACTCAAAATTCAAAAGATCTGTTAAGTGTTTGCATGAAAAGTCCCCATACTTTTCTCCCTAAGCTATTTGGATCCATTACGAGGACATAACTGATTTATTGTGTATCTTTAAATGATCTGTAAAATTTTCTTTTTTGGCATTAATAATTAGAGTTTCTATCTCATTACTTGTACTTTGGTATTTTTGTGTAGTTGTGATTCTACATTTACAGGCTTTTGGAATGCCATGCTCCCTAGATCTAAGTGCTGTGCCCATAGCGCCCAATCTGTAACGGGGTCATGGCTCAGGCTTTTCCCAGCAACCCTGCATTACATTTACACACCTCCCCAGCAACTCCACTACCATTACACCGTCCCTATGCCTGGGCAGAAAATGAGCCAGAAAAGTTCCAAACTGGATGAATCATTTACTCAGATTAAAAAAAAAATTTTTTTTAGTATTTATTTATATTTGAGAGAGAGAGAGAGAGCACGCGTGCAAACGAGCACACCAGTGGAGGAGGGGTAGAGAGAGACAGAGACAGAATCTGAAGCAGGCTCCAGGCTCTGAGCTCCAGGCTGTCAGCACAGAGCCCAATGCGGGGCTTGAACTCACCAGCCATGGACCAGAGCCGAAGTCAGACTCTTAACCGACTGAGCCACCCAGGTGACCCTATGCAGATTTTTTTTTTAATCCCAAAGGCTATTTCTTAAAAAAGGATACCTTAAGCCTGCTGTTCTTGGCTCAAAGTCCTATCACCCTTACTTCACCTTTTCCATGGAAGAATGTTGGAAGGCTGTAGAGCCAGGCATTTGGGGCTGTGTGAGGCTACACAGATTTGTAGGATTTTTAGGATTTACATTCTTCCTGGAGTAAGTGCTAGTTAACCATACAGAAACTCCCTTGAAGAGCATTCCAAGGAGAATGCATTTTATGATTTAATTACTCAAAGATAATACGAGTGTGGTTTCATACATACACAGGCTACCACTTTTAAGATACTATTGGCTATAATTCCAGACCTCTTTCAATGTGTTTACATATATGCTACATATTTAGGGATATATATATCCCTATATATATAATAACACATAGATTCCTTTTCCAGGACTTTGAGCACTGCCTGCTGAAATGGAACCAAAGGTTCCATCCATCTTGGGAGAGGGGGGAATCAGTAGAGTCTGTCTAAAATTGGAATAAAGATCATTGAAGTCTATTAGAAGGTCAGTCACCTCCTAGGCTTCTGCAGCTCAGCTGTACAAGTGCTGCCCCAATGAAGAGAAACAGGCTCATCTGTGTCAAGAGTCACAGTGCATTCTAAAGGCAGCTGAGATCTGGAGGCGGAGTTGTGACTTCTGCATTTCAGTGTTTGAAGACAACCTGACAGAGGTCGCTGGTCACCTGCTCCCTCTGCCAGTGTGTGAACTGGACACACTGCTGTGCCTGGTGCCACATCCACTGCCCCTTACTCCGAAGGGGCAGCTCTTTCTCCCTCACTTATAAAGCAAGTCTCCTAATAAAGTCTTGGTTATTACACGGGATTTTGTGACTTTAAAGCACTTTCTAAGTATTCAATGCTAAGACTTGTGGAGTGGTAGAAGAAAAGGAGTGGAACGTCAAGAGCCCTGTATTCAGCCATGCTTCTGACAGCAGTGGCAACCCTGGCACAAAGATGAATTCCCTGTGCACAAAATTCAAGTCAAACTGTAAATCCAATCATGTTCATCAAAGTTCAAATAGTTTTCTATTTACCTAGAACTATTAATATTCTTATCTAATAACTACAGATGAAAGCTGGCATTTATGTAAAGACAAAATAATTAATTTACAGGAATAAAGAAGTTTGAGTATCTTGAAAATGGTGACGATTTTTTTCCTTCAACTGTAACTTTTTTTTTTTAATTTTTCTTTTAGAGAGAGAGAGAGAGAGAGGGCAAGTGGGATAGAAGGGCAGAAGGAGAGGAAGAGAGAGAATCTTAAGCAGGTTCCACACTCAGTGCAGAGTCCAATGCGGGGCTCAATCTCACAACCCTGGGATCAAGACTCGAGCTAAAATCAAGAGTCAGATGCTCAACCAACAGAGCCCCCCAGGCTCCCCACCAACTGTAACTTTAAATGAGAAACAAATTATACCAATAATATTACAGGGATGAAAAACCAGTAGAAGCTAAAGTTGAACAATCCCCAGAAAGAGAGTGCTCCTTGAGAAAACCAGCAGAAGGAAAACTTAAGGTGACAAATACCACCAAAGGCTTTTAGAACCAACTGTCGCATTTTTAGGAGTCTTCAGCAATCATCACTAAAATGCAGTAATCATAAGGGGAAAAAAGACATTAGAAAAACATAAAACTCCCAAATCAGAATCAAGAACTAAGTCTCTGTAATTGCAATGTAGTTAGTATTCACTTACATATAGAATGATCCTGACAGAGGTGAGGTGATCATAACAGTGAAAAACAGTATGTACTAGTTAACGCCATGTCTGGAACACAGTAAATATTCAGTAAGTGATAACTGTCATTATTTTTAAATTTATTATTATAGCCAATAGCAGAGAAAAGCAGAACTAAAGTCAAGGACAAACTACTGTAGAAATCCAGCAAACAACAAGTTCTATTTTCAGTGGGTTTACAGATGATGATGATGATGATGATGATGTCATTCTAAAATAGAGAAGAATACAAAATATAAAACAAAAGGAGTAAAAGAAACATGAGATCCTTTCTAAGTTGGAATTTAATAGTAAGTGACTTTGACCATCTCTACTGTGGCAATTATCATGGTAAGAGTTCTGTCCATTCTAAAGACACACCAAAAAGCCACATATACTTTCAGTCCACAATTGCAACCTAGAGGCCAGCGCATAGGCTCTGTCTTCAGGTGTCCTGCTTATCAAGAGTTAACCTTTGCATCCACATGCTGCCCCTAACTAAGAGAATGAAAAAGAAATCTTCCCTGATTAAGAAAACTGCAGGTGTTGAAGTATGTTGATGTTTGAAAAGGATATGGTAATATAATACAGTTCTTTAAAATTTTATGTAAATATCCCTAAATTACCCTGTTATTACTTTCTTTGAAAATTGAGAGACAATGATGAGGATTATAAGAAATGTCTCCTAATTTCCTTTGCTTTTTTTTTTTAAATTTTTTTTTTCAACGTTTATTTATTTTTGGGACAGAGAGAGACAGAGCATGAACCGGGGAGGGGCAGAGAGAGAGGGAGACACAGAATCGGAAACAGGCTCCAGGCTCTGAGCCATCAGCCCAGAGCCTGACGCGGGGCTCGAACTCAAGGACCGCGAGATCGTGACCTGGCTGAAGTCGGACGCTTAACCGACTGCGCCACCCAGGCGCCCCACCTTTGCTTTTAAGTAACACAAATTTTCTCATTTTCCATCAGTGACATCACAAATACGTGTCTCTATGTGGTACACCAGTTGACTTCTAAGAAATCCTCATACATGGTCATTGCAATCCAAAGTTGTACTTCCTCATTTGGGCTAAGTTTTCACTTTTTCAAGTTCATGTCAAACTAATAGTACAGCATTTATCTGGAAAAGTAAAAATTACTTTTTCCATTTTTATTTTCATAGATTTTTATAATCTTTTGTAAAACAAACAAAAAAAGGTATGGAAAATATTGAAGCTTCCAAAATGCTCCTAGATTTCCTTACTGCTGTACAATATACACACTATTGCTAAGTAGGAAATATATCCTGTCCAATAACTATTCTAGATAAATAAAATAAATTTGAACTCCTCTTACTATAAAAAATATTGGTCTGATGAAAATATAAAAAACTTTCTCAGAAGAACTATAATTAAGCTTAAGGACCCCTAGAAGTCCTTAAGTGACCTAGAAATGGACAGTGATGAAATACAGAAGGCTGATCCCTTGATCTCTCTGAACCAACTCATGGTAAACATTTACTATCTGACTTCTAGAGATTCAGAAATTCAGAACAGAGTTAGACACAGGCCCTGGTCTCAAGGAGCTCACAGCATAATATGTAAAGTAAGAATAACGATAACTCTTATACTACTTGGCACTGTCCAAAATACCATGGTTTCCTTAACAGTTTCTTTACAAACCAAGAGCTTCATCTAACACTTTCCTGAAAGGCTCCTCTCATTCTGGAGAGTTGTCTGGAAATGTTTTTCAGGTAACTGTGGTATTTATCTGAGAACTCAGGTGGATAATACTTTGTTATTGCCTCCAGGACACATTCAATCTGCGTTGCCTATGCCCTGTTTCCAAAACTTTGCTTCATGCACTGCTTTGTCTCTTCATTCCCACATTGGTCTTGACTCTTTGGAGTTTCTCTTCCTACCTGAGCTCATCCTTGCCTAGGATTCAGAACTTGGTTTCTCTTCACACCACACCTCATGGGTGCCTCCTATTCTCACTCATTCCCTGATTGTTATGGATCTTGGAACTCCAGCTGGGCCCGAGCTCTGGGCATTTTCTCTCATTCCTCTTGGAGTCAGGGAATCTTCTCAATGAACTCAATGTAATGAAGTGAGAAATTAGAAAAATGCAGAAACACTTAAATTGATCCCACAAGGACATTAAATTGCCAAGTACTTGAGCAATTCAAAGTTAATAGCAATGATGACAACCATCATTTATCCTTAGGTACTCTATCCCTATTTACAGGTAAGGAAATGAGTTCGCATGGATTAAATAACTTGCCCAAATTCACACAGCTTGTAAATGTGAGAGATGGAGCTAACATTCAATCCCAAATTCATTGAGCTCCAAAGCCTACTCCATGTAAGATCACATAGTTTTTGTTTTGTTTTATTTTTAAGGACAGTATCACCAGTATCGCTAGATTTAATTAAGATGGCAAATACTGTAACAGAGGTGCTCAAGGCCACTGCCATTCAAGATAATAACTATTCTAGATAAATCAAAGCTAATATCAAATGCTTACTATATGCCAGGTATGAGTCTATATTCTTTACAAAACCATCTCATTTAAACCTCAAAAATAACCCTATAGTATACACACTACTGTTATGCTCATTTTGCAAATGAAAAGAAAAAGCCAAGACTCAGAGAAGTTAAGTAACTTGCTGAGTCCCAAAGCTATTAAGTAGTAGGGCCGAAATACCTTAAATCGGGAGCCTAGCCTAGTCATCATGTTTCCTCATCCTACCAGCAATCTGCCCATTTGTCCGCTTGACAGATGTGAGGGAATCCAACCTCAAAAGAGACTCAACCAATCACCCTGCTTCAGGGGCATCCCTACCCTCCTCACCATTCTTGCAGCTTCCAACTCAATATACAAGATCAGTCCTTGATGACATAAGAAGATCTTACTCATAAATGTAACTAGTAAAAATGAGTCCTCAGGCAAAGTCTGAGTTAGACTTTTCCTTACTCCTTTATATGCAGAGGTTGTCTATATCCTTGTAAAGACATAAATCTCTATATCATAATTTAGGAGTGCTATAATTTGTTTCCAAGCTGGAGGAGATATAAAACATAAAGTGCCTAAAAGGTATGAACTGGCAAGAGAGAGAAACTCTCACTAGAAAAGCCATATACATTTGACCATTATAATGATATATTTTGATGTTGTTTATGGGAGTATCACTCAGACTGTCATCCATTGACCTAATTGCTTTGCAATCATTTGGGGAAGCTTTAAATGCAGATACCTAGGCCTCCCTATGTCTGTCTCCAGAAACTCTGGAGAGGAGAAGAGGCTTGGTCATCTTTATTTAACAATTAACAAGCTCCACCGGTGTTCTGAATGTGGATGCACACCAGAGCAACCACTCCACCCCATGTGTTTATATGATCTTAACTATAATTTGGTTTTGCAACTGTTGGACAGATTAAGGATTGAGACTTATGTTACTTTAGAACTGACAGAATAATTTAATATTCTTATTATCAGAATAGCTTATAGATGTTATGTATACATTCAAATATTTATGTACTCAATTATCGAGGCCCAGCACCTGCATGCACGCATGGGCTCATATTCACACACCCCCAGAATACCACTAAAAGTAGCAAAATAAATCAGGTCGAGCATATTTTTTTTGCTTTTTATATCACACTGATTTTTAAATGTATTAATCCAAGTACTGCAGAGAGATGCTAATCAGTACTCTGAGAACAAAGGCTTTTATACTCAAAAAAAGCTTGGGAAATGGCTCTGCTAAATCCTTCTCCTGAGGATTCACAAAACATACTAAAGATTTGAGATGCTCTAGAGTGAAAAAGAAACTTGCTAACTTCGCTTAATATTTAACAAACAAACTTACTTGGGTAGAGGATAATCTTTTTCTTCTTTTCAGTTAATTCTTTACCACCAATTTACTTAGCTCTGAATTCATTTCCTCAATAAATGTATGTTACAAATATATGCAGCAGCCATAAGCTAGGCAGTGTGTTAGATTCAAGGATAAAATGGTGAATAAGCTAGACAGCCTATTCAATATCCACATTCATTACCATGTGAAACTTGTCAAATCACAAAGTTTCCTCATACCCCAAGGGGCTCTGATGCAATGCAATCCGCTTTATTGCCTCAGTTCCACCACTGACCTTACTTCGGTTACAGTTTACAAGAGACTGAGTATCTCCAAACAAACTTAGAGCAGCTCCTGAGCTGGGCATGACAAGCAGAGGGAGTCCCCAGATAGTTGCATACCCACATTAGCTCGACAACAAGTACAGTATCATAGGATCTGTCTTGGTGCGCTTGAATGCACAATGGCTACTTTAAACCAGGCATTTGAAGTAGTTGTTGCAACAAAATTTAATCCATAAATTTTATGCTGGACAGTAGTTTTTTCATAGCATGGAATTCTGCCAATGATCTATAAGGCTTTTTCAAATATCCACTGTCAAATGAAGTAGGTAATTGCGGTATTTATCTGAGAACTCAGGTGGACAATGCTTTGTTATATACTTTTGTTGTTGTTGGATTATTTTCCTCCTGAAATAAGGAACACTGAACAAGTCCACTAAAGGAGCAGGTCTTCAAATTATTTACCTCATTGCATTGGGAGTGACTGATATAATGTTAAATCATTGGCTCATGTAAGACTTGATTTGGGGGTTTTATCTATTTCAGTGACCATACCAATGATAGGTACTCCAAGCTGTAAGTTCTACATATGTCCTCATATGTAAATTCTTTGTATGTCCTCACGTGTGCTACAATTCAGGTGATTATGATTTTGTTTTTGCAAAAGATGCCTTCTTCAAACATGGAGAATCTGTACCCTGTAAGATGCTTTATGACTGTGAAACATTAGACTCTCCCTTCGTTCTTTCCTATGGCAGAGGCGAGTGTAGCAGGAATTTAAGAATTGAAAAGGGATCAAAACCCAGGTCATTTACTCATTTGTGTAGTGATCTTTCTCCACGGTTACGTATTCTATGTTGCCCAGGTATAATTTAACCACATGTAACTAAACTTGTGACAACATAAGACCCTTGTAATCCTCAGGAAGAATAAGTTGACTCACTTTGGCACCCTGAATTCTAGACATCAGCTATATCTGCCCTGCTCATCAACACAGTGACACATATTGCTGCCCTATCATCCACACATCTACATTATGGCTATTAGCTTTGAATCCTCAGGTGTTGCTCCCATTTTTATCTGGCCAAATAATGCAATGCTTTGTCTTGAAATGTGAACAAAATGGACAAAATCACCTAGACTAAACTGAATACGCTTGCTTCTTTGAAAATGTTTATTTGAAGCAACAGCATTATTCTCCATCTATTCATTCAAGAATTTTTTGGTGAAAGTCTCCTATCTCCAAGATATTTCTGCTAGGGGCTAGAGATACAGCAGGGAAAATAAGACAATGCCCAGAATTAAAAGTATATTTTATGTAGCCATATGAGGTTCGGTTCTGAAGGGGCAAAAATGGAGAGCACCTTAGTTTTGAAGTTGCCCAGTAGTTTGGGTCACGTAGGCCTATCAAACTCTCCAAAGTTCACTCCTACTCCAGCCCAATTTGGGGATATTTATGGAACCCTAACTCCCAGCTGAAGGACTTGCAAAAGGAATCCTGTGTAGAAAATATAAAGGGAAAAAATGAGACTCGTTTGGAAGGAAGGTTTTTTTAAGGAGATATTTGAAATGGAAATGGAGTTAGGTGACCTAATTCCCTCATGCAAGGGAATGTGGTGCACACGGTCACGTCTAATGGTTGAGAAGTCTCTACCATAAGCTGGCCATCAGAGGTACCACTCTGCCAATGTAAAGTTCACCATTTAACACAAAAATGGAAAAAAAGTGCAAGTTGTGCTTTGCCTTTTATACTCTGAATTTTGAGAGCTACCATCTGGTTTTTAAAGAGAGAAAACAACATGAGTAGGAAATCAGAATTCCATTACCAAATGGCTAGATTTCAGTCTTTTAGTAGAAAGACTTGAAATTTTTATATCATTTATTTACCTTTTAACATGTGGGTTTCTTATTTGTATTTATTATTTTTCATTTAAAAAGATCATAAAAACCATTTTGAGTCTTCTAAAGTGCTCTTAGAGAGTATGGTCTAAAATATAAATGCAGTATGTGTATGTATTTGCACACAGAAAACTTTATAGCACTAAACAATTCATCCTTGTAACTTGTTTGTGATAACACTTTATGAGGTGGCTTTAAACAAGAGGTAGAAGAAACTGGAGCTATTTGTGTTTTTCTCAAGAGAATAAAAGCTTTTTCCTTGAGTTCTCTGATGCATGTAATGCTTGAGATTTACAGAAATAGCACCCATTTCCCCTGAGAATAAACTCACCCCCAGGCAGAAAAATAACTCTGCAACAGGTAACTAGCAGAAAGTCTTTTTCATCAGCTCCTCAAGAGCTACAGAAATTTGAAAAAAAAAAAAAAACTATTTCAAATTACGTTGCAAAAGCACATGTTTCCTTAACAGAGCTGACAGTTTGTTGTGTTTCACCACTAGAAATGGCCCTGAATTACTGAAGTCGCCTCTCTACCTTGCCCTCTGCTCTCCATGGTCCATTCCTCTACCACATTGAAATCCTACAGTTCCCAAGGAGGCTCTTCAATAAGGATGACTGTTCACAGTCTCACCAGTCGGCTTTCCTGTTGTTTACATCACTGGGAATCCCACCAAATGCTCCAGGTATTCAGGAACATTGACACGTAAGTAGGGAATGAAATCCTCCCTCCTTTCCAAGACAAAGCTGCCTCCTCACCAAACTCTGCAGTTTCCTTCCAACCTCTCTTCAACTCCTTCAGCCCGGTTTTCCCCCACCGGACATTAGCATCCCAAGGTCTGTCCAAAGCATCTTTTCCCCTCTCACAGCATTGGACTCTCAGCCACTCCCTTGTTTCTGACACTCCCCACTTCTGCGGCTTCCCCATCACTTCTCAAAGTGTTTCCTCGAAAATGCCTAACTTTCCTTCTCAGTTTATCTTGGTTTCATGTCTTTTAAATGTTCCTGTTCCTGTTCCTGCTGTTTCATCCCCAGTCTTCTTTCCTGTATCCTCTCCTTATGCTGGGATTCCTTGGGCAGGTCACCTCTCCTCTCTCATCCTGTTTACACATTCATGGAGGGAAAAAAGATACTGGACTAGATAAACTTTGAGATTTAATCCCACCCTCACATTCTATGATGATAATTCAGAGGGAAGAAATGACAGTAGAGGAAGAGAACTACATGTCCTGGATAGGAAAAATGTGGACTCAGAAGAAGGAGCCTCAGGAAGCACATCATGAGAAAATTGGGTTCCACAGCTCAGAACAGGGCCTAGGAAGGGCCTTACAGTGAGGCCCCAGCAGCCCTGTGGATCCCCATCCCCTTTGGGCCCAATTTAGATTCTCCAAGAAATATCACAGGCAGTTTGGAAAGCAGAAATAAGTCACGAAAGGGAGGCCTCAGTGTCTGGATAAAGGATCTGAATATACTGACCCCTTGTCCTTTCTTCTTGATCCAGAAAAAGAAAAGCAAGGTAGAAGCAACACTCTCGAGAAGGCTGTTCACAGCTCACCTGGTTTTGCTCCAGGAATCCTATGCATCAGACACCAGACTCCAATATTCAATTAGGGCTCACCCATGATTTAAAACTGGCTAAAGTATTCTTCAATCAAGGACTCTATAAGGAAAACAAGAGGCTGCTTGATAATGCAAGTGTTCTGGAATGAAAACTACACACACATGGTTTATGGGTGACTTACACATAAAAATTAAAAAAGAATATTCATTTGGGAGTTGATATAAATGTCCAGCAGTTCCCCATTAGAGACCTGGTAAAAAACTTCAGCAGATGTGACCAAAGGCTTCTGCCTGTGTCCCCCAAATTCAACCCTGCCTGCACTAGATGTCTCTGGGGACCCTTAATGCTATCCTCGATCACTGCTGAAGAAGTTTGCCTGTGCCAATCAATCTGTAAAATGCCTGCAGCACATAACTTGTTATGTAAGGGTTAATAATTACAAGGCTATTACAAGACCTGTTCTACAAGATTCAGGTCCCAATAATGTCTTCTTTCTTTTTTCCCATTTTTTCATAGTTATTTAGAATGGTGGTTCTCAACTGGGGAACCCCAAGAGACATTTGGCAGTGTCTGGAGGCAGTTTTGATTGTCACACTGGCAGGATGAGTGGTACTGGCATCTAGCAGGTAGAGGTCCAAGACGCTGCTAAACACTCGACAATGCACAGAACAGTGCCTGTGAAAAAACAATTATCTGACCCAAAATGTCAATAGTGCCAAGGCTGAGAAACTGATTGATAACTAACTCAGAGAACCATCTGTCAAGATCCATGGGAAGTCCAGTATCAGTCACCCAGGAACTCTCCCCCCTCTTTCCCCTCCTTTTGGGGGTTTACAGTAAGCCTGAAAAGAGATCCACAGAACTTTCAGTCAGGATGGCAGGCTCTGCCTCTGTCTGTGGTTACTTGATTTGCTCAGGTGGCCACGTAGTACCACTGGTCTGAAACACAAGGGGTTGGCCCTTACCTCTAGTCTTCCCACAACAGCCCCTGATTATCACCAGAAATATCTTGGTGTTGCTGTCAGGATCTGGAGCCACCTAATTTTTTTTTTTTTTTTTTTTTTTTTTTTTTTTGCCTTTTCTAGAAGTGAGGAGAGTCAGGGCTTTAGGTATGTTATGCCTTCATTAACCTCCTACGGGGTAACTCTACATGCCTTTCGATTCTTGCTGATGAGGCCACAGCAGTGAAAAAACAAAGCACAAGGTAATCTCCCAGAAGGCCCATCTGCTATGTTAAATTCTCAGTAACTTCCCTGATTCTGGTAATGACTTGTCTCACTCTTCCTGCCTGGCACTGTCTTGGACTCTGCCTGTCTTATCCCAAACTAAGGCCCCTGAGTCCTGAATTCTGCCCATGGAAATACTGCACATGTTTCCCAGCTGAGTGGGAATGAGGAAAGTGAGAAGATCAGCCCCCTTTGGTGAGAAGGGTAACCCTGATACAAGCCGAGCTGAGCATGGCTCTTCCCATGGCTTACCTGCCACTACACATCCTCACCATTGGTGATGGTTTGAGATTTTTCCCATTTAGCCATTCAGTATACAATGTGTGCCAACTCCAAGTCTTTGTCAAAATACTTCTATCATGGAATTGCAATGATCTGTATACCCGTTTGTCTTCCCCAAGGGCTTCTGGGCTTTTTGATGAAAATCTGTATCTTAGTCATCTACAAAGTCAAGATAAGGCACAGTGCTGAGCATATAGGAAGCACTTAGAATTACAGAGTTAAAAAAAAAAAAAGGAGCGATTGAATAAAATATTTCCAAGTGAAATGTTTGTGAGGGTTTGTAAAGAAAAAGCAGGATGGAAACAGCTATCCAGAATTCACAAGGTGATATTTTTTATAGGCACCTTAAAAAATCAGCACATATTCTTCTGAAGCTTTTAGCACAATGAAATAAAAATTAGAAACATATTTTTTTCTTTTGTTCTCTCATGTGGAAATTGTGACAGTAAATAAACTCCTCTGTCTTTTATTTTTGGAAGACGGTAAGAAAATGTCACCCGTCATCATTTGAATTATTTGTCTCACAAGGTTAGTTGAAAAGCTTAGCTGTAAGTTCAACAGTAGAGACACTGGGGTAGGCTTTCGGTGGCTTGTCAGCTCTCTCCGAACACAAGGAGAAAACAACCTGCATCAAAGTGTTCTATGGACCTGTAAACGCAGCTTCTCTCCAAATAACCCACTTTGATGCAAAGGCAGCTTAAAAGCTGTCTGCTTTTAAAGATGGTTTTCAGTCATACAAACGATCTTTCTACTGGTCTCATTTAGCCCAAGGTCAGGGAACTAGCCTGCAAGGGTGTTTCATTAAAGGAATTCTGATTTTCCACCCTTCAGTATACTTGACTCCTAAGAGTGAGAAATGGATGAAGTCATATTTGCACAAATATTTTTACTGATTCTTGGGTCCTTGTCACCAAACTGTTGAACCACCTGAATTAAGTCTCTAGATTAAGTTCGAAGGCTTTATTTTAGCAGATTATAATCTATGTTGGAATCTCCAGTTATATCAGAAAGTGGCATAAAATTATCAATAGAATTTATTTTTATTTATGTTAAAAGATCATCCTTTAAAACAATGGACCCAAGGGAAAGTAATAATATGAAAGTTATCATTATAGCCAATGTAATTATTATTTACCTGTTTACATCTAAGATGTACAAATAAATACAACTTTATATTAATTATTAATAACTCAACCTAATGTCTATTTCTTATTCTACTAAAATGGCAGAAACTTAATCTCAGGTACTTTGGGATCCCCTCCCCTTGCCTTAGAGATGAGTCTAAGTTCTGAGTGACTTATGCAGTGCCATGGCATTTGAGGCAAGGAATGGGACTCTCATCAGGTCTTCAATATCATATGTCCATGCAGACTTCTTCTGAGGTGGCTATTTCCTCTTCTGGTTCTCTGTCATTTATCTGCACAGGTCACCAGTGGGAAAAAAAAAAAAATACCACTAGCTTTTCTCTACCTACCCCCTTCTGGTCTAATGGTTCTTTCTCCTAATTTTCTATCATTTTATGGGCACAAAATATACTCTCATCTTTCCATGTCATGCTGGGACACCAGAATCTCTGCCGCACTAGCCAACACCCATTCTTTCTAAACTTACCACATCCATTTATTATCTGAACCCCAGGCCTCCTCCAGAAAGCAGGATACAGGGTCCATCTCCCTGAAACAATCCATCCCCTTTTCTCCAGTTGGGGTATAAAGGGAAAGCTCTTTTTTCATCAACCCTAAGACATTTCTCCCATGCTAAAGTCTTCTCCAGTCACCTTAGAATTTAGGCTTTGGAAGATAATGTCAGTAATATTCCTTCTATCCTGTCCCATCCCTGCCTGTGCAAGGAGCAAAGAACTTCCCAGCTCCTTGAATGGGGAAATGGTAAGAGGTACAGGAAAAAAGGAAGCATCAGGAAGGAAAAAACTGGTTAGCATCTCAAAAGGTTATCTCACCACATTCACCATTTATAAGTGTCCTTCCCTTGTCAGTATTTTTTTTAATTGCCTCTTTTGGTTAGTGCATTTTTGTTATTGTTTTTTATGTTTACTTATCTTTCAATCCAAGTGCAATGTTTGTCATAAAATAGCCTTTTTGGATTATCACTGTGCCTCCTTACAATCCATTCAGATGCTGCCACTTCCCTTCATATATCTAAATATAGTGTTTGGAAGTTTGTGCACAGCTTCATTTATGATTCCTACAGATATTCATCTAGTGATGGTACACTGGCCTGGATCTTCCCTTTAATCTGGTTGCTTCTCTCACCCTCTGTATTCATTACTCAGGGTTCCACCTGTCTCCACCTCTGTTTTCAGTTCTTTGGCTGACAAAACATCCATACAAGTGACTTCTCTCACAGCACAGCATATAATGCGCTGTTTTTCCAGGCTTCTCTCCCTCCTGCAATGCTGTGCTGTGCCTTTGGAATTGTGTTCATCACGTGGATTAGAGGAAGATTTGCCATTTGAGGGTTGACAGACTGGGAAACTGTTTCAGAGTTGGGGAAGAGATGATTCCAGCTCCATCTAGCTTAGAGGTTATTTCATGAATAACTATAGAATGCCTCCAAATTTTTCTGTTTTTCTGACTTTTCATTATCCCAAAGTAGGTATATAAGAAGGAGATCAATTACAGTTTTTCAATACCTTCCAGAGGGACTATTTCAGGTGCAGCACATGGTACATTGTCTAGAAAGTGCTTCTCAGTTCTTTGTCTTCAATGATGCAATGAAAAGTCAGACCAGATTTTGAACTAGTCTCTTTGTCATTGCCATCAATTTTGTTACTGTTTCATATTCTTTAGGATTTTCAATGGAGTTTTGGTGGCATATCTATTAGGCACATCTAATCTGCCACTCTATAAACCCAAACGTCCTACAGTTGGAAATTTTAGCCATGTCTAACTCCAAACAGCCACACTCTCTGCTACTCTGTGTCGCCATGTAAGGCAGGCCTTAAATATGGTGCATTCAATTCTGCTCCTTAAATACTTGGGTCTATTTCAAAATAGATTCTAATCCTTTATTATAACTTTGAATTGTATTTCCTGAATCCTATCAGAGATCCAGTAGCAAAAAATGTGCTTTGTACACTGTGCAGCCCATACCTCAAAAACATGGGTGGCTGGAAGCAGTTCCGGAGGAAAGTCAGCAAAAATCACACAACACATTGAACAAAGAACTTTAATGAAACCTGGGACTCCACAATTGGGATATAATATGGTAAAGGAGGAAAGAATCCAGGCTTCGGCTCTTAACAGACCCAGATATGAATCCCTGCTCTGCCATCTTGAGCAACAATTCTGAGCTCTGGCTTTCTGATTTGGGAAGTGGAGATGATGATATTCACTTTCCAGGGTGATATGGAGACTGAGTGGGTTTATGTGGAAAGGCTTAGACATCCACAGAAGGTACACAAAACATAGTAGTTGTCTTACCACATAAGATAACACTCATTCCAAGTAACAGAATACCTAATTCCAACTGGCTTAATTAATAATAAAGGAGATATATTATGCAGATGGAAAGTTCAAAGATAGAGTGAACTTCACATGCAATTTAATACAGTAGTTATTTTATTTTATTTTTTAAATTCCAGTATGGTTAACATCCAGTGTTGTATTAGTTTCAGGTGTACAGTATAGTGATTCAATAATTCTATACATTACTCAGTGCTCATCATGACAAATGTACTCTTAATCTCCTTCACCTATTTTACCCACCCTCCACCCACCTCCTCTCTGGCAACCACCAGTTTGTTCTCTACATTTAGAAATCTTGTTTTTTTGTTTACCTCTTTTTTTATTCTTTGTTTTGTTTCTTTAAAATGTCTTTCTTGTATTTTTTAGACAGAGAGAGAGATTATAAGTGGGGAAGACAGGGAGAGGAAGAGAGGGGGCGGGGGGAACAGAGAGAGAAAATGGGATAGAGAGAGAGAGGGAGAGAGAGAGAGTCTTAAGCAGGCTCTGAGCTCAGCATGGAGGACCTCAGGGCTCGATGCCACAACTGTGGGATCAGGATCTGAGCCAAAATGAAGAGTGAGACGTTCAACTGACTGAGCCACCCAGGTGCCTCTAGCTTGTTTTGTTTCTTAAATTCCACGTATAATACAGCAGTTCTTGATGTTGATCAGAAGACCAACTGTTCACTAAACTTGCTTTGGGTTCCTTCTTCTAGTCAGCTTTGTGTTTTCCCTTGTGCTGACAAAAATAGTTCATCACCTTTTCAAAGGGAGAGACTGAGCATTTGTTCCAGAATTACTAGCAGGAGTCTTGAGATTCACTCTGATTTTTCTGGCCAAGGAGATAAAGTCCAGTGATTGGCTCAGCTTTAGGACTCTGCCCAGGAGTAGGATACAAGACCACTCTTTGCAAACCTTCAGTATCTCTACTCTTTCATTTCCCTTCCATTTCTCCTCCACAACATTCCTTCTAAGGAAACCTTTTCTCGCCTGGGTTTGGGAAATGAAGATAGGGACCCCTCTCTCTTCAAACTCTCAAATATTTTATCTGTGACTAGAGTTCTTTACAGATTTCCAAAAATTTAGGTCTTGGGAACCAAAGCCAGAAAATTCTCTTTGTTTCTAGATCTTACCCCAGCGTATCCCTCCTTGGTGACAATGATCACCTGATTTAATTTTTCCTTTCCTAAAGTCAAGGAGTTAGAAAGTCTTGCAATTATTTAAGTTAAACACATTTGTCCGTGGAGACAAGATACACTACACACATAATACTTATTTCAGTAATGATCAGCATTTTCGTCTTTATGTGATTTTTCTTACAGCAGTCTCAGTATTAGCAATAAACTCTTAAGTACCACTTTGCTGATACTGTTGAACAAATAAAAAAGGACATTTCTAATCCCCAGCCAACAGGTACAAGGACTTGAGCATGCACAAAATCTTGATACACTCCTCAAGGAGTCCTTGTGGGAGCCCCACTAACTCTTGGTTCGGATTCCTATTAGCTAGTATGGCTGAATCTAGATATTATAGTTTTTATAAACTGTTTGGGATTTGATAGCTGAACCCAACAACCTTTGTTTGGGATTCTCCCTTTGTTCTTGTAGTTAAAAAAGAAAACCAGTAACAACAGCAAATGACTGAGAGATTAAAAAGGACATATTTTTCAATTCCTGGTCAGTGGAACCAGAACTATATTTAGTTGCTTATCTTGAGATATTTTGGCTATTGTTTGTCCAAACACAACACTGCTTCAGCAGATCTATGTGTAACCATCAAACACATCTACACACAGAAAGACAAATAAGCAAAACTTCCCGGCATCTAAAATGGCTCATTTTTCTTCCCCAAATTTGAAAGACTGGCAACATCATAATTTATGTACGGCACTTAGCATATACTCAAGACGTGGTACCATCCTTTTGAGTATTAGTATGTGAAGAAAGCTGTATATTCTTCCTAAACTCCTGGTCTGGGCCTTCAAATCTATTTCTCAATACAGCCCCAGTGGGTGGTGGTAAGAATTTGTAGTGGAGGCCCTAACTGCAATTGGATACATGGGGCTTTTCAGTGCTGCAAATAGGAGAACTGTGTTTGCCAGATCATTTTAAACGCTGTTCTATGCTGCTCAAGCTGTATTATCTATGTGTTAATGTTGGTTTTGGCGGCAGTTTAAAGGTAGGGCCCCTTATTCAAAATCACCATATTCAAGAAGTTTAATAAATGATAAACCAAAGGAAAATATATAAAACTTTGAAAAATAAGTAATCTGGTAGCTCATAACTATAGCCCTCAAGCATCCTTGAAGATGATGAACCATCCCTAGAAGTTGCCAAATCTTAGATGGGAAGTTGGGTCCAGGCATATAATAAATATGTGGACAACCCACAAAGGTAACAATTCCTGACATTAGATTCATCTTCTGTACACAGAACCCTTTTAACCAAGCTTTTTTCTTTAAGAGTTTGCCTATAGCAGTGGTTGGCACAAAATGGATACTTAATATATATGTGTTGAGTGAATAAATAAGTGAATTTTGCTCTGTTCTCACCTTCCAATCACCTTCAGCCCAAGCAATGGCCTTCAACATTACAGATTTTCAGACAGATATGCAAAGATCCTAAAATGAAAACAGATGTCCACTCAGTCACATGCTAAAAGAATCCATCTTTTCACCCATAACACATTAACCCAGAAGAGATTAAGTACAAACGTGCTGCCAAAACCAGTCCCAATCTATTTATCAATTTAGAATAGCTAAAAGTTAAGTGTAAAAATGGGAGTCGTGGGGGTGGGGGGGGGAATGCAACATGAATGTCTCATGTTTTTTCATTAGATTTTCCAACCTGGGACAGTCAAATGCAAATTACAAATAGGAGAAAACAAGTCGTGAGCAGACCAAAAAGTTACTCCAACCTCATCCATCAATCTACTGCTGTAAACCCCTGGAATAGAAAGACAAGCCCAATCCTCCTTAGCCTACCAGGCTGCATTCATCTGCCCCAAGTCTAAGGGTCTGCACTCTGGCCTCTCCCCTAAGACCTGTACCCTAGCCCTACAGCCACCAGAAACATGATAAAACTGTAGACCAACAGTTGAGAATATGAGTAAAATATTAAGTGGTCCAACAAAATAAACCATTTTCCCAAGGAGTGCATTAAACCAACTGTCTATTTCACAAATCAGCTTTTCTAATAGGGTTCAGTAGTTATAAATTCACCAAAACAAGACTTAATAACAGGAACAAAGGAAGAACAAGAAACAGGAAGGAAGAAAGGAAGGGAGGAAAAGACAGAATGAGGGAGAGGGGAAAGAATTTAATTTTTATTTTATTTTCCAGTTTAAAAACATCATAGGTGATAACCATTCACCCCTTTCTAAGAGGCTGAGTAATGTAAATAACCCTTGAATTCTAAGTTATAATTTGGAAATAAAGAAACCTTCATTTCTTAAAAACTAAGTAAACAGATCCCTCAAAGTAAACCAAATCGTGAGCTGAATTATTCACAAAACTCAAATGGACTGTTTATTTTTATATAAACAGTTTTTAATTTCATTTTCAACTCATCTCATTTATGTCCCCTAAAATCCCTCTTCCTTGATAATAATCATTACTTGGCTAAGTTGTAGCCTTGTGAAAACATTATCAGCCAATTTATCTGCTGATGGGAAATCGGGGGCATGATTGCCTTATGAGATTTCAAGGAAATAAGTAGACTAACTTTCGAAGCCTTTCCTTATGTTTCCTTTCAGAATAGTACTAACTGTAGAATAAATGCATTAAAAAGAAAAAAAGAAAGAAAGAAAGAAAGAAAGAAAGAAAGAAAGAAAGAAAGAAAAAAGAATTTTTCCACCTCTTCTTTATTTATTCAAATGTAGCTTGAATTCAACAGGCTCCATTTGAAAAATCATTGATTCCCTGGATTGAAGAGATTATTGCCTGTGGGACTTTTAATTTCTCTTTGAAGGAAAAAAAAGATACTTTGATTCAGGATTTAGGCAGTAAAAGAGCAACTTATCTGATTTTAATACTTTATTTTTTAGGAGCAGTTTTAGGTTCACAGCAAAATTAAGAGAAAAGGACAGAGAAAAGGACAGGACCCCTGTCCTCTCACACACATATCCTCTCCCATTGTCAACATCCGCACCAGAATAAGACATTTGTTACAACTGATGAACCAACACTGACACATCATAATCACCCAACTCCTATTTTCTCCTAGTCTGTGGCTTGTCTTCTCATTCTCTTGACACTGTTTTCCACAAAGCAGAAGATTATTTTTTTGTTTTTAGTCAGGTCTAGCCTATCAATTGTTTCTTTCATGCATCAAGCCTTTGGTGTTGTATCTAAAAAGTCATCAGCATACCCAAGGCCATCTAGGTTTTCTCCTCTATTATCTTTTAGGAGTTTTATAGTTTGCATTTTACATTTAGTTCTGTGATCCATTTTGAATTAATGTTGATGAAGCTTCATGTCTATTTTTTTTTTTTTTTTTTTTGCATGTGGATGTTTAGTCCAGCACCATTTGTTGAAAAGACCATCTTCCAAATGTTACAATCCACATGACCTACTCATTTCAGCCACCCTTTGTCACTCTCAAACAAGCTTTACTGAGGGTGGGCCTGCACTATATGAACACGACAGGGGCAAACAGACCAACCTACATAAAATCTCACTCTTGTCTTTCCAAGCATGCTTATATTCATCCTTTTCTTTCCTTCCTATATTCTTTATTTAAATTTTCCCATTATTTATTTATATTCTTGTTTTAAGCTTCTTCAGATTCTTATTAAATCAACACCAAACCAACCAACCTACAAGATATTTAGGTTTCTATTTTTTTTTTTTTAACTTTTTAATGTTTACTTTTGAGAGAAACAGAGACAGAGTGTGAGCAGGGGTGAGGTAGAGAGAGAGCGAGGTACAGAATCTGAAGCAGGCTCCAGGCTCTGAGCTGTCGGCACAGAGCCTGACACAGGGCTCGAACTCACGAGCTGTGAGATTATGACCTGAGCCAAAGTCGGACCCTCAACCGACTGAGCCACCCAGGTGCCCCAAGATATTTAGGTTTCTATAGCTCAAAAGACATATTTATTTTTTTTTAATATTTATTTATTATTGAGAGATGGAGAGACACAGAGCATGAGCAGGGGAGGGGTGGAGAGAGGGAGAGACACAGAATCCGAAGCAGGCTCCAGGCTCTGAGCTGTCAGCACGGAGCCCGACGTGGGGCTCGAACTCACAAACTGAAAGATCATGACCTGAGCCGCAGTCGGTTGCTTAACCGACTGAGCCACCCAGGTGCCCCTCAAAAGACTTGTTTAAAGACTAATTTTCTGAAGGTATAATCCTCATCAGCCCTATTAGGAGTTGCACATGCTTAAGGTAGGAATGAAACATTTTACATCTTTAGCTCATTTCACTTTCCTTTGAGGGATGGCACTGTGGGTGTGGCTGTCACCCATGATTCATTACCACTTTTTAAGACTGTGTTTGTTCTGGGGGCACCTGGGTGACTCAGTCGCTCTTGGTTTTGGGTCAGGTCATGATCTCACAGTTCATGGGTTTGAGTCCCATGTCAGACTCCACGCTGACAGTGTGGAGTCTGCTTGGAGTTCTCTCTCCCCACCCTCTCTCTCTTTCTCACTCTGCCCCTCCCTTGCTCACTCTCTCTCAAAAAAAAAAAAAAAAAAAAGACCGTGTTTGTTTTGTAAAAACAATGCAGTTTTCAGAGCCTTCTCTCAGCCTTCTGAATTCTCCCATATTTATCCAAAGTGACCTGGTTTGAGGTTATAATTTAGAATGATACTATAAGTTTATATCTTGTCTTTGCTCTTGGGTTAGCCCTATTTGAGCTCATCTAGAAGCTGGTTTATTATCTCATGCAATCTATTATCCACATATGACCTTGTTGCATTTGTTCCATCCCTACAGCCCTGATAGACTTCACCAAAATTGACTGCACTTTAGTTGTGGCCTCACATTTGGGTTGATGAAACAACTCAAAAACCCTCAGTGTGGCATCTTGGAGTTGATCTGAGTTTCCCAATCACCTAGGAGATAGGAAATTGCCCCTACTTGGCATATTTGTGTTTGGCATTGAATTTGATGACACATTTACCATACTCTCAGAGGACATTCTTCAATGTTTAATCGTTTTCCAAATCCTTTGGTCTTCAACACATTGCTGACAAGAGTGTTACTTATGTAGTAGATTAAGTAATAGCTTTCAGCAGTCTCAACCAGTCTAAAGAAGGCTTCTACACAACCTCTTTTTGTTTTTCCAGCTTATGTTCATAACACTGTATCAATTTTCTAAAAATTAGCCCTTTGTGCTTTGGGGTTTTTCCCCACTCCCCTTCACCCATTTTGCCCATCCTCCCACCCCCCTCCCATCTGGCACCCATGAGTTTATTCTCTGTATTTACGGATCTGTTTCTGCTTTGTTTGTTCATTTGCTTTATTGTTTAGGATCCACAAAGTGAAATCATATGACATTTGTCTTCCTCTGTCTGAGTTATTTCACCCAGCATAATACCTTCTATGGTCCATCCATATTGTCACAACCTTTCTGTTTTATATCAGCAGTACTGGCATGGTATACATTAATAACAATTAATGGATTAATGTTATTAAAAGTTGCATTTATTTTTTTAATTACCACCTTTATTGTTGCCAAAAAATAATTTCTGAACTTAACAATCATGCTCTTGGGAGAGCAACACCCACTTGTTTGTATATTACCTCATACTGATATTCCAAAGATAAACTCATAAAGTGAAGCACCTAGAATAGTATATGATCTAGAGTAAATTTCCAGGAATGTTAGCTATTATATGCATTTTAAAATACTTTGTTGCTTCCTCAATTTTTAGTTTGGTTTGCTCTTTTCAGAGCATTGATTGGTTGAAGTAATCACACCAAAATCATGCTCCACTGACCCTCAAGAAAACATAGAGAAAACATCAACCAATAGTACCTGAAGGCAGCCTAACAAAGTTATCCTCAACTGTACCTTGGGAAAATACATTGACAACCACGCCTAGCTGAGCCTTGGAGAAACATACCTAAGCCTTTTTTATGGAGAGGTATCTTATTTTGTGGGTGCTTCAAACTCTGAGTCATAAGAGAATTCCTTAAAGCAATGACATATTTTGTTTAGTTGAATCTGGAAAGACTGGGACTTGTCTAAAATACCTGACAGAGATATTTAATAAATACTCATCAACAATCACTTCTTGAAACAGGAAATTCATTTTTAAAAAGTTTTTTATTGCATACCTGCTCTGTGCTAAGTTGCGGTGGAACCCAGGAGAATAATATGACATTGTTTCTGATTTTAAGAGTTTCAGTGTTTTTGGAGATGCAATTTTTTCAAAAGACAAATGGCAGAAACATGGAGTAGGATAAGCGCTGTTGAATGTTTATAAGAAAGGAGCTCAATTTTCACTGAAATGTTTGAGGGAGCTTTACAAAAGGAGATGCACATCAGATCATAGAGCCCAACAAAAGAGCACTGCTTATCTTCCAGGTCTGAAGAGGTTAGTATGGTAGGGATCATTTCTCAAAGCAGGTATTTGTGACAGGCTTTGTTTAAATTGTGCAGACTGGCATGCAAGTTACGTATATGAGTTTCCTTTGGATTCAATTCAATCAACAAATATTTATTGAGCATCTAATATGTGTCTAGCAAGGACTCATCATAGGGAGCTTGTGGTTTGCTCAGACCTGTATAGTTGAAAACTTCATGTGGGGTGAGGGATCCACCTAATGCATGGCAACTTCATATCCCCATATTCATATACCAGAATGCCCTAGCACATGAAGATGAAAAATTACATGATTATCATGACAATTCTTACACAAATACCCTTGTCTAATTGTTCACTTTAAATCATCATGGGTGAGTTTTATGTTTTATGTTTTTTTCACTTTCAATGTCCTTTATTATTATAATGAATATTTTCTACAAAGATTCCTACTGAGCAGATCAAAATCTTCAAGATAAAAAGCTTCTGCACTGCAAAGGAAACAATCAACAAAACCAAAGCAACCGCTGGAATGGGATAAGGTATTTGCAAGTGACATATCAGATAAAGAGTCAGTATCCAAAATCTATAAAGAATTTGCCAAACTCAACACTTGAAAAACAAACAATCCAGTGAAGAAATGGGCAGAAGACATGAATAGACACTTTTCCAAAATCCTATCAGTTTAAAACAGCCACAAATATAGGCCTATTGGGGCTTTCATACCTCATGTTCAAAGCAGCAACTTTGAAATGGAAATTCTAAAATCACATAATCATATAATTCTCTCCTAAGAGTATAAACTTCCATCTTTGGCAAGATATCTAAAATAAGCAGGGAATTTCTTTAATGTCAGTGGCCAGTAAACCACTTACCTCCAGAAAGGTATTTTAAATCTTCATAAGTTAAAAGAAAGAAAGAAGGAAGGACAGAAGGAAAGAAAGAAGGAAGGAAAGTAAGGGAGGTAGACAGATTAGTTTAAAAAGAGAAAACTAGCCTACTGTTCCCCTACTTTTCATTCAGAAATACACTTCCATTCAAGCCAGAAGAAAGGGCATGTGACACGTCCCCAGAGTGAGCACCATGGACCGGAAACACCCCAGCAGCAGAGGGAAATTTGTTAGGAATGCAGAACTTCAGGCCCTGTCTCAGACTAACTGAAGTAGAATTTTCTGAATCTGCTTTCAATTGCCAGGTGATAGATATGCATATGATTCATTGAGAAGTACTTCTTTATGGAACATTAAAATATTTCTGAATTAACTTGAAAATATGGTGCCAGTTAACTCAGCCCTGTGTCCTCAGTTATTTTCACAGCTAACCACATGTAAATTGGTCCTGCAAAATAGACAGGAATAGTACTTTCATGTTGAAACAACAAAGGATTCTTAACAGGTGCTGACATTCCCTCTTATTCAAATAAATATTGAAGATGCACTTTTAAAATATCAGTTTAAAGAGATGACAAATTGCTTTCTTACCTAGATAACCTACATGACCATATAGTTGGCTTTCCCATCAATTGTTTCTTTTTTTTTTTTTTTAAGTTTCTTTATTTATTTTGAGGGAGTGCATGCATGTGAGTAGGGGAGGGCTGAGAGGGAGGGAGAGAGAGAATCCCAAGCAGGCTCTGTGCTGTCAAATCTCACAAGATCATGACCTGGGCTGAGTCCAACACTTAACCGACTGAGCCACCCAGATACCCCTCAACTGTTTCATTTTTAAAATTAAAGCCTGAGATATAAATGCAACCTAATAAATACAATAAACAATCAACTACATCATGATGAAAGGAGAACTGGAAAGACTGAGGAAGAAAGAAATACCAAGGAGGTTGAGAGAAATGGAGGGAGCAGCAGAGTCAAAGCCAGCAAGTTTCCTGGAACCCCTGCTTCCTTTCTTCTCAGGGTGTTCCTCTCAGACAACCTGCCCCCATGCTTCAGGATGATGGAGCAGAGCTGGATGCAGGACTCTAAGCCAGGTATGCTCATTTACAAGACACTCTCTAGGGCAAATGAAATTAAGTCCTTTATTATTATAACTGGAGGCATCCAGCCTCTAATTGATGTTAAAGCTTTAAAAAACCTAGAAGTGCCTCTTTTAGTTTGGAAAGATTAATGACAAAAAAGAAGTCAAAGATCTAGCTTGCAGTTGTTGTCTTTTTGCAGTTATTAGCACTAACAATTCCCTATGAGAAAGGCGCAAACCACTACTTGAATATGGGATTCACCTCTTGTGTAAAAGCAAATTTATAAAAATTCAAATCCAATATCACTTGCTGACTCAGCCACTATGATGAAGGCTGGGGAGTTTAATATAAATAAACAACAACCATATAAATCATCAAGAAAGAAAGTATAAAAAGAGCCCTAAAAATAGTGATGTCTTGGTAAATGTTTAACGACTGGATGTCTGTAAGGAAAAGCCCTAAATGTATCATTTGCCAATTTCACGACATAAACATTCCCAACAAGGTGGGTTTTAAGCTACCATTGTGATGTCACGGAACACAGAATTCAGGAAGAGACTCACACAATTAATTGGTTCTCAGAAACCCATAAAAGATGCTCTGGTACACTCCTCAAAATAACTAAATGTGTGGTTTCTCTACTCATCGATGATAAGCAATATTTGATCTCTGGTCTACAGATGTATTTATTTATACCAGGAAAAGTCTGGTGGCTCTACTGTTAATCAAAGGTGGCCAGGGGTAAAGTTTAAACTTCAGAAGACCAAGAACATGAATTTTGAAGTCTAGCTTCCCATTTTAGTTTCAGCATATCCAAAAAGGCCTTCAAAAGCCTGCACTTTTATGATATGCTCCTGCATATCAATCACTCCCAAGCTGATGTTTTTAATACCTGTTAAAGATGGGGAAGTACTTTGCATGGCTTATGTTTTGCTTTCTTGAATCTCTTCCCCTGAGTTCCTGTCACTATATTGGATGTAATCATGAATTCTGAGGATAGACATGAAGCAATGGCCATGAATATGTACATTTTGGGGTACTTCATCATAACTTTTGACAGTAATATTCCTCAGGATCAGCAGATAGATTGAAGTTGAGGTAGTTGCCTCAAAAATAATTTTAAAGTCGACATTTATAGCATATATAAAGCAGGTGTATAAAGTTATTTGTCATAGACTATATTTTAATCCTGTAATAGAAAATAATGTCACTTATAAGTAAAGTTTAAAACACAAGAAACCACAAAGCCTTATTGCTATACATTGAATTCAACTCATTAGACAAAATCTATTATGCATTTACTGTAGTATACACGAAGAGGAGATTTCTCATTGGAAAGAGTATCTCAGTAACATTTACTTACCCAGTATCTCCCCATCTTTCACAGAAATATTAACGATAACAGATAAAGAAGACAATTCACAAGGCCACTAAAAACTGTCTGTCATGTAACCTAATGCCACAATCTGAGATAAACTAGTAAAGTTATAAGAAATATGCACATGGATTTAGCATATTGACCCAAGCATCAGCTCGTGGCATTAATCAGCTTTGCTCTATAAAAAAAGGACCACATGAAATAAGTAGGAAAAATCTACTATAACCCTTGCCACATAATGTGTTTCTTAGACAAACATGTAGGGCCTGCTCTGAGAAATCATCCCTCTATATAGTACCTTGGAAAGTGGCAATCTCTGAACTTCTGAAACTACTTTCTGCCTCCACTGGTATTGTACTACATCCAGGCAGAGTCTATAAATCCTAGTGAATAACTAGGCAGAATATACATGGGGGGATTAAGAGTAGGCACAATTAGAAATGGCATAGAGCATCCTAAGAAATTTAATGATGTTTTCAATGTCCCTGAATATTAGGCAATGAAAGAGAAGCTTTCACTGGGTTCATGCCTGCTAGAAAATGGAAATTTATCTAAGACCTGGGTACACGAATCTTCCCTCTTCCAACAAGGGAACTGAGGAAGAGATTTGATCTCTGCCCAAATAGAGACAACAACATAGGCCAAAGTAATCGCCCTATTTGTTGATAAACACTAAGTCTACATAGATGTTATCTTTAGCAAGGACAAGTAGAGAGGAAATGTCAATATGAAACAAAATAAATATAAAACTACAGAACAAGAGGGAAAAGTAGCATCCAGAAGACCCAGAGAGGGGCATAGCTCTATAATATCTTTAAGTATAGGATCTACAAGAAAATTTCAGGGGCACTTGGGTGGCTCAGTCGGTTAAGCATCTGACTTCGGCTCAGGTCATGATCTCAGAGTTTGTGAGTTCAAGCCCCACATTGGCCTCTCTGCTGTCAGCACAGAACCCGCTTCAGATCCTCTGTCCCGCCCCCCTCTCTCTGCCCCTGCCCTGCTCTCATTCTCCCTCCCTCCCTTTCTCTCTCTCTCAAAAATAAATAAACACTTAAAAAGAAGAAAACTTCAGAAAATTTCAGGAAAGTATAAAAGATATGTCATACATAAAACAAAACAAGTCATCTTAAAAGCTGAGATGAGAAAGGGGAAAATGGGTAAGATAAGAACAAAGTGGGAAAACACAATAGCAGAATTTAAGACCACACCGAAGTAGAGAGCAGAACTGATGCTGCAGAAAACTGAAGGAGCAATCTGGGTAACAAACTTGAAAAGCCTTTTTAGAATGCAGGGAATAAGGATAAATACATGTAAGTAATGAGAGAGGTACTGATACAGAAGAAGAGAACAGAGAAAGAATATTCAGACATCAGTGATGTTTTGTGATTTTAAAAGAGAGACCAGAAGGGCACCTGGGTGGCTCAGTCAGTTGAGCATCTGACTTAGGCTCAGGTTACAATCTCACTGTTTGTGAGTTCAAGCCTCACATCAGGCTTACTGCTGTCAGCACAGAGCCCGCTTTGGATCCTCTGCCTTGCCATCTCTCTGCCCCTCCCCTGCTCTCACTCGCTCTCTCAAAAATCAACAAACATTAAAGAGAGAGAGAGACCAGAACAAATTAAACTTCATGAAAAAGAAATCAGAGTAAATTGAAAATGAAGAAATAACTGAACTATATTTTGATCAAATCATTGAGCTGAGGAAAGCTGAGCATATATTTTTAAAAGGGTTTCTAAGTCCAGGAAAAATGAGTTAAAGAAACACAACTTCTTGTTTCTTGGGTTGTTAATTTTAGCCATTCTGACAGGTGTGAGGTGATATTTCATTGTGGTTTTGATTTGCAGTTCTCTGATGATGAGTGATGTTGAGCATCTTTTTACGTGTCTGTAGGCCATCTGTACATCTTCTTTGAAAAAATGTCTATTCATGTCTTCTGCCCATTTTTAAATTCGATTATTCATTTTGGGAACATTGAGTTTAATAGGTCTTTATATATTTTGTATACTAACCCTTTATCAGATATGTCATTTGCAAATATCTTCTCCCATTCCATAGGTTGCCTTTTAGTTTTGTTTATTGTTTCCTTTGCTCTGCAGAAGGTTTTTATTTTGATGTTTTCCCAATAGTTTATTTTTGCTTTTGTTTCCTTGCCTCAGGAGACATCTCTAGAAAGAAGTTGTTATGGCCAAGGTCAAAGAGGTTACTTCCTGTGTTCTCCTCTAAGATGTTTATGGTTTTGTGACTCACATTTAGGTCTTTAGTCCATTTTTTTATTAAATCCATTTATTTTTGTGTAATGGTTGCTAAGGCTCACCCATACAAAAGATTGTAAAGCCTATGAAGGTTTCTGCATCCCAGGTTAGTGGAAAATGCTAACTTGATGGATCAGATTTTCAAATAAACATCTAACTATAACTAACAGAAAGGAAGAAAGAAAGAAAGAAAGAAAGAAAGAAAGAAAGAAAGAAAGAAAGAAAGAAAGAAAGAAAAGAAAAGAAAAAAAGTTTTAAAAATCTTTTAAACATCTGAACAAAGTTACTTATACCTGAACAAACACACCTATAAAAAATGTCTTCCAATGCGTTCCCCCAAAAGCATATTCTGAGACAATGGTTTGATGCTTCCAGGAAGCACCTACAGGGTCTTGGGAAAATGAGACAAGGAAGAAAAAGGACTGATCAAAGGGCTCTTTATTGAGCTGGTTGCAGGTATGGACATCCAAGACTCAATCCTAATGGAGAAATCTAGGAAATAGAGCACACCTCAGTATTATCCACCAAAGAGTCAAGAAGCTGGGATATTTATCCTGAATTGCCATCCATCCTCAGCCCATATGCTGGGAGAAGTCCTCAGACAGAAAGTCACAAATGATTGTAATAGGACACTATTAGCACATACTAAAATGGTGAGTTCTTAGGCAATATGAGGAGAGCACTGAAAATATCTGCTAACAATGACCAAAAGCCTAATTAGCCTCAGACATCCCCTCTACAACAGTAACAAAGATGATAGAGGTAGTGAATTAATGTCAGCAAAGTTTTGAGGAAAAATGAATATGTATATTTCATATCCATACATCTCTTTTATGGATAAACACCAATAATAATACATCTTTTATATGCAAGACCTCAAATCTGTACTGCCCATGCATCTATATTTCAGAGAAAATCAGTCCATTTCATATAAAAATAATATTTGATTCTACATATTCAAATCCCTTTCCTCCAAAATTCCCTTTGAAATTTCAAAGCAGAAAAAAATTTCATCCTCAGTATAACCCAGAAAATAAATCCATTAATCAGCAAGAAGTTTCAAGGAATCTCTATAAGATATAAGAAAAATAGGATCTGGCTTAGGAAAGTACCACTCCCAAGGTCCAACGCATGAATATTTAAAATATGTTGAGTAAATACTGAAGAAGAAATCCAATGTTTTAGGCAGCATCTGAAATGACTCCCAATAATCCCTGCCTTTTGGTATTCACACCCTTATGTAAACCCCTCCCCATGTGTACATGTACTGGACCTAGTGATTTGTTTCTCACTAACAGAATACAGTAAATTGGTGGGATATCACTTCTGAGATTAGGTACAAAAACTGAGACTTCTGTCTTGCTAGTCCTCTCTCTCTTGCTGGTGTTCTTTCTTGTCCTCTAACTTGCTCACTCTATCATGTTGTGAGATGTTCTAGAAAGAGGCCCACATGGCAAGGAACTGAGAGCAGCTTGTGGCTAACAGCCAGTGAGAAACTGAAGCCTTCAGTCCAACAACTCTTGAGGAAGGGAGGCTAGCCCACAACCATGAGTGACCTTGGAAGTGGGTGTTTTTCCAGTTGAACCTTGAGATAAGACCACAGCTCCTGCCCACACCTTGACTGAAGACTGAGAGGCCCTGAAGCAGAGGATCCCATTAACCTGCCTGGATTCCCAGCATTCAGAAACTGAGATAATAAATGTGGCCTTAAAGTCATTACCTTTTGGACTTAACCTGTTCCAAAGCAAGAGATACACCCTATAATACACCCAGAAACGTCTCCCCTCCCCACCCTGAATTTCCGTGTTAGAAATTCAGGATTTGGAAATAAGGATGAGTCATCAGGAAACAGTACACAAACTGAACAAATTCAAGATCTGTGTCAGTGCCTGCACTAACCTTCCTTGCAGTGGTGGGGGTACTACCACTGTGAACTCTCAGTCACTGTGGTCACACCAGCTAGAGGTCAGCCACAGATCCTCAGCCACCTTTGTGCTTCTATCGTAGTATACCAAGGTAGAGCAGTGGGAGTGGTCCACTTCCTGTGAAGAAAATAAGCGGCTGCATTTTCTATAAAAGACTACAAATAAAAACAACTAAAAGTGAGTCTACTTTGTATTATAACTATGCACTGGCAATTCTAAATAATGTCAGTGATTAAATACTCCTCCCCACCAGGGCAGAGAGCCCCTGCTGCCTCCCGTTTGGTGCATCACTGACTGCCCCAACAAAGATCGTACAAATGCTTGGCAGAGTGAAGCTCCCTGCTGTGCAGAAGCTTCCTGATAACCCCATCTGCATTTTTTTTTTATGGAGAATTGGATCTCTTACCCAAAACAGATGCCCTCGCAGATCAGAGGGGCAAGAAAGAACAGAAGTAAAGGCAAGTAATGACAGGCTCTGGGTCAAAACAAATGAGATTCTCATGATTGACTTTCAGGAGCACACTGGTGCCCCATGCATAGTCACCACCCATGGTCACCTGTCAGGGGCAATATTTATTCTCATCCATTCAAGAAATATTTATTGAGTGCCAGATATGTTCCTGGACTAGAGAACCAGTAATTAAAAGAAAGAAATAATTGCCTTTTAGGAGCTTATATTCTAGTGGAAGTAGATTGATAGAAATTAAAAAATAAAATATATATCAGATGGTGATGAGTGCTGTGAAAAAAACTGAAGCCAGGAATGGGGAGGACTGCAACAGGATCAATTTTGCAATTTTAAATAAAATGTTCAAAGCAGACTTCAGTGAGCAGGAGACATCTGAACAAAGACCTAAAGGTGGTGATGGATTCAGGTGATGGAGAAAACCATGGGGATATCTAAGGAAAGAACAGTCTAGATAAAAAAAATAATCAAGTGCAAAATCCCTAACAGTGTAGTATTCTTGGAATGTTTGAGAAACAGCAAAGAGGTCAATAGGGCTAGAATGGAGTGAATTATAGGGGCAGTAGTAGGAAATGGGATGGAGGAGAATGACTTCTGCTGTCTCCTCCTTCCTCAAATTTTCTGCAAATTCCTTTTATCTGTGGAATCTGAAGTTGAACCCTTCTGTCAAAGGATTCTGGGAAATGTAGTTCCAGGCTCCAACATTTGTGATACCTGGGAGAGAACATAAGTGGGTAGGAAAAGTACTAAATACCATTGACAATCGAGCACATTAGCTTTCTCCTACCTTCTCTTCTAGGACCTGAAGTAATATTGCCAAAAATACATTCCAAGACTTTAAGACATTGACATAACCTGAAAGAGTTAAAGGAACACTTTTTAGTCCAATTTTATTGCTTGACTTTGAATAAGCCCCTTACCCTTTCTGAATCTCAGTTTCCTAATCTGTCTAGTGGAGATAACAATATCTCTCAGTCATGAAGGTTTGATGATTTCATGCATGTGAAGGGTTAATCCCAGTGTCTGGTACACTCTCTAATAAATAGCAACTAATATTAGAGATGTAAAAATTAAGGGTCCTATCAGTCTTAACTCTGGCTCCACCAGCCACTAGTTCTATCATATCAAGTAATTTATTTCACTTCTCTGAACGTCAATTAAAATGAGAATACTAAGACCTACCTCTCTGAGTTATTTTGAGGATTAAATGAGATGAAAAAAAAAGATAATACATATGCTGGTATATGGTAAATTCTTGAGCAATGCTAATTATTATGATTATCTAAGAAATCAAGGGGTTGGGTTTTCTTCAAATTTCCTTCTCATGCTAACAGCCCTTGGTGCTATCAGTGAGTCTACAATGTAGGACTTTCATAACCTGCCTCTTTTTGAATGTGTGGGATTACAAATCTTATATCCTCTTAAGTGTATTTCTTTCTAATACACTGTGGAAAATACACAAGAAAATCAGAAATGTTTGGCTGTCCAATCACCTGCATGTCCACTGCCCAGATTCCTGTGTGGGTACTGGAATCAAGAAGCAGGAGGTGACCCTGACATCATGGGTCTCATGGGTCATTTAAATTAACTCACATCATCACTTTCTCATTTACCTACCACTTGGCATCTTGATCTACCCTAACAGGGCAAATGCTCAGTTGAGGCAGGTGACTGCATTTTCTGGGGCTGATTTTAGCAGGGAGTAAACTCAGGACTCAGGGATTGGCTGTCCCAGAGAAACCTGAGAGGCCAAAGTGTGTGTCAAGCAGAGAAGGAAAGAAGAGAACAGGCAGCAGCCAATCAGTCAGCAACTACACTTCCCAGAGCCCCAGTCATGGCCCTGGGGGCAGTGAGAGCACACACCAGGAACCCACTCTTGCCACTTCAGCTATCTTAGCAATTTTCTGAAAGCAGTCAAAAGTGGTACAAAAAGAACAGTGAAGGAACATGGGAGTGAGTGAACGAGAAGGCTCCAGATAGGAGTACCCTGAACTCTTAGCCAGAACAGTCATGATTAAAGGCCTATTGATGTAAGCAGGCATAAGAATGTGAAACAATTCTCCCAGCACCCCACACGTACAGATATAGCGATGAAACAAGCTTCAGGTTCATTCCACCTGAGGGTGTTCTCCACAGCAGCTAACTAGTTAAGCTGCATATAAATAATGCTCAAATTCTTACCTCCCCACTGACCACTCCCAAACTATTTTTCTTAGAGGAACAGCCTGGCATGTGGAAACCACTTCTTCACTTGCCCCTATGAAATTTTTAGTGTCCATTTAATTATTTATATATTCATTCATCTAACATGTGATTATTGAACACACACTATGCTTCAGGCACTGGGCTAAGGGACTGAAAATATAATAAGAACATGACCTGACTGGTCCTGACCTTTCGAGGAGACAAATTAATTAATCAATTAATCAAACAATCTGTGCTGTAGGAAAGAAGAAGTGGCGGGGGATGCTAGAGAAAGGGCATAAAAATCAGAAAGAGACGTGAGGGCGACTTTTAGGAAGAACTACGTTTGAATGGAATCTAGACGGATCTGAAGGAGTTAGCAAGTTAGGAAGGCAGTGAGGCGGGGGTGTTGGTGGTTAGTGCCCAACATGGAATTCCAGGCAGAGAGAAGAGCAAGTGGAAAAGCAGGGTATGTTCCAAGTCTCACAAACAGTTCAGGGTGACTGGGGGTGTGATGAGAGAGAGGGTCTGAGTCTGCCGCTCAGGAAAGAGCTCTGTGCTAGAGCCAGAGCCTGCAACTCCTCACCTCAAGGGCCTGGCTGAAGCTGTGGAAGACAACTGTGCCATCTTGGTGTGTAGTGTGAGAAATCTAGTCTGTTAAAGTAAACAAGGAGGCCATTAGGCTGATATGACTCTAACGCCTTTGTAGCCTACCAAGGAAACCAAAATCTAAGCCTGTAAGTGCCTCAAGGTTATTAAATCTAAACACTAAGGACAACTGATCACAACCAGGCTGTAAGCTACAGCCAATCAAATAATTTCCTTTCTTTGCTTCCACACTTTCTATGTCTTCCCTCCACACCATCCTGTCCATAGAATACTCCTAACCACTTCCAGTTTGGCGCTGCCAGATTTGAATCAATTTTTGTTCAAATAAACTCCTAAAATTTTTAACATGCCTCAGCTTATTTTTTAACAAGTCTAAGGACCAAGATCTGTGATGGACCTTGTTAGTTCTCTTTTTTTTTTTAATGTTTATTTATTTATTTTGAGATAGAGAGTGTGAGCAGGGGAGGGGCAGAGAGAGAAGGAGAGAGAGAATCCCAAGCAGGCTCCACACTCAGCATAGAGCTCAACCTCAGGAACGGCGAGATCATGACCTGAGCCAAAATCAAGAGTCAGAAGCTTAACCGACTAAGCCACCCAGGTACCCCAGCCCTGGTTATTTCTTAACACCCTGCTCAACTCTAGACAAGCTTCACCACATGAGAGCCCCTCCCGCTTTCATCCTCCCAGGTATCCAAACTCTCACTCAGACAGTTACCACTTCCTGTCTCTACATTTTCTAGCACTGTCCTGAATTGTCATTCACATCTATGTAGAAAAATAAGAACTGTCAACTCTACATTTTTAGTAACAGTGGGACTTTTGACACAATTCTGCTCCGGAGAATCCTTTCACAGTAGGAACCATCATTCCCAATAGATCTGTGTAACACATTGGTCATAAGAGGATGTTGACATGTTTTTTAAAGATAGTCTAAACTGTGTTTTATCATCTAGATGTTGCTAATTAAGCATTTTTCACCAAGTCAGCAGCCAGTTTCACAGATTTTATAGTCTTTTATTTTAGTGCTGCCTTTGTAGGAAACCTGGCACAAAGTGAGTTTGTTGTTGTTGTTGTTGTTTGCTTAGTCATTCTTGTTTACCAAGTGGACTACATAGATTGTTCTGACTGAACCTTCTTGATTTAAGGTTTCTTGCTCATTTGGGCCAGGGAAGCCCCAAATTCAACCCTCTAGACTTTATATTGTGGCAATTTCTTTTTCATTGTATTTCTTCTGACTGATCATTCCACTGCAGTATATTTTAATTGTCTGCCCAGGGTATCTTCTGGAAGGAAATGCCAACTCCCATTTTTCATTTAAGGACTGGAAACCTTGCCCATGTTGACAGAAGTGTCCCATGACCCAGGTATATCCTGTCCCTATTGAAGCTCTCCAGCTCTATCATCATGGCAACTCCACGAAATGGCAAGAAGATGCAGAGGACCCATGGTGACATCTAGTACTGATTTCACAGGCTTGCAACCCATGCAGTCATTTAGAGCCCTGTACTTGGAAAGGCCCCACACTTGGTTTAATACTCTGCTGTCACCACTTTGAAATTACTAATAATTTTTAATAAGGGGCCTCACATTTTCATTTTGCACTGGGGCCTGAAACCAGGTAGCTAGCCCTATTGACATTGTAATGTCTCTTGATAATAAAAATGAGCCTCAATGTTCCATTAGGTCCAGTTTTTCAGTGGAGCAAAGCCAGTTCATTTCCTCCTGCTATCACACCAATGGCTGTATATCTGGTAAACTGAATTTCAGAGAAGTCCAAAGACATCATTGCACTGGGATATGACGGACACAGAACTGCACCCAGCTGAATACCACTAGGTACCATGCACAACTTCTTTGTCATTCAGAATAATAAAAACAGTCAGAATTGTCAAGACACTCCATAAAACTGTAGTGTCCAGCCTAACCCCAATCAGCCTAAGATAAGTTCCCTGGAGAGTGGTATTTGAATGACGCCCCCCACCCCAAAAAAAAGGAACAGAAGAAGAAAAGAAAATCACAATTTACAGCAATCTGGGTCTGTTTTCAGGAAGTGTAAAGGGAGATGCCACTTTGATTAGACCTTTTATTCATTTAAATACAGTTAAACTAAAAACCAGGTTAATAGAACAATGCTGTTTTCTTCTTTTTAATCTAAGAACACCTGGCTCAGAAAAGCAACCTGAGAAGAAGGCACCTAATTGTGGAGAGTTTTTATACTTAATCTCTTCATTCATTTAGATTTTATCCAAAGGAATAAAGCTGTTATACTGGATTTCACTTGCAATCACATGATGTTCGGTTGCTAAGGAAATCAAAATGCCTAAAATTCTAGCTACAAAAGGAAAGGAGATATAGATATACAGATCTATCTATCTATCTACATAGATAGATATCAAATATATCCTGTAGATACATACATATATATATATATATATATATATATGCACACATATATACACACATTTATACACACACATATAGAACGTCTTTCAACTAGTGTAGAATAACTTGGGAATAGTGATTCATCTTCTTGGGTAAAATATGCTGTTAATTATAGAGGTAGTGGTGTACTGGAGCTGCCTCATTAGCTCTTCAGCACCAAATGTACACCTCGCTTCCCAACTTCACATTCAGTGATACTATATCTGTATCTTGAAATCAGTCATGATGGGAGCATTTTTTTAATGTGTATTTATTTATTTTTGAGAAAGAGAGAGAGAGAGAATCCCAAGCACGAGAGGAGAAAATCCCAATCTCCTCGTGCTATTTATTTTTGAGAAAGAGAGAGAGAGAGAATCCCAAGCAGGCTCTATGCTGTTAGCATAGAGCCAGATGCAGGGCTCAAACTCACAAATGACAAGATCATGACCTGAGCCAAATCAAGAGTCGGTTGCTTAACCGACTGAGCCCCCCACATGCCCCTTGATGAGAGCATTTATATCATGAAGGCATATGCTACAATGTAGGGCATTCCGTGCCCCACCCCCCGACCTGCCAGAGATTCATTTACTAGTGCACCACTGTATACAGCTTACTGTAAAAGGGATTCTAAATCAAACTTGGAAGTTGTGGAAATGAAGGCCTTGTAGATTCAAATTATTAAAACTAAATAAAACTGATGAATAATGATTAGAGTCTTAATTCCACATAAAACAAGAGAGAACTGGAAGATTAACATTTAATTCCATTGGCTCCAACCTGTGGCTGTGGACCATCTTCCAGGGAAAGCACATGATAGCCTAAGACACAACAGTTAAATCCTTCCCCTGACCCTGAACAATACTGTGCCTGAAAATGCGATTAGTGAGTATGTGTGAGTCTGTAGGGGTTAGAGCTACCTATGTCATAATTATAAATCATAAAAATAGCTACATAACAACATAAAATATATGCCTTCATTCTCTCAAACTCAATACAATTAAGAGAAACAATTTCATAAAGACAGGGAGAATTAAAACCATTAAAACTCTATTTAATTATCCCATTATGCTTAAGTATATAAAAATAACCTAAGCATTATATATATCACTGAGAGAAACAAACTGATTAAAACTTAATAGGAACATTGTCTTTTTTTTTTTTTTTTTTTTCACATCAAGTATAATCATGTGAAGGAAGCCCCTTTCCAACAGGGGACTATGAAAAATTAAACACAGAATTTATTGCTCAGCTGTCTGTGGCTGCAGAAATTTATGGCCAAAGGGGAAATTGCACCAGATGTGTTCTATAGAGGAAAATGGGTCTACTGCATTTCGTTAGGGTTGGTAAAGTTCTTACAGGAATAATCCAGCCAATTTCATTCTATCATTCCAGCTTTTAGATATATCACTAGCCACCCTCCACAGACCACCAAATATCCAACATTATTTTCTATTCACTTATTTTTTCCAGCAATTCTTAATAGTGAGGAGCTAGAGAGGGGAATAGGGATGGTATATAGGAATCTCAAGATCAGGTGTATAATTTAGAAGGGAGTATTCCATATACTCTTGTTTTATAATGCAAATTAAAGGAAGTAAATCTGGACAAAATCTTCTGAACCAGTGAGAATACAAAAAGATGCTGTGTGATCATGGGTTAAAGACACTGCTTTACAGTGCTATTAATATTCCAGGAGTAAATATTAATACTCTAGGGCTGTCTGCTCAGCACTGTTCTGAATGCTTTACATATATTAGCCCATTTAATCCTCATAACAACCCTATCACGCAATTTTCTGTTCTAGACCCCATGAGCAAACTGAGGCACAGACAGGCTAAATTACTTGCTCATGGTCATATAACCAGTAAGCAACTAAGCCTGAATTATAAAACCAGTAAATCTAGTTCTAGACTAGAGTCTATGTGTCTGTGCTCACAATTTCTACAACCTACTGTCTATAGCATGAAGACACCCACCTTGAGAAAGACAAAGAGATAGTAATATAAAACTACCAAACAAATCATTTGGGGTAGGATTTTATTATTGCTGTTATACAGAAAGCTAGTTTTAGATAAATTTCCATACATGTATAGCACATTTCTCTTTTAAAGAAAATTTTCTACCTTCCCAGACTTAACTCTTTTATCTCCTTGAAAAGACTTCCTCTTCCCCATCTCCTGATACAGCCAGCATCCAGAATACAGTGCTGTTTATGAGATAATTTTTCAATGAATGAATCAATCCACCAACTAGTCAATAAATCACATAATAGCTATAGAGTTAATCTGGCCTGGAGTTGAACAGTGCTTGATCCGGTTGATTATTTTAACAACCCAGGGTGTTCTCAGAGCATCCAAACAAGCTTTGAAGCCTTGTAGGCTCGAGCTCTGAAGTCCTAGTGTGAATAAAATGGAAAAATCATACTGGGAAGGATAAAGGAATTAGTGCTTATGATATGCCAACAATGGACCAGGTGCAAAACTATATCATTTAACTCATTATTTCCTTCTCACAACAACCCATTTGGTAGATGAGAAAATGGAGGATCAACAAATAAAGCAATCTGCCCACAGTCACACCAGCTGATAAGCAGAAAATTGGGGGAATGAGCCAAATCTTTCTAATGCCAAAGCTGTTTTCACTCCCATCCAATATTTCAGGTGAGTGAAGGAGCAGAGCAGGGGAGGGAGGAGGAGAAAGAAAGAGAATGAAGTGAGAATAAGACAAGAGTTAGCTGAGAGATCAGCTTTACCCATGAACCTCAGTTGCTACTCTTGATTGCCCTAGAAATATCCAGGCAATTATTTTAATCCCCCAATTTCCTTAGCTGGGATTAAAATAAGAATGACCCAGTTATCACAGTCCTTCTGACAGCAAAGTCAGGGCTGACATCCAATTAATTCGGGGGCTTCACAGTGTGCTGGCAGTCCCTCCCAGTAAGGGAGAAAGCCTCAACAGTTCTTTTTCACCTTCTGAGTTGGAGATAATTGCCCCTGCATGAGAAATTCTAAACCTTGGCGCCCTCAGGCAGCAATCTGGCCATTCATTTGCCGAGGCTTGGTGCTAACCTGGCAGCTGCAGATGCCTCCTCAGCATTTACAGCTGTCTGGTGGGACACCTGTTCCCCCTAATTGAAGGCAATGGGCAAGGGGCTGGTGGGGAAGTATCGGCTGCAGCTCCTCTAATGCCTTGTGACTGGACAAAAACTCACAAGTAATGTAAAGGAAATTCTACCTGCAGTAGCATTTCTCCAGAGAAGATCCAACTTGAGGTGCATGCAGTTAAGTTAGAGACATCCAACACTCTGATGATGGGTAGTAGAGAAATGCCTTTAGGAAAGAATTCCTAAGGAGGAACTATAAAGAAATGACGAATGCAATGAATGCCCTTTCCTCTTCACTAATACTATACATTCAAAACTCTGCAGCATTCACATTCTCTTTCTCCACCCAACCCCCTCTCACTTTTTTGGTAATTGGTTAATGGATGATAAAAGCATGATGAGGAAGGTAGCATACCCAATTTATTACTACAGCTCATTTCATAGATAGCAAGCCCACACCCTGCATGCTGCCTTGAATATATAGGTTACATTTAAAGATCGATATCACTTGGCTGCAATTTGATAAGTGCTTCTAATTTAATTTCTAGCTATGGCATTTACTTAATCAAAACTTTGGCAATGAAAGCCAATTCAAACACACTATGCAATAAGCAGATTTAGAAAACAGAAATCATAGGGTGAAGAGTCAGAACCTTTAAATGCATGATTTCAGTTCAGTACAGCTTTAATAAAAACTCAGTCTTTTAAAAAAACATTCACAAACATTGTCCCAGCTCTAGAGAAAAACAGAATGCATTCTAGATGGAGAAGTCTGGGTAGAAGATATGATCAAATCAGAAATGGCACTATCAATGTCTGCAAGGCAAGTAATAATGTCTAATGGGAAGTCCCTGGTTAACTAGTATAAAAATGATGTCTTGGTATTACATTATGATCTGATGCTTTTAATCACTTCAAATATATATTAAAGTGTGATATTCTTTTTTTATTCTTAAAATTTTTTTTAATGTTTTATTTTATTTTTTGAGAGAGAGACAGTGTGAGCAGAGGAGGGGCAGAGAGAGAGCGAGACAGAATCTGAAGCACACTCCAGGCTCTGAGCTGTCAGCACAGAGCCTGATACAGGGCTCCAGCTCATGAACGGCAAGATCATGACCTGAGCCAAAATCAGATGCTTAACCGACTGAGGCACCCAGGTGCCCCTCGAGTGTAATACTCGTAATTATAAAAATAAGCTCTACTCAGTACATTTTAAAGGCCACTTGGGCACTGTTCTCAATATATCTAAAAATTACTTTTAAAAAATAAATAAATAAAAATTACTGTCTACTCTAATTTATTTATTCAAGCCCCCAAGTAAAACTATTTTGCTATAAATGATCAAAATTATTTCTGTCCCATTAGAGCTCTTGAATACAGCATAATTTTCCTCATTTTATATTTTAAATGCATTGTATCCTCAAGTAAGAGTTACACAACCACACATGAAATCATTGACATCCGCCCTTTTGTTTGAAACTTTGGGCATTTAGGAGAATATGGTTAAACTAAGAAGAAAAGAAACAACTTTCAAGTTGATGATGAAAGATGAAAGACCCACAGAGAACATACCAAATTTCAACTCAAATTTTTAAATGACTGACAAATGTCTCCTTCACCTAAAAGACGGAAATAAAAGCATAGTTTTGCCCTGCTGAGTACAGGAGATTCCAGTTGCTTTCCTGATGTTCCTTCTCTTGAATCTGGTCTCTCCCTCCTGCCCCTCTCTCCAACATCCCAGGGTATCGGCAAGTTTCATAAGAGATGTTATTGAGTTAAAATGTTGTATAGGGTGGACAGTTCAGGCATGCCAGAACTTTGCAAATCATTTCCTTATGGACTCTTTTTCTCAGATTCAGTAAAAGGACACCTTTCCCCACCCCCACAGCACACACACACACACACACACACACACACACAGGTGAGAAGAGAGCTTCTCTTTGTGAACATGGTATTCCCCAAGAGGCCACTTCCTCCTCTCCCCTACACCTCTTCTTATATCCAGTTGGGAGAGACAAGCCCTGCAGAGGGGCAGGTGGCACCTGTGGCTGATGGTTCTGTCCACATAGAATATGGAGGATTTAGTGCCTTTTGTCCTTAGATTTAGGTTCAGGCTGATTTCTGTGCATTTCTGGACCAACTGGAAACACCTAACTCAACGGCTAGTGCCAGGCTGTTATATTAGCATTGGAAATAGCCTAAATGCCCATCTATGGGGAAACAGAAAAATATAATTGCCATATTCAAATTACATAACAGTGTGCCCTCTGTGAAGAATTCATTAGGTCTGTGTATATCAACATAGATCTCAGAAACAATGATGAACACGAAACAGAATGAGAGAATAATCTCTAACCTCGGTTTCCTCATCAGTAAAATAGGCAATTGTTCATTTAAGGAATGTCAGTTGAGTGCCTACTTAGTACCAGGACCTATTTTAGGCAATAGAGATATAGCAATAGAAAATGAAAGAAAAAAAAGTCTTCCTTTACAGAGGTTATGTTCTAGAGGTGCAAAACAGGAAGACAGACAAGAAACAAATAATAAAGCTAAGTTTATAGTATGGCAATGATTGTTTTTAAACCCATGGAGAAAAATTAAGTAAGGAAGGAAAATAAAGTAGCATCAGAGGAAAAGGGCTACAAAATACAGAGTATAAGATCTCATTTCAGCAAAGACTTAAAGGAAGGGAGGAGTGGGGAATAAATCTTTGTTGTGACAGACATGCAGACAAGATTGAGAGAAACCTTCTCAAGCCTATGCTAATACACATCCTTTCCTAATTTCCAGGGTAAATATAAAATGTTCTCAATTTTTATACCCTTTAGGGCATTTCACTGGGAGTCTATTTCCTGGGGCTGAGAGGAGGAGCATTAAATACCAGCATTTGAGACACTTTTTAATCTGGAACCAATTTTATTTAAATCAATATATACCTTTTAAGGGATTGGATAGAAAAAAACTTTAATTGTTATTGAGTTATTCAGAACAAATTGTGCCTAATATGCCTGGTGCTTAAGCAAGAGAGTCAATACTCAAAACTCTGATGTTTAGAATTTTTAGTAGACTGAATGAAAGGATTTGGCAGATTTCCTAAAGAACAATCCAATATAAGACAAAATCTCACAAGCTTGCCTCTGAAATTTATTGTTTAAGTAATGCTAGCTACAAAGCTAACCATCAAGTTAATGGCAGAAGAGATTCTGTGACAAATAGAAGGATATGAAAATTAATGTCTAGAAATAACTGGGCCTGAAACTCTGCTTCTTAACTTAATGGACCTGTGACATGAAGCAAGATATGTCTTTTCTCTGGGCCCCAAGTTCCACATTGGTAAATGGAAATACATTCCTGGTTCTCAGGCATTGAGGAAAAGAATATACAAAATATCTGCCCTACACCTTCCCTCTGCTAAACCTAAGCTCCATGAAGGCAAGGAACATGTCTATGAAATGAATCCCAGAACCCCTGGCACATAATAAGTGCTCATCAAATTTTTATTGACTGAATTAATTAATATAAGACAATGTGTGGAACAGTGTCTGGCACAGAGAAGAAACTTCTTTTCTTTCCTCCCGCATTCTCGGGATCTTTTTCTGCCTAAACCATTTTCCCTGGTCCTGTGTTAGTAATTACAAACGCCAAAGATTTTTTCCTGTTTGAGAACTGACTAGTCAGGAGTATAATAGAAATCTTCTAGCCATGAATATGATCCATGTACTGAAAATGGACTCCTTTCACCAGAGGGTGATCCCCACATGGGCACTGGGACTCTTAGCTAGCTCTGCACCTTTTTGGAAGCCTTTTTTGTGATATGAAAAAAAAAAAAATGCACATCTCTGCTTTCCTCAGTGAGGGCCTTAGTCCAGGAATCCTATTCCTGAGAGATTTATACTCTCTGCCCAAATCAGGAGTGTTCAACCCAAGTGTTTAGAGGAGGGGTCAACAGAAGATGATCACAGACTCCTGGAAGGAGTGACTAGAGGCACAAACTAGGGTCAGCTTCTCCCTCTCCATGGCATCTCAGAGCAGGAGAAGGGCAGCTACTAACAGCCCTCTGGAGATCTAAGCTATTCCTTAAAGGACAGAGATTGAGTTGGAGGGGGCGCGGCAGGCTTCAGGTATAAATGGTATAAAAAGAAGCCACATTAGAGAACAGTTGGGTGCATTCAGATTTGGTTCAAACTCCAACTTCACTAACCGGTTATGGCAACTTGACAATTGCTTAACCTGTCTGTGCCTCAGCGTCTCCTTCTATATGGTATGACACTAACAGCCACATGCACTGAGCACGCCTTCTAGGTCAGATGTTGTTAATACGTGTCTGCATTTAATCCTTGCAATAACTCAATGGGGTGGATACTAGTAGTAGTATCTGCATTTTACAGATGAGGAAACAAACACATGGAAACAAACACAGTACCTGCCCAAGTTCATACAACGAATTATATTACTTGCCCAAGTTCAATACCCAATGAAACTAGGAAGCACTCTTATTCACTATACCATTGTGAGGACTGAATTAAAAGGTGTGTTAAAAGTGCTTTAAATCGTGCCTGGAATAGCATCACATTTTGGGAGAGCCATGAATAGAACCAGGTAGCCAGAAATGGGGAATTATGAAGTTCCATAAGCAGTGGGGTTGGTAAATGAAAATTTTTTGTATCTCCTACTGTAAGCCATGGGAAACAATGAAAATTGGGTCAGATGACGGAAATCAATTAAGGGACCATGGCACTGATTTATGTGTGAAACCAAAATGGCCTGAAAGAGCACAATGGCTTGGAGAATGAGAAGGCAAGACCACATGCAAGAAAAGTGGCTATTGAGAAGAGGGACTATTTGAAGAGGCGATCTGACAGAAAAGGGGACCTCAGGATGGCTCCTTGGCGGTGGGTAAGGATGCCATTCCTTTAAAAATGGGTGGAGATCCAAGAGTGAGAGTGGGCTTTCAGAGAAGGTGGATGCATTCCATTTCAGTCATGTTAAACTTAAAAAGAAAACAAGGCTTGGTGTCCAGACAAAAGATGAGCAGAAATGTTTCTCGTGAATACATGAGCATAAGACATGAAAAACAGTGCCATTAAAAAGGAAGCTCTGAAAAGGAACCACCTAGAGTAAACCTCAGCTTTTATATTTTTCTCCCAATAGTCACAATTTGTTGGGCTCCAGCTCCTTATTATTACACTTTAATACTTCCTTTTATATGGGAATAGGAGAGCTTTGTGGAAGATTAAGAAATTTTCACATGTGCTTCTTTTCTGAATAAATTGTTATGTGAAATAATTTATTTTGGCAGATTCTTGGCGCTTGAGCCTTTATCTTGAAAAGAGGAAAAAAAGTGGCTTCTCAACAGTAATAACGAAAGGAGACAACAGGGGGAGAAAAGCTTTCACAACCTTTTATATGAACATTCTGTTGAACTGTTCAAATTATAAGAACTTATGTCCGAGTTCTTAAATTTGAAAAGTGCACAAAATAAACTTTTTGCTTCCCTCAGAATTGACGTGATATTATCTCTGCAGGAGAAGAGATTGGGAAGGTTTAGAACATTCTTTAGGCTTTTCAATTGATGTCAAATCAAATGGGAAACCTTCATATGTCAGGAGGCTCATTTTCTGCACTCTATGCCTGCCAAAGTCCAATATGCTGAAATTCTCACTCAGTTGTTCACCTCCATGGGATGCTTTATGCCGCCAGGCATTAACTGTTGAACTGCCAGTCTCAACTACCACTGTTAAATCTTCCTGATCTTAGCCACCCACAGGAGTTATATGAGAAATGGCTCCCTTTTCAGGAAGTGGTCTTGTGCCTGAAACAGTCTAATATATAGTGAATATTTCAACAGAAGTGGAAACAGATGGAGGCAAAGGTGAGAAATCATCTCAAGTGCAAAACTGTTTTCTTCCTGGAGAATCCTCACCACACCACATCTGAAAGGGATGATGCCAGCAGGTTTGTATTCATATTTTTCTGTTATTTCATGAAATTTCATGGTCTTTAGCATATTTTCATAAAGATATTTACTAGAGCATGTTGGTTGTGGGTCCCTCCCATCCAGCATCTTTGGGTCAACAGGAAAATATCCAGATTGCATAGATTCTACCCACCAACACAGAAAGGTAGACAAGTAGAATCACTGGGGAACACTGTAGGCAAGATAAGGAAATTCAAGATGGTAGATTTTACCCAATCACAGAGCTTCTAGAACTCAAGACCCCTAATACTTATCTAAATAACACAAATACTTCCCCAACCCCACTGAAGTCTTCCTAAATTTCTAACCTCCAGATGCATCACATAAACCCATTTGAATGGGCCATTGTTCTAACAATGCCATGCTTTGTCTTTAGATTAGCTGTGGAATCCTAATTAGTCAGACATTTCAGAAGATTGCACACAACACAAAGGGTTTTGGGGTAACACCATCTAGATGCATACAGATCACTTTTACCAATTTTTCCAAAAGAAACTAGATTAAAATAGGACTTGTAAAAACGTATCACACAGACATCAGTAAGAGATTTTGTCAGAAAGTACCCATGTAATCATTTATATTACATTTTCCTCTTGGTTCCAAATCAAAGAGGCTTCCAGACTCGTGTTATAAAAAAGATAATAATATAACACATTTCCAGTGATAATTCTAAAATATCTTAGCATTAGACCATTATGCTCAAGAGAAACCAAAAAAGCACAGAACTGAATTAGTCCAATTTATTCCTTAAACAACTAAATGGAGCACCACTGCTCCATACAGGCACCATTCTACATGCCAGAAATAGAGAAAATAAGACAACCTTCCTGTCCTCAAGGAGACTGCAGTGTTAAGGGAGACTGGCCCACCATTACATGTATACAAAATAGCATGTCATGTGCTTTAGTAGTAGTGGAGGTGCCAGTTGCCCTGAGGGCCCAGAGATGTTGGCAATTGAACTGGACCTTTAAGAATTACGGAGAATGGATAAACATTCCAAGCAGAATATGCACAAAACATGGAAGTAACATGGAAGTATGGAAGAGTGTGGTGGATTGAGGAATGACAATGTTTTAGCACGGGTCTTCTAGAAAGTAGAACCTGAAGAATTAAAGAGGTATAACACTTCATTTGGGAGGTTCAAGCTCAAGGCCTTAAAGGTGACGAAAAAGAAAAGAGGCAAGGGAAGATGTGTTACAAGATGATATAACACATTGCAATAGTGATATAACACATTGTAATAGCTACCGCTTCACAGGTGAAGACACAGAACAGTCACTCAGCAGATATGTTTGCTCAGTGCCTTGCGAGATAGGCCACACCTGGGAGTGTCCACAAGCTAAAGAAAGGGAAAAAAAATTTCCCAACCACAAAGGCTCTCCCCATGGTGAGTCAGCTGGCTCTCTGAGAGGTAGTCAAGAATCTAGATCCCACACTAGAATGGGATGTTCATCCAAGTCTGACCAAATGCAGGTGATGCAACAACTAAGAAAGAAAGAAGGGAAAAGTTAGGGACTCTGGGAAGCCATTGTGACTAGAAATTAGAAAGCATGGAGGGCAGAAATACCAGGGATTAACTTGTGAAGATCTTTAAAGAGCTCAGATTTTATTCGGGGGTCCAGAACTTTTTAGGAAGGCAAAGATCAGCCAGATATAGTACAAGGTTAATTAAGTATCCAGGTAAAAGTGGATCTGTTTTTTCTACTGTCTTTTTTCAATATTTTGCCAAGGTTAAAGAAATTGATTTGGGACTATTTCAAGCTAGGATGTAGAGATAATCAACTGAGATGCTACAATTATACAGGGAGCAGACAAATCATCAATGAATAAGCAATTGTAGATGCTACTGTCTATTTTGTTTAACTGCAAATAGGAATTAAATTATGATTTTCCCAAACAACAGATGGATATCAGGTCCACATGGTGTCTTCAATTGGTCTAGAATTTCATGTGCTGGCTGGTATGACTGCTGAAACTCTCTGGTGAAGTGCCTCCTTTTCACACCTGGTTTACAAAGCAATCACCCTTAGGATGCAACCACATTTAGTGCTCTTTGAAACATAACCAAGAATAACATCTGGCATTTTTTTGGAAGAATGATTTTTTCACTGTATAGTAATAGTTGTTTAACAACAGTCAACATTTCTAGACAGACTTTTCATAATCCATAATCTCATTTAGTTAGTACTGCAAGTTTATGAGAAAGGAATGATTAACCCCTTATACAGATGTCAAAATTCAAAGACTCAGCAATATTAATGTGCCCTACAGATAGCTAATGATGCTGTTGAAATTTGGACCTCAATCCCTTTGTCTCCAAGGCCCACACTTTCTGGTCTACCTTACCTCCTCACAGGGTTGTTTTGTGAGAATACAAAAACTTTTTTCCCCCAAAAATAAAAAGCCTTGAAAGTTAAAATGTATCCAAACATCCACAATTTTCATATGGCAAATTTCTGAAAATCTTTCTTGAACAAGTTTTCTTCTTAGATGACTCCAAATCTTGAGGAAATGAGTTTCACATATCTGCTGTGAAGTTGTTCTTCACATTATAGGATTTTGTTCACAACCTTAAAACCTACAGAATTCCCATTTAATATTCCAGAATTCATCTGAATGATTTCAAAGATTTAAAAAAATCCTACACCATCCTTCAGGGTCAATAGACCTGAATTCAAATCTGGGCATCTTCATCATATTAAACTCGAACTATTATATTAAACTTCATTATATTAAACTCGAACACATGATTTAACTTCTCTAAACCTCCTCTTCTTTAGAAGTAAAATGGGGCTCAGAGTAGCTCCCTCATGGGATTTCTAGTTTATTAGATGAAGTATTAATATAAAAGAAGAAATAGGCAATTTTGCCTGAGAGCTTCAAGAGCACTGAGTACCAACCATCCCAGTGGTGCATACACCACCTCCACCTAATCCTGGCTAGAAGTTTGACTTTTCTTGACCATTCACAATAATGAAACTTTGTCTTCAGAACTAAAGACACTGTAGAGATGAGGAGTGATTACACACAGTATTTGCACTTTAATCTGTACAGTGAAAGAGCACAGTGACAGTCTGTCTCTTGTGTTCTCTTTTGCAGTTAATGTCAAAGAGGATAGGATAAAAGAAAAGATGTAAGATCCGTTAGACTCCCTTATCTGTCTGGGATCTGCTTTTCTGGCCCTTCCTGTTCCAACCGATGGGGCTCACACCTTTGTGTCTCCCCTTCCTTCCTGCTTCTGACTCTCCTGAGTCTTACATTAGCCAACCCGACTCCCCACCAGTATTCCCAGCTTTCATGTGGCAACTGAATTCTAGTTCCTTCTCATTCTCAACTCATTTTTCAAAAACTGTTGTGGAAGGTTTCTGAATAAAATGCTAGGATAATACATGTTTTATCCCTTTTCCCCAGCTTCCATTGAAGCAACCAATGAACATAAAATTTAAGCTGCAGGAATACTTTTAATATTTGAACTTACAGGTTCATATTGTTATGTAACAATACCTTCAGGTTACTTCCTTTAAATTAATGTCCTTTCACATAGAAAAAAAGAGCTGAAACAAAATATAAAATAATATATAAAATAACAAAGTGTTGAGTCGTGAGATTATAAGAGATTTTTATTTATTTTGTTTTGTTCCTATTTGTTTTCAAAATGTTAAATAATTACCCTTCATCACTTCTGTAATAAAAACAAGATAAATGTTCTTTCTTTTAAGAGAAAACAAAAGAATAGAAATATAAAATATAATGCTGTCTAAATTTTACAAGTAATGGAGACTGTAGTTCATTTTTATTTTGTCTACTTTGGATCATAAATAGCAATACTAAGTACTTTGAAACATACCCCAAGGCTAATAAATAAGAAGTGGTATATAATTCCCACAGGGGAAGGACAATGTACATTTTAATGATCTTGTGGTTATGGTAAAATTTAGATATTTGAAATATTATACAATGAGTTTGGTACTAAAATTTGAAATATGCTGTTAAAATGCCACAAAATACTTGAACAACATGACTATTAAGCTGATTTTAATTTTCCATTTAATCATAAAGAATACACAGATTAAATTCTGATTTCTTTTTAGCATCTTTATATAGTCATATCTCTTTACAGCATTATTATTATATTCCCTGAAGCATTATTCATCAGCATTCTGGCAAAGAGAATTTAACATTTCTATTTACTTGCTCAACTTTCTCTTTTCCAAGGAACATTGTGATCCAATAGTCTGTGTGTAAGAAATTAACCCAATTATGGCATTCCCATCTTAAGACATGACATAATAGTTACTTTAGTAGCAAACATGGAAGGAGTAGGGAAAGAGAAGGAATGGGCAGAGAATAACAAAATTGTATTGAAGAGCTTAAGAAATTATTAATGTATTAATATTCAGTCTCCAAAAATTCCTCCAGTTCAATCTATGACACTACACCATGACTTATGAATTTATGGTGTCTGAGTTTTTCTCAATATTCACACCTGCCTCTGTTCTATCTAAATTCTTGAAACAGAGATATTTTTGGAGACTGCTTTCAATCATACTTTTAAAGTGGGCTTAGAAATACTATCTACTTCTCTCCACATTTCTTTCTTCCTTTTTTCCTTCCAACAAAATGAGCACCTATTGTGTTCCCAGACATACCTCTGTGAAGCCAGAGGTGCAAATGAAGCAAGGCACAGACCTTGCCCTCAAAGAGTTTATAGTCTAAAGTATAGTTGAACTTGTAAATAGCTATGAGCTCCATAACAATTTTTACAAAGTCCTAAGCAGCACAGAGTAAAAAGGGAGAAATTGTTGTTGCAGAGAGCTGACAGGGAAGGCCCAGTGAAGGGAGATTAGTTAAAAGGTTTCTGCAATTTTCTCCCAAAGAGAGAATGAGGTCTTCAATTATGTTTTGTTCAAGAGATAAGGTGAAGAGAAGTTAACTTGATGATATGGAGCTGGGGGCAAGGACTGCTAGGACCAGGTTACTCCCAAAGATAATGCAATCCATGGATGGAGAACCAAACAAAGAACTTTCAGAACGACAGCACAGTGTGATAAAGATTATAACTTGTTGCAGCCACACGATTCCTGAAACAGAATGCTATGGGCACCAGCGACAGTCACAACAAAGTTTATTGCAATGAGAGGAAAGGCCAACCGATCGGGACCAACACTCTTGACCAGAGTGCGGTCTCGAACAGCCGGGGTACAGAGTTTTTATAGCCGACCACATCGTCTTATCATCACTTGGGGACAGAACAAAGAAACAGTTCCCAGATGGGGGTGGAAACAGTTCAGACATGCCCTTGCCCCAATTCAGTCAAACACTAAACCAGTTGATTTTCCTTAAACTTTTGTTCCCTTGATTGATAGGACAAGACTGTTATCTCTTAATCTACAGTGTTAAAACAAAGCTGTTATTTCTTAAGGCTACAGGTTAGCTCTACACTACAATTTAACCCTTACAAACTGAGTTAATTTTTAATTTAAAAAATAACTGGGGTGCCTGGGTGGCTCAGCTGGTTGAGCAACCAACTCTTGATTTTGGATCAGGTCAGGATCTCACAGTTCATGAGCTTGAGCCCCACACTGGGCTCTGTGCTGACAGCATGGAGCCTACCTGGGATTGTTTCTCTCCCTCTCTCTCTGGTCCTCCCCTGCGCTCTCTCTCTCTCTCTCTCTCCTCTCTCTCTCTCTCTCTCTCTCTCTCTCTCTCAAAAAACAAATAAACTAGGGGCGCCTGGGTGGCGCAGTCGGTTAAGCGTCCGACTTCAGCCAGGTCACGATCTCGCGGTCCGTGAGTTCGAGCCCCGCGTCAGGCTCTGGACTGATGGCTCAGAGCCTGGAGCCTGCTTCCGATTCTGTGTCTCCCTCTCTCTCTGCCCCTCCCCCGTTCTCTGTCTCTCTCTGTCCCAAAAATAAATAAACGTTGAAAAAAATTAAAAAAAAAAAAACAAATAAACTAATAAATTTTTTTTTAAATAATTATAAATAATAAATGTCAGGGGCACCTGATGGCTCAATTGGTTAAGTGTCCTACTTTGGCTCAGGTCACGATCTCACAGTTCATGGGTTTGAGCCCCGTGACAGGCTCTGTGCTGACAGCTTGAGCATGGAGCCTGCTTCGGATTCTGTGTCTTCCTCTCTCTCTGCCCTTCCCCCACTTGTGCTCTGTCTGTCTCTCTCTCTCAGAAATAAACATTAAAAAAATTAAGATTAAAAAATAATAAATGTCAAGACCCAGAGGGAATAACTAAGTTGCTTATTGATAGTAGCTAATATTTTTTGTGTCAGGTTTTAGGTTAAGCTCTTTGCCTGCATTATCTATCTAACCTTACATTCACAACAATCCTAAAAATTAAATATGATTATTTTCTCAATTTTACACGTGAGAAAAACAGAAGTAACACAATGGTATAGTCACGATTCAAGTCTGATACAGTCTGAAACAGCCTCTGGGCTCTTAATCATACTAGCAGGGGGTCTACTAGACTGTATGTTACATTCACCTGGCTACCTTTTAAAAAAATATTGATGCCCAGGCTGTACTCTGGACCAACTAAATCAGAATCTCTGGGTATGGGGCCCAGAAATTGCCCTTTCTTTCTTTCTTTCTTTCTTTCTTTCTTTCTTTCTTTCTTTCTTCCCTTTCTTTCTTTCTTTCTTTCTTTCTTTCTAAGTTACCTACTTTGAGAACCATGTCATTTTTCTATTCTTGAAGAAGAGAAAAGGTGATGTTGAGTTGGCAGTTGAGGGATTAACTAAAACTTGTCACGTGGGAAAGCAGAAAGCACTCCAGGAAGAAGGAGGAACATGAGCCAAAGTATGAGATGTTAATATAAAGGATATTCAATGTGTCTAAACCCAAAGCTAGATCTGAATGGCCTTGAATTCCCTAATAATATGTTATTTTAATCATTATGCAATAGAGAGCTTTTAAATGTTTTTAAACATAGGAGTGAATGAGAATCTGATCTACTTTAGAGTAACAGCTCTCTGGGAGAATAGATAGCATAAACATTAGTAAATGGTTTAGGATTAATTAAAATAATCTGAAAATTCACATTGGTCAGTGTTTATTCTGTGGCATTCTACTAGAAAGTAGATCATAGTGTTCAGTATTTATAATTTAATTCAAAGTTAATTCCCTGTGGTACTTTTACACCACAGCTGTTATCCCAAAGTACATAACCTTGAGATATTTAAAATAAATGTAATGATCATTTAGGTATTAATAGAACTGAAATGGCCCACTAGTCTTTAGTGTCAGCAAGATTTTGCCTCACAAAGAGTGAAGACAGGAAAAGGTAGCAGTGAAAACTCGCATTTTTTTTTAAATTAGACTCAATTCTTTTTTCTTCAGTCAAGAAAACTGTCCTTGAGTCATGGAAACAAAAGAATTTTTTTTAAATCATGGCTTATTGAGAAAACCATGTTCTTTTTTCTGAACTGTTGCATATTTTCGGTCACTCTACCATTTAGAGATGGGATATAGAAGGCACTGGAATACCATAATGAATTACAGTAAATGGCCTTCTCTTTTCTTCCCTTTTTTTGTAATCCCTCTAAAAATGCTAGGCTCCTTGTTTCCTTTGGAACTGGAGTCAGCTGATGGGTCCCCTGATGGATGACAGGTGGAAGAGAAATGTTTAGCAGCCCTTCTCATGTGAGGTTCCAAGAAAGAATTAAGCCTTAATGTTAGCCTAAGTTAACCCATCGTATATAATGAATTAACTTATTTCCTGTGTTAGAATGGTACTAATATTTACCGTCCTTGGGAAAACTGAGAAAATCGACACTCAAATCATTTTCTAAATGGCTAAATCTTCTGGTAGAACCCAAGTGTTAAACCAGAGGTCTGGAAGAATCATGGGTTGTTCAAAGAAGAAGGAGAAATATATCAAATCTCCTTTTACCTTAAGGATAATCCATCCCAAATTCATACAAACAATGAGACTGGAATTTGGGGACATGCACACATCAAGACTACTTTCCTTCATTTATTATCCTGTTTCCTGAAAACAGCCTGGATGAGAAAAGCTGGAAATATGCTAATTAGCCATGTTTATAAATGGTAACAAAATATCAGCCTATGGAGAAAGATGTTCTAAAAGCAGGAAATTTATGAATCAGTCAAAATAACATTATCTGGTCTTAAATAAACCTTTAAGTAGCCATTTGAATAACATTGTGTTCTTCAAATAACATTGTGTTCTTTGAAAGGCAGTCTTTAGTTTCTGAAGTTAAACAATATGACTTGAAAGCACAAATTCTTCTCCCTTCTGAGACCTCACTAACATGGTAGTGAAGAAATTTTAAAAGGAGAATTCTGTTCATGGGTGTGTGACATACTAGATATACAAATGACCCTCATAATTAAATGCTGACACAATATTTTTTTTATAAATGCATTTGCAGAACAGGTACAAAGAAATCCACACAGGTCATGTGAAGGAGTAAGAGGAAAACAAACACAAAAACTGCCTTTTTCTTAAGTTTCTGTGAAGAAGTTAATCTTCTCTTTTAATGGCCACCCAAGTTGTAGAAGAGACTGAAAAAGTTACAAGGCTATCTAAGAGAGGCAGTTGGGATTTCTAAGAGCTAGACCATAAGTACAGTGCTGAATAAAAGTAAATCCACCTTCTAAAATGATGCAGAAATCAAACTGCCTTGGCCTTAATGCTTGGTAAAGGAAAAAAAGATACCCTCCTTAAAAATTCATACCTAAAACGACTACTTATGTTACTAGTGTGATCTAAAAAACCTCAGACAGATAATTTAATATAAAATCGTTGGCTATGCTCCATGCAGAAGTAAACACATATCCTCTCTAAAGGAATTCAACTTCAATCCTGGACTCAAAGAATTCCCACAAAGTTCAAATAACATGAGCTCATAGTCAAAAATCCCAAAATACACAAGAATGTAAAGAACAATCACTGAGACATCAAAAGCAACAGAGAGCAGATCAGATATGCAAATACTCCAGATAATGCTATTACTAGACACAGAATATAAAAAAATAACTATGTCTAATATGTTGAAAGAAATAAAATAAAAACTTTAAAATGTGAGCAGGATACCAACGGATTTAGAAATAGCCAAAGAGAATGTGGAAAGAACCAAAGAATCCTTCTAGATATTAAAAATATCTCCCACCTAGGATGTAGAAAGTAAGCAAAAAAAAAAAAAAAAAAAAAGAAAAAAGAAAAAGAAAAAGGTAGTTCCTACCCTAACAATGAGAACAATCCAGATAGCCTTTAAAAATCATGTTTGAGCCCCTCAGAGAGCTGAGGTTACAAGGTAACCTACTGAACTAAAATCCAAAAAGACGGCAATGCTGCCCAAGGAGAAACGGATCCCACAACGATCTGTCTTTGGCAGAGCAATAGAGAGGAGGTAGCCATCACAGAAATGGACAAAAAGAAAACATCTGAAATTTACATAAAATGTGAAGAGACAAGTGTGAGCTGATGCGAATGCGTAGGAACCCAGTCACGAGAGAAGTCTGTGCCTATCCACTAACTCTTTTCCACTGATCTCCACTGAATATTTATGAAAAAGATCAGTAGCAAGAGAAGACAGCTGAAAGAGATTACCTCCATGGTAAAGACGTGCAAGGCCTGTGTAAGTGGGAGAGTGGAGAGAAGAATGAGAGCAAGCCTCCCTTGCTCAGGACCCAGACCCCACATGAGGGAGAGACATGCACTGGAAGAAGGCGAGGAGCTTGCTGTGTTCATCCGAGCAGAAGCCCCAACTTTCAATGTGATTTAAGGTCACTGATCTTTTTAACTTGTAAGAAGTTTGATGTGAAGTTTTTATCACTCTCACCAGATCCTCAAATATAGGGAAAAGAAATGATAGCATCTAACAGTCTCAAGGTTACTTTCTAGGCACACATGTAGGATAACTCTATGAAACATAAAAATAGTTCACTGATTCTTACACTTGAGTCAACTTACTTTGTTACCTAAAACTCTTTGGGAAAAACTGAGAATCTTTTGTCTAGAGTAAGCATCAGCAGATAAATGCAGTAGAAATAGGGGCCATCTCACCAGAGGTAGAACAGGCAGCTCTTCATTATGCCACAGGCATGGTCCTTTGCCACCCGTCAACACCACAAAAACACCTAAGCCAACTTTCAAAGGCTTCTAGATATCTGGAACTAACCCAGTTCCCTTAATTAAATAAATAAATAAATAAATAAATGAGAAAGACATTTAGAATGCAAAATGCCTGTGTGAGATATAATTATATTAAGAAGATTTTATTCTTACATATGAGTGTGTGATCTATCAGAGTAGGTGATAACTATAACTATATATAGAGGGAGACAGAGAAGTGGGTGACAGGGAGACAGAACTCCATGAAGAGGGAGGGGATAATTTAATTTTATAACCTAAGAAATTTGTTACAAATTATATCCAAAAAGTAACCATGAAAGGTGCAGTTTTATGCTTCTGGTTTGGTATGCCTTCACTGATATCCACATTTCTTAAGTCACTTTAATTTCATTCAACAAATATTCATTGAATTACTACTATGTACTACACAGTGTTCTGGTCACTTAGGGATACATCATAACAGAACAAAGAACCATGTCCTCATGGAGCTCAAAGCCAGTGAAAGGAGACAATAAAGAGTAAACATGATAAATGAGTTAATTATTTAATATATTAGGAGGTAAGTACTATGACCAAAAGAAGGGGTAAGGGGAATAAGAGATCAGAAATGTAGAGGGCTGAAGTTATTGTATTAGAATGGTCAGCATGGATATCATTGGGAAGGCCAGATATGAGGAAAGACAGGAAAGAAGGAAGCCAAATGGCTAGCTAGGAAGAGCACTCCTGCAGAAGGAACAACTGGTATACCAGATGTGTTCAAGGAGAGGAAGTCAAGGTGGCTGAAATGGAGCAAACAAGAAGTGATGTAGTAGGAGAGAATGTCATCTCTTCATTCTTATTCACTTTGATTTCCACTTCCTAACAATTAAATTCCATAAAAGAAGTCACATAAATGTTGGATTTCTGTTTGAGATAAATTACCCAATGTCAGCTGCTTTAGTCTAGTCCTAATTATTTCCCCCTTCCCTAAATATCTCCCACAGTAGAACTTCCAAGAATTCTATTCTTGGAGGTGGTGGTAATTCTGCCCCTGAACCCTTCACTCTCCACAGATGCCTTGACTCCTACTTTGTTCAGAGAGGAGAGAGGACAGTGTCTGTACTGACTTCAAGCAACCCTGCTCCATCCCACCTAACTCAAAGGGAGAATGCCTTCTGCTACTCAAGGCCAGGCTCTACACCTGGCCAACGCACTTGACCCTTTAATTACCACTCTTTTAGTAACTCCCTCTGAATCTCCTCTAAGGTCTCCTTTCTTAAATGTTTCCTCTCAATCTACACTCTCCCTAATCAGTTTCATTCATGCCAATGCCTTAAATTTCCACCTATATTTTGATGATTTTCTAATCTACATTTCTAGTTCTAAGTTATTCCTGTGGTCTAAGCAGAAACTTCCAACTTTGTACTGGACATGGATATTCTAATGATACATCAAATGCAGTGGGTTAAAACTCAAACATATCTCCACCCCTGAATTCTTCCTCTGATTCCTATCTCAACTAATGACACCATTATTATCACAGTCACCTGGACTTCACAGTTACCTTACTTTTTTTCTTTATCTTTCATTTACATTCATTCAAATTCTATAGATTTTTGTGTGTCATTACAGGAAGGCCCATCTGACACCCTTTACCAAATACCTACATTCACAACTCTCACTAGCCATATTTATTCAAAGAAGAAACTCAAATCATGAATATCTTCTATGTTGAGAGTAGGCTAAGTAACATTTACCATGTCCATCCTTTTTGATAAATGAACTTCTGGATTTTTGTTGTTGTTTTTCATGGACTAACACATAGTAAGGTAAGTGCTTAAGTACATCGAATCACTCATATGAACAAGGAAGAACTAACTGGATTCCATGTAAATTAAATTAATGTTAAACCCATACCATAAGAAAAAATTTCACAAGAAGCACTTGAGCCGAGACTGGGGGGAAAAAGGTAAAATTTGAAAAACAAGTAAGAGAGGTGGGAGACAATTTCAAAGACAGAACACACTGTAGAACATAGAATTTTCAAAGTCCAGAATTTAAGGTGCCATGAGAAGGAGAATGAGAAATGCAGCTAAAAAGTAGGCAAGAGCCAGATTCTATATCTACCAGGGAGCCACTGAGGAGTTTTTAGCAAGGGAGTGACCTAAGAAACATAAATGTTAGGAAGAACCCACTGTATGTTGGTTGAAGGACTTAGCTTAATGCATTTTTTTTTATCTCCCACAGAATTTAGTAAAGTGCTTTCAGAGAATGTTTTAAAGTCAGAAATGAATTGTATTAGATTGAAGTAAATGATAGACACTCTGTGGAGAGCAACAGATAACTGTGTTGTTTGCAAAGCACAGTTCTGAGCTGTCTAGTTTGAAAGGGGACATGTCAGGCGGTTGTGAAGTTGAGACCAGCCATGTGAGCCCCATCTCTTCATTTGAAGGCTGGTGGTTGCCATGGCTACAATTGCATGGATAGGCTTATTTATAGCTATATACTATCTTTAGTGAATTCCACAACAGATGAGAGAAAATTTCAACTGTGAAGCCATCTAAGTGTATTGGAAGCTCTTAAGAAGAGCAATGGAATTAAATATACACCAGAGAATCTCAAAAACACTATGGAGAGCCCCATTTTAAACAACTGCTTTATGAACAGTGTTCTGAGTAAGTTGAAAAACTAAACCCAGGCTTTTGCAGGCCCTCTGCTAGTTCTGCCTTTACAACTTACAACCATAAGTTCCAAGATAGGTTTTGGGAAATAAATAAATGCATGAATTAATTAATTAATTAACTAAATTAATTAATTGTTTTTACCACCTATCATAAGGAAGACATCTATAGACATTCTAAGCCTTACAATAAAAGTACAAGGTAGGTACTATTTTTATCTTCATTTTTGCACATTAGAAAACTGAGGTGCAATAAGGTTGGATTTCCCAATGCCATTGAGTTGGTAAGGAACAGTGCTGGCCAAGAGCACAGGCAGCCTCCTTCCAGTGATCTTAACTACTATGATATACTCACTTCTTTTAATATGTATAACATAGAGGTCTGGGGAACAGAATCCACTGGGAGACCAGAAGCCATATTTATTTCAATTTAAAGTGAAAACTAATTTAAAATTATTGTTTGCTAATGGAAATTAACTAAGAATTTGTACTGCAAAACCATGTATACCCAACCAAACCTGAAATCTCAAAACTAGAGACATCCTACTCCCATTTCAAAAAGAATTAAATCAAGATTACTTTAATAAGGAAAAAGTCTCTGTTTCATAACAAGTACAATTCACAAAAAATTGATTGTGTGCACACATACAAATTTTTGGAACATATCCATTATGCACCATAAAGTATGGTATGAATGAATGGTATGAATATTTTTAAAAGGAATGGATATTGACACTATTGAGTGTTTTCTTTCATTTACCTGGATAAGTCAATGGGCAAGTATTATTTAGCCCTAGTTAACAGATGAAAAACCCGAGGCTCACACTGGATACAAAACTTTCTGAACCACACATCTCTAGTAAGCAGAATTGGACCTAAAACCTAAGTCTTTCTATTGTTAAAGCATGGCAATTTCCTCTTATATCCTTCTGTATGATACTGACTTAAAGGAGACCAAAATTTGACTAGCTTCTAACAGAGGCTCTCTCCAAGACCAAAGAAACTATCTTTGAGCAGCCATGGCTCACTGTAGGGGGTGCAATTTGCCTGAACAAGTTCTAATTCAATGCAAGAATTGCTCCCTTCTTTAACAAACATGTATTATAATACCATGACTTATGGAGGAATAATACAATGATGGGTGGAAATACATGTAAGTCTTTTGCAAATGCCCTTCACTGAGAAAGGTTTTGAATAAAAGTAATATGGTAAGGCTTTGGGAGTCATGTTGTTGTTAGTGATCATATAATCTAAGAATCCTATATAATATTTTTCATGCTTTTTAAAAAATTTTTTAATGTTTATTTATTTTTGAGAGAGAGAGAGAGAGAGACAGAGTGTGAGAGAGGCAGAGAGAGAGTGGGAGACACAGAATCCAAAGCAAGCTCTAGGCTCTGAGCTGTCAGCACAGAGCCCAATGTGGGGTTTGAACTCATGAACCGTGTGATCATGACCTGAGCTGATGTCAGATGCTCAACCGACTGAGCCAACTAGGCACCCCTGTTCATGCTTTTATCAAATAATTACTTACTAAGTATTTATATTGTACCTCCCGTTATGGTAGGTTCTCGGGATATAGTGACAAATAAGACAAGCATATATTATAATTTTGAGTATTTATGAAAATGTGATTTTAGACTCACAAAACATTCAGAATATTCATTCATTCAACAGATTTTATCAAGTGCCTACTATGCACACACAGCATAGGAGGTACTAGGACCATAAAAGTGAAGGATTCATATTGCTAGAGGTAACTAGAGATAAATCATATGACACTACCAAGAGCCTAAGCACTTGTCCAGGATCATACAACAAAACTGAAGTTAAAACCAAGGACTGATAACCATATTTTGACCCTTGTACTTTTCCTAAGGACTCAAAATACCACAAAGTCTTCTGCCATCCCTGATACTCCATGGGTATGATATAATTGGTACATGGTGTCTTTTCTCCTGTATTGGCGGAGATGCTTTTTTATAGAAAAAAGGGTTAAGATCACATATAGGTGTTGGAGCCACAACCTCAACAACAAAGACTTATCTGGCCCAAAAGGTCAATAACGCCAGGGTGAGAAACCCTGACCTGGCTTCTCTTTTTTCATAAAGAGGGCTATGAAATATTTATTATAAAATAAAGAATGTTGTCTCAGCCTGAAAAAAAAAATATGAGCTTTTACAAGGCTCTAGGAAGTCATCTGACATCACTCAGAAAAAAAGAGATTATTTTCAAATACTATTATCTCCACTAATACTATATAAGATTACCTTCAAACGGAAAGAGAATCTTGGAAGGTATATTGCCAATACCAGCTTCAATGAAATGTTCATATACAACTGGACAATAATTATAGACTTAGATAGACATTGACTTGCACATCCAACTCATTTCTTAGTCTGTATACTTACCAAATAATTCTCAGACCTCTGTTTGGTTTCATATGTAGATTATTTTCAAAGTTGAAAAAGCTCCACTTACAGAGTAGCAAAAACCATGGGATAAGTGGTCTACTTGGCTTTCAGGCTAAAAATACTCCCATTTGGTCTTAAACCAAACATAGCCCTCATCTGTAAGGTCCCAGTTCTGAAGAATATTATAGTTCAGACATATAACTACAGAGTCTACACAAGCCCTCACCTGCTTCTACTGCAGCCACTACCAACTCCTCACCTCCCCATTCTTGTCTCTTAGCTAACTAGCTTACCTAAAAGGCCCTGGCTCTGGAGATTTAGAAGATTTTTAATAATGATATGAATTGAATTAATTCCCTAGAAGTATCTGAAATTAGACATGAACACAATAAGAAGCTCTTTCTAGTAGTAACAAAATATTAAATTAGAACAAATTATTAATTATTGACTCTCTGCCTCAACAATTCTTCTAATCAAAAACAACAAAAATAAAGGGTTAAAGGCAAGCAAATTGGCAAAACTCAAAACATCTTTCAAGCAATTTTAGAAGAGAAGGAAGGAACGAATGAAGGAAGGAAGGAAGGAAAGAAGGAAGACTAGCATAAGATAAAAATAAAGTTCAAAGTCCTGAAGGGGAAACTATGGCCTTTTTAGGTTGATAAAAAGATATAAACTATAAACATTTATGCATTAAGTAACATAGCATGGAAAAAACAAGAGTGTGGAAAAAATATTTATTGTTTATTTCTTTCACTTTAGCCTTCACAACAACTCAGTGAGATAAGTATTGGTAAAGGGTGAGATCATATCGCAATACCTGAAAGAAAACAGTACAGAGCTGATTTTATCGCTTTCCTAAATAAGGAAGAGCTATGCTGGTCAGGCACAACCTCTTCAAGCTGCTGATACAAGGAGAAAATTATATATCCATAATCAAAATTTATGTGCCAAATAACGCTGCCTCAAAATATTTTTATTTTTTTTTCAATATCTGAAGTTTATTGTCAAATTGGTTTCCATACAACACCCAGTGCTCATCCCAAAAGGTGCCCTCCTCAGTACCCATCACCCACTCTCCCCTCCCTCCCATCCCCCATCAACCCTCAGTTTGTTCTCAGTTTTTAAGAGTCTCTTATGCTTTGGCTCTCTTCCACTCTAACCTCTTTTTTTTTTCCTTCCCCTCCCCCATGGGTTTCTGTTAAGTTTCTCAGGATCCACATAAGAGTGAAACCGTATGGTATCTGTCTTTCTCTGTATGGCTTATTTCACTTAGCATCACACTCTCCAGTTCCATCCATGTTGCTACAAAGGGCCATATTTCATTCTTTCTCATTGCCACGTAGTACTCCATTGTGTATATAAACCACAATTTCTTTATCCATTCATCAGTTGATGGACATTTAGGCTCTTTCCATAACTTGGCTATTGTTGAGAGTGCTGCTATAAACATTGGGGTACAAGTGCCCCTATGCATCAGTACTCCTGTATCCCTTGGGTAAATTCCTAGCAGTGCTATTGCTGGGTCATAGGGTAGGTCTATTTTTAATTTTTTGAGGAACCTCCACACTGTTTTCCAGAGTGGCTGCACCAATTTGCATTCCCACCAACAGTGCAAGAGGGTTCCCATTTCTCCACATCCTCGCCAGCATCTATAGTCTCCTGATGTGTTCATTTTGGCCACTCTGACTGGCGTGAGGTGACATCTGAGTGTGGTTTTGATTTGTATTTCCCTGATGAGGAGCGACGTTGAGCATCTTTTCATGTGCCTGTTGGCCATCCGGATGTCTTCTTTAGAGAAGTGTCTATTCATGTTTTCTGCCCATTTCTTCACTGGGTTATTTGTTTTTCGGGTGTGGAGTTTGGTGAGCTCTTTATAGATTTTGGATACTAGCCCTTTGTCTGATATGTCATTTCCAAATATCTTTTCCCATTCCGTTGGTTGCCTTTTAGTTTTGTTGGTTGTTTCCTTTGCTGGGCAGAAGCTTTTTATCTTCATAAGGTCCCAGTAGTTCATTTTTGCTCTTAATTCCCTTGCCTTTGGGGATATGTCGAGTAAGAGATTGCTACGGCTGAGGTCAGAGAAGTCTTTTCCTGCTTTCTCCTCTAGGGTTTTGATGGTTTCCTGTCTCACATTCAGGTCCTTTATCCATTTTGAGTTTATTTTTGTGAATGGTGTGAGAAAGTGGTCTAGTTTCAATCTTCTGCATGTTGCTGTCCAGTTCTCCCAGCACCATTTGTTAAAGAGACTGTCTTTTTTCCACTGGATGTTCTTTCCTGCTTTGTCAAAGATGAGTTGGCCATACGTTTGTGGGTCTAGTTCTGGGGTTTCTATTCTATTCCATTGGTCTATATGTCTGTTTTTGTGCCATCAAAATATTTTTAAAGAGAACTTTTGGAAATGTATTGAGAAAAAGACAAGAAGACACTAGTAAAAGATTTCTACAGATCAAGCAAGCAAAAAAAGAAGCAAAGAGGTAGAAGAGCTGAATTTTAGAATTAATAAGGTTTATACAGATGCCCTGGTACATCTTGTCTAAAGTCTGTATCCCCTTTATTTAGCACATGGTCCTTTTTCTCCCTTAGCGGACCCAGCCATTCCCTAGTTGTGTGCAGAGAACTGGTCCTAACTACAAGTCTGGTGATCAGGAGAGGAGTGGTGGGTATGTCCCTATAGGGAAATGTACTGACCTGCCAGGAAGAGGTCTCCACCTTGTCTTTAAGCAGAAAAAAAAAAAAAATCACTGGCATTCACAGAAAGGAGTGGGTCACTTATGCAGGCCCAGAAGATGCAGTGGGATCTGAGGTTTTAAATTTCTAGAGTGCAGTGACCCATATGTCCTCCTTCCAAATCTCAGAGTCCCACATCTTTCCCATCAGGTCCTTGACTTCAGTCAGCATAGCCAACTTATTGGAGTACACAATTCAAATTTCTCTAGAGTTCTGCTTCTCTTATAATTCTTAGCTCTGATTTTCAGATTTTTCTGCCCTTTCAGCTGCAAGAGAAGAGTCTCTTTATATACTGCCAAGGAGGCCCTTTGATTTTCTTATTTTGCCTTAATTAACCTTCAGCCTTTCATTATCCTCTCCAATGCATCAATATTACTCAACAACAGACATCCAGTGTCATAATTCTTACAATAGCTACTTCTCTCATAACTCTCAAATGCCTATTATACTGTACCAGCCAATACATTCCCTTCCAATGTTACCCTGTCTCACTTCACCAATAGTGAAAATTTTAACAAGTATAGAATTCCAGCATGCCCAAGGCTGTAGGTATTCTACCCACCACAGATGATGAGGTCCTCTAACCCCAAAATTACATTATAGAATTGGCTCCCTAAAACCATTTTTTGTACCATCACAGGTTTGGTTACCCAGAAACACACTCCAGAGTGAAGATTTTCATGTGGGTGGTTTATTAGATAGGGATTCCATGAATGCCATCTGTGACGATGGGGCAGAGGGAGAAGCTGAACTGTGATGCAAAATGCAGCTGCAGCAGAAGCTTCTGCTAATCCCACAGGAAACTCTGGAGAGAGGGTGGCCCTTCAGAGCTGGCTGAAATTGACACAAGGGTCAGGCCTCCATATTGACCCTTTACTGAATGCTGGCTGCCCCAGCAGGGGCATAACCTTAGGAAAGACATCTCCCTTTGACTGAAAGCAGCTTCTGTAGAGAGACAGGTGTGAGCTATCAGCACACAACACTTCCAGTAGCTGGGGGAGCATGTGCTGGGGTGATGTGGGTAGTTGGTACTCCGCAAACAAGAAATAAACAAACCTTCTTTTCCATGTAATATTGTATTCTCTACATAATATTTTACCTTATAAACAGAAAGAGACTTTAATATCCCCAGTAGTATGAGGTTTTTTTTACCATATTTTTCAGTGTGCTCTGACTCCCTGAACTTGAAAACCAGCCAAGTATTTGTTTTAAATCAGTAAAGAATTGCTTCAGATTACCCTTTAACACTCCCACCCCCCACTCACTTACTTTATATAAAACTATCTGTTTTCCCAAAATATTTTTAAACCCATCCTATAGACACAGATGTCCAACTTATTTGAGGTTTCCTCACAAAATTGCTCTTAACTGACTTTTGGTTAGTAATCACTTGTGGTTAAGAAATGAAAAATCATTAATAATATATTTGAAGTTCCAACCATGGTCCCAGTGCTTCTACAAAAAAATAATAAATTTTAATGTAGCTGGTGATACAGCCAAGGGTTCTGACTTTCCAGTTACCATATAATGGAAAGAGATGAGGCTTGGGAATATATATCGTTTAAAACAGAAAAAAAATTAATGATATGTTAATTCATGTATGCTTTTAATTTACTAGATTTATAAATTACTTATACCTTCTTTTTCCCAGAAACAAAGCTTACATGTGATAGCTCAGCAAAATGTCTTTGATTCTATGGCATTTCTCACTCTTTCAGTCACTCCTTGCAGTGGAACCCATCTTTAAGGCAGCAACTCAGTTCCTAAGACTAGTTCTTAGAATACTGAAGACCAATGACCTGACACCCGAAAAGAAGATAATTTAAACAAAAGATCTGGCTCTCTGGTCCATATTTTTCCCCCTTCAGTACAAAGAAAGAAATAATAGCCTCACTACTTGTGGCCAATAGTACAATGATGCTGAATGACATTTTGAAAATATTAAAACTACTTGGCCCAATTAACATGAATAAAACCAAAATGAATGAATAAATCATAAGATAACAGCAGTTGCATTATATCACCCTACATCTCCTAGCATGGATACACTATATTCATGGATACTGAACTGCATAATCAGCTCATTTCAGTAATCTTTGATGAGTCACAGAAGTGAAAAGGATGCCAGGACACAGGAGATGGAAGAGATATAATCCAAGTATTCAATTAAGAATACCACAATACAAAACTGATCATTGTGATCACTAGGGACAAACACCAGTTCTCTAGAGGTAAAAAATAATCCTGACCAGTTAGTAGAATGGGTAGATGAGGAAAATGTCAACCATGGTCTATCTGGAGGTAGGCAGGACATTTGATAAAGCTTCTCATAGTATCCCTAAGAATAGAATAGAGAAATCTTAGGTGGTTTCCAGCTAACTGGATGCATTTGTTGCTAGTTGAATTATCACACTGCCAAAGAACACCTACAAACCCTCTAGAGAAGTGAGGGCAGAAGGGGTTGTACTGTACCACATGTGGATAAAATGCATATTTTAAAAACAGCTGAGATGAAGTCCTAGTTCCAGCAGCATCCTGGCTGGCTCTGTGGGAAAGTCCATCTCTGCTCTGAAGACCTGCAGCACATCTCCAACAGGACCCCTATCATATTTGTTCTGCTAATCCCTGACTTTGGCTTTCAACACAGCTTGCTAATTGAACTGTCCTTTCAGATTCTGCCTGTGCCCCTACGGAGTATCCATAGAACTAATACTTCTCTGATTGTAAAACCTGGTTTGTGATACAAACTTTCTCTCCCTCCACTGTCCCTTCATTTCCTATCAGTTCTCAATGCCTCTTCTCTAAATTTTGAGGTTAGTATCTTTAGATTTTGCCCCTTAATCTCTCTGCCTTTCATTAGCCTTAGAATAGCCTTTAGATGAAAAGAACGAATACCATAAGGTTGTTAATAAATTTCAAAGGCTGCTGTCTACCAAGAAGGACAGTGCTAGTGGCATGCCACAAGGCATTGAAAAGAATGAAAAGAATGGAACCAGAGAGACAGTTGTGCTATTAGACCCATGGTTGGAAAGTGAAACACAGGTCAAAAGGCTAGTGGCTGGATTAGCTCATAAACAGAGCAGCTGGAAAGGAGCAGAGGTAGAAACCAAGGAGTCATTCCAGAATATTCTTTATGTAAGGAAATGGAGGCCCTGAGGGGTTTTTTTTTATACTGTTTTATAAGTTTTTTATATACATATGTGGTGATAGCTTAGGGTCAAAGTGGAAAGGATGCTGTTGTCAGTCTTTGGAGGTGCTTAATAGTCATGTGGTGATCCCATGGAATGCTGCCTAAGAAAACTATGACCCCACCTTCTGGAAGACACCCCTGCTTTATCAACTCACTTACCATTTTGGATACCAAATTTTGCACACTAGCAACTTCCTCTCACTGTAAATCCAGGATAATTTGTGGAGAGCAGCATTCAAAAGCAATAGAAAGGAATGCAGAAGGTCATAATGGTATGATCTTTTCATAGGAATAGTTATAAAAAAATTTTTAAAAACCTAGAATTCTATGGCTGTGCACTCTGAAACTCTAGCTATTTTCTTTAATAATAAATTGTGTATTTTAGAGGAGTGAACATTATTTCATTCTAATTCAATAACCTAAATCATAGCATGATATGAATTCCTTTTCCAATGAGCCCTAGTTCTGGATGCTGTTGATTTCTGAAATAAGATCCTATATTGAAAATCTCTCAAGGTTTTATGATTGCCATTTGAAAGAAGCATGATGCAGAATAAAGCTGTAGTAGCTCTTACAATCATATCAAAATTCACATTTCAAGCACAATTAGCATGACATTTTATGAATTTAGTTTGAAGAATGCCACCAAATAATTATTTATTCTGTAAAAGAGTTCCCTATTTTGCAGAGACTCGAAGTAAATTAGACATTTAGATTACCATCAGCTATTTGCTCATACTTTATTATTATTTTTTTAATTTTTGTAATGTTTATTTATTTTTGAGAGACAGAAATAGAGCACAAGTGGGGGAGGGGCAGGGAGACAGAGACACAGAATCTGAAGCAGGCTCCAGGCTCTGAGCTGTAGCACAGAGCCTGTCACAAGGCTCAAACCCATGAACTGTAAGATCACAACCTGAGCCAAAGTCAGATGCCCAACCAACTGAGCCACCCACACTCCCCGCTAATATTTTATTACTAAACGTGAAACCAGGGGCGCCTGGGTGGCTCAGTCGGTTGGGCAGCTGACTTTGGCTCAGGTCATGATCTCGCAGTCTTTGAGTTTGAGCCCCACGTTGGGCTCTGTGCTGAGTGCTCAGAGCCTGGAGCCTGCTTCCGATTCTGTGCCTGGAGCCTGCTTCCGATTCTGTGTCTCCCTCCCTCTGCCCCTTCCCTGCTTGCTCTGTGTGTGTCTCTCTCTCTGTCAAAAATAATAAACATTAAAAAAAAATTAAAAGTGAATTCTAATTACATCCACCAAGAATTACTTTTTTATTTTGAAAAATAATCTAACTTTGTTCTCATGAGCTCAATCACCGAAAGACCATGGAAATCAAATAAAATAAGTCACATTTATTAGCTAAGGATCACTGACCTAGTTTTATTTCATTAGCAAACATCTGGAGTATTTTACCAAAATAAATCAAATTATTTTAAGAGCATGAAATGATACAGAAAAACTAATTAGGATTTTACTTATATATTCATCCAATAGTCAACAAATACTTATTGAAATCTATTGAACATCCAGGCCTTATGCTAATATTATCAAAGTTAGTTATTTTATTATATTTTAAGTAATTTGTGCACAAAAATGAGTAATTTACTTTAGTATTTGCTAGTGTATGTGAATTCATAAAAAAACATTTGAATTTCATATCTAGCACTTCTCAACAGCAACCCAAGATCAGTCAGTCACTAACTTCTTTTATTTTTTTTTTAATTTAATGTTTATTTATTTTGAGAGAGAGAGACAGAGCGCAAGAGGGGTAGGGGCAGAGAGAGAGAGAGAGAGAGAGAGAGACAGAATCTGAAGCAGGCTCCAGGCTCTGAGCTGTCAGCACAGAGCCTGACACAGGACTCGAATTCATGAGCCGTGATATCATGACCTGAGCCGAAGTCAGACACTCAACAGACTGAGCCACCCAGGCGCCCCAGTCACTAACTTCTTAAGTTATAAGCTGTAGCTAAGCATAAACTTTCTAAACTAACAAAAGATAATATTTATGACAAAATTATAAATGGTATTTAAATAGGATCTCATCAGTCATTGATGAACTTTAGCTATTGTTTGGTCTTAACACAACACACACACACATACACAGAGTGAACAGTTTATTTATCTGCTATCAGAAACCCATTTCTCATTTCAGAAGCACCCCTTCCCTACTCTCAAACTATATGATTTGAGCAACGTGGTTTCTATCTTGTCTTTCCAGAGGTGAGCACATGACTGAGCCTGGTCAGCTCAATGTCCGTCCTTCTAGTCACAGTGAGTGGTTCAGAGATGGTCAGATGGCCTAAGTCAGACTAATCAGAGCTCTCCATGCAACTTCTGGAACCATTAAGAAAGAAATGCTTCTTCTAAGATTATAGAGGCTAAGAACCAGTTAAGCTGATGTAGTTAAGGACAGCTTTGTGGATATATGAAAAGAGCCTTCCTGAGAACGAATCCAAAAGAGAAATGTAGATTTGGGAGATGGAGAAAATGAAAGCTTTTTAATGACATCCATCTAACTTCACAACCCAGCCAGGCCTACAGATAGCTTGACTCCTTGAAAATCTGTTATAACAGCCCGTTGATTTCAATTTGTGTCTCAGGCCTGAATTGAATTTCTGACTTTTCCAACTGACAGAGTACAGCTATATACATACATACCCAAAGACTCATTTCATTGTTTTCTATTTGTGAAATTTCTTTTTCTTATACCATTATGTCTCTCTCTCTCTCTCTCTCTCTCTCTCTCTCTCTCTCTCACACACACACACACACACACACACACACAGTGCTACAGAAGCTAGTATTTGTCTTGTAGATAATGACAAAAATCTCTGACAATATGGTTTTCACTTTCATGGCCAGCAGAATTTTGCTGAAACTCAGAAATTTTTTATCTGACTGATGTGCAAAAACATGTTCTGACTGCTTGCAAAAACTTTTTTAGCCATTGACACAAACGTGACAATACTTCAAATTGTGCACCAACCCTCCATCTGTGTAGCATCATTTCTGCCCCAGCTCTGAGACTCAGAAAACTTACATTTGTCACAGAGCTGGAGTCACACAAATAACCCAGCCTCCAAAATGTTGGACTGAAAATGATGCAAACACCTGAAGGTCCTTACTCATGACTACACAGGCATCTGGTTTTGGCTGGAGCTTTATTCCTTATTAATGCCAAGTTAAGACTGGCTTAATTGTGCAATTTCTAAATCTCTGGCTGACAGCATATTGCCAGTTTGCTCAACTCATAATTATTTTCAGCTGCAAACAAATTCAAGGCTGACTCTATAGAGGTACGTGTCTTTTGTTCCTTTGATAAACAGCTTTGATCTGTCTCATCAAGATGCCATCAGTGCACAGCATTTCAAGGTTGGCCATGTACAATAAATAATGTATATTGTTGGGTTATTTGACACGCATGCTAGTTAACTCTTAAATTTTCTTTCCTTACACGATGGTTGAATTGGGACCACCAAGTTACCAAGTGGGCCCATGTTTAGTTTGAGATTTCATGGGCCGAAACTAGGGCAGAGGAAAAGCCATAGTATGAATCTAAGCCAACATATAAGCATAATAAACTTTCTGAGTTCAAATCCATCTTTTGAGCAAGTTGCCTTGCTCAAATGATCAATAAATATTACCTATGAATATTATTGCTGTTATCATCTATAAAAGCCCTTTCATTTCTCTGAATTTCAGCCTTCTCAACTGTAAAATGGGACTAATAATCCCTGTCAACTTTCTGAAACTGTTTTTAAATTCAAATGAATTTAAATTATAAATTCCATTTAAATGTAATCTTCAACAAATTGTACATTTACATACAATACATATTTATTATGTAACAAAAGCAAGTTTTGACAATTTTCTGTTAGTAATGATATATGCTATTTAATGTAAGTTAATTATACAAGAAAAAGCATAATTTTATTTTTTTTTATTTTTTTTAAAGTTTATTTATTTTTGAGACAGAGAGAGACAGAGCATGAACGGGGGAGGGGCAGAGAGAGAGGGAGACACAGAATCTGAAACAGGCTCCAGGCTCTGAGCGGTCAGCACAGAGCCCGACACGGGGCTCGAACTCACGGACCGCGAGATCATGACCTGAGCCGAAGTTGGACGCTTAACTGACTGAGCCACCCAGGCGCCCCTGAAAAAGCATAATTTTAAAAGCATACTATATTGATACTTGGAAGCCAAGAGTATAATAAAATTTAAATTTAATTATGAATTATAGCATAAAATAGTTTAAAAACTATTTAATTATGGATGTTTGGAATTCTTATATTTTACAGGCAAGACTACAAATAGTATTTTCAGATTCTGTTTAATTTGCCTGCTGGTGTACACTCTAATAGTAACCGTGTGGTTAAAAATGGTCTTTATTGCCACACATATGAAAAATCATTCTGAGATCCTCCATTTAATAATGGTTTTTAATAATTCTTAAATCTCCTGATGTACTACATGAGAGTTTTGATCAAATGGATGCAGCTTACAGATTTGGTGAAATTCATAATGAAGCAAATTTTAGAATTATTAACATTTTATAATCCTCATTAACTCGGTGTATATCAGTTTCTGTGTTCCCTATGTCTTGGTCTTAAATAATTGTCTAGCACTAAAAATAATTTTATTCTTATGACTACAAATAAAAATAATTTACATTTGTACAATGGCCAAAGTCTATCATGGCCGGTGATTGATGTTCAATTAAGTGTCTGGCTAAGTCACTGAGTTATACGCACATTCATTTAATTTCCACAATGTGCAATAGTTACATATTCAAGAACTGTATGTTCTCCTTTAAAGGGAGTTTTTAAAACAATTGCTTTATTTGTTGACCTTTAATATAAATTTAAACAGGCACTATTATTGCTTTTGATACCACAAACCCCTTGGGAAACTTTCTCTTGCTCTCAGAATTTCTCAAACCGCTTGTTGGGAAAGATTATCAAATAATATTGGGGGTGAAAGAACAAATATTGCTAAAATGTTCACACTACCCAAAGCAATTACACATTTAATGCAATCCCTATCAAAATACCAACAACACTTTTCACGAAACTAGAACAAAGAATCATAAAATTTGTATGGAAACACAGAAGACCCCAAATAGCCAAAACAATATTGTAAAAGGAAAATAAAACTGAAGACAACACAATTCCAGACTTCAAGTTATATTTACAAAGCTGTAGTAATCAAAACAGTATGACGCTGGCACAAAAACAGACACATAGATCAACAGAACAGAATAGAAAGCCCAGAAATAAACCCACAATTACATAGTCAATTAATATTCAACAAAGGAGGCAAAAATACGCAATGGGAAAAAAACAGTCTCTTCAACAAATGGTGTTAAGAAAACTGGACATCTACATGCAAAAGAATAAAACTGGATGCTTTCTTACAACATACATAAAAACAAACACAAAACTGACTAAAGACCTACATGTGAAACATGAAACCATAAATATCCTAGAAAAGAGAACAAGCAATAATTCCTCTGACATCAGCCATAGCAATATCTTTCTAGGTATGTCTCCTGAGGCAAGGGAAATAAAAGCAAAAATAAACAACTGGGACTACCCCAAAATAAAACGTTCATGTACAGCGAAGGAAACAATCAACAAAACTAAAAGGCAATCTACTGAATGGGAGAAGATATTTGCAAATGACATATCCAATAAAGGGTTAGTATCCAAAATATATAAAGAACTTATACGTATAACTCAACACCGAAACAACAAATAATCTGATTTTAAAAATGGCAGAAGACAGGAACAGACATTTTTCAAAAGAAGACATCTAGATGGCCAACAGATACATGAGAAGATATTCAACATCACTCATCATCAGGGAAATTTAAATCAAAACCACAATGAGATACCACCTCATACTTGCCAGAGGGCTAAAGTAAAAAACAAAAGAAATAACAAGTGTTGGTGAGGATGCGGAAAAACAGGAACCTTCTTGCACTGTTGGTGAGAATGCAAACTAGTAGCCACTGTGGAAAACTGTATGGGGTTTCCTCGAAAAATTAAAAATAGAACTACCCTACAATCCAGTAACCACACTACTGGGTATTTACCCAAAGAATAAAAAACACTAAGATATATGCACCCCTATGTTTATTGCCGCATTATTTACAATCAGCAAATTTTGGAAGCAGCCCACGTGTCCATTGATAGACAAATGGATAAAGACATGGTATACAATGGAACATTACTCAGCCATAAAAAGAATGAACTCTTGCCATTTACAACAACATGGATGGATCTAGAGAGTATAATGCTAAGCAAAATAAGCTAATCAGAGAAAGACAAATACCATATGATTTCATTTATATACAAATTTAAGAAAGAAAACAAATGAATAAAGGGGAAAAAAAGAGACAAACCAAAAAACAGACTCTTAACTGTAGAGAACAGACTGATGGTTACCAGAATGGAGATGGGTGAAGGGATAGGTGAAATGGGTGATGAGGATTAAAAAAAAAAAAAAAAAAAAAAAAAGTACACCTATCATGATGAGCACTGAGTAATGTGTAGAATTACTGAATCACTCTATTATATACCTAAAATGAATATAATACTCTATGTTAACTATACTGGAATTAAAATTTTAGAAGGATACTGGGGAACTGCTTAACCTTCACAGAAAGTTCAGATACCCTCAGCAGGTCCCCTGCTCTTGTTTGGGCCCATAGAAACAATTGCCACCCTGTCCACAATTGGGCATCAGACATGTAAGCATAAATGAGAGAGGATCTATGAACAGGGGAGCCTTGAGAAGAGTCAAACCAGACTCAACATAAGGAAGAAGGTGGAGACTCAGGAGTAAATCAACACAAAGGAAGAAATCTGGCACGTTACAGCAGAAATAGCAGCAGGTCCTAGGGATTAGAAGAGGTAATGGAAGAAGGAAGGGTAGGAGGGTGAGCTTAGCTGCTCCTGGCCTCACTCCCATTCATTTCCCCCAGTCTTGCCCAAAACCCTCTAGAACGCCGAGGGCCGTGGTAGAAGTAAAAGATATATATCATCAGGGATCTAAACAACTCTGCTACAGGGATGGCACTCTGAAAAGTGTTGAACACAAGAAAGAAAATAAAGGCATCATCACCCTCCTGGCTGGTGAGAGAAGTGAGTAGTGGAAATCAGGGGACAACAGGTTTGGTGGAGCTGTAGAGACCGGTGGTGGCTAGAGAAGGCCAAGGGTGAAGACAACAATCTCCGGAAGGCCAGATTCACTTAGTCTGGAGGAAGTGGCAGCAGTGCTAACAACCCAAGCTGGCAAGGAAGTCAGTGGTCAGAGACCTGGTGAGAGGCAAGCAGTGAGGAAAATGATCCCAGAGCAGTGGAGCAAGGGTCTGGGTACAGCAAAGGGACAAACAACACCTACAGAAGCTGTAGTGAAAAGAAAGCAGAGAGCTCCCATCAGAAGCTCTGATTACCTGTAAGAAAATATTTTCCCTTCTGTCAAGGAATCCCAGAGGGAAAGTGACACCAACGAGAGCGCCCAGCAGACAGTTTGTTCTACAAGTATCAATAATCTTGGGGTTCTTAGAAACACTTAGGGAGAGAAACCACTTCATATATAAGCCGATAAGGAGCAGGACTCAGAGCCATTGAGACCTGAAGATAATTTTAAATATGACCAGACATCATCTTTTAATAGAGCTTAGAATATGGATATATACCATAAATTTTCTCTAGGTATGGAATTACGGGTGGGTTTTTTTTTTTCTTCTTTGTTTCATCTCTGTTTTTCTAAGTTTTCTTCAACACACATGTAACAGTTTGGGTATTAAAAATAATCAAATTTATTTCAAAAACAAAATACAATTTTCCATTTACTAAATTACAAAGATTGAAAAAAAAAATCTAACAGCCAGCATTGGCAAATGGGTAGAGAAGTAGGCACTCACTCCGCTCACGAGGACTAAAGGACTATGATATTTCTGCAGGACAATTTGAAAATAAAATCAAAATTCTTAAACAATTTTTATATATTTTATCCAGACATTCTGCTTCTAAAAACTACAGTGCATAGAAAATTATCCTATTTTTATAAAAACTACTATGTACAGATAGATAAATAAGGAGATAAGTAGTAAATTATACTTACAAAAACATATACCACATTAATGATAGTTATTACTAACAGGATCATGAGTGATTTTCATTTTAAGTATTCTCTTCCACATATTTCTGCAATGCAAATTGTTACTTAATCAGGGGAAATAAATGCTGTTTTAAATAAATTTATGGAAAAGTTAACATGGCATTAAATTTACATCTTTTTCTCCTATATTTTGTGTCTTCTCTTTATCTGTGGTTATATCCTATTTTAATTCCTAGTGTCACTTGATTTCTTCAGTAGGGCAGCAATTATTTCATAGTTTTCTCAATAATTATTTTTGTGAATTATTAATTAAATCTTCTCATTCCTGTTTTCTAACCCACTAAAATCTCCTTTTATCTTTATTAATTTCTTCTTCCTGGTCTCCTTTGATTTATTTTATTATTCTCTTTACAACTGCTTGAATTGAAATCTTAGATACATTTATTTTTATTTTTTCTGATTTAGTGATATTAAAAATACAACATGTAAACTCTGATTTTGAACCCAGCTTCTTATTTCAAATGATTAATATTACCTATCTAGGTATTTATCCTTTTTATATGAATTATTTATTACTCTCAGTATGATATTGGAACCAAATCTGCAACTAGTATTTAGACTTGATTTTATGTTTATTTCTTTATTCCTCACTCCTTTTTTTAAAATTTACATACAGTAAAACTCATCTTTTTTACATATGCATCTTTGGTGCATTGTGACAAATATATATAGTTTTGTAACTATCTTCACAATCAAAATACAGATTATTTCCATCAAAATGTTCCCTCTTGCCCCTTTGGAATCAATTCCCTCCTCCTACTCCCAGCACCCAACAACCATTGATATATAATTTATATATTTATATAATTTCTATAATTGTACTCTTTCCATGATGGCATGTTGCTGCATGTATCAGTAGTTTGTTCCTTTTTATCGGTAAGTATTTTTCCATTATATAGGTGTGCCAAAATTTGCTTATCCATTCACCAGCTGATGGACATTTGGGTTGCTATAAATATTTGCATACAAGTCACTATTTGGACATATGTTTTTGTTTCTCTTGGATGAATACCCAAGAATGGGACTGCTAGCCCTATGATAAGTATATGTTTATTTTTATAAGAAACTGCCTAACTGTTTTCCAGAGTGGCTGTATTATTTTGCATCTCCACTAGCAGTGTATAAAAGCTCCAGATGTTCCATATTCTCATACACTCACGAACACTTGGAGGTGTCACATTAGAGCTGGGATAAGAGAAGAGTGAAGGAGCAGGGTTATTTTTTTCTCTCTCTTTCCTTTTTTGTTGTTCTAATAAATGTGTAGTATCTCATAGCTTTAATTTATATTTCCATAAATTACAATAATGTAAAATATATTTTCATGTGTTTATTTACAGTCAGTCATCAGTATCTCTTCTATGATGAAGTATCTGTTTAAATTTTTTGCTAATATTTTAAATTGGCTTTTATTTTACTATTCAGTTTCAAAATTCTTTACATATTCTGAATACAAATCCTGACATGTGTTTTGCAAGTATTTTCTTTCAGTGTATGGCTTGGCTTTTTTTTTTTTAATAGTATCTCTTGGGGCACCTGGGTGGCCCAGTCAGTTAAGTGTCCAGCTCTTGATTTCAGCTCAGGTCATGATCTCACTGGGTTCATGAGTTCGAGCCCCACGTTGGGCTCCACACTGACAGCATAGAGCCTACTGTGGAGCCTACTGTGAGGGAGAATTCTCTCCCTCTCTCTCTGCCCCTCCCCCTGCTCACATGCAACTCTCTCTGTCTCAAAAAAAATAAGTAAACTTAAAAAAAAGTATCTCTCAAAGAGCAGAAGTTTTTAATTTTGATGAACTCCAATGTATCAATTTTCTCTTTTACGTGTGTGTCTTTAGTGTTTTGCAGTTTGTATGTCCTAGTTAAGAAATCCTGGCCTACCCAAGGTCACAAAAATGTTGTCCTGAGTTTTCTTCTAGAAGTTTTATAGCTTCAGATTGTACATTTAAGCCTGTGATCCATGTTGCATTCATTTTTAAGTATGATACGAGATATGGATCATTTCAATTTTTTGCATATGAATGCACTTATTACAGCACTACCTATTGAAAAGACTATCCTACTGAATTACCTTGGCACCTTTGTTGAAAAGTAATTGATCATATTTGTGTAGATCTATTTCTAGTCTCTCTATTCAGGTATATTGATCTATATAACTATCCTTTCACCAATATTATCTTGATTACTATATTTTTATAGTAAGTTTTGAGTAGTCCTCCAATTTTATTCTTTAATTACAAAACTCTAGGTCCTTCATATTTCCATAATATTTTAGAATCAGCTTGTCAATTTTAACAAAAAAGTCTGTTGGGACATTGGTGGATATTGTATTAAATTTATAGATGAATTTGAGGAGAACTAACATTTTTACAATGCTGAGACTTCCAATCCATGAAGAGTATCTCCCTCCATTTGTGTAGGTCTTTAATTTCTCATCACTGTTTCTAGGTTTTTAATATTCAAATGTTCCACATTTTTAGTTAGATTTATTTCTAAGTATTTTATACATTGTGATGCTATTGTAAATGACACTTTTTTACTTGAATATAACTTTTCACTGTTACCTTCTTATAGAAATCCAACTGATTTTTGTACACATTGCTCTTATAAGCTCTTTGCAACCTTGCTAAAATGCATGCGGTTAGTAGCATTTTTTTGAGGGATTGTTTATGCTGGCAATCCACACTGTCAAATAAAGACATTTTTACTTTCTTCTTTCCAATCTGCATGACTTTTATTTCTTTGTTTTTCTTTATTAAACAGACTGGAACCTAGAGTACACTATTGACTAGTAGTGGCAGGAATGAACATTTCTTTGTTTCCATTCTCTGGAGGAATGCACAGAGTCTTTCATCATTAATTGTATTTGCTGTATTTATGCCAGTACCATACTCTTTTGATTACTATAGTTTTGCAATATAATTTGAAATCAGGAAATGTGATGACCCCAGGTTTGTTCTTCTTTCTCAAGATTTCTTTATATTAGGAGTTTTTTGGGGTGCTATATAAATTCTAGGACTGTTTTTTCTATTTCTGTGAAAAATGCCATTGGAATTTTCATAGGGATTGTAGTGAATCTATAGATCACTTTGGGTAAAATGAACATTTTAACAGCATCAATTCTTCCAATCCATAAATATGGTATATCTATTTGTCATCTTAAATTTACTTCATTAATGTTTTATAGTTTTCAGTGAGTAGAAAATGGTGGTTACTAGAAAATGGGAGTGGGGGAGAGGGGGAATATTTATGAAAGTATAACATTCAGTTATAAAATAAATTTTGTAGATCTATTGTATAACATGGTGACTATGGTTGACGATAATGTACTATATACTTGAAATTTGCCAAAAGAGTAGATTTCAAGTATTCTCGTCAGATCAAAAGTAAATAAATAAGTAAAACATAACTATGTGAGGTGATAAATATGTTAACTAGCTTGACTGTGGTAATCATTTCACAATGTATATGGATATCAAAACATCATGTTGTACATCTTAAATATATGCAACTTTTATTTGTCAATCATACTTGAGTAAAGCTGGGTGAAAACATAACTTTAAAAAACCAAAGTATATTTCCTTGGAGATCTTCCACTGATGCCCTTTACCAGGATGAGGAATTTCCTTTCAAGGTCCAATTTGGTGAGAGTTTTTATCAAGAATGGATGTTTAATTTTATCAAATAATTTTCCGCATCTATTATGATGATCATATAATTTTTCTTTGTTTTTAAATCTGTTGATACGGTATATTGCATTGATTCTGAATGTTAAACCAACTTTGCATTCCTGGTATATGAAACATGTGGTTATCACTACTCCTTTTAAGCCACAATTATCATGTTTAATTCCCTATCTTTGTTTTATCACTTCAATATTTCAGCAAATATTTTTGACATCTTTTCTATTTTAGGCATTGGTCTAGGTAATAAGAAGGGAGTAGTATGAATAAGACCAGAAAAACCTCTGCCCATCTGGAACTTATATGGGCAGGATGGGGGAGAGACAGTAAAAAGTAAACAAATGATTTCAAATGATATAATAGAGTTTCAGATAATATGCTTAAACAATGAGGTATTCACTATTTTTTTTATATAAAACTTCAAGTTCAGAAACAGAACAGGCTCCAAGCAAGTTTTGTCATTGGCTCAATGATGTGCTCAAAAACCCAAATACCTTTCCTTACTCCACTGTTTGCTCCAATGTCATCTTTACCTACAATTGATCCTCCCTTGTGGTCATGATTAGGCTGCCAGTGAGCTTGTTCTTATCAATTCGCCTGTTAGGTTAGAAATTAAGAAGCTAAAAATCACCTCCCAGACTCGCTTACAGCTACATTTCTGTATATAAATTCAGTTCTGACAATTAGAAACGCTTGCTGAGGTTTGGAAGGCAGAATCTATTTTCCTATACCTTATTTGGCTGATTCAGCTGGCTAGCAGTCATCAGAATATGACTTTTCCCTGCAGCAGTGTCTATTCTCCCTTCCCTGGTTGCTGAGTGGTTGCGAGGGTAGTTGAAGGGGCAGCAGCTGTTGTCATACTTTGGTTCACTAATCAACAAATCAAAGCTATGATGTCCATGTTCTAGCTCCCCAGGCTTCCAAAGACAGTTGCAGTGATCAATGGCAGCAGTGGTTGCTTAATTCTGCCCTAACTCCAGTAGTAGTCTCAGAGGAAGTAGCCCTCCTGGTGGATCAGTTCTATATTTTCCTCATTAAAAAAAAAAAATTCTAGGGGCTCCTGAGTGGCTCAGTCGGTTAAGTGTCCGACTTTAGTTCAGGTCATGATGTCACAGTTCATGGGTTCGAGCCCCGCATAGGGTTCTGTGACAGCTCAGAGCCTGGATCCTGCTTCGATTCTGGGTCTCCCTCTCTCTCTGCCCCTCCCCTGCTCACACTCTGTCTCTTTCTCTCAAAAATAAATAAACATAAAAAAAATTCTATTTTAATTCCAGTAGAGTTAACATACAATGTTATATTAGTGTACAATATAGTGATTTGACAATTCTATACATTACTCAGTGCTTATCATGATAAGTGTACCCTTAATCCCCTTCACCTATTTGACCCATCCTCTCACCTACCTCCCCTCTGGTAACTACCAGTTTGTTCTCTAGTTAAAAGTCTGTTTTGGGGTTGTCTATTTCTTTGTTGATTTGCTTTGTTTCTTAAATTCCACATGTGAGTGAGATCAGATGGTATTTGTCTTTTTCTGAATGACTTATTTCACTTAGCTTTATATCCTCTAGATCCATCCGCATTGTTACAAATGGCAAGATTCCATTCTTTTTCATGGCTGAGTAATATTCCATTATATTTTTTTTACATTGATTTATTATTGAGGGACAGAGCATGAGTGGGGAAGGGGCAGAGAGAGAGGGAGACAGAATCCAAATCAGGCTCCAGGCTCTGAGCTGTCAGCACAGAGCCCGACACAGGGCTCGAACTCGACCACAAGATTGTGACCTGAGCTGAAGTTGGACACTTAACCAACTGAGCCACCCAGGCATCCCTCCATTATTCATATATTATATTTTATATATATGTACATGTGTGTGTATGTGTATATGTATATATCACATCTTCTGTAACCATTCGTCTATCGATGGACACAGGCTGCTTTCATAGTTTGGCTATTGTAAATAATACTGCAATAAACATAGAGGTGCATATATATTTCTTATTTTGTGTTTTTATGTTCTTTGGGTAAATACTGGGTAGGGGAATTACTGGATCATATGGTAATTCTATAGTTCTACATTTTTCTCGGTCATTCTTGAAAGTCAAGCCTGGAACCTGCTCCCTTGGCCCTTGCAACAATTTTTAAAGCAATAATTCCTTAAATTAAACCCATTTCTGTTCAAAATACTTAATGTGGTTGCCTTCATCAAAACCTGGCTGATATATAAGATCTAGGTATCACCAGATTCCTAAGTACCAAAACAGTAAGCTATCAGCCATAGCAGGGATGCATCTGCCTTCCTCATGGGGATCATAGGGAAGAAATTCCTTAAAAGTGGGAAGATGAGTCATCAAATAACCCATGAAAGTGCCCATGAGAGTAAGAGGCAACTTTAGACACCTAGCACGTCTACAGAGTTCTGATAATAGATCATCACGACAGTGCCAGTTAATAAAACCTTCATTGTTCCCCTTACCTAATGTCCCTCTTTGTGGTCCAATCTTCAATGCTCTGAAACTAAGGTCAGCAAAATAAAAGAGGAGTAGATGTTCTGGTGGAGAAAGAGAGAAACAGAATATCTCTCTATTCCCCAACTGCAGTTCTGCTGCTCTAAATAGGCCCAGTTGGGGGAGGAGAAAAGTCACAACTTTAAATCAAAATGGAAGTTTTGACTATGACAGGAGACTAGACATTTTAATTACTGAACTGTGTTTTATGGCTTAAACTGACTTTAGGATTAGATTATTACTGAAGAGTAAATAGAAAAGTGATGGGCCCTGCTAGGGTCTTCAGGCCATGAGTGGGAAAAAAAAAACTATCTTCATATATTAAACTTAAAGATACACTAAGACTCTAAAATAAAGTTGATTTATTTTTATAGGCCATGCACTGTGCTTGCTCAGTATCATAGTTACATTGTTTTTACATTCCATTGGTAATTTCAGCCAAATGACAACAACTAACTAGGATGCTCTACACAGTCTGTTATCTTTTCCCATAATCTCTACTTCCTACCTTCCCTTGTTCTCCAATGTATGAGAATTCCCCAACCCTATAGATACTGTTTGTAATAGCCATAATATTTATGGACTGCTGTTAATATCAGGTCATCAGTTTTCTTAATCTCTTTTACTCATTTTGACAAAGTATCAATGAATGCCAGTTACATGGTTCTCCACTGAGAAGTTCCAGATGGTCATAAGGACTTAGGGGAATAATGTTGGTGTGATAAAATGATAACATATTCTATCTATCCTCATGATCAATTGTAACATTGGGATTAATAATCTTTTCTCCAAAGAGTGCTGTACAGATTAAACTGAGTAATACTTGAGAAACCACCTCCCAGAGATCAAGATACACAGAAGTCACTTAATGATGAACTCTGAATCTTATCTAAACGTCACTCAGTGCAGTTGTATCTCAATGTCATTAACTATAAATGCCAAAGATTCTTATGCTCCAATAGCATAAGGCACAATCTTACCCATTAAGCTTCAAAACTCTTTTAAATTAACTAAAATTTAAAGCAAAAAGGAAGAATGGAGGCTAGAAAAAATTTTTAAGAAAGTTAAATCATATTGCTAATCGATGGTAATCATTTCCCATGAAAGAAATTTATTTTTGACTGAAAATGAACAAGTTGTAGTTAATGGTGGGATCTATTGCTGTATTAATATAACTTCCATGAAATACCATTAACTTTCTCTGCTTCACTTCTTCTATCTTTAAAATGGTGGTTATAGTTATAGTTGATGACTTTTATGACTGTCAAATTAAAAGTTATGTTCACAGTGGGAGAAATGGATTTGTGGATTTTAATAACATCTTCTCCTCCATGCAACATTGCCAGCAACAGAAAGTCCCTAGGACCCAAGCACTGGTATCAATGTGTACTCATATAATCAAGGTTATATTTATGAGTTTATAAAATAACACTAATCATGTCCCTTGTCTACTATATTTCCCAAAGTCTTTTCCTTCCACAGTTTGTGGAAAATCATTCTTATAACTTTGTGAACAACCTTCGAAACTAACTTCAGTGGTAGCAGGGAGGCTTACAAAGATAATAATGGACATCTAAGGAGTGCTTTAAAAAATCAGGCATGAGGTTTCACAGTTTTGAATATCAAGAGAAGTCCCAAATACAACCAGATCATCTGCTCAAGGAGACCTCATACATGTGAAGCAAAATGTGTCTAGAGCCCTCAAGAAAGTTGTTTCCTTTAATGTCTGGTTTCAGAGCAAGAAATACAACTGACAAAACTGATATTCTGTCCAATAAGCATGCATGGGTAGTTTTTTTTCCTAATTATGCTTTTCTGGGGGACTCCCTTCATGTGCCATTCAATATAATTGACCCTATGTCCAGAAAAGCAGAAATTTACTTGAATTCAGGGTGTACTGTCATTTACAAAGCTTCCTGCTAGAGGTTGGAGACTCATAACTGAAAATACATGTTTGCAATTCTCAGACAGTTTTTGGAGAACTTTGGGTTCTTCATTTTAAAGTTCTCCTACAGTATCAAGGTGACCATACCTTTTGTGGGACTTCCTGAAACTATACACATGGATGGCTTTGTCCTATTCCCAGTACCACTTCTGCCAATGCCTTACTAGTTTCTCCTGGGAGCACTTCCTTAATCAGTCACTTACACACAAATCCTCTTTTTCAAGTCTTACTGACAGAGATCAAAATACGGTAAATCTAGTCTCTTAGGAACCGCTATGGATAAAAAAGAAGCAAACCTAAAGCAAAAGAGAATACATGGTGTAAAGATACACCATGTTCATGGCAGAATTATTCACAATAGCTGAAACATGAAGTAACCCAACAGTCTACCAATGGATGAATAGATAAATGAAATGTGGTCTACACACACAATGGAATATTACTCAGCCTTAAGAAGGAAGGAAATTCCAATTTATGCTACAACATGGATGAACCTTGAGGACATTATACTAAGTGAAATAAGCCAGCCATGAGAAAACAAATATTGTACGATTCCATTTATATGAGGTACTTAGAGTAGTTGAATACATAGAGACAGAAAGTAGAATGCTGGTTGCCAGTAGATAGAGTGAGGGGTGGGGGCATAGGAAATTATTGTTTGAGTGATGCAGAGTTTCAGTTTCACAAGATGAAAAGAACTCTGAAAGTGGACAGTGGTGATGGGTGTACAACAATGTGAATGTATTTAACACCATTGAACCATATGTTCAAAACTGGTTAAAATGGTCACTTTTATATTATATATGTATTTTGCCACATTAAAAAAATGGGGAGAAAAACGGAATTGTAAGGATCTGGAAGTCACTTGTGAGACACAGGACACTACACTTGGGAGAGAGCTGATGTGGTTTGAAGTGTTGGGGTTCAGAGCCAATGGCCAAGAAAGAATTCTTGAGAGGTCTTAGGTGCAAAAAGTTTTCATTAAAGCATAGGGACAGGACCCATGGACAGAAAGAGTTGCACTTGGATTGTGAGGAGTGACTGATTATATATGGAGGAGAAAGTGGCATCAGGTTCCCAAGAAATTGAATCTGTAGGTTTCTGGAAGTTTGGCTATTGTTAAAATTGCCTTTTTTTACTTGTAAATCATTAAGACAGTTGCAAACTGATGGAGACTTATGTCTTGCATGACTGTGATCTCTCTCAGTTAACCATTTATTTTTCCCTTTCCTTTGTTCTTGGCCAGCCAAGAGTGCCTGAGGAATGTCACACATATCCCACGGGAGGGGGGAGGGGGAGTTGTTAGTTCAGGCTTTGCCTTCAGTTTACCTTTGTTTCCCACATCAAAAACTACTAGAGGTAAGATACTATATGGTGCCAATGGAATACCTCTCAGTGCTGGCTCAAGAAAACAAGCCATACATTCCAGACATCCAAAGGCAGCTATCAAAAGCTGAGAGAGTCAAATGGCCCTCTCCAGAATAAATAGGCTTACTAAGAGTGGCTAGGTTAATATTAGAGCAAAAGAAGGAGGATATCAAGACCGCCACATAGTGCAATGGAGATCAGACGCCAGCAGCTACAAGACTTTAATGATAGCCAGTGAGAATTTATGAGCCACCCACAGATAGACTCCCAGTGATTCGTCCGGGTGTGGGCTCAGTGTCTGACAGTTGTAACATCTCCTAGGGGAGATGACATGCATAGAAATCACCCCCATGACAAAAGGCAAGGCACGATGTACACCACAAGGAATATCCAAGTTGAATACTATGAAAATGCAGTGTAGAAGGAAATTTCTTCCAGATGAGAAAATTTGCAGCAGCTGAGGCCATGTGAACAAAAGCATAGAAATGGTGTGTTGGGGGTCGTAATCATCTAGAGATTTAGGAGGAGCTGTGATACAAATTATAAATACCACAGTATATTGATTAAAGCATTTATTGACTCCAGCAAACTCTGGGACTTACTCAAGTGTTCCTCACATTTAAATGTCACACACAGACACTCAAGCATTGCAAATGTTCCCAAGATATACACAGTCATTTGTTACACATGCTTATAGGTCACACACCAATTCAAAAGTTTCTATTCTGCCTGCTTAGCCAGAATGCTAAAGGGAAGCTTTCAGCAGAGCAGTCAGAGTCCTTCCCTCATGGAATGTTCCCTCTTCAAGGATTCTAAGGCCTTCTGATCTCAAAAAGAGGGCCCAGTCCCACCTTGGTTTTTCACTTTTACTCTCACAGAGTTCATGCTAACCTGCTATTCAGATCTCCAGAAACTCACAAGGTGATGAAAGCTTCCCCCAAAAGAAGTTTTTACTGGTCTTCATAGCATTAATAATGATAACTATGGTCACTTTCTATCACATACAAACTTAGAACATTAACAAACTCACAAGCTTTTTATTGATCATAATCCACATAGAGTCCTGTTAAACAATTTGAAAATAAAAGCTGCTGGGGGTGAAACTCTTTACACTCACATTCTTCCCAACTAAACCTAATCTTTCCTAGAAACATGTAATTTCCCAAAACTGTATTAGGAGGAAATAGGACATTTGAACAAACCAATTACCAGCAATGAAGTTGAACTGGTCATCAAAAAACTCCCAAAAAACAAAATTCCAGGACCAGATGGCTTCTCGGGTGAATTCTACCAAACATTTAAAGACGAGTTAATACTTGGGGCACCTGGATGGCTCAGTCGGTTAGGATCCAACTTTGGCTCAGGTCATGATCTTGCAGTTCGCGAGATTGAGCCCCGCGTTGGGCTCTCTGCTGTCAGCACAGAGCCTGCTTCAGATCCTCTGTCTCCCTCTCTCTCTGCCCCTTCCCTGGTCTCTTGCTCTCTCGCAAAAATAAACAAACATTTAAAAAAATTAAAATACAGAAGTTAATACCGATTCTTCTCAAACTGTTCCAAAAAATAAAAGAGGAAGGAAATATTCCAAATTCACTCTATGAGGGCACCATTACCCTTATACCAAAACCAGATAAAGACACTACAAAAAAAGAGAACTATAGGCCAATATCTCTGATGAACATAGATGCAAAACTTCTCAACAAAATATTTGCAAACCAAATCCAATAATACATTTCAAAAGTTGTTCACCTCGATCAAGTGTGATTTATTCCTGGGAGGCAAGGGTGTTTCAATATTTGCAAATTAAGCAACGTGATACATCACAACAATAAGAGAAAGGATAAAAACTATATAATCATTTCAATAGATGCAGAAAAAGCATTTGACAAAGTACAACCTCCATTCATGATAAAAAGTCTCTAGAATTTGTCTCAGTGAGTGGCACCACAATCTACCCAAGTGTCCCAGCAATAGCTTATATGTCATCCTTGCCTCTGCCCTACCTCTATTCACCTACATCTAATTAATTACCATATCCTGTGATACCTGCCTTACTTACCGTTCTCAGTTCTCCCCCTCTCTTTCCATCTTCATTTCTACTGCCTTAGTTTGGGCACAACCATGGCTTACTGATCACTCTGACAACTTTTTGTCTCCCTACGTTCACTCTGGCTCCCTTCACTTGGTTCTCCATATTACAGCCAGGTCTTTCTAATGTGTAGTGATAAGAATAAACTCCAAATACTTTACATGACAAACAGCTTTGTGAGGGTCCCAACAGGAAACTCATGACATACTCAAACTGGGAAATTGAGAATATAAGGAAGGAAAATTAACTTCAAAGCAGTGGGCAGAATTTAGAGTAACAGTGGGGTTACAAACTGCCTCTTTTTGGCCAGGACTTAGGGGTTTCCTGGGATTCAGGACTTCCAGTGTTAAAACCCAGAAGTCCCAAGCAAACCCAGGATGAGTTACTCAGACTCAAGCACAACCAGGATGTTAGGGCATGAGAAAGGAGTAGTCACCAGAACCCAGAAAGGAAAGGTGTTGGGAGACTACAAGAGCTGTGGTATTTGGAAGGGGAGCAACAACCAACTGATAGACACCCAGCAGGAAGGAAGCCAGAAAAATAGAGACCCAAAGCTCATGCTCATCATGCCTTCCCAATTCCTGTTGGTGCCTCCCATTGACCTAACCAAGAGGAAAGGGCAAGGGAGATTATTTGATGTTGTCATATGAATCAGTCTAGGGGAGGCAGAAGAGGGAAAAATAGAAAGATGGTGATAGAAGGAGTCAGTGTGACATTTCAGGCTTTGAAGATAAAGGAAGAGGGCCACAATCCAAGGAATACAGGTGGTCCTTAAAAAGCTGGACAAGTCAAGAAAATGAATTATCTCCTGGAGCTTCCCGAAGAACACAGCCCTGCCAATACCTTGATTTTAGTTCAGTGAGACCAATTTCAGGATTCTCATCTTCAGAACTGTAAGAAAATAAATTTGTGTTGCTTTAAGCCACGATAATTGTGGTAATTTGCTACAGCAAGGATGGAAACTAACCCAGAAGGAAACTTAGAGGGCATCTGGGCCAACTTCTCAGCCAATACATAAGTTGAACCAGGGCTTAGACTGCTGTGGGAAGTGAGTTCACTCTGCTGTTAGTGTGGAGTTTGTGAAGGTCTTTGACCTGGGAAGTGACATAGAATTACGCTTCAGGAAGAATTATTCAGCTCCCTCCCACCTCAGGAATAGGTGAGATGGGAAGGAGGAACGACTGAATGAAAGATATAATCAGTCATAAAGCTACTACGAAAGTCTGGTTAAGAAGTGTTGGTTTAGGGGTGCCTGGGTGGCTCAGTCAGTTGAGTATCCACTCTTGATTTTGGCTCAGGTCATTATCTCATGGTTTGTGAGACAGAGCCCCATGTCAGGCTCTGGGCTGTCAGCACTTGGGATTCTCTCTCTCCCTCTTTCCACCTCTCTCTCTCTCTCTCCCTCTCTCTCTCTCTCTCAAAATAAATAAATAAACTTAAAAAAAAAAAGTATGGGTTTAAAATGGGGGTGGATCCAGTAGAGAAGTGTAGAAAGACAAATTTGACAGAGATGTTGCCATCATGTAAAGAATGAGACTGTTGGGAATAAGAGCACACCTGGAGCCAGTGTGCTTGGAGAAGGTAAAGAATCCAAGAGAACATGGCCACAGGGCAAATAGTATCTGTGACCAAATATTACATAAAATTACAAAATTTTGTTTGACCCTTTGAACAAGGAATTGAATTAAATGGTTCCATGGGATTTCATATCCACCAGGCTAACAAATTCCATCTTAAGAAGACCAGCAATGATGTCACTTGTTACCATATCTAATGAAGATATTTTGTCCTCACCTCACTCTCACTCTTAGCTGAGCCATGTTCTCCTCATTGAAACATCACTCTCTCCCAGGTTTCTCCCACTCAGTCTCTTTTGAGGGCTCCTCCTACTTCTTCCTCAATCTAAAATGTCGGAGTTGACTTCCAGGGCTTTCTCTTGTCCACATTCTCCTCCTTCATCTCATCTATTCCCACAACTTTAAATACCCTAACACTGCCGTCTCCTCATTTTACATCTCCATCCCAGAACTCTCTTCCAAGCGTAAGCCTCATACATTCAACTGCTTAACTGGTAACTTTACTTAAATATTTTTAAATCCATCTCAATTTTAAAGTACCAAAATTAGAACACTTAATTCCCCACCACACTCACAAAAAGCTCTGTTCGTCTGCCAATCTACCCATCCTATACTTCATCCCCAGATGGTCAAGCCAGCGATTGGGACTCAAATTGATTTTTTTTTTTTTCTAAATTCCTATATCCAGTCCCACAGCATTCCTGTGGGCTATGCTTCCAAAATATATCCGGGGTCTCTCCACTTCTGTCCATCTCTACTGCTAACACCATGCTCCAAGCCTAGTCTTTCATCTGGATGACTAAAATTGCCTTCTGACTAGTATTCCTACTTTTACCTCGGTTCCCCTTGAGATTCAATCTCAAAATAGCAAGAATGATCATTTAAAATTGGATTCTGCTATTTTACTATTAAAAATACTTTATTGGCTTTGATATTTTAGATCCTGTCATCCCCTGATTAAAATATTTCAGATGCTTCCTGTGCCATTTAAAATTAAATACTACAATGTGATCTGGTCTCTGTGTATCTTTCCTGCTCCATCTCACATTTCCACTGCTCATTGCTTGATCACACAGGATTTGACATTTCCTAGACATCACTGACCTGGGAATGGATACCTTTAATCCTGGCTCCTCTCCTGGCTTCTTCTCTTTTAGGTCTCAGTCTAAGTGTCATGTCCTTGAAGAAGTCTTCCCTTATCACTCTGTCTGTTGCTCCTTACCCTGTTAGTATTTATGGAAATATTTTCTCTCCAGCACTTTTGTGTTCCCTCCACTAGAAAGTAAGCTCCTTGTGGATAAGCATCATGGGTCCTATTCACCATTGCATCTCCAGTACCCAACAGTGCCTGATTCATATTAGGTGCTGAATAAAGATTTCACAAGTAGGGGGCACCTGGGTAGCTCAGTCAGTTGAGCGTCCGACTTTGGCTCAGGTCATGATCTCACAGTTCGTGAGTTCGAGCCCCACGTGGGGCTCTGTGCTGACAGCTCAGAGCCTGGAGCCTGCTTCAGATTCTATGTCTCCTTCTCTCTCTTCCCCTTCCCCACTCATGCTCTGTCTCTCTCTGTCTCTCAAAAATGAATAAATGTTAAAAAAAATTTAAAAAAAAGATTTCACAAGGAGTAAATAAATGAAACACAGGGCTACTACATCTCATTTCACTTTAGCTCCTAACAATTTGACTACCTGAGGTCATTTAAAGTATCATCATTTTGACATAACCAAATGTTAGGATAGCCAAAAACAAATTTGCACTCAGGAGGAAAACCTGACACTTTTTTTCCCATGTTGAACTGATCAGTTTAAACAAGGCTAATATATGATAGAGCATGGCTCAAAATAGGCAAGACTATAACAGATCTTTCCAGAGCCATAATGTCTCTACTGCAAATGGCAATGCAGATAGTTTTACTGTGATATTTTTCAAACTGTTTTATAGCCAGTCCTTTTCCTCAACTGCCCTTTTTAATGTCTGGTAGATTCAGGAAGACTAACCCGCTGGCAACCATTTCTTGAAACTAGGCAGTTTTACTTGATTTTTTAAAATTATTTTTCTCCTTATTTGAACACTTTTATTTTAGAATCTTAAAAGAAGATCCAATTTGGATTGTGTTTTTTGGCCTGATTTCTTCATTATTCAGTTAAGCTAACTGGATGTGTTAAATGTGTGAATATTTTGAGAGGATGCAAGCTGACACTCTTGTTTCTAGGAAATTTGTTCTTTATAGTCTGCATAGTTTATCATCTTTTGTCAAAGCTAATTGAGATTAATAATCTAACATTTAGATGCTATTGTTTAATAAAACATGGCTCCTACTAAATACTATTTAGTTATAATTCTGACAAAGTAATAGACACTCATTTTAGAAAATTTGGAAAAGATTTTTAAAACAGAAAAATTTAATTATCAATAAAATTCCAACTATAAATAACATTTTCTTGCTTGTTATGTATCCTTCCAAGGTTTTTATATACACATATACATAGTCATTCATTAACTCACTCATTTAACATTTATTGAACAGTTATTATTTTCAAAAAGAAGTCTAAATGCTGCTGACCAAGACAGATGAGGTCCATACATTCAGGTACTTTACTTTCTAGGCAACACATGAGAACACTAACGAATAAGATGATTTCCATTAGTGATGACGGCTATGAAGAACATAAAACAAGTAATGTGAACAAGTAAAGTTCGTAAGGGGTGAGACAGTGAGGGCTGGCTACTTCAGAGAAGGTTCACAGGGAAGACATCTCTAAGGTATATTTGATCTGAGACCTAAAGAACTAGGAAACACCAGTCATGGGAGGGTGTACAGGAAGGACATTCCACACAGAGGGAACAGAACATGCAAAGGAAGAGTCTTACTGTTTCTAGTAACTGCCACAGGTAAGTGTGGCTAAGTGTGGCTAAGACCAGAATATAAAAAGGCACAAACAGGGATCTCTCACATACATTATGCATTTTGACCAGCTTCATGCACACTTTTTCATTCGTGATATTTTTCACCCAGAGAATTTAAATCTTTATGTTGTCAAATCCATCAGTTTTTCTCTTTGTTGTTTCTTCCATTAGAAAGTCCTTTACCTTAACCTTCAATTAGAAAGATAATCACCTGTATCTTCTTCAAGCGCTTCTATTGTTTCACTAATACATCCAGTTTATTATGACCTATGATGGAGATTTAAGTGGTGTTTTCCCCTAAGTAAATAACTCATGTCTGAGTATAACTTTTTGAATAATCTTTTTTTCCCCTGCTAATTTTGATGGCACCATTATCATATCCTTATTTCTTATTCTGAAGACTAATGATAAGAAGAGTGATATGAGTGGAGTGACCTAAACAGTCTTTTAGGACATTTATTCTGGTAACAATTTGAAGAAAGAATTAACTGGTCAAGAGCCTGAAAGGTGGAAAATCAATCGGAAAGCTGCAGTCATCATTCAGACACAAGATACCAAAGGACTTGAATTAGGGCCATGACACTCAGAATGGAAGAGAAAGTCAATAGGTAAGGAAAACACTGAAGATACTAAGCAAGCAAAACTCATCAAATGACTGGATATGTGACTGAAAAAAATAAGGAGAGAAAATCCAAGATGATTCTGAGTGTAACTCAAAGTGTAATTCCTCCCTATTGACTCATGCTGCTTCTTCATACTTAAACAATCACGTTTACTTATTATTCAAAACTCAAATTAAATATTGGAGCAAGGCAAAATCCAGCAGGCTTTTCTCGTAGCACATGAGAAGCAAAAATTTAGGAGCCAAATCTACAAATTGAGTCCTGATCTCATCTATCCCATATCCCTGTCTGAAAACATTGCTTATCTGGAATTTACTCTCAATGGGCTGAATTACACTTGTTTCACCTCCAGCTTCCCAAGTCTTGACTTCTGCTTCTTTTTCCTTCAGGGAAACCAGTGTGGCTTCCCTCTCTCCCTCATGCTGGATTAGTCTCACCAAGAGGAGGAATTAAGGTGACCCTTAGGGCTGTGATAATTACTCAGATGGCTGTAAGTCACTCCTCAACAAACTTGATCCAAGCCTTTCTTATTCTCCAAAATAGCCTCCATGGTATCCTAGTGAATGTTCCTCTGTAGAAATTCTTCCAACCCAATCACTTAGGTAGAACAATTCTCCCAGGTATTCTTCCTCATGGTTTCAAAGGTAAGGGAGGCCATCCATCCTCCCTTATGCCAGTCAGTATTTCTAGACAGTCAACATTTACAGATTTGAACACAAATATGAAAATTATATGCTACCACCTACTTCTATCCATGGCACTATAATGCATAGGGTTATGAAAGCATTTACCACGTTTACTTTAAGAATATTAAGACAGAAAGGAGAATGGTGGTTACCAGGGAAGTGACTACTCAGTGGATAGGAGGTTTCTGTTTTATGAAAAATTCTGGAATTAGATAGTGGTGATGGTCGCACAACAGTGTGAATGTGGTTAATGCCACTGAACTGTACACTTCAAAATGGTTAAAGTGGTAAATTTTATGGTTGTGTATTTTATCACAAATTTTTTAATTACATTTGCTTATTTTGTTGTTGAGGATGTCTTTACTAGATTTCAAGACGCCCTCTCTATAAATATCCATGGGAGAAATGTCTGACTATATTACTAATATTCTCAATTGCAAAGTGGATCATGTTTCCCTTTAACACTGGCCAACAGGAAGGTTTGAGCCAACTTTAGCCTTTCCCTGGCAAGTGCATAGTATTTCACAGCTTGTCTTTTTGCACTAAATCCAGGCTCCACTGTTCTTTCCTATCTTTATTTTTCCTTTGCTTCATTTTTCATTCCTACTTTCAATTTATTTTATCTTGCTACCATACATAAATCTTTGTGAGATACCTTAAATCATTTTAATAATCTGGCAGAATATAAATAACCTAAACATCAAAGTATGACCAGATATGGCATTTGCTTATTTTGTCTCTCATAATGTCATTTCTTTTCTTGGTATAAACTCCAAGACGGTCCTTGCATTGAGATCTCTGAGAAATCCTACTAGACTTGAGACACATTTTTATTAGGTAATTAGCTTCCTCATAGTGAACTTCTTTTTTCTGACTTTATTCACACCTGGTACTTTCTTTGGTTAACTGAACACTGTCAAGCACCATATTACAAATGCAGTGATAATGATGAAGTGTCCTTAACTCTGAGTAACAGCCACTGTTGAAAAAACAAATCATACTTCCTCTCTGTCATGTTTTTACTGCTTTCCATGATTACAAGGAACAAGAAGCTTAGCAGTGCCTTTTTGTCCAAAGTGCAAAAAAAATGGTACATTTTAGAAAAAAACAATAGACTGCTATGATACACATTTTTCTTATGTTTGTGGCAAACTGGAAAGAACATAAATAACTCCTCAAAGCAATGATGCAGAGGCTTTTTTTTTTTAGAGGAGTCCCATAAAACAGAGACTGGTTACGATGGCAGAGAATATTTTTAAATGAAATTTCCACAGCTGGTTTGAAACAAAGACTGAAAAAAATGAACATTTAGAATATGGCTTAGAGATTAGACTGGTCATTAAGGCTTTACTGCTGACTAATATGGTGGCAATAGTAGTGAGTTTATTTGCTCAACAAATGCAGGGTCCATCTGAAAGCCTCCAATGTCGGTCACTGAGACTCACTGTGGACCCCAAGAATTTGGGGCAGAGAGGGCAGACAAACTGTAAATAAAAAAAAAAAAGAGGACCAGAACCACATGCATAGACTTTAAACCCTACCTTGAAGATGTTTAACTGATCTCTTCTGAATTCTCTCTTGAGCCAGAAAGGTAGTGATTTAAAGATTAATGTCAGATGCATTACCAAGTATTATCTTATGTTGAAAGAGCATCAAGATTTATAATTATCAAAAAACGAGTTGTTGTTGCTTTGGAAGATGTTGCTTTTTCGGTACAGACATGTCCTCATTTGAAGCTCACAACAGCCATATTCAAGCAAATGAGGAAACATTCTCTGAGAGGCAAAGCAATTTCTCAACAGTTACACAGCGAGTAAATGGCAAGATCAGGATTCAAAACAGGATCTGTTTGGGTTCAGCACCAGGGATCAGCACCATTACACCACAATGCCTCACAGACTCACTCAGCAAACTGACAAAATGCTCTCACAGACTTCTGAGGAACACAAAGAAAATGCTGCTGCAACAAAATTTGACAGTTCAAAGATGCTGTGATTTTCACTAAATCGCCTGGATTATGAGTGCAGGAAGCAAAATATAACCTGGGTTTCCCAGCACTCGCTCCAGAACTTAGGCACTGCAGCACATGCATTAGTGTGCACATGTATATACACACACACATATACACATATGCATGCACACACAGAGAGTGACGGGAGATCAACTTTACAACTGCACACTACTGATAATGCCAAAGAAGAAATGCATCACCTTATGCTGAAGAAGCTGTGAAAGCAGAAAAATCAATCTACTGTTTTAATAAAAAATGTGGAAACTGAGAAGATGAGCTATGGTGCAATCACTTTGGGCGGACCTGGCTGTTTTGCTATTAATCATTTCTCTACTGTGCAGTCAGCAGAACTTTATTTAAGTCTATTCAGTGCTTTGTTGGGTCCACTTCAGAGGCACCGTAACCAAGTGGGATGAGATTATGAAACCATTATTGTATCCTCAGGATTGGGAACTGTGCCCATAATTGCAATCTTCAAGTAGAAAAGATTAACCCTGAAAAAAAGACAATCATTTTCCACAAGACCAGAATATCAAAAGTTCCTGACATGACAACTTACATTCTAGCAATTACAAACCTCAGATTGGAGATAAAATCTTATAGTGTATCTGGAATCAGTCTTCAATCACTAACTTTCTGTTTTAATAAACAGTTTAAAAGATTAATTTCTTACACCTAGGGTCTTAAATTTCCTTATAGATTTGGTTAGTTTTGTCTTCTACTCCCAAACTAATTTGGGGATGTCAGTAACTGCCTCAGAGGCCTTCAGACTGTTCCCTCCTGATGTCTGATTCTACTAGTTACTGAGTTACCTAGAGAAAATAGGAAGCATTTTTTTACCAAGCCTCTTAAATTAACATACATGAGTGAACTGAATACCTAAAATATCCAAGATCTTGAAGAATCGGCCTATACATGGGAAGACGCTAGTCAAAAAAAAAAAAAAGGAACAATGTCTTCAAGGACCCATCACCACTAATCCCTCAGCAGTACACTCTTTAGGTCTAAGCATCCTCCCTGGGAATGGATGTAGCTATGGTGCATCCAATATTGATGACCATTTTTGAACCAAGCTTGACTACCATTAGGTTCCCAACATCAAGAGCTGTCCGAGGCAGAGGTGTTAAGTCTCAGCATCAACCCAGAAAACATTAGTAGGGTCCCTTTTCTAAATATCATATTCCCTTCTGAGACAGAGCTACCTGAGCCAAGGGTTTTCTTTGTATTAGATCAATTGTTTTCTATTGCTTTGTGAAGGAAAAAACCCAAACATAAAAACAAAAGGATGCATTTGCTGAGGAGTAGAATATTTTATCTTCTTATTTTCATTCCAATACTAAACATCTTTAACTCTTTATGACTCCCTCTCCTTACACTCTGCCCCAAGGATAACAACACTCTATAAGACTTTTTGTGTCCTACAAGTTTGCTATCCTGACACTTCAGTGGCCCTGGCTGTGGATTTTGCTAGCCTCTGCACATTTGCATGCTGTGCTATCCTACCTTGAGTTCGGTCTTCCTCGTTCCTCCCCAAAAGGCTCCTCTTTCCAATGTGTTACCTGCTTTCTCCTCAACTGTAGCACCAAAAAGACCTCATGACTCTCTAAGGCCCTCAGTGGCCTCACCTTTGGCAAAATCATCCCAGGAAAAGACCTCACTAACCAAACTCCAGGTCCCATAAGAGGCCCATCCTTGCCCACTGGTCACAAAACCTAAGACTTCATTTGTCCTAGATCCCTCTCGTTTTTCAGTGTCAAATCCACCAACAAGTCTAGTCTCAGGACAAGTAGTCTCAGTCAGCAAGCTAACTATTAAATATTTCTGGCCAAAGAAACACATGTAGCATTAATATGAATGCATTTCCCTATCATCATCATCTAAGTCTGTTGGGCAATATTCAGGTCCTTAAGCATGCAGATTAATGCTGTTTATCTCAGTTCTGTTGTTTGGGGGTACAAATAAATTTCTTTGGGATAAAAAAATGAGAGATTATTCTCTAAAAAGGTATCCTTCTTTGTATCGCTTTCTTCTTTTTTCCCCCTTTCAAAGTGTCTATCATGTGTGTATACCCAGGTAAAATTATAACTTCCTATTTAGAACAGGTGAGTGGGGCTTAAAAAGAATATTTTCACATAAATTAAATCTTCTGGGGGGTGCTTGGGTGGCTCAGTTGATTAAACATCCAACTTCAGCTCAGGTCATGACCTCACGGTTTGTGCGTTTAAGCCCTGCATTAGGCTCTCTGCTGTCAGCATGGATCCTGCTTCAGATCCTCTGTCCCCATCTCTCTCTGTCCCTCCCCCACTCTCTCTCCCTCAAAAATAAATAAAAACATTAAAAAATCTTCTAATTCCTTTCATCATCCCTTTCCAAGACATGAATTACATATGCATAGACCAAATGATGAGTTTCTACACAATACAGTCATCAATTTTATATAGATTACTAAAAGCATATTCATTCAGATTCCATTAATTTGATATTTCTCATGAAGTAGGTTTAGCTGTATTCTGTGAAAAATTACTGTCCTAAACAAATGAAGACAAAGTACGAAGTGGGTTTTATATGACATCAATCTTCGATCTCTTCTAAACTACATTTTTCTCAAGAATTCTAGAACTATCTGTATACACATGTTACAAAGTTCTTCATTCATCAAATCATTGTTATTTTGTTTGTGCCAAACATCTACCCTCAAGGAATTTACAATCTGGTAACTACAAACTACGAATTTCCCTAGGTAGAAATCATTCTTATGGTTGGATTTTTAAAGTATCTAAGACTTTTGTATGTAAGAAAGTCACCATACATAAGTTGTGCAACAGAACAATAAATACATTATGACTTTATGACTTAGCCTCAGAACTAGATCATCCTGATATCTGTGTATTAACCTACATGTACCTTTCTTATCCTCTCATCTGGCTCTACCACACCCCCACCAGTACTAACAACTATCCTGAAATTTGTAGCTATTATTCTTTTGCTTTCCTTATAGCACTGCTCCATATATGTGTATTCTTAAACATTAACTTAAGTTTTGCTACTTTATAAACATTTTAAAAATCAAGTTGTATTAAGTTGTATGGACTCTTTTGTAACCTGCTCTTTTTTGTTCACTGTTTGTTTTTTTTTTAATTTTTTTTTTCAACGTTTATTTATTTTTGGGACAGAGAGAGACAGAGCATGAACGGGGGAGGGGCAGAGAGAGAGGGAGACACAGAATCGGAAACAGGCTCCAGGCTCTGAGCCTTCAGCCCAGAGCCCGACGCGGGGCTCGAACTCACGGACCGCGAGATCGTGACCTGGCTGAAGTCGGACGCTTAACCGACTGCGCCACCCAGGCGCCCCTGTTTACTGTTTTTAAGATTCGTCTATCCTACAGCTGTGTAGTTATGATCTGTTCATCTTCACTACCATACAATATTCCATTTAATAATCTATTCTCATGGTGATGGACATCTGGCTGTTTCCAATAATTTTCTATTACAAGTAACAGTGTTGACACTGCTATGAATATCCTTGCATGTGTATGGTATTTATATTCAAGAGTTTATCTAAAATATACCTAGGAAAGTGCTGGAGTATGTTCAAGTTTACAATATAATGCTAAAGATCATTTCGAAAATGGCTGTGCCAATTTATACCTTCCTCAGCAAGGTATAATTTTCCATTGATCCATATCCACTCCAACAGTTGATATTGGCACATCTGCCTTTTAAATATTGCCAATTTAGTGAATATGTAATGTCATACCTTTGTGAATTTAACTCACATTTCCTTGATCATCAATAAAATTGAGTACATTATTATATGTTTCCTGGCCATTTGGATTTCCTTTGTAAATGTCTATCCAAGCCTTTTTGTTCATTTTGCATCAGTTTGTCTTTTTCTTATTGATTTGTAGGTATTATTTATTGATAAAATCTTACTGATTTGCAGGTAGTAATTCTGTGTCAGTTACATATGTTGCAAATTACATCTCCTGATTTGTGATTTGCCTTTTCATCCTCTTTATGGTGACTTTTGTTGAACCAAAGTTCTTCCTCTTAATGTAATTGAATTTATTGGTCTTTTTTTATTTTTTTTTAACGTTTATTTATTTTTGAGAAAGAGAGAGACAAAGCATGAACGGGGGAGGGGCAGAGAGAGAGGGAGACACAGAATCTGAAACAGGCTCCAGGCTCTGAGCGGTCAGCACAGAGCCCGACACGGGGCTCAAACTCACGGACCGTGAGATCATGACCTGAGCTGAAGTCGGACGCTTAACCGACCGAGCCACCCAGGCGACCCTATTGGTCTTTTCTTTCATGATTAATGCTTTTTATGTTTTAAGAAATCATACTTACCTCTGAAGCAAAAGAGATAATAAATCATGCCTTTGATCTATTAACTATTTGTCCTTAAAAATTATATAATTTAATTTCCTTGAAGTATTCTACAATTTTAACCAGTATTTGGGATTCATAGGACCACCTGTATCACAATCACCTAAGTAATTAAAAAAAATTTTTTTTAACATTTATTCATTTTTGAGATTGAGAGAGGCAGAGCATGAGCAGGGGAGGGGCAGAGAGAGAGAGACACAGAATCTGAAGCAGGCTCCAGGCTCTGAGTTGTCAGCATAGAGCCCGACGTGGGGCTTGAACTCACAGACTATAGATCATGACCTGAGCTGAAGTCAGCCTCCCAACTAACCGAGCCACCCAGGTGCCAACCCTAACTCACAGGTGGATGGGTGATGGGTTAAATAGGTGATGCAGTTTAAGGAGTGCACCTGTTGTGATGAGCACCAGGTGATATATGGAATCGCTGAATCACTATATTGTACACCTGAAACTAATATTACTGTATGTTAACTAGAATTTAAATAAAAGCATTTAAAAATTAAATAAAATGCTAATTTACAGTCCTCATTTTTTTCAACAAACATTTATTACATAACTTTTACATGACAAGTCTGCTCTAAGCCTGAGAATACAGAAATAGACAAGACAAAATACCTCTGATAGTCTGTAGTTTACATGTATGGGAGAGAAAGAAAATAAGCAATAAATGGGTAAAATTCATAGCATACCTTCTTTTTATTTGTCTTCCTCCTTTTGTTTCTCTACGATGGGGCCCCTAGTCTCTTCTGACTGTTCTGCTATGGCAATGACATCTTTGCAGATGCTATCAGAAAAATGAAGCTATGACATATGTTTAGCCTTGAATATTTAATTCTAGGGACAGCTGATAGCATACAACAATAAGCAGGATGCTAGTGAGTCATAAAAACTCACTTCTAATAGAGAGCAAATTGTTTCAAATTGAGTATTTCTCTAAACTTGGCAGAAGCACACCATCTTGACTGATGTTTCAATACCTGATCATACTAATAAATGCACCAAGGCCCTTGCTTTTATTTAAAAATAATAAGTTTTTTTTTCTTATTTGAAAAACTTTATTGCTTCAATGGCAAATTTAGATCTTACATTTTGGATTTACAATAAAATATTTAACTATATTATCTTCGAATAACTATGGAAACTGCACTCTGGGAAAGTTCAAAGTTGAAATTAAGATAGAAAAAGAGATTTCACAGCTAATCTTGCTTAAGGCTTCTGTGCAAATTGTCCGTTTGCAATTTAAATATTTATTTATTTGAGAGAGACAAAGAGTGTGAGTGGAGGTGGGGCAGAGAGAGAGGGAGAGAGAATGCCAAGCAGACTCCACATGGTCAACAAGGAGCCCAACACAGGGCTCAATCCCACGAACCTCAAGATCATGACCTGAGCTGAAACCAAGAGCCAGACGCTTAACTTAATGAACCACCCAGGCACTCCTGTCTGTTTGCAATTTGGCCCCCAAATCTCCTTATGCTCTCACCTGCATTTTAGGGGATGACAGCCTGAGAACCAGATTTTCCCTAATCTCTACAACAGAGTTCTGGGTTAGAGAATGCCAATGAGAGGCATCATGCACGATTCGACGGTAGGAAAGAGGAAAGCCAATTCATTGTTCCCCAGCTACAGCAGACATGGGACCCTGCAAATGCAGGATTTTGCAAGCACCTCTATACATTTCCTCATGCATCTCCTAACTTGGTGCTGCAGGTTTGTGAAGTGGCTGCAACTTACTGATTTCCTGAAAGCTGGTGGTGAACCTGAGATCTAGCAATGGCCTTCCTTGACCTTCTATACTTGCAATTCCTCTAATGACTGTAAAAAGCACCTAATTACTTATATTAAATCCCTATCTTGCTTGAAATACGTGGAGTGGCTTCTGTTTTCTAAACTAAATTCTGAGTAATACACCATTCCATTCCATTTTCTTTTCCCTTTCTTGTTTTCTAAATCCCCAAATCATGATTATTTGATTGATAGCCTTCAAACACAGAAGACACTCCCCCCACCCAGATTACTGAACTGGAGACCTGAAACCCCAGAAAATCTAACCTTTAAGTTAATTGATTGGGAGCCCAACAGATCCTTTGAACCATAGGAAAAACAAACCTCAACAAGGGACATTGTATTTCATGAGTATTATGGCCATAAAATTTTCACAATATGCAGGAAATTCTATTTATTAATATGTATGCGCAAGTACTAAAATGGCCTTTTTGAGAATTATGTATTTTGAACATCTGATCAGGTAATTGAATCTACTAAACTTTAAAGGTCATATCACTACTAAAGGCCAATTTACTGAACATTCAAAGTATGCCTTACAATTTAGCATCTGTGGTAGTTTGCTAGGGCTGTCAGAACAAAGTACCACAAAATGAGTGACTTACACAGAAGAAATTTATTGTCTCACAGAAGTCTGAGATCAAGGTGTCGGCAGGGCCATGCTCCCTCTGATGGGAGTGTGAAGGCACTAGGAAAAGATCTTCTCTTGGCCTCTCTCCTAATTTCTGCTGGTTTGCTGGCAACCTTTGTTGTTACTTGGCTTGTGAGTTATTACCCCAATCTCTGCCTTGTCTTCACGTGGTGCTTTTCCTAGTGTGTGTCTCTGTGAGCAAATTTCCCCTTATTTTAAGAACACCAGTCATATTGGATTATGGCCCACCTTAATTACCTCATCTTAGCTTGACTAACCCTCTAAAGACCCTATTTCCAAGTAAGGTTACGTTCTGAGGTACCAGCAGTTAGAACTCAAACCTATCTTTGGGGAGGGACACAATTCACACCAGCATCCTTTAGAATTGTTTTTCACTAATGTCCTCAAGGCAAAATGTCAAGAATACATCACAAGCCACATTCTGAATCTAATAAAATTCTAACAATTAAAAATAAGTAGAGCTTAGTCCTTAAGTTTTCTTCCCATATGTCACTCAAATGAAGAGTGCCTGCCAATTCTAAATGACCTTGATCTTTTTTCATGCTGTGTATTTAGATCTTTAATTATAACAATAATATATGATTATAAAAAGCCATTTAGAGGTGCACAAACCAGGTATCTTTTCCATCCTCCTCTCTTCCCCACCTCAAGTCCCATGTCACGGAGAAGTTCCATTCAGAGTACTGGATTCAGATCCATCCAGATCTTTTTAATACATGCACATATAAACATTGTTCTCTTTTTTGCTTACTTGAATTTCCTAACATGTCTGAATAAACACATATACAGCTTACCTAAAACAGAAAAAATAAAAGCTTTAAGAAAATGAAATGGAAATTTTATTCCAAGTTATGTTAAGTGTATCTCTAGAATTTTAGAGGAAAAGCAGGGCATAAATATCTTTAGTGGGGAAAAAGGCAACTTACTTGTTTGCAAAATGCAATAGAAATACCTCTTAAGTTCAATATTAGTTCAGTTTCTATTCAATTAGGAAGGAACCAACTAGTGCAGTTTCTGGCACACGATAGTTGTTCAATAAATATTAATTAATTAATTAATTAATAAGATAAAAAAGTATTCTCCAGGAAACATCTTTTGGGGCTGGGAAGTCTGGATTAGGACTCTGAGGGGGCACAGGTGGTGTTGTCATTGCTTCTTCCAACGAACAGTTGGGAGTTTCAAAGAGAAAGGAGGCTATGGGAGGTTAAAGGCTGGCTATGCAGATGGTGTTAAAGAAAGAAATTTAGATTTCTGGACTGCAATCTAAAACACCAAAATGATACGCTCTGGGCTAGAAATGCAGCACATGTTAATAGTACAGGGAAGCATATGTTTGTACAAAAATGAACTACTAATCTGAGTAAAAGGTCCTGAAAATGGAGAAGATCTAGACACTGGCTGAAACTTTGCTTCAATTAAGTATCATTAAACCAAATCATTGAGCCACTTTCATCCAAGTTACTTTTTAAATGATAACACAATGTCCACAAGTCCTTCTAATCTTAATATTCAACATATTTATAAAAGAGAGAGAAAAATTAAAAAGTGACATATGGATCCACCAACTAAGGAGACCTAGCAGGCATGACATGGAAGAAATTACAATAATGCCCAAGGTACCCAGTGGTGTCCAGGAGATGATATTAACAACAGATTCACAAATAATAGTCATAGTTCCAGATGATTATACACCAACATGTAGAGTGTGGGTAGAGAACAAAGAAATCTTGATATTCTTTTTAAAAAGACAAAGGCAACATTATGGTTGTCCTCAGACTTGGTAGGCAGCCGCACAGAAATGGAATATTGTGGTTTATATAAACAAAGAAGAGGCAGAATTTTGTTTAGTGTAAATAAGACCTACACTTGCTCAGAGATTCTTAAATGTGAGGGTAAAAATACCCAGAAGAATATAAGGGTAAGGACAAGAGAAGAAATCAATTCTAATAATTCATTTGTTCATCCATTCATTCAACCTAGAAGATATTCAAAATATCTTTTGATACAACCAATCAGAATGTACGCTCTGGCCAATCAGAAGAGATACCAGCTGTAAGCAAATGGTATAAAGGCATGAGACCCCTGGTGCACATATGCTGGCCACCTACCATCTCCATTCAGCAACTGAATAAATACATAAGAACAGTGGTGTGTGTGTGTGCGTGCATGTGTGTGTGTGTGTGTGTATGTGTGTGTGTGTGTAAAAACTTATGGGACACTTTGAGTCACCTATACTCCCACCTTGCATGACACCTTTGCTCCAAATTATTGTTAATAAAATTGTTAAGACCACATATTTTCTCTTTCAAGAAAAAGTTTTGAAATTTGCATTTAATTTAAAAACTCATTCTACATAAATATATGGCTTAATCCTATATTTTACTGGTTTCAAATATCTTTTAAACCATGTTTTGCTCATTCTTGGGTCAGTGAAGTAAAGCATCCAATAGTTTTAAGTGTTTCTCTATACTTTGCATATATGAGAATGTGTTTCTCTTGCTTTTACATAAGAAATCTAACTTAAATAGGTATTAAATTAAATAGGTATGTCTGAAAAGTTACCTCATAGAAATTTGAAATTAATGCTCCATTGTTCTCCAGCACTTATCATTCCTAAGAATTCTAAGCCAAACAGATTTTTACTCCTTTGCAGGAAAATATTATATGCATTGAGATGTTTCTCTTCATCTGAGTATATTTTGCAAATATTTTTATTCTCTTTTTTCATTTTTATAGATTCCCTTCAGGAAACATTTCTGCTTTTATGTCTCTATTATTGTTTCTGTTTCTGTTTCTCTGTCTATCCTTATGCTATTCTTTTCTTTTTCAAAAGAGCTATAATTCTAATAGTTTTTTGAAATATATATATTTTATATATTTCATTGGTTTTCATGTTATATATTTTTATATATATTTGTGTATTTATATATATATATATGTATATATACACATAATATATAGACATAATTTTTAGCCCCATAACTCACATATGCACATAATTTTTAGCCTCTGCCTCTGAATCAGACTATTTCTTTTCTTCCTTTCCCTGGCTCTGCCACAATTTTTCTGTTGGTTTCATGTTGCGTGACAGATGTTGCTGAGGTGGTTGGTGCTGTTGTTTTCATCATCAAATGAGGAGCAGGCTGATCAGACATCATGTTTGTCAACAGACAGCTTTTTATGGTTCTCTTTGACTTTGTTCAGGATACATTTGTGTGATGATCAAATCCCCTCTCAGGATCTAAAATGACGGGCAGGTTGATGTACCCTGTCATCGCTGGCAAGTGGCAGATTCAGGATGAAAACACAGTTCTTTTGACTTCATATTTTTCCTTAATGCTACAGTATAAGAGACAGTTGTACTCAGATATGATAGATGAAGCAGTGATGGTGATATTTACAAATGTATGTCTCTATATGTGCATATGTAAATAATTTATATAATTCATGATAACAATATATTCTATAACTACTATTCTGTAACAAAAGAGGATTCAAAATAACACGAAAACCAAAGATGATACAGTATAATAGATTGTTGCTGGAGGTATAAGCAGAAAGCTCAGTTCAGCCTATCTAGAGTAATCCGAAGCACTATATGTTGAAAGAAATTGAAGGACTTCTTTCATATTCATAACAGATGCATGATAATCCTCCTCCTTTGGCTTTCTTATTTGCCCTAAAAGAGCCTGTAGAGTTATATAATTGCAAAATGAAATGCAGCATGAAGAATGACTTTCCATTTTATGCTACCCACTGATTAAGTGATCCAGTTTACAGCAATGTCAACAGTCATTAAGAAAAGTCAGAGATTAGATACTGTACAAAAACATACTAGGCAAATGAATAAGTAGCTTAAATAGCTTTTAGAACTTGCTGATACTTAATAATGAGATTTTATAATGAAATTAAAAACTAATTCACCTGTACATATGATATTAGTAATGCACAAAACCATGGCACTGCCATGCATTTCCTGTATGCCTTCTATGGTCCTTCAGTGACAAGTCCTCTATATTACATATATTTACCATCTTGACTCTGGGGGATCATTTTCATATAGGATCATCCTGAACTCTTCAACTTTACGGAGAAAAGTCTGTAAGCCGCTCTTATGATACCATAGCCCTGCTTACCAGCATCTCACTAAATATTTAATAAGCAAAAAATTGTTAAAAAGCCATTTAGCATGACCTCACAATCCCTTTAGACATTTAAACCCAAGTCTAAATCCAAGTTTCTGTCATTTAATTGTAGAAAGATAACTACATTTTTATATGATTCAGTCACCTAACAGCCCATCAATAATTTGCTTCTCAATTCTTTTTTATTATTATTATTTAGAGAGAGAGAGTGGGGGAGGGGGACAGAGCAGGGGGGAGAAAGAGAGAGAGAGAGGGAGAGAGAATCCCAAGCAGGCTCCATGCTCAGTGTGGAGCCCAATGCAGGGCTCAATCCCACAACCCTGGGATCATGACCTGTGCTGAAATCAAGAGTGGGGCACTCAACCAACTGAGCCATCCACGTTTCCCATTTGCTATTCAATTCTAAAGCAGATTATTTAGTTTATGCTTTTACATTTTGAATAAAAACAAAATAATTCAAAGAAATCACCCCCTGCCAAGATTATGTAGGCAAAAATCACTTGGATTCAGACCCAATGATTTTAATTACCTTTTTTAGTAATTTTTTTTTCAACGTTTATTTATTTTTGGGACAGAGAGAGACAGAGCATGAACGGGGGAGGGGCAGCGAGAGAGGGAGACACAGAATCAGAAACAGGCTCCAGGCTCTGAGCCATCAGCCCAGAGCCTGACGCGGGGCTCGAACTCACGGACCGCGAGATCGTGACCTGGCTGAAGTCGGACGCTCAACCGACTGCGCCACCCAGGCGCCCCTTTAGTAATTTTTTTATTTGCATATAGTTGACATACAATGTTATATTAGCATGTTATATTAGTTTCAGACGTACAACAACTCTATATGTTATGCAGTGCTCCCAACAAGTGTAGCTACGAGCTGCCAACTTACGACACTATTACAATATCATTGACTATATTCCTATACTGTACCTTTCATTCCTGTGCCTGGAAGCCTGATTCATTCTATAACTGGAAGCCTGTATCTCCCACTTCACCTATTTTGCCCATCCCCTACTACCCTTCCCTCTGAGGACCATCAGTCTGTTCTCTGATTTTATAGGTCTGATTCTCCTTTTTATTTGTTTATTCATTTGTTTTATAAGTGGGATGATATGGTATTTGCCTTTCTCTGTCTGACTTATTTCACTTAGGATAGTACTCTCTAGGTCCATCCACAGTGTTGCAAATGACAAGATCTCATCCTTCATTATGGCTGTATAGTATTCGTGTGTGTGTGTGTGTGTGTGTGTGTGTGTGTGTGTGTGTACTCGCGCATGTGCACACATGCACTCACATACCACATCTTCTTTATCCATTTATTTATCAGTTAACATTTAGGCTGCTCTCGTATCTTGACTACTGTAAATACTGCTGCTTTAAACATAGGAGTAGGTATACCTTTTCGAATTAGTGTTTCCCTTTTCTTTGCATAAATAACCAGTAGTGGAATTATTGGATCATATGGTAATTCCATTTTTAACTTTTTGAGGAAACTCCATATTGTTTTCCACAGTGGCTATACCAATTTGCATTCCCATTAACAGTGCATGAGAGTTCCTTTTTCTGCACATCCTCGACAATGCTTATTTCTTGTTTCTTTGGAGGGGCTTTTTTTGTTTTTGTTTTTGTTTTTACTTTAGCCATTCTGACAGGTATAAGGTCATGTCTCATTGTGGTTTTGACTTCCATTTCTCTGATAACTAGTGATGTTAAGCATCTTTTCATGTGTCTGTTGGCCATCTTTATGTCTTCTTCGGAAAAATGTCTATCCAGGTCCTCTGCTCATTTTTTAATCAGATTATTTTGAGGTCTTTGGTGTTGAGTTGTGTAAGTCTTTATATTTTTTGAACATTAACTATCAGATATATCATTTACAAATACCTTCTTCCATTCAGTAGGTTGCCTTTTATTTTGTTGATGGTTTCCTTTGCTATACAAAATTCCTCTTAAATTTTTTTTAATGTTTATTATTTTGGGGAGAGAGAGAGAGAGACACAGAGAGTAATCAGGGGAGGGGCAGAGACAGAGGGAGACACAGAATCTGAAGCAGGCTCCAGGCTCCGAGCTGTTAGCACAGAGCCTGACACAGGGCTCAAACCCATAGATTGAGAGATCATGACCTGAGCCGAAGTCAGCCGCCCAACTGACTGAGCCACCCAGGTGCTCCCACAAAATTCCTCTTAAATCATGAAATGAAGGAAAGTTTCATAATCTAGCAACATGAAGAAAGGGTCTGGAACTGTGGGAAATCTCAGCAGTTGTCTTTTGATAACCACTTCTTTGTTGAGAAGCCATAGCCATTTTTCTGTATTTGATTCTCTGCTCCTTGAAATCAGTATGACTGAAGGACTCCTTCCTGACATTACTACCCATCATCTGGGTGGTGACCCCATCTTATTAGTGAGAAGTCTTGTCAAGCAAAAGCCTGATAACCTGACTTCCTATTTGTATAACCATATTACTCTTTGAGCGTCATCAGAACCACTTCCAAATATTATTGATTTATAGCGATAAAAAGAAGCTCTAAGTGGCATGGCCCTCTCTATTGATTCTTCCTTTATCCATGAAATTTATTCACCTTACCAGGATTTGCACCTTAGGCACAGTGGTCCTTTCACCTACAAATTCAGGTGGTTTTCCAGTGAGTAAAAAAAAATGTAAGTAACTTACTTTCCATTTTCCTGATCTCTTTAAATAGTATTTATTCATATTTTTAATATCTTCTTTTTCTTTTCTATCATTTTTCTATCATCATTACATTTTCATGCCCTTTTTTTCTATATTCCAAGAAAGAACTTCAAAATTGTGTTCTGCATATCTTACATAATTTCCTAAAATCTCTTTTGCTTCCTGCACTCCTAATTCTGATTTTAAGTCTGAAACTATGTTTCTAATTTAATTAAACTTTAATCCACATCTTTATTTCTGCATGCCTTTCAAAAGGCTTTTTTGTTCATCTCAGTGGACTTTCTCATTATATTATTTTGACCTTTCATCAAAAAGTTGACAAAATGCTATACAAATTTAGTTAATCCCATAAGCAGATGTTATCAAAATACTTTATAAATCCTATAGCAAATCTTATCCTAAAACAAATCTTTAAAAGTTTGTACTCCTGGAGAACCTGGGTGGCTCATTTGGTTGAGCGTGGGACTCTTGGTTTTGGCTCAGGTCATTATCTCACGGTTCATAGGTTCAAACCCCGCATTGGGCTCTGCAGCTGGCCAGCATGAAGCCTACTTGGGATTCTCTCTCTCTCTCTCTCTCTCTCTCTCTCTCTCTCTCTCTCTAGCTCTCTCTCTCTCTCTCTCTAGCTCTCTCTCTCTCTCTCTCTGTCACTCCCTGCTTGTGTTGTCTCTCTCAAAATAAATAAACTTTTAAAAAAATTTATAAAAAAGAAAAGTTTGTACTCTTTAATTTTTCATGTCTTTGTTTTGCCATCCTATTTTTTGAAGAATTCCATATTGGTTTTCCTTTATCTGCTCCACACTGGAATTGCAAGAGGTCTACTAAGGCCTAGGTTTTCCCTCATTGCACATCTGGTTGCTGTCAGAATTTTTTCAATCTTAAACATGAATGCGGTTTTACAGACCTTTACATCACAGTTCAGTGAACCAATTACACCCATAGCAAGGAAACTTCATGCATCATTTCTTCCTTGTGTTTGATTACACAGCTGTGATAGAAGCCAGCTTTCTCTTCTTGAGAACTTTATTCTTGGCCTAGCCTCTGCACCAGTCACATGGTTTGGCCCTCACTGGCCTCCCTCCTGGAGGGTGTAAAAGCCCTGCTGTGCTACCAGGCTTTGCTTGGTTTAGCTACTACACAGATCCTGGGGCTGCTCTCAAGTGTTGTTGCCCCAATACAGTGAGAAGTTTGTTTCCTTTCTAGATCTGGGCTCAACCTTTTCTCTCTAATAAATGGCATATAAATGAATTTCTACCAGCTGCTACTGTCTTAGAAAAAGTACTGGTGAGTCAGTCATTAGTTTTCCCTCACCTTTAATCCTCTCTTCCCTCCTCAAAACTGGAACAACTCATCTGTTCTGAATTTATTCACTCCCCTAATCTTTATTGATGGTTACTTATCCCACCCCACTAACCAATCACAGACTCTCAGGACTCTTTTCATGTAATACCATAAATGCTGACACACATAAACCACATGCACGCATACACACTCATACACATAATTACATACAATCCCATTAAAGTCAAGAACATGATAAGCATATTTTATCACAGTTTTCATTGTTCTGGAAAGTCAATGCAATTAGGTAGGAAAACAAGACCAGCAGTATAAATATTTTCAAAAATGAAGTCAAAATATTTTATGTAATAGATCTATAGGTCTACAAATGCAAGAAAATCATCAATGGTAAAACTATAGGAACTGATAATAATTAATTAAAATCACAACTTATTGCTGAGTGGAATACATTTTAAAAAACGGATGAAATTTTGACTTTAATTATGTGAAATGATGTCTGTGCATGTGTGTGTGTGTGTGCGCGCACACGCACACGCATGTGGGTATATATGTAAGGATGAGAATATTAAAATGTCAATATTAGTCATCTCTTTAGATGATAAGATGCTTGCTTTTTCCTTATCTATATTTTCCAAATTTCCTATAGTGACTATGCATTGTTTTTATAATAAAAAGATAAGATGTAAAGTGATGAAATGACATAATGAATGCTATAGTGCCCAACTATATTAGTTGCTCTTTTCCTATAATTCACCTTAGTGAATATTTGGGAATGTTAAGAAAGTCTTTCTTGAAATTATAATTTATGTCAAAATGATTATTTCTTATGATATAGGGCCCTTACAAAGCACATCTGAAGAATAAATCCAGCCAAGCATAAATACAACCTGGAAAATGAAAACAAGAGCAAAGGCCTAAAATCCTTCACAAAGACCTTGTAGGTTGGTATACAATGAGATTCAGTTTTTAATAATAGAAAACGATTTCAATGCAAAATGTGTATATTAATGTCAAGCTGGGATGAAGTGCAAATAAGACCAGCAGCTGTATAGTATTATCTCTTCTGTCTCCTAGATTCCCTTTTTCACTTGTCCCTCAATAGCCTGGGAAATGCCACACATCCTGAGTGTTCAACAAATATTTATGAAGATAAATGGTAAAGTAACTTTCCAAGGGTCATTCAGCTATTGTCCATGGCTAATGCGAGAACAGACACCTAGTAGAAAGTTCTCCAAATACAGATTCCAATTTTAAGTTAACAAATATTTGTCAGAGTATACCAAGTGCTCTAGGTACTTACACATACTTGAATTAATTTAATTTCATAACATGCTAAGAGATAAATATCTTTTTCTCTGGTTAGATATGAGGACACTTGGGCTTTTTAAAGTGAAAGGACTTGCTCATAGGAAAGAACAAGGTGGGAAATGTAGTGCCATCTAACAAATGAACAAATAGAGGCAGGTGGCAGGACTGCTACAGACACCAGATGAGAGGTTTTATTTGAGGTTGGAATGAAAATGGTGAGTATCTTTATTTATTTTTTTTTTTTTTAATTTTTTTTTTCAACGTTTATTTATTTTTGGGATAGAGAGAGACAGAGCATGAACGGGGGAGGGGCAGAGAGAGAGGGAGACACAGAATCGGAAACAGGCTCCAGGCTCTGAGCCATCAGCCCAGAGCCCGACGTGGGGCTCGAACTCACGGACCGCGAGATCGTGACCTGGCTGAAGTCGGACGCTTAACCGACTGCGCCACCCAGGCGCCCCGTGAGTATCTTTATTAAGCAAGGCCCAAGCACTATGCTGGGCACCAGGGACACACTGGTTTTTAAAAAGTACAAGTCCTGTGTTTAGCTTCATAGTACTTACAGTCTAGTTGGACAAAAACAAGGATTAGGTGAACAATCTCATTAGAACCTATTTTAAATAGGGGGAAAAGACTGTAACAGAGAAGCATAGGTGAATAGGAGGTGTCCAGGGGAGGAAAGTAGCTAAGACTATTCCAGGTAGATGGCAAAGCATATCTGAAGGCTCGCTGAGACAAGAAAAAGCCCGGATAATCCAAGAGAATGAACAAGAGCCAGCCAGGGTGAGTGGACAGGGACCAAAAGCAGGTTATAGCAACAGATGAGGTTGGAAGGTAGGCAGGGGCAGAAGGAATTGTGAGGAGTGTTAAGGATTACTTTTATCTTTATCCAAGGAGCAAAATGAAGCCAAAGAGTGATGTTAAATAAAGGAGTAGCACAACACAATTTCTCTTTGTAAAAAACTCTATTGCTACGCATTGGAGACAAGATTGGAGAGAGGCAAAAGTGAATATGGTGTCGTGGATAATAACTCAACGTGTACTGTCTTGTACTTTCCTTCCCAGTTAACAAGTCCCCAGAATGCCTTCAAGTTATTTTCCCCGTGACATTCTTAGTCATGTATTGTGAGTGGGATCTATCTCCCCTCAATTCTAAGGGTGAGTCTCCAATCAGCAAAATCCATCCCTCTGACTACAGTGCCTAGTTCAGGAAAGGACAACTGGCCCAAACTGGGTAAATAAAAACAAACAAACAAACAAACAAAAGACTACTGGGAAATAAGCTTTGTCACCATTCTATGAGAACATCTGGAAGAAATGTTTTCTCTTCCTGAAGATCATGAACAAGGAAGCATGAGGACCTAGAAGCTCCAGCAGCCCCCTTATTTGACAGGATGATCTAGTTTTAGCAGGAAGACAACACCATAGAAAGTAAAGAGGAGAAATTGAAAAAAAACAAAATTTTGGCAATATTGGTGACATTCTCAATCAAGTCTTGCCTGAAACTGACCCTAACTTTGGCCTTTTCAATTCTGTAAACCAATAAATGTCTTTTTTTTTTTTTCAACGTTTATTTATTTTTGGGACAGAGAGAGACAGAGCATGAACGGGGGAGGGGCAGAGAGAGAGGGAGACACAGAATCGGAAACAGGCTCCAGGCTCTGAGCCATCAGCCCAGAGCCTGACGCGGGGCTCGAACTCACGGACCGCGAGATAGTGACCTGGCTGAAGTCGGACGCTTAACCGACTGCGCCACCCAGGCGCCCCCAATAAATGTCTTTTATTGCTTAAGATGTTTTTTATTATTTGTACCAAAAAGAGAAATACCTTATGGAGATATCTCTTAGGAAGCTGTACTCCAGGGTAGAGATACCATTAGCAAGGGCTAGAGTTGTAACAGTAAACATGGATAAACGTGATAAACTTGAGATTTATATAAGAGATATACTTAACAGAACTGGTAAGAAGTTTGAGAGAGAGGGGCACCTGGGTGGCTCAGTAGGCTAAATGTCCAACTCTTGATTTCAGCTTGTCATAATATCACGGTTTGTGAGATCGAGCCCAGCTCGAGCTCTGTACTAACAGCATGGAGCTGGCATGGGATTCTCTCTCTCCCACTCTCTCTGCCCCTCCCCTACTCTCTCTCTCTCTCTCTCTCTCTCTCTCTCAAAAATAAATAAATAAACTTAAAAAAAAGAAGTTTGAAAGAGAAAGGTATCAAGGATGACTGCTAGGTTTCTGGGTGATAAACAGTGGTAAACAATTCAGGACCATTGCAGAGGGAGCAAATTTCAGGCTGGGTTCAGAGGGGTGTTGGGGGTGGGGGAGGCAAGCATAGTTTTGCACACTTTAAGGCTGAGGATCCTGTGAGCTATCCAAGTAGAAATGCCACAGGCAGTTGGACATACAAAGCACATGAGAAAGGAGTAATACAATACTACATACAAGCTTCGTCTGCCTCCATTTCTCACTTTCCTTCAAACAAATCCAAAAGAGCAAGTCTATACAATATCAGCATATTCTCAGCCTCTGAAATCATAGTCAGAAGAATGAAAAAAAAAAAAAAAACCAGGGCAAGATATTCTTTAGGGAGCAAAGGAAAGTCTTTCCTAGTCTGTAGAAAATGATAGAAATGCTAAGGAAAGTGGGAATTGGGTATGTGCCATACATTTCCAGAGAATGGAACACAACTTGAAAGGCAAAAAAACAAAAAACAAAAAACTGGAACACATTAGTAAATTGATGATTCAGGAAAGAGAAGTCTTTCAGCTAGTAACAATATTAAAAAGTCTATCTATCCCATTAAAATATTATGATGTACATGAGGTCTGAACACGCTCAGGCTTGGGTAAAAATGTGCTGTGATGAGCCTTGCTTGTTAAGAAATGGTCTTTGTGAAATATTACATGACTTCACTCATATGAGGATGTTAAGATACAAAACAGATGAACATAAGGGAAGAGAAGCAAAAATAATATAAAAACAGGGAGGGGGACAAAACATAAGAGACTCTTAAATATGGAGAACAAACAGAGGGTTGATGAAGGGGTTGTGGGAGGGAGGATGGGCTAAATGGGTAAGGAGCATTAAGGAATCTACTCCTGAAATCATTGTTACACTATATGCTAAGTTGGATGTAAATTAAATAGATAGATAGATAGATAGATAGATAGATAAATGCATAAGTAAATAAATTCATGTTTCCATTCCAAAAAAAAAAGAAAAAAAAAAAGGAATGGTCTTTGTGAATCCTAGGGAAGTAGACTCCACAATACAATGGGGGCGGGGGGGGGGAGGATTAAACACACAAATTGACAGCCATAGATGGAGCGGTATCTATGTGTTTTTCTTTTTTGTATCTGAAGCCACAACATTTTGATATGGAAAATGGGAAAGAACGTACAAGTTTCAAGGTGATACAATCTCCAAAGCAGCATTTCTGGGCCCTGGGCTTTCTCCCTAATAATGTAACTTATTTAAGGATTTAAATAATAATTTTTCTACATTCAAAGAAAGAAGGTATTATTTCTGTGGTCAGAAAATTTTTGATATTTGGTATTTGATGGAAATAAATGTTTTGGCAATCTTAATTGCATGACAGAAGGCAAATTCCCTGTGAAAGAGAAAAAGACATCGATATGAAGAGAACAATCTAAAAGTAAAGCAATAGGAATAAGATTTCAACGGAAAAAAATATAAAAGAAGCACAGTGCAACTGAGGAATTAAAATCAAGTTTGGAGGCAATTAAGGGCAGGAAAACTGAACCAATGCTGAAGACAAACTTGAAAAGTTGCATAATTATAGAAAGGAGAAAAAAAAAAGATATGAAAACTGAGAATACAAGCACATGGGAAAGGCCAAGGAAACCAAGTTTTATATAAGGAAAAGGGTATGATTTCAAAGGACCTCTAAGGGTACACAAAATCAAGAAGAAGCTGGAAAACCAGGTTTGAAAATAGAAAGGAACCAAGGGAGTTCCAGAAGGTAAAGATGTAGAAACTCTGGCCAATCTGTGGATAGAAGAGACTCTAGGGCACAGATGACAAGGGACCACCACCTGTTGGTTCTGTGCCACTTGCTCAAGCTTCAACTCAGGAGATAGCATCCAATTGTCCAAGTTTGTACACAAGACTTAAGAATAAAATAATATTTCCAGGATCTTTAAATAAGTTCTACTAAACTATAAGCTCTTTAAAGGTCAAGACCAAATAGGTATATAGTATATGTATAATACACATAGTCTCACTATGCTTAAAACATTGGGTTTTTTTAAGGCAGCTATTAAATAAATGCTTGTTAAATGAATGAAAATTTAACCATGTGAACACTAAATAGACTAATACTTACGTAGATATATTGTTTGATAAATTAATGACACAAAATCAAAAATCATTCCTTCACCACTGTCTCTATTCACTCATAAATGCCCATTGCTTTTATTTCTTAGACTTCTCTCAACTCCATCCTTTTTATTTCCATTTCCATTTCAATAACCTCAGTTTAGGCTTTTAAGCCCTACTCCCCTTAACTACAGAAATGAATCTGATAATTGATCCTCAGGTATGCACATCTGGTCAATTAACCTATGATAAAGTAGCCAAGAATATACAGTGGGGAAAGGACAGTCTCTTCAATAACTGGTACTGAGAAAACTGGATATCCACATGCAAAGAATAAAATAGGACTACTATCTTATACTATACACAAAAATTAACTCAAAATGAAAAAGACTTGAATGTAATACCTAAAACCATAAAACTCTTAGAAGACATAGATCCTTGACATTGGTCTTGACAATGATTTTTTGGATCTGACACCAAAAGCAAAGGTAACTAAAGCACAAATGAACAAGTGGGACTATATCAAACTAAAAAGCTCCTGCACAGCAAAGGAAATCATCAACAAAATGAAAAACAACCTAAAGAATGGAAGAAATATATTTGCAAATCATACATCTCATAAGATGTTAAAAATCCCAAATACATAAAGAACTCATACAACTCAAAGCAAAAAATCAATCTAATTTAAAAATGTACAGAAGATCTGAATAGACATTTTTCCCAAAGAAGACATACAGATTGGCAGCAGGTACATAAAAGGATACTCAACATCACTAATCATTAGGAAAATGCACATCAAAACCACAAAATCACCTACACTTGTTATTGTTAGAATGACAGTTACCAAAAAAGACAAGAAATAAGGAGCGTTGGCAAGGATGTGAAGAAAAAGGAACGCTTGTACACTGTTGTTGAAATGTAAATTGGTGCAGCCACTATGAAAAACAGTATGGAGATTCCTTAAGAAATAAATAATAGAACTACCATATGATGTGGTAGTTTCACTTCTATGTATATATCCAAAGAAAAGAAAAGTACTAACTGAAAAAGATATCTGTATTCCCATGTTCACTGCAGCATTATTTACAATAGCCAAGATATGGAAACAACCTAAGGGTACACAAACAGATGAATAAGAAAAGAAAATGTGGCATAAATATTTAATGGAATATTATCCAAACATAAAAAAGAATGAAATCTTGCCATTTGCAATGGATGAATCTTGAGAGCATTATGCTAGGTAAAATAATGTAAAATAGACAGAAAAAGACAAATACCATATGATCTCACTTGTATGTGGAATTAAAAAAAACAAACAAGTCCCTTTATGCAGAAACAGATTGGTGGTTGCCAGATGTGGGCGGGTGGTGGTGGGGTGAAATGGGTGAAGGGGGTCAAAAGGTACAAACTTTCACTTACAAAATCTATGGCCCAATCAGGAGACTATAGATGCTGGAGAGGATGTGGAGAAACGGGAACCCTCTTGCACTGTTGGTGGGAATGCAAACTGGTGCAGCCACTCTGGAAAACAGTGTGGAGGTTCCTCAGAAAATTAAAAATAGACCTAACCTATGACCCAGCAATAGCACTGCTAGGAATTTACCCAAGGGATACAGGAGTACTGATGCATAGGGGCACTTGTACCCCAATGTTTATAGCAGCACTCTCAACAATAGCCAAATTATGGAAAGAGCCTAAATGTCCATCAACTGATGAATGGATAAAGAAATTGTGGTTTATATACACAATGGAGTACTACGTGGCAATGAGAAAGAATGAAATATGGCCCTTTGTAGCAACATGGATGGAACTGGAGAGTGTGATGCTAAGTGAAATAAGCCATACAGAGAAAGACAGATACCATATGGTTTCACTCTTATGTGGATCCTGAGAAACTTAACAGAAACCCATGGGTGAGGGGAAGGAAAAAAAAAAAGAGGTTAGAGTGGGAGAGAGCCAAAGCATAAGAGACTGTTAAAAACTGAGAACAAACTGAGGGTTGATGGGGGGTGGGAGGGAGGGGAGGGTGGGTGATGGGTATTGAGGAGGGCACATTTTGGGATGAGCACTGGGTGTTGTATGGAAACCAATTTGACAATAAATTTCATATATTGAAAAAAAAATTTTTTTTAATAAAAAAAAATCTATGGCCCAAAGCTAAATACTGAATCCCAACTGGTTATGAATTCACACAGCAAAACTATGTTTTATTTCTTTTTCTAGTCAAAGTAATGTTGGTTGAGCACACAAATTAATCAGAGAGCTGCTACTTATGGTTCAGAATTATTTTTACAATGCTATTTTACAAGTATTATTCCCTTCATAAATGCTCAAAAGGAACATATAAACCAAAACTAAAAGGCAACCAACGGAATGGGAAAAGATATTTGCAAATGACATATCGGACAAAGGGCTAGTATCCAGAATCTATAAAGAGCTCACCAAACTCCACACCCGAAAAACAAATAACCCAGTGAAGAAATGGGCAGAAAACATGAATAGACACTTCTCTAAAGAAGACATCCGGATGGCCAACAGGCACATGAAAAGATGTTCAGCGTCGCTCCTTATCAGGGAAATACAAATCAAAACCACACTCAGGTATCACCTCACGCCAGTCAGAGTGGCCAAAATGAACAAATCAGGAGACTATAGATGCTGGCGAGGATGTGGAGAAACGGGAACCCTCTTGCACTGTTGGTGGGAATGCAAATTGGTGCAGCCGCTCTGGAAAACAGTGTGGAGGTTCCTCAGAAAATTAAAAATAGACCTACCCTATGACCCAGCAATAGCACTGCTGGGAATTTATCCAAGGGATACAGGAATACTGATGCATAGGGGCACTTGTACCCCAATGTTCATAGCAGCACTCTCAACAATAGCCAAATTATGGAAAGAGCCTAAATGTCCATCAACTGATGAATGGATAAAGAAATTGTGGTTTATATACACAATGGAATACTACGTGGCAATGAGAAAAAATGAAATATGGCCTTTTGTAGCAACGTGGATGGAACTGGAGAGTGTGATGCTAAGTGAAATAAGCCATACAGAGAAAGACAGATACCATATGGTTTCACTCTTATGTGGACCCTGAGAAACGTAACAGGAACCTATGGGGGAGGGGGAGGAAAAAAGGAAAAAAAAAAAAAAAGAGGTTAGAGTGGGAGAGAGCCAAAGCATAAGAGACTGTTAAAAACTGAGAACAAACTGAGGGTTGATGGGGGGTGGGAGGGAGGAGAGGGTGGGTGATGGGTATTGAGGAGGGCACCTTTTGGGATGAGCACTGGGTGTTTTATGGAAACCAATTTGGACAATAAATTTCATATATTATAAAAAATAAAAAATAAAAAAATAAATAAATTACAAGGCATAAAAAAAAAAATAAAATAAACAGTGTGATAAGTAAAGCATCATTAAAGAAAAAAAAAATAAATAAACCATAATCTTAACAACCATATGTAATCACATTTAGTTTTCAGACATTGTCTTTTCACTCTTTCAGAAGCGATGTTAGTTATAGTTAAAAGCTCTGACTTTGGAGCAAAGTTTTTCCCCAACTCAATCCCTGTTCTGCCCAGTGACCTTAAGCAAGTTATCTATGCTTTCTGTGCCTCGGTTTCCTCATCTGTAAAATGGGGACAATAATAGTACCTCACAGAATTTTGTAAGGATCAAATAAATTAATACATGTAAAACATACAAATTTTAATATTGTTTGTTCTAGCTCTGTGAAAAGTGATGTTGGCATTTTTAATAGGGATTGCACTGTAGATTGCTTTGGGCAGTATAGACATTTCAACCATACTTGTTCTTCCAATCCATGAGCACAGACTGTCTTTCCATTTCTTTGTGTCATTTTCAAAAGTCTCTCATGTGTTTTACAGTTTTCAGAGTACAAGTCTTTCACCTCTTTGGTTAGGTTTATTCCTAGTTACCTTACTGGTTTGGGTGCAGTTGTAAATGGGATGGATTCCTTAATTTCTCTGCTACCTCATTATTGGTATGTAAAAATGCAACAGATTTCTGTACATTGATTTTATATTCTGCAACTTTACTGAACTTGTGTATCACTTCTAGCAGCTTTTGGTGGGGTATTTCAGGTTTTCTTTTTTTTTTTTTTTTTTTTGTAATATTTATTTATTTATTTGAGAGAGAGAAAGAGAGAGAGCAGGGGAGGGGCAGATAGAGAGAGGGAGATAGAGAATCCCAAGCAGGCTCTGCACTGTCAGCACAGAGCCCAACATGGCGCTCAATCTCACAAACCATGAGATCATGAGCTGATCTGAAATCCAGAGTCAGACACTTAACGGACTGAGCCACCCAGGGGCCCCAGTCTTTCAGGTTTTCAATATAGAGTATCATTTCATCTGCAAATAGTGAAAGTTTCACTTCTTCCTTACTGATTTGGGTGCCTTTTACTTCTTTTGCCTGATTGCCATGGCTAGGATTTCCAGCACTATGTTAAATAACAGTAGTGAGAGTGGACATCCTATCTTATTTTTGACCATAGAGGAAAAGCTATCAGTTTTTCCCCCATTGAGGATGATGTTAACTGCAGGTTTTTCATATACAGACTTTATTATGTTGAGGTATGTTCCTTCTAAACCTACTTTGTTGAGGGTTTTTATCATGAATGAATGTTGTACTTTGCCAAATGCTTTTTTTGCATCTATTGAAATGATCATGTAGTTTTTAAACTTTCTTTTACTAATGTGTTGTACACATTGATTGATTTGCAAATATTGCAAAAGATCCCAAATAGTCAAAGCAACCTGAAAAAGAAAAGCAAAGCTGGAGGCATCACAATTCCACACTTAAAGTTATACTACAAAGCTGTAGTGATCAAAACAGTATGATACTGGCACGAAAACAGACACACAGATCAATAGAACAGAAAAGAAAACCCAGAAATGAACCCACAACTATATGATCAATTAATCTTTGAGAAAGTAGTAAAGAATATTCAATGGGAAAAAAGCAGTCCCTTCATAAAACAGTATTAGGAAAACTGGACAGCAACATGCAAAAGAATGAGACTGGACCATTTTCTTACATCATACACAAAAATAAATTCAAAATGGATTAAAGACCTAAATATGAAACCTGAAATCATAAAAAATCCTAGAGGAGTACACAAGCAGTAACCTCTTTGACATCGGCCATAATAACTTCTTTCTAGATTTGTCTCCTGAGGCAAGGGAAACAAATGCAAAAATAAACTATTGGGACTACATCAAAATAACAACTTCACAGCAAAGGAAACATCAACAAAACTGAAAGGCAGACTATGGAATAGGAGAAGATATCTACAAATGACATATCTAATAAAGAGTTAGTATCCAAAATATATAAAGAACTTATAAAACTCAACACCCAAAAATGAATAGCCCAATTAAAAAATGGGCAGAACACATCAACAGACATTGTTCCAAAGAAGACAGCCAGATGGCCAACAGGCACATGAAAAGATGCTCAACCTCACTCATCATCAGGGAAATGCAACTCAAAACTACAATGAGATATACCTCACACCTGTCAGGATGGCTAAAATAAAAAACACAAGAAACAACTGGTGTTATCAAGGATGCAGAGAAAGGGGGACACTCTTGGACTGTTGGTGGGAATGCAAACTGGTGCAGTCATTCTGGAAAACAGTCTGAAGGTTCCTCAAAAGTTAAAAATGGGGGCACCTAGGTGGTTCATTCGGTTAAGCATTTGACTTTTGACTTCAACTCAGGTCATGATTTTGTGGTTCAGGAGTTTGAGCCCCTCATTAGGCTATGTGCTAGTGGTACAGAACCTTCTGGGATTCTCTCTCTTTCCCTCTGTCTCTGCCCTTCCCCTGTTTGCTCTCTCTCACTCAAAATAAATAAACTTTTTTAAGAAGTTAAAAATAGAACTACCCTATGATCCAGCAATTGCACAACTAGGTATTTACCCAAAGAATACAAAAATACTAATTCAAAGGGATACATGCACTCCAATGGTTATAGCAGCATTATCTACCATAGCCAAATTATCAGTGTTCAACTGATAACTGGATAAAAAAGAAGTGGTATACATATACAATAGAATATTACTCAGTCATAAAAAAGAATGAAATCCTAGGGCAACTGGATGGCTCAGTCGGTTAAGCATCTCACTCTTGATTTTGGCTCAGGTCACAGTTTGTAAGATTGAGGCCAGCGTTGGGCTCTGCACGGACAGCATGGAGCCTACTTGGGATTCTCTCTCTCTGTCCCTCCCCTGCTTGCACTCTTTCTCAAAAAATAAAAAATAAAATAAAAACTAAAAAAAATGAAATCTTGCCATTTGCAACAACATGGATGGAGCTAGAGTGTTACGGTAGGTAAAATAATAAAGACAAATACCATATGATTTCACTCTTATGTGGAATTTAAGAAACAAATGAGCAAAGGAGGAAAAAAGAGAGAGGGGCAAACCAAGAAACAGACTCCTTTTTAAAAGTATTTATTCATTTATTTTGAGAGAGAGGGCATGGGGGAGAGAGAGAGAGAGAGGACAGAGTGAATCCCAAGCAGGCTCCACGCTGTCAGTGTAGAGCCCGATGTGGGGCTCAAATTCACTAACTGTGAGATCATGACCTGAGCTGGTATCAAGAGTCAAACATTCAACTGACTGAACCACCCAGGTGCCCCAAGAAACAGACTCTTAACTATAGTTAAGAGAACAAACTGATGGGTAACAGAGGGGGGGGGATAGGTTAAATAGGTGATGGGGATTAAGAAGTACACTTGTTTGATGAGCACTGGGTGTTGCATAGAAGTGTTGAATCACCATACTGTATACCTGAAACTAATATTATACTGTATATTAACTAATTGGAATTTAAATGAAAACTTTAAAAAAATACATGCAAAGCAAATTGGACAGTGCCTGACACATAGTATGCACTCAATAAACATCAATTCATTATTATATCTATATCACATTCTTTTAAGTAGTCAATTTTTTTCAAAGTGGTTTTCTATTTCATTTTTTTACATTAATTCTAGTTGGTTAACATACAGTGTTATATTAGTTTCAGGTGTATAATATAGTAGCCTAATTCTTCTACTGAGTTATGTATCATAAACATCTCCATACATCTAAATTATTTTCTACAACATGATTCTTAATAGTATGGATGCACCTTATTTTAACATAGTTTCCTATTGGGAGACATTTAGGAGAGTTTCAGATTTTAGTCATTAGAAAGTGTTACGAGTGGGCATGCTTGCACATCTCTTTCATGATTTCCTCAGAAGTAAAGTTGCTGGCATAAAAGGCATAGTCACTTTTAAGCCTTTTGATATATTTTAGGTCCCAGGATTTATATCACCCACAGTTTCTTATATTTTACATTTGGCTTATTATGAAAGGGGCTCAGAGACCGTTACTGAGCAGAAGAATAATGAAGTTAGGGTAGTGTGCTCCTTAGCCACTCTGAACAGCAAAATAATGTTGAAATGAAAGTTTTGGGTGACATGAGTGTCCAATGAAGGTGACATGTGCTGACTACCATACCAGCATCTCCAAGCCCAGGCTATTTGAGCTATCAGCACTCTTCCGGTACAACTAACTCCAGATACGAAAAACATCATCAAGCCCCGGGTGTCAGGAATCCTCAGCCTCAAACTGTTGCATTGGGGAAAGTCAGAGCAGCTGCACTGACACACATTTCACAGGCTTTCTCTCTTAATTTACTCCATTCATGGAGAATTTCTCTTGACAAAGTGTTATGGCCCTTGTGTCAGCAAGACCTTGTATAATTTAGAAGTATGTTCCTAAAATAGTGAAAGGGCTGAAATGTCTCAGAGGCAAAAAATTACCTGAAGAGGTTCCATTGTAAGGAACCTTGCCAGAGGGAGCTAATCACATTGAATCACAGGTGAGGAAGCAGCATGACATGGGTGTCCAGCCCATTGGCCCAACACTTTATGCCTGCATGCTATTAAAAAGAGAGGTCTTAAAAATAAATCATCGGTAAATAAATATTCTAATATTTAGAGAAAGTGGAAATCATGGATTCAGGGATTCTCATGATTATAGAGATCATCAAGATCATCTATTCTAGCTCAATGGTTGGCTGTTGCTTGGATTCCATTTACAATTGTCCTGAAAAGTGACCTTCTGCCTCTGCTTAGACATGTCCAATAGCAGAGAACTGTTACTCTCTCCTTAGGACAACTAATGTAACTAGAGAGTTCACCCTTATTAAAATCCTGAAATCCATTAGCCTAAATAAACAAACACATAAGTAAATAGATATTTTCCAGATATTGGTGAGTCCTATAGAATGTTGAAAATGTTATTTTTTACAGCTGGCTCCAGAGCTTTTCTTAGGAAGGGAACTAAGTTTGTTTAGAAAAATACTCTGACAAGCCATATGGGTTAAGAAAGATGAAGGGTTATAAGGTAAGCAGAGAGCAAAACCAAACTGTTGTGCCTTAGAAATTAAGGGAACATTGAAGTGGGGTAAGCAGTGAAAAGCTGGAAATGGGACTGAAAAAGGAAGAGGAGTTGCTGAACAACACATCCAGATGCTGGAGCTTGTAGGGGAAGGTGGCCAGTTAGGAATTCCCTGTGCTTAAAGTTCTATTAAGAACAAAAAAAAAAAAAAAAAGAGAGAGAGAGAGAGAGAGAGAGGTTACAGTGGGAGAGATCCAAAGCATAAGAGACTCTTAAAAACTGAGAACTGAGGGCTGCTGCGGGGTGAGAGGGAGGGGAGGGTGGGTGATGGGTATTGAAGAGGGCATCTTTTGGGATGAGCACTGGGTGTTGTATGGAAACCAATTTGACAATAAATTTCATATATTTTTTAAAAATCACAAAAAAAGAACAAGATTCCATTTTAAGATGATTTCATTTCTACAATACAAAAGATAGATTGGTATAACACTTTTAGAAAGCAATTTAGCAATATATATCCAATGTGCTTTAGCTTTATAATCCCAATTCCTGACATACATCTTGAAAAATTAAATCAAAATGTAAAAATGCTGAATGAAAAAAGATGTGGTACAGATATATAATGGAGTATTACTCAGCCATAAAAAAGAATGAAATCTTGCCATTGGCAATGACATGGATGGATCTAGAGAGTATTATGCTAAGTGAAATAAGTCAGAGAGGGGCGCCTGGGTGGCGCAGTCGGTTAAGCGTCCGACTTCAGCCAGGTCACGATCTCGCGGTCCGGGAGTTCGAGCCCCGCGTCGGGCTCTGGGCTGATGGCTCAGAGCCTGGAGCCTGTTTCCGATTCTGTGTCTCCCTCTCTCTCTGCCCCTCCCCCGTTCATGCTCTGTCTCTCTCTGTCCCAAAAATAAATAAACGTTGAAAAAAAAATTTAAAAAAAAAAAAAAAAAAAAGAAATAAGTCAGAGAAAGACAAATACCATATGATTTCACTCATATGTGGAATTTAAGAAACAAAACAAACAAGCAAAGGTGGGAGGGCGCAAAAAAAGAGAGAGAAGCAAACCAAGAAACAGACTCTCTAACTATAGAGAAAAAACTGATGGTTACCAGAGGGGAGGGAGACAGGGGGATGGCTTAAATAGGTGATGGGAATTAAGGAGTGTACTTGATGTGATGAGAACTGGGTGATGTATGTAAGTGTTGAATCATTATATTGTATACCTGAAACTGGTATTACACTGTATGTTAACTACCTGGAATTTAAATAAAAATTTTTTTTTAAATGTGAAAATGCAAAAACTTAGAACCAACTCAGATCCTAAAACAGAGACTGCTAAATAAATTATGGCACAGTCCCAAGAATATTTTGCAACTCTTAAATATGATGTTAATGATAATATAAGAAAATGTATGACAAGATGTTTTTGATAGAAATAAGAAAATTATAATTTAATATTAACCTACTAAGGAAACAAATAAAATAACAAAGAACTTCTATGCATAGAAAATATTTTAAAGAAATACAGCAAAACTGTTAATAATAGTCATCTCTAAGGATAATTTTCTCCTATTTTTCCAAGTTTTTAAAATTTTACATAGCAAATGTTTAACACTTAGAATGTAAAAATTTTTTACACAATCTATATTTAAATGTCAATTTTAAACTTCATTTAAAATGTGTTTATGGCTGTTAATTCTTCAGCAACTATACAAGAGAAACAGCTTCATGGTTATAGAAAAGTCAACTATCCTTTCTTTATACCCAAGTCTGACTTTGGTCAGTTCATGTCACCTTTCTGAATGTCAGCTGTGGTACAAAAATAAAGATCTCTCCCTGACTCTATCACAGGCTTGTTGGGGTGCACAATACATTGGTGAATATGGAAGCCCTCTGAATTCTGCATCCTTATAAAATTATAAAGGACTCTTACTGTTAGATTAGAATCTACAGGTAGTCACTTCATTCTTCTACCTTCTGATCCATTCTTCTTTTGCAATGACCACTTCATATAATCTGGGGAAATGTGACTGTATATAAGTCACATTTCTATATAACGCATGTTGGGATAAAACGCATAAAATTCAGTATATTACTTTGAAACAAAATAAACAAAAGGTCCTGAAACCATTGGTGTCATAATGGTCTTTAACAGTATGTTTTCATGTGTGGCATGTGTGTGTGATGGGAGTTGTGAGTGTGAGTGGGTTATGAGTGCACATGTGCATATGTATGGTGTGTGTGAGGTATGTGTTTGCAAATGTGCACACTGAAGAGGCCTAGGGAGCCAGAGGTGAATTTAGAATTGCTGTTTCCTTATAAAGAGATTTACTTTGTTTTCTTTTGCTTTGTTGTGCCTGACTATCCATAGCAAGTCTAGATATTAAAGAAGAAACTTTCAGGACCAAAGATTACAGATTCAAATTCTGGGCATGGGAGCCTGTCACATCCCGTTGGAGATCATTCATTGGAGTCTGACTGCCATACCTTAATCTTTAAGCAGAATTCAAAATAAGTCCATCTTGAGTTCCTTCCAAAAGTTAGGGGAGGAATCACTAAAAGACCCATTTACAAGGCAGTTTCCTCTCTTCCTCCCACAAAACAAACAAACAAATAAACAAACAAAATAGTATAGTGGGAAGAACACAAGACTCTAGTCAGATGCTCAAAGTTAAATTCCTACTTACACTAACTAGTAAGGCCATCTTTACCCACCAGCTCAGCACAGTGCCACTTCCTTCCACTCTGCCTGGTTACTTCCCCAAATTCCCAGGGAAACCTCTCCCATTGCCAATCCATCCCAGTTCATCACCAGTTCTTATAAATGGATCCCTGTGCCTTCATGTCTCACATTTCTTGTATCGCTCCCAACCCCCAGCCTATGCCCTTCAAGTGAGATCAAGTTTCCAGCCTGGTTCATCTTCCAGTGATTACCCAGGCCACATCGCAGACTGGACACAAAGGAACCAGGAGAACATTTTTAAGTTATTGGACCTCTCTTGGCCTGAGTTTCAAGGCTACTGGATTAAATGATCTCTAGTGTCCATTCTTGATCTAATATTCTACAGTTCTATCACAACATAAACATTACAATAATATAATAATTAAACCAGAAAATTTGTGTAATGGTCCAGTTATCAATGCGTCTTTATTTACATCATCTCCTTGGCCCACCCAATGGATAGATAAACCAGGTGGTATCATCTCCATTCTGGAGATACATTTTGAAAATTACATGATTTACTCTCCCAGGATTACAGGACTCAAACCCAAATCTTCTGACTCTAATTTTTAAGTTCTTTAATCCATAGAATGATAAGGCATAGAAAAACCGTGTTGCTATCTATTCAGAGAGGAAACAAGGATTTGAGCAATTGTGGGAATTCCAAAATTTAAAATATAAGCAATGCGACTTTTTCAGACTGGATTCAAATCCTTTAGGGCATAACAAGGAATTCATTTCAGTTATTATGAAGCAAAGCACATCTCCTACCCAAAAGAGAAAGTGGTAGGATTTCAAACATTCTTACCAAGCTCAAGGGGTCTAGAATTTAGCACATACCATAGTAGCTTATCCAAATATAAAGCATCATGAGCCTCACTCTTGTATAATTGTACATAACCATTACATTTGTCTTTTTTAACGTTTGTTTATTTTGAGAGAGAGAGAAAGAGAAAGAGAGAATGCAAGCAGGGGAGGGGCAGAGAGAGAGAAGGAGAGACAGAATCCCAACCAGGCTCCAAGCAGTCAGAGCAGAGCCTGATGAGGGGCTTGATCCCACAAACTGTGAGATCATGACCTGAGCTGAAATCAAGAGTCAGACGCTTAACTGACTGAGCTACCCGGGTGCCCCAGCCCTTACAATGTCTTTGATCATGTATTGGTTTTCCATTGTTACTATATAAGAAATTATCACAAACGTAGTGGTTTAAAACAACACAAATTTATTGTTTCACGATCCTATAGGTCAGAAGTCTAACATGGATCTCACTGAGCTAAAGTAAGGTGTTGGGAAGGCTGGTTCCTTCTAGAGCCTCCAGGAGAGAATCTGTTTCCTTGCCTTCTCTAGCTTCTAGAAGCTGCCTGCATTCCTTGGCTGGTGGCTCCTCTCTTTGTCTTCAAATCCAGTGATGTAGCATGTCTCTGACCCTGCTTCTGTTTTCCCATCTTTTTCTCTGACCACAGCAGGATAAGGGTCCTTTTATTTATTTTTGTTTATTTAAAAAAAATTTTTTTTTCAACGTTTATTTATTTTTGGGACAGAGAGAGACAGAGCATGAACGGGGGAGGGGCAGAGAGAGAGGGAGACACAGAATCGGAAACAGGCTCCAGGCTCTGAGCCATCAGCCCAGAGCCCGACGTGGGGCTCGAACTCATGGACCGCGAGATCGTGACCTGGCTGAAGTCGGATGCTTAACCGACTGCGCCACCCAGGCGCCCCTTGAAACATTTTTTAAAGACTATGTGGACACATACCCTTTGTTCTCATGGCTTTTTTTTATTTTTTAGAGACAGAGAGCACAAGTGGGAGAGAGGGATAGAGAGAGAGAGAGGGAAAGAAGCTCAAGCAGGCTCCAAGCTCAGTGTGGACCCCGACTCATGGGGTTGATTGACATGGGGCTCAATCTCATGACCCTGGCATCATGACATGAGCCGAAACCAAGAGTTGGACACTTAGCCAACTGAGCCACCCAGGTGCCCCAATAAAGCCAGATATGATTAGATTATACTCACTCAGATGATCCAGGTAACCTCCCCATCCCAAGATCCTTAATCATATTTGCAAAGCCACTTTTCCCATGAAAGGTTAACACAGTCCCAGGTTCCATGGATTAGGATGTGAATATCTCTGGAGGGCCATTATTCCACCTACCACCATGACTGTCATTAGTTCACTCAAAAAATAATAGCCAAAATGCATCAATGTACCTTCTATATGTTAAACATCTGATGTAGGAACTTTATACCCATTCCAACAAATATTTGTAAAAATATGTCAAGGTTGGTATCACTATCCCCATCTGACAGACAGTGAAAATGAGACTTATTGGTTAAGTAACTCTACAAGGTCATCTAGCTAGTCAGAGGCAGAGCAGACTTTTAAACCACTATAAAACAACCACGGGGCGCCTGGGTGGCGCAGTCGGTTAAGCGTCCGACTTCAGCCAGGTCACGATCTCGCGGTCCGTGAGTTCGAGCCCCGCGTCAGGCTCTGGGCTGATGGCTCAGAGCCTGGAGCCTGTTTCCGATTCTGTGTCTCCCTCTCTCTCTGCCCCTCCCCCGTTCATGCTCTGTCTCTCTCTGTCCCAAAAATAAATAAAAAAAAAACGCTGAAAAAAAAAATTTAAAACAACCATGCACAGGAGAAGCCACCACTTTTCAGTGCGAGCACTGATTCCCAGGCATAAAGCTATCATGTAGTTAAGCTCAGCTGGGAGCCTCACAGATATCTCTGCTTGGAGGAGCCCTCCCCATGCACAGAGCCCCAGCATGCAGTCTGAGGTTCCTTTGCTTGTGGCACGTTCCATCCACAGCAAAAGGGAAATCTAGAGAGTAAGAAACGGCAAAAGCTTCCTAAGAGAAAAACTCTTCTAAAACCTCTGCAGACTCTTGAGATTTTGGGTAACACATGGCAAATGTGACAGGTTTCCTGGGCGTCTGCTAGTACTTGGCATCATCACGCTCCACAGTCAATTTCAAAATTGTCATTTTGGGCCCACTGAGGCTTTAAATAGCACCTCCAAACAGCCGGGCAAGTTTTGTAGCTTTCTCTTTCTATTAAGAGCATGTGATGGGGCGCCTGGGTGGCGCAGTCGGTTAAGCATCCGACCTCAGCCAGGTCACGATCTCGCGGTCCGTGAGTTCGAGCCCCGCGTCGGGCTCTGGGCTGATGGCTCAGAGCCTGGAGCCTGTTTCTGATTCTGTGTCTCCCTCTCTCTCTGCCCCTCCCCCGTTCATGCTCTGTCTCTCTCTGTCCCAAAAAAAATAAATAAAAACGTTGAAAAAAAATTAAAAAAAAAAAAAGAGCATGTGAGGGCTCAGAGACTATTGAAAATAAATGTCACAAAGTAAATGCTTTTATGCATTTGTTTGTTTAAATTCTTTTGAGGGCACTGAGAATGAAGACACATGCTTCAAAAAGAGATGTTCCAGAATAATGATGCCATATCTCAAAGCACCCAAAATATCAATTACTACCCAAAACAAGATGCTGAGATAGAAATGCACATGTCACATTAATGCAAAGGCCAAAAAGTGAGAGAATAAAAGAAAACAAAATTTCAAAACACTATTGTTTATTAAGCACCTGCTGTTTGCCAGAAGTTTTTGAAAATTAATTTCATTTAATCCATACAATACTTACAAGTAACCTAATTTCACTGGTGAAGACAGAGCCTTAGAGAGGTTAACCAACAGGTCCAAGGTCACCCTGCTGGATGCCGATGAGGCTGGGGCTATCTGGCATAAAAAGAATCTATTTCACCACACACCCAACCAAGCAGGCTAGGCTCAGGGTATTAGGCAAGTGTCAGCCCTGACTCACCAGAAGGCAGCCTGACTTGGAAAATAATATTTATTTGCTTCTAGGCTATGGGGGAGACAAAAAGAAGCATTAAAGCTGAAGATAAAAGACAGGCAGGTGCAGCTGATTTAGTTCCAGTCATCACATTCTCAATGTTCCTAACAGGAGTGGTGATAGTAACACCTCGTAATTACACAACGCCCTCCTCAGGGAAGCTCAGAGCTCTTTAAAGACACATTCACATTTGTCTTCCCAACAGCTCTGGAATGGAGGAGACAGCACAATCACTTTCCTTTTACAGAGGGAGAAGCTGGTGCATTTGCCCAAGGTCATAGAGGGACACAGAGGCTTGGAGAGATGGTAGCCCTGGGACTCTTATCCAGATGGCTTAACCACCAGCCCTGGGCTCAGAGACCCATGGGTGAAATATCCATTTAGTCAGCCATGCTATGCTTTGTAAAATCCCTGTCAAAATGACCCATACCACGAGAAACATGTGACAGGAAGGCCCTCTATTTCCTTCATACTTCCAGATATTCACTCCTGGTGGAGAGGGGATCTTTCTCTTTTGTTCAACAGCACATGTGCATTATTGAAAAAGGATCAGTCTTAACCAGAGAAAGGTTTGTCAAATTGATAGTCTACTCCAAACAGCCTCAAACTCTGGAGCCAGGAGGATCCCTGATCCTCTCCCAGAATGGAACCTAGAATTAGAATTTCTTGCCTTGACTACAAGGTGCATCAACTGAAGAGAGCAGGACCCGAGGGATGGCGAAAAGAAGAAAGAGGAAAAGGAGGGAGACCCAGCAGAGAAAGGACCCACAAGTGGAACATCCACTGTATGGGCCATCCCCAAAGTGAACTGTACAGATGGTAAAGTGTTTAGCACAAGCTCTGCACATCCTTAGTGTCTGCAATTGGCTACTGGTATGGCTATAGTTTGTATGAGGATTATACGTGCACATTCTTCCAGATATTTCAGGGCTTAGTAACAAGCATATGCAAGATTCAGAATGTGTCTCCTACAGCACAGTACTTCAGAGCATAAAAACAGGTAGAACACTATAGGTATTAAACAAAAGCATGAGTCATTCTAATTACCAGATTTAATAAAAGGTTCTATTGTACCAATATAAAAAGAGGTCTTCATAATTTAAAATACTCTCAAGGCACAAGGCTTAGCACTTGACACTTGGAATGCCAGCTTCCTCATTTGCGATCTTGGGCCAAACACTGAGATATTTGCACTCCTAGAAAAGTAGTTCAGTTACCTCCTCTCTAAGGCAGAGACTTTACCATCATGAAACTTTTGAGAGCTAAATCCTGATTTTTAATGCTATATGATTTATGCTATGATTTAAATGCTATAGTCTCAAATGTGAATTCAATGAAAATACTATGTAACTTTGCTTTGCTTGTTGCTCCTAGATTTGAATCAGCACAAGATCAGAAGCTTTTAAATTAAAACAATAAGTTTTGCCTACCCCACTCATTCTCAATTTCTGATGAATAAAAACCAAAAGGAAACAGGGGAATCTAGCTGGGTCAATCATTAGAGTGTAAAACTTTTGATCTCAGGATCATGAGTTCAAGCCCCAAGCTGAGCATAAAGCTTACTTTAAAAAACAAAGGGAATAGAAAAGAAGGGGGAAGGGGAGTAATCTGAATTAAGAGAAATCAAGAAAGAAGATTGAAGAAAAGTCTGCTACATAGACAATAGATGAAGACAAAATGAAGAAAGAATAAGAGTATATTCTGTCTGGGAAGAAAGTGACCAGAACCCAAGGAAGAAGTCACAAACAGCCTCCCCACCCCAGCTCAGAGCTACAGGGTTTGAAGCAAGAGTTGGCTATGGAGTAGTAGCTGGGAGGCAAATTCACAGTCTCCTAGGCAATCTCAATTATAACTATAAATACATATATCATTAATAAAACATTAGAAAAATCAGTCTGTCAAGATATTTAAAGACTAATACATCATGACAAAGTAGGATTTATTCCAGGAATGAATGCAATTATGGGCCAATATTAGGAAATCTATAATTCATCATATTACTAGGTCAAAGGAGAAAAGCTATCTGATTGCCTCAATAGATATTTTTTAAAAAGCAATTGATAAAATTTTAAATCTATGACCTAGAAATATAAATAGAAGAAATTAAAGATTATTTATTAATTGATATGGAATATCTATGATCCAATTAATTGGCAACATAATATTTAAATATAAAACATTATGGAGATTTTTACTAACTGAAGGAGTGAGACAAAAATGACCATTATCAAAACTAATATGTTAATATCTTTCTGGTAGTTCTAGGCAATTAAGTAAGACCAACAGAAGTAAAAAGAAGTATAAATATTAGGAAAGAGAGGAAATTTTATCTTTGCTTGCATATAATATCTATATGAAAAATATCTAAGACAATCAAGTGAAATAAATACTGAAACTAATAGGAGAGTTCATTAATGTGGCTATGTAAATAACAAATATATATTTAAAATGAGAAATTTTGGGGGCGCCTGGGTGGCGCAGTCGGTTAAGTGTCCGACTTCAGCCAGGTCACGATCTCGCGGTCCGTGAGTTCGAGCCCCGCATCGGGCTCTGGGCTGATGGCTCGGAGCCTGGAGCCTGTTTCCGATTCTGTGTCTCCCTCTCTCTCTGCCCCTCCCCCATTCATGCTCTGTCTCTCTCTGTCCCAAAAATAAATAAACGTTGAAAAAAAAATTAAAAAAAATAAAATAAAATAAAAAAATAAAAAAAATAAAATGAGAAATTTTGTATATGTCAGTTATATCCATTTTCTCCCCAATTAAAACCCACTCATGTTGAGAAACCCAAAGAAAATGAGGGTAAAACTAGACACATGAAGATTTCAGGAAATGTAAAGATACAAAGAGCACCAGTTCTCTATCCTATAACTTTCCAAACTACAATGGGATTGTTGAGAAAAGATGAGAATTTTTTTTAAGATGAGAAATATTTTAAGAATTAATAAAAGTACTTACATACAAATGGAAACCAGCGGTATTCCTTTCCCTTTTTGTCAAAATATTCTAAAGTTTCATAACAAATTGAGTTTTTACCATGGTGTCTCCTATCCATGCACCAACCCACTGATAAGAGCACAACTATATTTAAATTTGAGGTTACAGAAGCCACTCCTAAATCATATTCCAGACCCCAAGTCACAAATCGGTAACCTCACTACCAGTGGGCTCCTCTTACCTATATAGTAATGGTTGTCTTCCTCTCACCCTAAACCTCTGGGTTTATTTCTTCACTTACTTTTCAAACCCCAGCCCCTCATCAATCCATGAAGAAGAAAAACTTTGTCTTACTACTTTTACTTGGGAATTAAAAACCTGCCACCACCTGAGGTCTGCTCTGTGCATTTATTCTTTCATACATTTATCCCACAAACAAACGTCTATTCAGTGCCAACTATAGACTAGTTGCTGGTGCTGTAAAATGAGTAAATTAGATACAGTAAGGGCCTCACAGTGCTTATAGTCTAGTGGGAGATTCAAACAAATTGAGAGGCAATGACAACATCATCAGTAAATGTGTGCTAGGGGAAGCACAAGGTGATGATGTAACAAAACATAGGGTCATCCAACCCTATTGGGGAGGTACCCTAAAGTATGAATAAAAGCTGAAAGGCAAAGTATAAGGTGGGGGTGGGGAGAGGAAAGAGCAAATCTCATTTTACTTATTTCTGGCATAAAAGACAGCCACACATTCAATAAACATTCTCAGACCCACTAGGCAAGCTTCTAGGAGCTGGAACAGTTTTAGCTGGTACAGACACCATGTTACATGCCGTGTTTTATAGCTCCTTGGTGATGTCTGACAGCACTCTAAATAATCCTTTTGGAACTAACAGAAGTTCCGAGTGGATAGGATGAATTCTGAGCACAGTGTTTTTAAGAGTTTCTTTATCCTCTGGGGCTAAAACCCCTTTCAAGGACTGCTTGAGCAATCCTAGTTGTTAGATGACAACCCGCATGGTTACCAAGGATGAGAAAGGCATATGAAGAAAATACTGTTTTGGTCTTCAGTAAATGTTTGAACTCTGCTGGGTCTGACAGCAAAGCCCCAAGGACAAAGATGAATTTTATGATGTAGGCTTTTCCCATCAGGGCTCATGACTGACTTAAGTTTTTCAAGGCTCAAGTGAGGGTCTGCTACCATGGTCAGCACTTAAAGTATGTAGCCTAGAAAAGTGCAGCTTTATAGATTTGGAAAAACTTACTAACTTTTGTCCAGGAGAATCAGAACGTTAAAAAGCAAATATTTTTGCTTATCTCCCAAAAACCAGTACTCCTGCCCAACTCTAGGTGCTCCTCAGCTACTACAAACACCACTTTATTAGTATATTGCTACTAGCCCTTTCACATATTATTTACATTTAAACAGGAAAGACATGTTTATTATTGGAAAGTCATTACTATGACACTTTCCTAACCTTAAATATTTACATGTATTCTGTTCATCCTAAAAGAGAACTCTAACATTCACTCATATAAATCATAGTAAATTGGTTTGAAAACTAATTTTTCATTAAACAAAATGTATTTATTGCTTAAAATGTGACCCCTAGGAATTACTGACCTCTAAGAATAACCAATTTTTATAAATTTCAAGACAAGGAAAACATCATTACTTTCTCTCTAAAATCAGGGATTAAATGATGATGTCTGTTTTTACCCCCATCTATTAACATTGTACTAGAGGTTCTAAGCAAAGAACTGTCATTATCCAAAGACAATATGATTGCCTATGTAGGAAATCCTAATGTATCTACAAAAGAAGAAAGAAACAAAAAGAGAGTGAGAGCTACTGCTAAGTGAATTTATCAAGATCAGTATACAAAAACCAACTGCATGGGTATATATATAAAATACTTAGGGATGGAAGATGTACAAGACTTGAATACTGAAAACTACAAACCACTGCTAAAAACTAAAAAATACATAAGTAAACAGACATAGACCAAACAACTCAATATTGTTAAGATGTTAATTCTCTTCAAATTGATCTATAGATGTAATACAATCCAAATCAAAATTCCAGGAGGCTTGTTAGTAGAACTTGACAAGCCAATCATACAATTCATATGGAAATACAAATGGCCTATAAAAGCCAAAACAAGTTTTTGAAAATAACCAAGTTAGAGGACTTAACATTACCTGACTTCAGGACTTACGATCAAGTAATAGTAATCAAAACAGTGTGATATGGGTGCAAATTAAACAAGCAGATGAAACAGAATAGAAAGCCCAATAATAAATGCACACATACATGGTCAGTTGACTTTTGACAAAGATGCAAAGGCAATCCAGAAAAGAAATATACAGACTTAACAAATGGCACTAGAACAATATCCATAAAAAAAAAAGGTAAGCTTCAATCCATAACTCACATAACATGGAAAAATTAACTCAGAACAAATGTAAATATAAAACCTAACACTATAAAATTTGTATAAAGGGGGGACCTGGGTGGTTCAGTCAGTTGAGCGTCCAACTCTTGATTCTGGCTCAGGTCATATCTCACGGTTTAGGAGATAGAGAACCGCATCGGGCTCCGTGCTAGCAGAGTCTGCTTGGGATTCTCTGTCTCCCCTCTTTCTGCCCCTTCCCTGCTCGCTCTCTCTCTCTCTCTCTCTCTCAAAATAAATAAACAAACATTGAAAAAATTGTACAGGAATTTCTCTAGGTTAAATGAAAATAAAATCAAAAGCATGATCCATACAAGAATAAACTGATAAACTGAACTTCATCAAAGTTAAGGCTTTGGCTCTTCTAAAGATACTGATAAGAGAATGAAAAGACAAACCACAGAGACGATATCTGCATATCACATATCCAATAAAGGATTTGTTTCCAGAATGTATAAAGAACTCTCAGAACTCAATAAGAAATAATGTTTATAAAAAATTTGAATAGACATCCTCAAAAAAGACAGATGGCAAATAAACACAGGAAAAGATTTTCACACCAGTAGTCACTTGGGAAATGCAAATTAAAACCACAGTGTCTATTACACCTTAATAAAAAAAAATTTTTTTTACCTGTAAAAAAAACTCCTTAATGAGATAAGCACTACATGCCTATTTAGATGACTACAATTTAAAAGACTGAACATTCGACGTTTTCATAGAGATGGGGTGGAGTTAGAACACTGATACACTGCTCATGGGAATGTGAAATAGTAGGACCACTTTGGAAAATATTTTGGCAATTTCTTAAAAAGTTAAACACACACCGACTATATGATCCAGCTCTTTCATTTCCAAATATTTGCCCAAGAAAATGAAAGCATATGCCCACACAAAGACTTAACACAAAAGTTGAGAGCAAATTTTTTTATGGAACATTTCTAGGATAGGTGTAGATCTTTTTCTCTCTTTGGTGCTGGAAAATTCTCTTCTATTATCTCTTTAATAATTTTCCCTTAAATCTTCTCAGTTCTCTTATCCTGAGATTTCTATTATTTGTACATTTGGCCTCTAGGATAGGTCTTTATATGTCTTATCTTTTCATTCAGATTTTCCATTCTGTTTTTCCCCCACCTTCTTGGAAATTTCTGTCTCTATCACACCCTTCTAGTCCCCCAACTGCATTATGTGTTGAGATCATCTGAAACTTGGGATATTTAAAAAAATAGCTATTTTTTTTAAATTATGCATAAATAATTATTTAAAATTAACTAAAAGTTTTACGCATTTCTTTGGATTGAACGTTTGCTTGTCTATTTGTTTGCTTTGTGTATCTCATGGGTTTGCTGTATGTGTATATATATATATACGTGTATTTATTTATTCATGGAGGTCTTTTTTCTAACCATTCTTTCAGAGTACATTTTTTGAGACATTTTTAAATTCTAAAATGTCTTTGGTAGGCCTTTCAAATTGAATGTCACTGTCACTGGGTATGGAATTTTAAGTTCAAAATAATTTTCCTTCAGAATAGCAAACATTTTGTTCCAAAGTTTTTGTAATACGTTGTTTATGACAAGAAGTGTGATGTCAATTTGACTTTTATTTATTTGTAAAAAAACTATTTTTATCTTTCTGGAAACTTTGAATTTTCTCATTATCTTCAATGTCTTAAAATTTTCACCCATAAAGTTAAATTATTGCACACATTATGCTTGATACAAAGTATATCTCAAAAACTGAAAAATCATTTCTTTCTTCAGCTTTGAAATTATTTTCTACCTTTTTTCCTTAAAAATTTCCTCTCCTCCATTCTTTCTTTCCTCTTCTATTATATTTTCAAAGTTTAAATGGATATTCTCTTGAAATTTTTGAACTTCTATTCCATGACTTATATGACTTTTCTGACATATATACCTTTTGTCATTTTGAAAAATTTGGGGGGAGAATTACTCTGTTCAATTACCCTGAACATAGATCTCTCTCCAGCAGTAGCACAGGGGTGGGAATAGGATATATTTCTGGTTGAGGTTCCTGGAATTGGTATTCTGCTGTTGGAAGATTCTAAAGTCCTCCCAAAAATTGCCATATAAGTTGATAAGTTGGGATACTTATCAGTATCTCCCAATAATTGAAACTTTCAACTTTTTTTTTATAATATCCACACTGTAAGTAATCCAAATGTCCATCAGCAGATAAATGAATAAACAAATTGTGGTAAATTTACACAATGGAATACTATTCAGCAATAAAAAGGATGAATTCCAAAATAATTATATTGATTGAAATAAGCCAGACAAAATAAGGGTTCATGTATTATTTCATCTATATAAAATTCTAGAAAATTTAAACCAATCTACAGTGACAATAATCAATGATTGCCTCTAAAAGATGAGATAAGAGAAAGCAATTATAGAAGGAGAGATGACAGTTTTGGGACGGACAGAATATGTTCATCATCTTGATTGTGTTGATATGTATAGCATTTGTGGAGATACATATCAAAAGTTATGAAACTGTACACAATTTAAATATGTACAGTTTATTTAATTATATCTCAATAAAGCTGTAACAAAAGAATATAATACACATATGTATCAAAGTGTTGAAAGCGGTTTATTTTAAGGTGGAAGAATTAAACCTGGCTTTTATCTTACTCTATGTACTTCTTTTTATTTCACTATTTTTATAAATAAACATATAACATTTAAAATAAAAAACAGTAACTCTTACTTTATATTACATTTCAAATCAGAAAAATAGTAACTATCTGGTTTTGGTCTGTAATTTTGGATAATTTGTAAAAGTATAAAAATGTAATTGAATATTCTGACATTTTCACTAAGCATTGTATTATAATCTTTCTAACATATAACAGACTTTTTTGTTGTTATTTTTAATAAACCCAAGGTAATTTCATTGTGTTGCTGGACCACAATTTAGCTAATCATGCTCTTTTGTGGGGTATTTAAATTTTCCCCCTTCTTTTCTTTCCCCTCTTGCTGTCATAGTTAATTTTCAAAACTACCTTCATGCACAAAACTTATATGTTTTTTCAAAATATATGTCACCCAACTGCAAAAGCAAAAATGAACTATTGGGACCTCATCAACATAAGAAGCTTCTGCATAGCGAAGGATACAATCAACAGAACTAAAAGTCAGCCTACAGAATGGGAGAAGATATTTGCAAATAACATATCTGATAAACGGTTAGTATCCAAAATTTGTAAAGAACTTATCAAACTCAACACACAAAATACAAATAATCCAGTTAAGAAACAGGCAGAAGATATGAATAGACACTCTTCCAAAGAAAACATATAGATGGTCAACAGACACATGAAAAGATGCTCAACATCACTCATCATCAGGGAAATACAAATCAAAACCACAATGAAATACCACCTCACACCTGTCATAATGGCAAAAATTACTAGCACAAGAAACAACAGGTGTTGACAAGGATGCAGAGAGAAGGGAACCCTCTTGCACTGTTGGTGGGAATGCAAACTGGTCCAGCCACCCTGAAAAACGATATAGAGTTTCTTCAAAAAGTTAAAAATAGAACTACCTATGACCCAGCAATTGCACTACTATTTATCCAAAGGATACAAAAATACTGGGGCACACACCCTCAATGTTTACAGCAGCACTATCAACAATAGCCAAATTATGGAAAGAGCCCAAATGTCCATTGACTGATAAATGGATAAAGAAGATGTGGTGTATATATATACAATGGAATATCACTCAGCCATCAAGAAGAATGAAATCTCACCTTTCGCAACAACGTGGATGGAGGTACAGTGTATTAAACTAAGCACAGTAAGTCAGAGAAAGAAAAATACCATTTGATTTCACTCAGATGTGGAATTTAAGCAATAAAACAGGTGAACATATGGGAGGGGGAAAAGAGAGAGAGACAAAGAGAGAGAGAGAGAGAAAGAGAGAGAGAGAGAGAGAGAGAAACCATAAGAGACTCTTAAAGATAGAGAAAAAACTGAGGGTTGATGGACGGAGGTTGGTGGGAGATGGGCTAGACGGATGATGGGTATTAAGGAGGGCACTTGTTATGATGAGCACTGGGTGCTGTATGTAAGTGATAAATCACTGAATTATACTTCTAAAACCAATATTGCACTGTATGTTAACTAACCAGAATTCAAATTAGAATTTGAAAAGAAAATAAATAAAACAAAGTAAAAGTTACCCAATTGTTTTCCCAAAAGGAGGCATCACTTTATATCTCCTTCGACAACAAATGAGTGTATTAGTTTTACTATAATCTTACCAGTATTACACTTACTTTTTGTTTTGTTATTCTTTTGGTTTTTAGGGGGAGGAAGTGTCTAATTTAATAAGGCACAAAATGATACATCATTGATTATTAACATGGTTAAGCATTTTCTAAGACTTTGTTTATTATTTATATTCTGTCTTCTGTAAATGGTATTATCATTGTGTTAGTACAAGAAAATAGTCAATTATTTCAAGGGAAGGTAAAGGAAAGAATGAAAATGTATCTGTATAAAATAAATGATATAGAAAATGATATACTTTACTAAAACGAGTTAGGGATGACTTTTTTCAGCAGACAGAAGATAACACCACAAATGTAGAACATGTCATGAATTACCTAAATCCAGGAAACACTCTTCTAAGGTGGGAGCAGCGCAAAATCAAATCAGAGCTACGAATGGAGCCAAACTGCAGATGACTGTGGAAAACCAGTGAGCAAACACCCAATCATCCCTATCCAGCCCCAGCCGATTGCTACCATGCAAGAACACCACCAGATCTTCGGGTTTTGTTTAAAGATATTGGACTTCCTGGGGTGCCTGGGTGGCGCAGTCGGTTGAGCGTCCGACTTCAGCCAGGTCACGATCTCGCGGTCCGTGAGTTCGAGCCCCGCGTCGGGCTCTGGGCTGATGGCTCAGAGCCTGGAGCCTGTTTCCGATTCTGTGTCTCCCTCTCTCTCTGCCCCTCCCCCGTTCATGCTCTGTCTCTCTCTGTTCCAAAAATAAATAAACGTTGAAAAAAAAAATTAAAAAAAAAAAGATATTGGACTTCTTGATTATAATGTGAACTCTCCCCTATTTTTAAAATAGTATTAATTAAAAAACAAACTTTGTTTATTCAAATAAAACATATCTGAAGACTGTTTTAGACCTCTAGACTGCCAATTTTCTACTTCTGGGCTGAGCCTAAGCCTGAACATCTTTCACTTGAGTTCCAATATTTCATAAGCATCCCTCACCAGGTTGAACTATTCCTCAACAAGAAAGGGATTAAGAGTTTCAGTGAAGGACATCTAGTTAATCACAGCATGTTGAACACATATGCTTATTACTATTCCTTCCTGAAACTCCACTAACAATGAGAATGAAGAAATAAAGAAGTAGAATTCCATCAGAACTAAGAGAACAGTACAGAAAACCATAATAATACAGATAAGAGGAACAGAGAGAACACAGATGAGAGGTGTCAACAAACTTTTGGAAGATGGAAAATAAATGGGGGATTTCTCATAGCTGAGAAAGCTGAATACCAAAAACCTTCAACAGAGAGTGATAAGGAGGAGACAAGTAAACCAAGTTATACCATAAGCCCCATAAAAACTTAGGAGTTGGTGCCACCAGGTATAGAAAGTCGCATATAAAATGTGGCACTGAAAATATGAGCATTGGCTAAATGTCCATATAGGAGCAGTCAGACCGGGAATTAAATCGGTGAATAAATTAGACCAGAGTTTCTCCAAACCCAAAGACACTAAACACAGTGAAAGGTGGAGAAGAGGTGCCAGGCTAAAACCATGGGTAGTAGGTGAAAATCTACATTCTTAATAATGAGGTTCTTGTCCAGTTTCCTTGCAGTGCTTAAATCCAAGAGTACCGGAAGTCAAGCATATAAACCTCAATCTCTAGGCAGAAATATGTAGAGCCCTGAACAGTCCCAAGTCAAAACACAAGAGACTGATATATGGGGATCCCTAACAAAAGAAAGGTCCCAAGCAACAATTCTGCACAGAAATCTGCTGGAGAATTGACTTCAAAGAGCCAATAAATACCTATACACATTATTCCTTAAAGAATCTTATGGTTTTACGAGTATCCCTAAGGGCTCTGTGAAAGATCATGATTCAAAAAATAATAATAAACATCAGTCATGAATTTCACATGCCTTGTGATGAAATGGACAGTAACCCAACAGGACCACTAGCAATTTAGTAAGAAATCTTTTGGCAGTGTACTGTAGAATGATGTTTATTGCCTAAGACCATTCTCGGTTTTTGACATGAAATGAAGGAAAGCTGTTGATAACTGATGACTGCTACATGGCATGGAGGGAGGCTATGGTAGGCTGATGACATCAGTCTCCACCCCAAATTACTTCATCCAACCTCTATTTATGGGCTGCTTGTGTGAATACATAAGTTCTGCTGGTGTAATTTTAAAAACTGCAGGGAAATTTTCATTCTAAAGAATGAATTTTTATGTGCTGCGATTTAATTGCCTCCGTGCCATTTTGATATTATTTTAAACATCACAAATGTGAACTATAGAAGTTAGAAGTAAATAGCATTATGAAATTTTCATTTTTTTGTGATATTCTGTGTAGTTATATATTAGGTCTTTCTGTTTTATATTTTGTTAGCAGAATATTTTATAAAGAGGTCTGATAGCCCAAAACCGTTATTTTTAAAGATAATGTATGAGTTAGAAAAGGAAAATTCCAAATCTAAGTTAATGAACAATTCCAATAAGGTCAAGGATGAACAATTACAACCTCAAGAGTCATTCACTGCACTTGTGCAACAGATGATCAAAATAAAAGTCCAATCACTCACAGAAGGACAGTGAATTTTACCGCACTGTTCAACCTTCAACACATCTGAGCAAACTCTTCTTATTTAGCAATCATCAAGAGAAATCATCTCATCTTGATTGAAAATGACATACACATGTGCTTACCTCAAATTTGACCTACACTTGCAGATCTGTGCAGGAAAAAAGAAGCATAGGTTTCAAAATAATGGCATATATATCATTTTTTATTTTTAGTTTTAAAAATAAAACTCTTTATGTCTATATACTCCTATAAGAGCAATAGAGAAGCCAACACATATTTATAATACTTTGCAACTGCTAAAGTTAAAATTAATTTTGGGCATGAATGTAGTAAGAAAATATTTCTTCAAAGTCTTGTATAAAATTATATCTTACAATCCACTTTATACATATTGCTTTTGCTTATGGTTGTAATAGCATTACTATTCAACCTTGTCAATAAATTTTCATGTTATAAATAACATTAATTAAAATCTATTTATAACCTCTTCTTAAATCTACCAAGCTCATATTTAGAAAAATCAAATCCCATGTTGGCTTAAATCAGTCATCGAAAAAAAAATTTATTATGTTTGTTTTATGAGCTTAAAATTTATAAAAAATACAATAAGATTGATTTCAGGAAGGCTAAGCTCAGCTTAACTATCTAGTTGTTTTAAGAAAGGTTGGAAGGGCATCTGGGTGGCTCAGTTGGTTAAACATCTGACTTCAGCTCAGGTCATGGTCTCGCGGTCCGTGAGTTCGAGCCCCATGTCGGGCTCTATGCTGACAGCTCAGAGTCTGGAGCCTGTTTCAGATTCTGTGTCTCCCCTTCTCTCTGACCCTACCCTGTTCATGCTCTGTCTCTCTCTGTCTCAAAAATTAATAAACAATGGGGCGCCTGGGTGGCGCAGTCGGTTAAGCGTCCGACTTCAGCCAGGTCACGATCTCGCGGTCCGTGAGTTCGAGCCCCGCGTCGGGCTCTGGGCTGATGGCTCAGAGCCTGGAGCCTGTTTCCGATTCTGTGTCTCCCTCTCTCTCTGCTCCTCCCCCGTTCATGCTCTGTCTCTCTCTGTCCCAAAAATAAATAAACGTTGAAAAAAAAATTAAAAAAAAAATTAATAAACATTAAAAAAAAAGAAAGGTTGATAAGTAGTCTCTTTTTTTCATTTAGGGGAGAAATACTCTTGCACACACATTATACCACATATCAACTCATTAACATTTCATATAGTAGAAATTCATAATAAAACATCAGGCTACTTGGATAAGGTTTTAAAAATCAAATAGGACATAAAAAAAGAATTAAAATCAAATAGGAAATGTTGGAAGAAAAATATCGAAATTACCACAAACTATATTAATGACCCACATTACCATTGATATCCTCTCTGGAAAAGGGGAACTGCTCACAGAGAGTAAGCTAATGTGTTGCACAAAATAAGCAGACCTACAGAAAAATATTATTCTCTACTCAAAAAAGCACTGGAAATTATTATTAAATTTTTACATCTAAAACTTAGTGGTCATGTTATGTACCTTGAGCCAAAGATGTACTACTTTTATGCATAAGTTCCCTGAGACATGAAAATTATTTCAAGGGTTCCACCAGAGAAAAAAAGATTGCAAAAGGTTGTTCTCAAAACAGAAAAGATCACGAGCAGATTTTAAAAACCTGGAAGAAACATAAACAATTCAGGATCTATAAAAACCCTTGGAAAAAACCATAACTAATGTCCTAAAGTATATTAGAGAGGTTAAATTATTACATCCATGAACAGGATGATGTAACCAAAAAAAAAAAAAAAAAAAAAAAAAAAAAGGAACAGGCAGAGAACCAAAAAGAACTCTGAAAACTTGAAAATATAATGGCAGAAATGAAAAATGCAATGGAAGATTTGGAAGATGAAGTCAAGAAGATCTCCCAGAAAATAGTGGAGGAGGAGGAAATGGGTATCAGGAAAAAAATAAAAGGAAAATATTATTCTAGGAAGTACAACTTTGGACATTGTTCCAGGGAAAAGGGAAAAACAGAAAATTAAGGACAGGAAATTATCAAATAAATAATACAAGAAAATTTCTAATAGTGAATGAGCGCACCCAAGTTCTCAACACAGTAAATGAAAGAGACCCACACCAAGGCACACCATTCCAAAAGTTTAGAATGCTGACTAGAGAAAAAATAGGTCAGATGCAACACTTCAAAACTCAGCATGCATTCTCTAGAGCAATACTGGCAACCAGGCATTTATGAAGCAGTGCCTTCCAAATTCTGAGGGAAAGTTATTTCCAAATTAAAATTCTATATGTAGCCAAACTACCATTTAAGTGTGATGGTAGGGTATAAACATTTCCAAACAAGCAAAAATATATTTGAATTCACCTTCTAATCAATTTTTCTCAAGAAGTTACTGGTGAGATTATTCCAAGAAAACAAGGAAGTTGTCCCAAAGATAAGAATACAAAGAATACAGAAAATAGGGACTCTAATACAATGACAAAGAAATGTCCCACATTGAGATGTGTCCACAGGCTAAAGCCTGCTGAAAGATTACTGGGGTCTCCAAGAAAGGAGAAAGCAATGGAGACTAAGAAAATTATGGGAATTCAAGACCTAATAGTAACTTGTATTTTCTCAACTCATTTTCTTAGGATAATTTAAAGGCTGAGGCATAGTTTGTCTTTATCACATGCAATGCTGGGGCATTTCGTGGATTTCCCTCTCAAATGGGTGGATGTTAGAGTGCATAATCCCAAGTGTGTTCTTTCAACATTTAAGAAAACAATATAGGGGCGCCTGGGTGGCGCAGTCGGTTAAGCGTCCGACTTCAGCCAGGTCACGATCTCGCGGTCCGTGAGTTCGAGCCCCGCGTCGGGCTCTGGGCTGATGGCTCAGAGCCTGGAGCCTGTTTCTGATTCTGTGTCTCCCTCTCTCTCTGCCCCTCCCCCGTTCATGCTCTGTCTCTCTCTGTCCCAAAAATAAATAAACGTTGAAAAAAAAAAAAAAAAAAAGAAAACAATATATTTCAAGGAATTCAGTAATTTCAACTCAATATAATGTTCAATTTCAAGAAAATAATGTAAATAGGTGAGTCATATTCTTTATTAAGCAAATAATTTTTCAAGCATTCAGTATTTCTGGAGATTTTAGTCTGAACCTCCTGGCTGAATTCAACCCAAATAAAGGTCTTATTTGAGCACTGCTCTAAATTTTTCTTTTAATTTGAATTCTAAATGAACATTCCAATTAGCCACAAGCCACACAACCACTCCATTGTGTTAAACAAAATCTATTATGCTGGATAACACTGCCTCAGCCCTATAAGCATTTGAGTTGTTGAACCTTGGTTTAAACAAAACAAAAAGCTATGAGGTTACAAGTGCATCCTATCTTTTACAGTGATTCCATGGGGACTGAAACTAGAGTGTGACTAGATAGACAAAGATAACTGAAAGCTACACCCTGGATAAGCCATTCAAAATTAACATAAGCAATGAATATTTACACTCAAGGAGTCCTGGTTGGGAACAAGGGAACAAGAAAAATCCTAACAGTATGGCCCCAAGTTCAAGATACAGAAAACACTAATTATGGTTGTAACTCTGTCTTATCTGCTCACGTCATCTACACTTACTGCTTCAGCATCTCTGTCTGGGAAGCAGAGATAAGGCTTACATTTATCTTAGTGGAATTAGGAAAGCTTAGTTTGGAAGAGTATGGGAAACTTCCTTGAAAAGGATACATGAACACTCTTATTACATATTATAGTTCTAGTACTAATGTATTTAGGAAATCCAATTAAGCATTAAGGCTCTGCTATAGAAAATCCATTTCTCTTTTCTTAATCAAAGGACAATTTTCAAAGGAAAATTACTTTCATCCCTAAATAATCCTTCTAGGTCCCTCTGTTTTGCAAGTTGTCAGGTCTCGTCAGCTTTCAATGTGAGCTCCTCTAAGGGTAAGAACGAGAGATAGAGGCATTCTGTAGAGCTTCTCAGATGCCATAGATGACAATAAGAATTCTTAAAGAATGCCTTTTTCAAAAATACACTGATGTCAGTAGAGCCACGAACCCACAAAACAGAACATTTTTAAATGTATAAAGGGATAAAAGAAGTTTTATACTTTGTAACTACCTACCAACTATTTCCTTTTTTCCCCTCTCATATTGCCTTGGCAGCAAAGTGACTTATCTACCAGTTAATGAATAGGTGAAAAAATACCACCAGGCAACTATTTACTTCATAGATGTATAGGCCCTTAGCCCATTGGATATACTGGCAGCACTGGGCACTTGTTGACACTGATTCTGTTTCCCTAAATTCCAAGCAGTTCCAGAATATCAGCATATCAGGGAGCTGAAGCCACTTCCTGTCACATGCATTTTTCATGACTTTTCCTACTGTCTCAAACGAGGAGATTCTGGGGGAAAAATCAACTGGAAGAGATACGTACCTTGCTCAAAGGCTTTCCACATATGTAATTATTGGTCAAACAAAGGTGGAGCCATCAGCCTTTCTCAATCCCACATTAAATGTTAGGCTAATAAAATTCATAGGAAAGATATAAAAACAGACACAGAAATCAAAATACTTGGAATTTTTTTTCAATTTAATTCAAATATACTAATGAATAAAAACCTGAGGACTCCCATTTAAAAAGTTGTCCTAAATTAAGAATGTGGAGAAACTGTACATTTCTGGTGGAAGATTCACAAAATGGAAATGTAAAATGGAACAGCCAGTTTGGAAAACAGTTTGGTAGCTTTCGAAAGGTTACACATAGAGTTACAATACAAGCCAGAAATTCTACACCTAGGTATATACACAAAAGAAATGGAAAGGCATGTCCACACAAAAACTTGTATATGAATATTCACAGCAGCATTATTCATAAATGACAAATAGTAGAAACAATCAAACGTCAATTAACTGATGAATGGATAAACAAAATGTGGTATGCACTCAGTTGTATACTATTCAACAATAAGGAGGAATAAAATACTGATATATGCTACAACCTGGATGAACCTTGAAAACATTATGTTCCATGAAAGAAGCCCCATGCTGAAGAACACATATTGTATCATTCCATTTATTTGAAATGTCCAGATTGGCCAAATCTATAGAGACAGAAAGTAGATTAATGAATGGTTGCCTAGGGATGGAGATGGAGACCAAAATGTGTGGGGTGGAGGGTGACATTCTTTGGGAGGTGATGAAATGTTCTCAAATGGATTGCAGTGATGGCTGCATAACTGTGAACACACTAAAAAATATTTTAATTTAAATTATATACTTCATACGGGTGAACTGAATGGTATGTTAATTACATCTTAATAAAGCTGTTACAAAAAAATTTTTTAAAGAATTTTTAAAAAGCTGTCCTAAAGAAGGCTGAGATGAATCTCAATTTGACCACAGGTCAAACTATGAAGCTGATTCAGTGGGAGGAGAGAGTATTTTGTCTCTGTAGAGTGAGTCTTTCAACCAGCCTTTTTCTTTTTTTTTTTTTTAATGTTTATTTTTTTGAGAGAGTGTGAGCAGGGGAGGGGCAGAGAGAAGAGGGGACAGGGGATCCAAAGAGGGCCCCACGCTGACAGCAGCAAGCCTGATGTGGGGCTCACACTGACAAACTGTGAGATCAGGACCAGAGCTGAAGTCCAACGCTCAACCGACAGCCACACAGGCGCCCCTCAATCAGTCTTTCAGCTTACCTCTAGGTAAAGGAAGAATTCTAAGAAAGGAGTTTAATGTCAGAATATCTAAAATTGTAATAAAACATGTTTGAGCTTTCCAGTGAACTCAGAAAGAAGTTGGATAAAAACTTAACTAGCTTTTGAGAGAGCTCTTTGTTAATTGCTCCATTCAGGAGGGGGGAAAAACTTTTTTTCCCAAGGATTTACAAAATTAGCAGTTGCTACAGATTCCTTGTTCTCTTTTTTACTTGCACCAATATAGAATATGAGTTTATGAGTCACATTTACTCATTAATAGAGCAATGAATTTTCTCTTCAACTACAGATCACGGCACTTTTATAAGCCTACAGCAAAAGGAAACCTCCCACATAGAGAAATCACAAAGCAGAAGGCTGACAGGTTCTGCTCCAGTGTTCCTGAGCCGGGAGCTTTCCAGACAGAATTAAACAACTATGTAAAGTTCATATCATGCTTGTCTACTCCAGTAAAACACTGAAGATTCACAAAAATAATAAATGCTGAGGATTGAAATATATGTGTCAAGTATATTGGGGGTCAACGAAATGAATTCAGGCAATCTCCACAGGTGTGAGAGCATTTTGATAAGTCCTACCCCATAGTATTGGCTAGGAAAACCTCTTCTGTCAAAAAGCTCTGCTTCCCTTTGAGCACCAGCTGGTTATAAAAATAGTCTGTCAGGGAGCAGAATATGGAGGTAGGAGACAAAGCCCCTTTTAAAAAGGAGGGAAGCCACTGATCAGTGTCAAGATGTGATAAGACAACTAGTGTGTTCCAAAGGACTCACGAGCTGAGAAAGGCCTTCAGAGCTGATTCTGGGAGAAGATGTCTGCTAACTGCAAAAGCATATTATATTCCACCTAGATTATTAAATGTTTTTAAAAGCCAAATAGATGATGAAGAAAAGTTCCTCTTCATAGTATAATTCCTGCTAATAATGCAAAAGAATAAGAGAATTAGGAAAATCACCAGTTCTGTAGAACCTAATGAATGAAGGATCTGGACCTCAATTACCAACAGAAGCTAAAACCATAAAGTGACAAGCTGATGGTGAACTTTATAATACACAATCTGGCTTACACCAGCCAAACCCACTAACCAACCTTAAAATAGCATAAAAAGTGGAACAGTCATTCTGTGCCTCACCACCTGTGAATTATTCTTGCTAAAATTGAGTCTAAATCTAGTTGAGCCTAGATCAAGTTACCAGTCTACAAGAAACATATAACATTGAAGATGATGTTAAAAGACACCATGAGGATGCTATCAGCCAACTTCAAAATGAGAAGAACTGTCCCAGTTTCAAGAAATAAATAGCATGAAAAAGTGGGGTAGGAGAGCTGTCTGAGATCAAAAAAGACTTCATAAAGATGGCAGACAAATGCTATGTGTGGACCTTGCTTGGATGCTAATTCAAACACAACAATTTAAAAAAGCATTTTGGGGGCAAATGTAAAATTCTTCGAAGAGATCATTTAATCAGAGGATATGAGATCTTTGTTAATGTATAGCGGTATTCTTAAGTCCTCATCTATCATAAACATACTGATACATTTATGGATGAAATAATATCATGTCATGGATTTGCTTTAAATATGCCATCAGCAATCCCTATCAAAATAAAACCAGCATTCTTCACAGAGCTAGAACAAATAATCCTAAAATTTGTATGGAACCAGACAAGACCACAAATAGACAAAGCAATCTTGAAAAAGAAAACCAAAGCTGGAGGCATCACAATCCTGGACTTCAAGATGTATTACAAAGCTGTAATCATCAAAATAGTATGTACTGGCACAAAAACAGACACTCAGATCAATGGAACAGAATAGAGAACCCAGAAATAGACCCACAAATTTATGGCCAGCTAATCTTTGACAAAGCAGGAAAGACTATCCAATGGAATAAAGACATTCTCCTCAGCAAATGGTGCTGAAAACTGGACAGTTATATGCAGAAAAGTGAACATGGACCACTTTCTTATACCATACACAAAAATAAACTCAAAATGGATGAAAGACCTAAATGTAAGTAAGATAGAAAACCATCAAAATCCTCAAGGAGAAAGCAGGCAAAAACCTCTTTGACCTCAGCTGCAGCAACTTCTTACTCAACACATCTCCAATGGCAAGGAAACAAAAGCAAAAATGAACTATTGGGACCTCATCAAAATAAAAAGTTTCTGCACAGCGAAGGAAACAATCAACAAAACTAAAAGGCAACTGACAGAATGGGAAAGGATATTTGCAAATGACATATCAGATAAAGGGTTAGTATCCAAAATCTATAGAGAACTTATCAAACTCAACACCCAAAAAACACATAATCCAGTGAAAAAATGGGCAAAAGACATGAATAGACACTTCTCCAAAGAAGACATCCAGATGGTGAACAGACACATGAAAAAATGCTCAACATCACTCATCATCAGGGAAGTACAAATCAAAACCACAATGAGATACCACCTTACACCTGTCAGAATGGCTAACGTTAACAACTCAGGCAACAACAGATGTTGGCAAGGATGCGGAGAAAGAGGATCTCTTTTGCACTGCTGTGGGAATGTAAACTGGTGCAGCCACTCTGGACAAACAGCATGGAAGTTCCTCAAAAAATTAAAAATAGAACTACCCTACACCCAGCAATTGCACTACTAGGTATTTATCCAAGGGATACAGGTGTGCTGTTTCTTTTTTTTAAATTTTTTTTAATGTTTATTTATTTTTGAGATAGAGAGAGAGACAGAGCATGAATGGGGGAGGGTCAGAGAGAGGGAGACACAGAATCCGAAACAGGTACCAGGCTCTGAGCTGTCAGCACAGAGCCCGACGCGGGGCTCGAACTCACGGACCGCGAGATCATGACCTGAGCCGAAGTCGGCCGCCCAACCGACTAAGTCACCCAGGCGCCCCCAGGTGTGCTGTTTCAAAGGGGCACATGCACCCCAATGTTTAATCACTATCGAGAGTAGCCAAAGAGCCCAAATGTCCATCAACAGATGAATGGATAAAGAAGATTTGGTATGTATGTATGTATATATATATACATACATACAATGGAGTATGTATGTATATATATGTATACATGTATGTATGTATATATGTATGTATGTATATGTATGTATATACATATGTGTATATATATATATATGTATGTATGTATATATATATACATACATACAATGGAGTATTACTCAGTGATCAAAAAGAATGAAATCTTGCCATTTGCAACTATGTGGATGGAAATGGGAGGGTATTATGCTAAGCGAAATCAGAGAAAGACAAATATTATATGACTTCACTCATATGAGCAATTTAAGACACTAAACAGATGAACATAAGGGAAGGAAAGCAAAAATAATATAAAAATAGGGAGGGGGACAAAACATAAGAGACTCTTAAACAGAGAACAGAACGCTGCTGGAGAGGTGGTGGGAGGGGAGATGGGTTAAATGGTAAGGGGCATTAAGGAACCTACTCCTGAAATCATTGTTGCACTATATGCTAACTTGGATGTAAATTAAAATATTAATTAATTTTTTTAAATATGCCACCAAAACCCAAAGATGTAGGGAAGGAACAGACTGGCAAACTGTTGATAACTATTGAAGCTGGTTAATGGGTACATGAAAGTGTACTTTCTACTATTCTGCTATTGTGTATGTTTGAAACATTTCACAATAAAGAGATTAAAAGAGAGAGAAAGAATTGCTGTAGCAAGTTTTCCCCTTGGTTTTGTCCTTATTAACACAATCCATGGACAGACAGAAAGTTCACAGAAGAGAAAGTGGACAAAAAGAGAAAGAAGCAAGAAGGAAGAAGGAAAACACAATTGCTGGTCAAATAACTGCAGGTCATTTTGGTCCCTCTAAAAGAGAAGGCTTGACAGTTAAGCGTCCAACTCTTGATTTTGGCTCAGGTCATCATCTCATGGTTCATGAGTTCAAGCCCCACATCGAGCTTAGCACTGTAAGAAAGCACAGAGATTCTCTTTCTCTTCTTGGGATTCTCTTTCTCCCTCTTTCTCTATCCCTCCCCCGCTTGCACATGCTCTCTTTCTCAAAAATAAATAAACATTAAAAAATTAAAAAATAAAGGGGCGCCTGGGTGGCTCAGTCGGTTAAGCAGCTGACTTCGGCTCAGGTTATGATCTCACAGTCCGTGAGTTCGAGCCCCGCGTCGGGCTCTGTGCTGACAGCTCAGAGCCTGGAGCCCGTTTCAAATTCTGTGTCTCCCTCTCTCTCTGCCCCTCCCCTGTTCATGCTCTGTCTCTCTCTGTCTCAAAAATAAATAAACGTTAAAAAAATTTTTTTTTAAAAATTAAAAAATAAAGAAGATTTGATCTTTATGACTGAATCTACCTTTTTTTAAAGAAAAACAATCTCAGATGAGTCCTTTGTCAATCAAATGTTCTTATCAGTTTTTGGGAAAATGGTGAAATAACACAAATGGAGATGTTTAACTTGAGAAGCTATAATTTCTATTAATGATAGAGATTATTGTAATTAAGTCTTTGCCAGGATTATATCTCTAAAGCCTTATTAGTTATCTTTAGTGTACTATTTATTTTCCATGCATGGATTTAAATAATACCATCATTTTTCCCATAGGAATAGGTGGCTTCAGGGATAGGAAAAGGCAGGTGTATTGAGAGTTGCCTGTGTAAAGATATAAAACCCCCAGGATGGCAGGAAGACAAGCAGACATGATCTTCAACTGCTTTAAAAGCAAGTTAAACTAGCTCAGCACAGCTCAATCTGGGCAGAAATACTGCCACCTTCCTCTGATATGCCCTGTTACTTAAACCTGAAAACTCCTAAGTGTGCAATGTTTGATTATTTTAATTTGGTATAACTGCCCCAGTGGGAACCACTGGTCAAGATCACCTGCCTGTGGGATTTCTTTAAAAGAAGCAAAGATTTCTGCTGCCAACTACTCTGAGAAAGAGTAGATCTTGGGGAAGAAAATGAGGATTAAGAAGGCAGACACAGACTAAAGGAAGAGACACATTCCCTCCTCTCTCTAGAAATTGAATCTGGCCTCCAGTATCATCAGCCTTGAGGACACCATCCAGGACCCACCATCATGGATCCCAGCCTACAGGAGTTAAGAAGCCCTCATCTACAAGTGGTTTTATTTTAATTTTGTTGTTGTTACTGTTGTTTACAATTTAATTTCCACACCCAATGTGGGGCTCCAACTCACAACCCTGATATCAAGAGTTGCATGCTCTACAGACTGGCACCCCTTAGAAGTGGTTTCAGATTATGCTCCATGTGGTATACTTCTCTCCCACTTTCCTTGAATCTTCATCAGAATTTTGTCAATGTTGTGGTCTGGTCTCAGCCATCTTATGGGACACACTCTAGGAAAGACTTGTGCCTACACTCCTTCACAGAAGTAAAAAATAAGTTGCCCGTCAGGAATCTCACATTGACCTAAAGCAGCGCCACAAAAGCTCACGCACAGAGGAATAAATAGATCAAAATTCAAAAACGTGATGGCTTGACACCAAGACAGATTTTTTAGTACAGGTAAACTTCTAGATTTTCCAAAGAACCTGGTGAAAACTGTACTTATTGTTGGAAGCCAGAGTGGAAGCTAACAATTTTGTAATATGGGGTATTAATGCAAATGCCTTCTCACAAATTAATGAGGCATCCAAGAAGTTAAAAAAAATACAAAAAGAAATTTATTTTTAATTTTAAAAAGACAAAAAATAGAAGTGCATTCAATTACATGCTGGAGCTGAAGTTCTGACAAAACATCAGCACAAAAAAAATAAATTTGTTGGATTTGTTTCTATGCCATGTGTCTGTCTGTGCATGTGTGATACAGAATCCCATCAGCCTTCAATATATCCACATCTTCTGACACCAAAGAAATGGGAAAGGATTTTGTTAGACATTAAAATTAGTATCAGATTCTTGTTTTGGTGGTGAGCAACTGCTCTAAATACGATAGTTTGATTCAGTTTGGAAAACTATGATGTCCATCAGTTGGTGTCTTCAGGCTCCAGGACACATTAACTTTTGGTTAACATATGATAGTGAGAATTAAACTCTTCCAAAATAGATGATGGTATGAGAACAAGTGACCAACCTCCCCAGCTGATGCCAACTAGAATGACCCTAGCCAGGTCTATCTCTACCTTCACTACTGAGACTATATTTGGGGGTCTTCTCAGGCATCTGGTCCTCGTCTGCTCTGAATTAGATTCCTTACCCCCGTCAACCAGGAAATTAGTGAAGAAAATAAAAAATATATGGAAACAAATGAAAATACAACAATCCAAACGCTTTGGGATGCAGCAAAGGCAGTCCTGAGAGGAAAATACATTGCCATCCAGGCCTATCTCAAGAAACAAGAAAAATCCCAAATACAAAATCTAACAGCACACCTAAAGGAAATAGAAGCAGAACAGCAAAGACAGCCTAAATCCAGCAGAAGAAAAGAAATAATAAAGATCAGAGCAGAAATAAACAATATAGAATCTAAAAAAACGGTAGAGCAGATCAACGAAACCAAGAGTTGGTTTTTTGAAAAAATAAACAAAATTGACAAACCTCTAGCCAGGCTTCTCAAAAAGAAAAGGGAGATGACCCAAATAGATAAAATCATAAATGAAAATGGAATTATTACAACCAATCCCTCAGAGATACAAGCAATTATCAGGGAATACTATGAAAAATTATATGCCAACAAACTGGACAACCTGGAAGAAATGGACAAATTCCTAAACACCCACACTCTTCCAAAACTCAATCAGGAGGAAATAGAAAGCTTGAACAGACCCATAACCAGCGAAGAAATTGAATCAGTCATCAAAAATTCCCAACAAATAAGAGTCCAGGACCAGATGGCTTCCCAGGGGAGTTCTACCAGACATTTAAAGCAGAGATAATACCTATCCTTCTCAAGCTATTCCAAAAAATAGAAAGGGAAGGAAAACTTCCAGACTTATTCTAGGAAGCCAGTACTACTTTGATTCCTAAACCAGACAGAGACCCAGTAATAAAAGAGAACTACAGACCAATATCCCTGATGAATATGGATGCAAAAATTCTCAGTAAGATACCAGCAAATGGAATTCAACAGCATATACAAAGAATTATTCACCATGATCAAGTGGGATTCATTCCTGGGATGCAGGGCTGGTACAACATTCACAAATCAATCAACGTGATACATCACATTAATAAAAGAAAACAGAAGAACCATATGATCCTGTCAATCGATGCAGAAAAGGCCTTTGACAAAATTCAGCAAACTTTCTTAATAAAAACCCTCGAGAAAGTCGGGATAGAAGGAACATACTTAAAGATCATAAAAGCCATTTATGAAAAGCCCACAGCTAACATCATCCTCAATGGGGAAAAACTGAGAGCCTTTTCCCTGAGATCAGGAACACAACAGGGATGTCCACTCTCACCGCTGTTGTTTAACATAGTGTTGGAAGTTCTAGCATCAGCAATCAGACAACAAAAGGAAATCAAAGGCATCAAAATTGGCAAAGATGAAGTTAAGCTTTCACTTTTTGCAGATGACATATTATACATGGAAAATCCAACAGACTCCACCAGAAGTCTGCTAGAACTGATACATGAATTCAGCAAAGTTGCAGGATACAAAATCAATGTACAGAAATCAGTTGCATTCTTATACACTAATAATGAAGCAACAGAAAGACAAATAAAGAAACTGATCCCATTCATAATTGCACCAAGAAGCATAAAATACCTAGGAATAAATCTAACCAAAGATGTAAAAGATCTGTATGCTGAAAACTATAGAAAGCTTATGAAGGTAATTGAAGAAGCTTTAAAGAAATGGAAAGACATTCCCTGCTCATGGATTGGAAGAATAAATATTGTCAAAATGTCAATACTACCCAAAGCTATCTACACATTCAATGCAATCCCAATCAAAATCGCACCAGCATTCTTCTCAAAACCAGAACAAGCAATCCTAACATTCATATGGAACCACAAAAGGCCCCGAATAGCCAAAGTAATTTTGAAGAAGAAGACCAAAGCAGGAGGCATCACAATCCCAGACTTTAGCCTCTACTACAAAGCTGTCATCATCAAGACAGCATGGTATTGGCACAAAAACAGACACATAGACCAATGGAATAGAATAGAAACCCCAGAACTAGACCCACAAACGTATGGCCAACTCATCTTTGACAAAGCAGGAAAGAACATCCAATGGAAAAAAGACAGTGTCTTTAACAAATGGTGCTGGGAGAACTGGACAGCAACATGCAGAAGATTGAAACTAGACCACTTTCTCACACCATTCACAAAAATAAACTCAAAATGGATAAAGGACCTGAATGTGAGACAGGAAACCATCAAAACCCTAGAGGAGAAAGCAGGAAAAGACCTCTCTGACCTCAGCCGTAGCAATCTCTTACTCGACACATCCCCAAAGGCAAGGGAATTAAAAGCAAAAATGAACTACTGGGACCTTATGAAGATAAAAAAGCTTCTGCACAGCAAAGGAAACAACCAACAAAACTAAAAGGCAACCTATGGAATGGGAAAAGATATTTGGAAATGACATATCAGACAAAGGGCTAGTATCCAAAATCTATAAAGAGCTCACCAAACTCCACACCCAAAAAACAAATAACCCAGTGAAGAAATGGGCAGAAAACATGAATAGACACTTCTCTAAAGAAGACATCCAGATGGCCAACAGGCAGATGAAAAGATGCTCAACGTCGCTCCTCATCAGGGAAATACAAATCAAAACCACACTCAGATGTCACCTCACGCCAGTCAGAATGGCCAAAATGAACAAATCAGGAGACTATAGATGCTGAAGAGGATGTGGAGAAATGGGAACCCTCTTGCACTGTTGGTGGGAATGCAAACTGGGGCAGCCGCTCTGGAAAACAGTGTGGAGGTTCCTCAGAAAATTAAAAATAGACCTACCCTATGACCCAGCAATAGCACTGCTAGGAATATACCCAAGGGATACAGGAGTACTGATGCATAGGGGCACTTGTACCCCAATGTTTATAGCAGCACTCTCAACAATAGCCAAATTATGGAAAGAGCCTAAATGTCCATCAACTGATGAATGGATGAAGAAATTGTGGTTTATATACACAATGGAATACTACGTGGCAATGAGAAAAAATGAAATATGGCCCTTTGTAGCAACGTGGATGGAACTGGAGAGTGTGGTGCTGAGTGAAATAAGCCATACAGAGAAAGACAGATACCATATGGTTTCACTCTTATGTGGATCCTGAGAAACTTAACAGAAACCCATGGGAGAGGGGAAGGAAAAAAAAAAAGAGGTCAGAGTGGGAGAGAGCCAAAGCATAAGAGACTCTTAAAAACTGAGAACAAACTGAGGGTTGACGGGGGGTGGGAGGGAGGGGAGGGTGGGTGATGGGTATTGAGGAGGGCACCTTATGGGATGAGCACTGGGTGTTGTATGGAAAACAATTTGACAATAACTTCATATATTGAAAAAAAAAAAAAAAAGATTCCTTACCCCCATCCCTACCACACCAGCTGAGTGTCACTTCCTTGACAGAATCTAAGATTGAACATGATGAGCAGAACTGCACTCCCACCCATCACTTGATTCTACACCCACCTACCCACCTGCTCGAACCAGGAGGGAAACCCATTCCTTACCTCTACTTCATTCCAATGTCCTGCACTGTTATCAACACATGCTCAGCCAAGGACAAATTATCCTTTACCTTAACACCTTCTTTTTTTTTAGTTTCAACTTTTTTTAATGTTTATTTATTTTTGAGAGAGAGTGAGTGAGCGTGAGCAGGGGGAGGAACAGAGAGGGTGGAAGACACAGAATCCAAAACAGGCTCCAGACTCAGAGCGGTCAGCACAGAGGCTGATGCAGGGCTCGAACTCACGAACCATGAGATCATGACCTGAGGCGAAGTCGGACGCTTAACTGACTGAGCCACCCAGGTGCCCCTATCCTAACACCTTCTAATTAAACCCCACTATACTTTTTCTTCTGCCCATATATTTCTATTAAGAGACTGTGGCCATATCTAGTTGACACCAAACAAATCTCACCTCAGCAAAATTACCACAATATAGATTTATATGAATCATCTATTGAATCATTTGCCAAACATATTGTCCCCTTCTTTGTGCCCAACACCCTGTTAGGCTCTAACTATACTTCCTAAAATATACCAATCTTAGGATTTGGTGGGGTTTTTTTAATTTACTCTGTTAATTTAATAATTTTATTTTTATTTACCCATCACATGTTACTTAATGTCTCTGTAGGTGCCACTACACAGATTAATTCATTTAATCTAATGAGCTAATATTTATTGACAGCCTACTGTGTACCTTTAATAGACACTATAAAAGAAAGAGAACTATAATTCCCTAAACTTCAAGACAGTGAAATGTAGTAAAGTAGGTAAGAATTACACACTTACACACACACATACACACACACACACACACACACACACACACACACACACCGTAATACATCAATCAGTGCCATATAAGTGGTTCAGACAGCAAGTTATATAGGAGCTTAGAAGAGAGAGAAATATATAACTAACACACAGTAAATGTGCAATCAATGTTTGATTGAATTAAATTGAACCAGGGCACTTAATATTGAAAATACAGACACAGATGGAATGACACGAAAATCTGATAATATGGAAATTTGCACGAAAATACTGAGACATTACATGCATGTTTTCTTTTAAATAGGTTTTTACTTAAAGTAATATAAAAATATGTTAAAGTGACATTTTATTATCATCACTACACATGGGAATCCCTACAGGTGACATCTCTACTAATGTGCTAAAAATAAATTATTTTAAATTCATTCTATTTTTTTGAGACAACATCAGTATATTTGGTATACACCTACAGGGTTTTGGTTAATTTGAGTCTTCTGGAAGTCATTTGTGTAATAGTTTCTTTTCTACTGCCTAACTGGTTTTCTTGTTTATGTTACATAGAAAAAAAAGCAGAACGTGACATCATTCTGAAAGTTCACAATGAGAATTTTAAAAATCATATTAGGAGGGAACACTACTCAGCAGGTACTCTAGGCATGAAGAAATGGAGACAGGAATCTGTCTTTCTTCTCCTGTGACATCAATTCATAAATCAAAATTACCATGACTAAAACATCACAAACAGATTAGCACATTGGTATGATTTTCAAAGTAGAATCTCGGAACTAAAATATCCATATTAAAATGGCAGCCCCATCAAGTGAACCAAAACATTCCTACTGAAATGGGAGCCTCATAAATTAAGACTCCAGGTAGCAAGACCAGTATCACAATCTGAATTAGATCTTGGAATTCCAATTTGCAGTCAGTATGTAAAAGACAAAAAGAAAAAAAAATCCCCCCCCCCCAAAAAGTAAGTAAGGACACCTTCTGAAAAAGAAACTAGTAAGAACATAATAAATATACTGAAGCACATCAGACCACCTGGATGAAGAGGGGGCTACTCTAAAGGGCAGGCAGCATGGATCAGTCAGAAAGCCAGGGCACGTCCTGGTGTCAACTGCAATGAATGAATGAGGGGCCCTGGAGACGCGAGTAGAGTGGAGGAGGGCTGGATGATACTGTTCATCAAGATCCTTTTTACACTTCCTGCTGTGGACTGGTCTCCAAGGAGCCTCCGTTTTACTGAGATTCCCCTGAAGTTGCTGCATTGACTCAGCAAATGAGGTTGTCAATTTTCCTGGTCTAGGGGTTCTCTTTGAGATCAATAATTTGAAATGAAGAAATAAAATGTAGCAACTACATTTTAGGAACTACATTTAGGAACTACTACTACAGATTTCCTTCTTGAAATCTGATTATCCTGTGTCTAGTCCCCTGAGATATAGTCACATTGTAACTGACATTGTTGGTCTGTGCACCCCCTTCCAAGGAATTACTTTAATAATAATAACCCCAAGTAGTATTTATGGAGTTTCTACCATGCACCAGACATTATTCTAATAATGTCTGCCTATCCCTAGCAGCAAGAAAACTGCATGGGTACCAGTTCCAAGCCCCATGACCACGCGGCAGATGCTCAATACCTATTTGTGGAATAGGTGAGCAAATTAACTCAACAAACCTTGGAATTCCTAGCTCTACCCTTTCTAGAGAAAAGGGGAAAAGTGGGAGATGGAGAGTATGTGCCCGTCTATAGTGCTTTAATTATAACAAGTTAATGACAAATACATGTCCCTTTTCCTTGACAGCATCTCTACCTTGGCTCTCTTTAACTTCAACCACTTCTTTGTCCATCAGTTTTAAAACATGCTTAGAATACTCTAATTCTTATCCTTTTTATGTCTCAGGGTAGAAGATTCAGTGATCCATGCATGACAAATATATGTAGTATCAAAGGGGCAGTTAAAAACTCAAAGCAAGAATCAAGATTCATCACATAAAAGAAACTTCTAAAATCTCCCTGTACAGTGGCCTTAATTACATCATGACAGCCCAACTCCTTTTTCACCATATAAGTGAGGAATCGGATGTGGTTCTACTTCTACATGTTACAAAAGCTAAATATAAATGTGAGTATAAAGTCAAAAGCCAGTTTCCAAAAAATAAGCACTACTTTGAATTTGAAACCCCCTTTTGGCCAGTAAATCCATGCTGAAAATGATGAAGGATTTCTCTAGATTTAGCTTCCTTTAGGGATAATTCTGAGATAACAGTGACAGAGAGCCAAAGGGATGATTATAGGAAACTCATTCCAAACAGCTCAAACATTCACACACTTCTGTATTTCATAGGCACTTACTGCACACCTATGATGTGCATGACACCTTGCAGGACACAAGACCTGGTGTCCAGGGAAAGAGACACATAGATATCAGGATTGTGTGCCCCAGGCTTCTTAAAGGAAGCAACAGAGCAGAGGAAAATCCACAATCTAGACTAGATTACATGCAGAACAAAAAGATCTCCCTACAAATAAATATTTCAGCTGCCTCTCCAAAGCAAAGGTGGCATTTTGAAATATTTTAAGCAATGCCAAGTCAATGTTGAAAATCTTTGGGTGAAAATCACAGGCATGTAGAGAAAACCCTCCTCCAACCTCTCATACTTACCTGGAAGTTTGTGCTAAACTAACCTAATATATCAGAGCAGTAAGAAATCTAAGCTTTAAAATGCTCTTCAGTTTATAGCAATGTACTTAGTAATACAATGATGTTCTTGACCACCAAACAAAGATGTACTCCTCTGAAAATTTAGCTAACCTAAGCATAAAACAACCTGATGATTTTTGGGGGGAGAGATCAAATATACCTTCTCCCAGTGTGACCTGAAAAAGATTTCTTGAGAAAAAGAATCTCATCAGCTTTGTTTCTTTCTAATCTCCTATCTTAGACTATCTTTAATATGCTGTCAAATGCAGATAGTTCTTTATACCACGGTATGACAGGAATACAAGTAATATAAAAGCAGTTTTGCACACTTATAGACAATATCAAGTATTTTACATAATAATGATGTTAGAGAATACAGACAATGATATTGTAATAGTGATGTGTGATGGCAGCAGCTACACTGTGGTGAACATAGCATAATTTATAAAATTGTCAATATGTTGTACACCTGAAACTAATATAATAGTGTGTCAAATATACTCAAATTAAAAAAAATAATGATGATGATGCTATAATACAGATTCTCACCTGCTGGGGAAGAAAGAACTAAAGTAGGGTAAAAAACAAAGATTTTATAATTTAATTGTGTCTTCCTATCAAACTCTACAGATTCCAATAGTTTAACTGGCATAATATACTCATTTTCTTTTTTTTTATTCACTTAGCCTATGATTGCATTAAGTAGATTACTAATGCGTTCATTAAATGGGTCTTTCCAAGGGAACTGGTAATTTTAATGCTCCTGGCTAAATGATAAATATCCCTAGCTTTACAGCCTTAAGTATGACTTGTGGCAGAACAAACAAAAGTTCATCAACGATTGAGGTAGGAGAGAATGGACGGCTCTCTATCTTTAATTAAAAATAATATGTTAACATTACAAAAGAAGGAATAGAAAGTTAACATGGAAATAAATGAATATTTAGAAGTCAACATTATGCCAAATTTAGCAACAGTACTAGGGAAGCTAGAAACTCATCTATATTACAAATACAAAATAGAAATGCATCTATATTAAAAAAATTATCAGAGTTCATATATGAAGTTATTTCTATAATATTCAAATTTTCCCTTTAAACATTCAAACACTAAAAAGTTTCATTTTATAGTTGCACTGAAGTTTCTTATTATCAAAATGAATGCCAAAAGACGGGGGGGGGGGGGGGAAGATTAGAGAGGAAATAAAGATTACCAGGATTTCCACTTATGGCAGCATGATGGATAAAAGTGGATGGACAACTCTCAAGGATGAAACAATAACATGTTGGATAAAATAGAAAAAAAAAATGTTAATGCAATTAAGTGCAAAACTGAGCAGGAAGGAAAACAAAATACACACAGAGCCCAAAAATAAAGTGAAAACAGGCACCCATACAGGTAAGCACACACCAAAGCTGGCTTCTACCCTGAAGTTTCTGCTGAACTCTAGGGACCTTAACTTTCTACTTCGATGACTGCATAGACCTTAATAGAGAGATCATTCCTAGGATCTCATTTTGAGAAGTCAAAATAAGTAAACTAATAAACTACACATAAAGCTGGAGCACCCCACTCTCAGATGCAAAATTAACTCCACTGCACAAAAAGGGATGGCAAATAAAGAGTGAAATCTTGCCATTTGCAATGCCATGCATAAAGCTAGAGAATATTATACTAAGCGAAATAACTCGGTCAGAGAAAGACAAATACCACATGATTTCACTCATATGTGGAATTTAAGAAACAAAACAAATGATAAGAGGGGGATGAAAGAGAGAGAGAGAGAGAGAAGCAAACCAAGAAACAGACTCTTAACTACAGAGAACAAACTGATGGTTACCAGAAGGGAGGTGGGCGGTGGGATGGGATAAATAGGTGATGGGGACTAAGGAGGGCACTTAATATGAGCACTGGATGTTATAGGGAAGTGTTGCATCACTATATTGTATACCTGAAACTAATATTATACTGTATATTAACTGACCAGAATTTAAGCAAAAACTTTTAAAAAGGGAATGATGGAAAAATCTTACCTGTTTTTACTTTGGCACTAAATTGAGACAGAGGGAAATCCCCTGAAAATTAATAACAAGCTAGGTTACCCATGATTTTGTAGTCCAGATTTACACTACCTGTGGGGATAAAATCCTCAAGCAGAGAATTCAATTCAACGTGGTCCCAATTTGGTAGTTCCACTAAGCAATTAACAGAAGCCAATGCTAATCCTGTCTAGGGGAACTCAGCTTCAATCCAGAGCTCAAATGTTTCCCAGAGATAGAACCCCAAATAAAATAGTCCACAGTTTAAAAAAAAAAGTTACTAAACACAAGAAAAATAAGGCAATACAACTGAAACATATAACAGACCCACAAAAAAATCTGCAAATGGAATTCTTAGGCAACAAAAATAATATAACCATATTGACTATGATTTAAAGAAATAAAAGAGAGGCTTAAAAATCTAAGAAACAAGAACTCATAATTAAGCACTTGGAATTGGAACCAAGTAGAATTTAGAAATAGATACTAAAATAAATGAAATTAAAGTCTTGATGGAAAGATAAAATAGACAAGACACAGCTAAAAAGAGAATTGGTGGATTATAAAATAGATATTTTTAAATTACCCAAAATTAAATCCAGACAAATAGAGATGAAAATGATGAAAAACAGGTTAATGACATCTCCAATATGGTGACATAGGTTGTCTCTGACCTCAGTCCCCCTCACAAGACCAGTTAGCAACTATCCATAGAAAAGACACCATTGTGAAAAATCACAGAACCCTGGGTAAGGCTGAAATACCCTTGAACCACAGAAACAAAGGAGGACCACATTAGAAGGGTAAGAGGAGAGGTTTTACTTTGAATGCATTACCCATCCCCCAGGCCAGCACAGCACTGCACTGAGATGCTCCCCTCCCCAGGCCTTAGTTTGTCTGGTAGTTAAGAGATCCCAAGACGGACATTCAGCTTCCCTAGCTTTATGGAGCATTTTCCAAGAGGCCTGCCTACTCAGGTCTTATGCCATGGAGATCACTGGGGGATTCTACTGGGCCAAACCACTGGAGATCAGATAGAGATACACAAGGGTTTAGAACTTATAGCAACCAGCACTCAGAGCTGATACTACAAAAATACAAAGGATCATAGGATACTATGAACAATCATAGACCAAAAAAATTGGACAACCCAGAAAAAATGAGAAAATTCCTGGAAACATATAGCCTACCAAGAATAAATCATGAAGAAACAGAAAAACTGAACAGACCAATAACAATAAAGAGCTGAATCAGTAATCAAAAATCCCCCAACAAAGAAAATCCTAGGACCAGAACATTTCACGGTGAATTCTAAACATTTAAAGAAGAATGACTGCCAATCTTTCTCAAATTCTTACAAAAATATGAAGAGGAGGGAACACTCCCAAACTCATTTTCTAAAACCAACAATACCCTGAGAGCAAAGCTAGATAAGGACACTACAAGAAAAGAAAATTACAGGACAACACACCCAGTGAATACAGATGTCTGGGCTGATGTATGGATCTGCTAAATTTTATGTTGTATACCTGAAACTAATAAAACACTGTATGTTAACTAATTGGAACTAAAATAAAAACTAAAAAGTTCTCTCCACAAAAAAGAAAAACTGGTACCATGAGGTGATAAATGTGTTACCTAACTTTATTATGGTAATCATTTTGCAATATACACATATATGATATCATCACATTGTATAACTTAAACGTACACAATGTTATATGTCAAATATATCTCAACAAAGTTGGGAAACAAAAAAACAACAAAGGAATATTTCCAACAAAATAAAAATTAAAAAGGTCAAGAGCCATGGAGTACAGAGTTAGAGGCTCTCATAGGGCTGTCCAATCACAGCTCCACTCTGAACAGGCAATCACCAATATTTTTCTGGAATTGATAAAAGATTCCACTTCTCAGATTCAAAAATCTCAGTGCATTCCATGTTCACATACTCTCCCAAAATAATACACTCAGACACGTCACAATAAAACTGCAGAACATGAAGAGGGAAAATAACTTAAGTACAGCCAGAAAGAAAGGACAAAGCACTAACAACAGAGGAATGATAATTAGATTGACAAGTGACTTTTCAATGACAATGGTGGGAAACAGAAAATAATTACAATGTGCTAAGAGAAAATAGCTGCCAGTCTGAAGTAATATAAAACCAGTGAGACTAGCTTTCTAGCACAAAGAATTTATACACAGAACAAAACCTGTAGTTTACCCTCAAAAAATGAAAACGTTTTTTAAAACTCTAAACTTAACCAGAAGGAAAACAATCCAGTTAAAAAGTCTGAGAAAATATATTGGTAACTATGTGGTTACAACCAAACAACTATTTACTATATAAACCTAATTGAGAATATATTAAGTAACAAAATGTAATTTAAATTAGTGAGGAGAAATGATGTGTTATTCAGTAAATAATATTGGGAAAACTGGCCAGACACTAATTAAAAATAGATTCAGAAATCTTGCCATTTGCAACTTTGTGGATGGAACTAGAGGGTATTATGCTAAGCAAAATTAGTCAGTCAGAGAAAGACAAATATCATATGACTTCATTCAAATGAGGAATTTAAGATACAAAACAGATGAACATAAGGGAAGGGAAGCAAAAATAATATAAAAACAGGGAGGGGGACAAAACCTAAGAGACTCTTAAATACAGAGAACAAACTGAGGTTTGCTGGAGGGGCTGTGAGGTGTGGGGTGGGCTAAAAGGGAAAGGGGCATTAAGGAAGACACTTGCTGGGATGAGCACTGGGTGTTATACACAGGGACTGAATCACTGGAATCTACTCCTGAAATCATTATTCCACTATATGCTAACTAACTTAGATGTAAATAAATAAATATATAAATAAATATATAAAATAGATTCATATTTTTCCTCTTATATTTTTTAATTCCTGATTTATTAAAATTTAAATAGAAAACTAAAATGAAACCATTAAAATGTATGTAGAATTTTGAAAATTTTAAATAGCAAAGATATTTCTAACATAATAGCAAAGCCTGAAAACACAAAGGAAAATACTAATTTAATGCTAACTTAAAAATGGCAAAAATATAAGAAAGGCATCATAAAAATGAAACACTTAGAAAATACTTACAATATGAATGATCAAGAGATAGTTTAAAAATTCATACAAATCAAAATGAAAAGTACAATGACTCCGGTTTAAAGATAAGCAAAACATATGATCACACATCCTATAAAAGAGTGAAAACAAATTCTTTTTTTTTTTTAATTTTTTTTTTCAACGTTTATTTATTTTTGGGACAGAGAGAGACAGAGCATGAACGGGGGAGGGGCAGAGAGAGAGGGAGACACAGAATCGGAAACAGGCTCCAGGCTCTGAGCCATCAGCCCAGAGCCCGACGCGGGGCTCGAACTCACGGACCGCGAGATCGTGACCTGGCTGAAGTCGGACGCTTAACCGACTGCGCCACCCAGGCGCCCCAACAAATTCTTAATAAACATTAAAATTAAAGGCAAGGAAACCCCTTATTAATGAAGATCACAGGTATAATAGTTATGAACTATCAATTTTTCTTGTAACACAGTTAAGATCAAACTGAGTAAAGGGCACGTGGGTGGCTCAGTTGGTTCAGCGTCCAACTTCAGCTCAGGTCATGATCTCTCTCATGTGAGTTTGAGCCCCACGTCGGGCTCTGTGCTGACAGCTCAGAGCCTGGGGCCTGCTTCAGATTCTGTGTCTCCCCATCTCTCGGCCCTCCCATGTTCATGCTCTGTCTCTCCCTGTCTCTCAATAATAAACGTTACAAAATTAAAAAATAATAAATAAACGTTACAAAATTAAAAAAAAAAACTGAGAAACACCCATTGTCTAAGAGAGTGTATAGGCACATTTGACAAAATGTATTATATCCTTTGGCTTTATTCCCCAACTTAATGGGAATCTAGCCTAAGTAATAAATTGTACAAGAATACATATATAACAGCTCCACTTGTTTGTGAATACAAGACTGGTTAAATAAGATAAAGTTACAGTGGAATATTATACTATCTCTATAAATGTTAGTTCATAAATTAGCCCTGTACATGGAAGGCCAGGAAAGACCAAGGAAAGAGGCAGACTACTCCAAATTAAAACAAAGCAGTTTTAAGGGAACTTAGAAGACTTGTCTTGGGTAGCTACAAGATAAGTAGATCTCTGCACCAAAATCTAAAAAGTTCATATAGAGGCCTTAACTGGGTTCAGTCATTTATTCAGTCCAGATGGTCTCAACAGCACCATATTCTCTCTTAAAGCACGCTAAAAATTTGTAGGTATAGTGTGATGTCAACATGTTTATTTAAAAAATAAACTTATAACATAAATTAATATAATCTGAATAACTAATGAATATTTTTTATCACTGCAGCTACACCATTAGAAGATACTCATATGTAAATCTTTAACTCTAAACCACATTTTTGACAATGTAATTATCCATAGTTTTATACATTTTAGAATTCATTATGTTTGATGGCAACTAAGCTGAAAAAATATGCTAATTCTTCCTTCCTATCACCATCATGTGCAAATTATACATATACTTGATGAATGCACATGTTGCTAAATTCCGCATGTAAATGATATTTAAGTTTTGATAGTTTCACTGCTTCTTTAGCCAGTATATCTCCACAAATTATACACTGCATATCCAGAACCTGCAAAACAAATTCACAATGCCTAGAATCCAATCAAAGTTTATCAAATCTACAAAAAATCAGCAAACTATGATCTATAGTTAGGAGAAAAATCAGAACTGACACGTTAGCATTAACAGGTTATCATTAGTAGACAAGGACATTAAAAGAGTTATAACTGTAACCCATAAATTCAGAAAGTTAAGTAGAGATATAGAAGATATTTAAAAGCCCCAAAAGAAATTTCTAAAAAAATTCTATTTTACACACATTAATAGCATGTATTGTGTGTAATCCCACACTGATGGGATTGATTAATGGAAGAAGAAGAGAAACTGCAGAATAAAACATCAGTGAACTTGAAGACATAGTAATATTCAAAAGAAAAACAAAGAGAAAAGAGAATTTTAACAACATAGTATCAGTGAGCTGTGGGACAAATTCAAGTGGCTTAATACATGTGTTTCAGGGTGCCCTGAAAAAGAGGGGGAATAAAAAAAGGACAAAAAATATCTGAAAGAACTGTAGCTGAAAGTTTTCCAAGTTTGGTAAAAAGCTATCAACCCACAGATCCAAGAAACTCAACAAACTCCAAATAAAAGAAATTAGAGGGGCACCTGGTTGGCTCAGTGGGTTGAGTGTCTGACATCAGCTCAAGTCATGATCTCACAGTTTGTGAGTTCAAGCCCCGCATCGGGCTCTGTGCTGACAGCTCAGAGCCTGGAGCCTGCTTCCAATTCTGTGTCTCCCCCTCTCTCAGTTCCTCTCCCCCTCATGCTCTGTCTCTTTGTCTCAAAAATAAACAAATGTTAAAAAATTTTAATAAAAATAAATAAAAGAAATGAGAAAAAATTACACCAAGGAACAACAAAATCAAATTTAAAAAAAAAGGACAAATTATCTTAAAAGATAAATTTATCTTAAAAGATAAATTTTAAGAGTAGCCAGTAATAAAAATCACATTATATTTTAATGGTTATTTATTTTTGAGAAAGAGAGAGGCAGAGTGAAAATGGGGAGGGTAATGCCTTTCTCTGACTGACTTATTTCACTTAGCATTATACTCTCTAGCTCCATCCATATTGTTGCAAATGGCAAGATTTCACTCTTTTTTATGGCTGAGTGATATTCCATGGTATATCTAGACTACATCTTTATCCATTCATCTATCAATGGACACTTGTGCTTATTCCATATCTTGGCTATTGTAAGTAATGCTGCAATAAACATAGGGGTGCATCTTTTCGAATTAGTGTTTTCATATTTTTGGGTAAATACCCACTAGTGGAATTACTGTATCCTATGGTAATTCTATTTTTAATTTTTTGAGGAACCTTCATACTGTTTTCCACTGTGGCTGCACCAGTTTGCATTCCCACTAACAGTGCATAAGGATTCCTTTTTCTCCACATCCTTGCCAGCACTTGTTTCTTGTGTGTGTGTTTTTTTTTTTTAGCCATTCTGACAGGTGTGATTTTGATTCATATTTCCCTGATGATCAATTAAGCTGTTTTTAAAAGAGCAAGTCAAAGACAAGAACATAGCTCTTTATCTCGGTGTCAAATCTCAAGATCCTTTTTCATTTTGTTTTATTCTGCCTTTGCTTTTATGTACTTCCTAAATAAAATAGTTTTTTCTGTAGCATGGTATAATGAAAAGAGCACTGGGTTAGAAATCAGAACCAACTTTTAATTTTGGCACTAAATATCACTGTGACCCTGAGCACATTACTCAAATTGAACTCTACTTTTCATTCAAAAAACAAGGAGGTTACACTGGATACTCTCTTAAATTTCTTCAGCATCCATAATTTACTGTGAATCAGATTAGAGATAAAACAGAAAGACTCCTCCCCTCAAAACTTACTCCAGAGCAGCAATAGAACGTACATCTGGACATAATTAAATCACTCACCATTCAAATGGATACAGAGAAGCAATGAAAGCAGAAAGATTATCTGGCACTCCATAAGTTTCCATCTGCTGTACATTTGAGGGTTCCCAGGAAAGGGAAAATAGTGACCTACATACTGGATATCAACTCAGGGAAGTCATTAAGGAAATAATAACAAAGCAGGAAGCTCTGTCCAGTCATCCTGGGTAAGACACAGACACCTTCTCACAGGACTGGCACAATCAGGCCCATTTTGAATCACAAATGAGGGCTTTGGACCAAAAGGTCTATGAAGGCCCTCCTACTTGCTCCAACATTCTGTGATTTGCATTTTTATTGTAGATTGAGGATTAAAATGGGAACAGATGAACGTTTTTCACACCCAGTCCCAGTTTCATGTGAAATGTTTCTGCACAAAATGTTTAATTGCTTTGCAGAAGTCACAAAGATGATTCAATGCCTCTTTCCTCTCCAAATGCATATAACTACTAGCTATGCTTACACAATATAGAAAACATGATGCTTTGGGATAATTTGGAAATGAATGGACAATATTCTCTGAAATAGTTATCACTAATATCTAAGTCAGCAGGTGCTTGCTGAATCACTTCCCCTTTTGGCTTTGGCCCTTTAGAATATCTGTATCTTTTTAAAGTGTATTTAAACAAACAAAAAGATGGAGTGATTGTTCTCAAAAAATGTTTCCACAGTTGGTTATTTACATTTATTGGAGGATGCAGCAGATACCCCCAAAAGCCATTCCCACTTGCCTGCCTTCATTAAAGTTTGAATACATTCCCACTCCCAGCTTTAAGAAGAACAGAATTCACTCCTAGCTTTAAGAAGAATAGAATTCACTCCTAGCCTTAAGAAGAATAGAATTCTTAAAGCTAGGAGTGGCCACATGACACAATTCCAGCCATTGGGATATAAACAGATCTGACAGCAACTTCTGGGAACTTTTAGTTATTCTGATTAGGTTTATACATTCCCCATGATACTTTCTTTCTTCCCTGAACATAGGTGTTATGTCTAGCCCCGCAGCAGCCCTAGTGCAACCATGAAATTACAAAGCAACATACCAAACAGTAAAGGGGAAAGACAGACAAGGCTTAGGTCGCTAACAACACAGTTAAGTTAAAAGATAAACAAATACCTCTTTGCTTAAGCCTCTGTATGCTAGGCTGTCCATCCACTAGTTGCAGCAAAATATATTCCTTGTTGATACAACAGACTTGAGGAAAAGAACTAATTGCCTTTTAGTCTGAGAATATATGTATTGCTTACAAAACACATGAAATTGATTCTTGACTGTTTCTTAATACTAATAACACCATGATTATTTAATAGGGCAATTACACATAGTCTAGGTTTCCATCAACATTTCAAAGAGGAAATATTAGCATATCATCATCTCTGATAAACAGCATAAGGATATATTACTTGTATACATATCATAATCCAGTTTCTATCATGGTCATAGCCTCTTTCCTATTATGAAAAACCATAGTTAAGTATTTTAGCATAAGCATGTTATCTGCCTCAAAAGCCATAGTCATTTTATTCATTCATAAGTCAAAAGATCTATGTGTCAGAAATTGTCATTTCACATTTTCTCAACTGATAAGTGTAGATACTTGTCAATCCTTTTCATCCAGTGTGCTTCAAACTCTAAAGATCTACATATTTTTATACCTGGGAGTAATATAGTTATGTTTTGTTATATTATTTTAGCTATACTGAAATGTAGAGCAAGGATTAGCAAACTTGCTCAGTAAACAAACAGATAGTGGGGGTCCTGGGTGGCTCAGTCGGTTAGGCGTCTGACTTTGGCTCAGGTCATGATCTCACAGCTCGTGAGTTCGAGCCCTGCATCAGGCTCCGCGCTGACAGCTCGAAGTCTGGAGCCTGCTTCAGATTCTGTGTCTCCCTCGCTCTCTGCCCCTCCCCCGCTCATGCTCTGTCTCTGTCTCTCAAAAATGAATAAATGTAAAAAAAGAAAAAAGAAAGAACCAGATAGTAAATATTTTAAGCTTTAGGCTTTACAGTAAATATTTAGGCTTTACCATAAGGTCTCTGTTACAACCACTCAGTTTTGTCAAGTAGCACAAAAATAGCCATAGACAACATGAAAATGTATTAATGTAACTGTGTTACAATATAACTTTATTTACTGACATTGAACATTGCAGTTCATAAGGTTTTCAGGTGTCATGAAATATTATTCTTTCCAATTTGTTTTCAACCATATAACAATGTAAAAACCATTCTCAGTTCTTGGGCAATACAGAAACAGGTAGCAAGCCCTATTTGGCCCACAAGCAATTACTAAATAAAACCTGCTATTTTGCCCTGAATGCTTCAGTCACCTGATTATGCCTTACAGAATAAGCAAATGGAAACTTTCAAAACTTCACTAATGTTTCAGGTGTAGTTTTTTCTAATAAAGCGTTCAACAGACATTCTAATGTGTACTGCTTTACAAATAAATGATTCTAGATTTCTTAATTCCTGCATTCATTTATATAGGAAAAGGCAGCCTTTTTGTATAGCAATAGGCAGCATTACCACGAACGCATTATGATCTGAGATCATGTTTCCACTGATAACTGATAATCCCTGTGAGGGCTGCATCCATAGCCCAGGGGAGTACCCCATTCATTTCTGTGCTCATCCCTGTTATCTCCCCCCCTGAGATCACCCCATCGTGCTGTTCTCTCAAGTCACATAAGCACTCTGCCAGGGAAATAAAGGAAGGCATTCTTTGGTTGTCCTGATTTTAACTGTCTCCCTTAAGTTTAGCCTGGCCACTAGACTTTAGTCCTCTTTCATATAGAGGTTAATGTATACTATTTAACATAGTACTGGAAATCTTAGCCTCAGCAATCAGACAACAAAAAGAAATCAAAGGCATCCAAAGTGGCAAGGAAGAAGTCAAACTTTCACTATTTTCAGATGACATGATACTCTATGTAGAAAACCCAAAAGACTCCACCATAAAATTGCTAGAACTAATACAAGCATTCATCAAAGTAACAGGAAATAAAATTCAATGTGCAGATGTCTATCGCATTACTACACACCAATAACGAAGCAGCAGAAAAAGAAATCAAGGAATCAGTCCCATTTGCAGTTGCACTAAAACATACCTAAGAATAAACCTAACTAGAAGAGATAAAATATCTGTACTCTAAAAATTATAGAACACTTATGAAAGAAATTGAAGAGGACAAAAACAAATGGAAAAGCATTCCATGCTCATGGACTGAAAGAACAAACATTGTTAAAGTGTCTATACTACTCAAATAAATCAACACATTCAGTGGAATCTTCATCAAAGTAACACCAGCATTTGTCACAGAACTAGAAAAAAAATCCTAAAATCTGTATGGAACCACAGAAGATCCCAAATAGCCAAAGAAATCCTGAAAAAGAAAAACAAAACTGGAGGCATCACAATTCCAGATTTCAAGCTATATTACAAAGCTGTAATCATTAATACAGTATGGTACTGGCACAAAAACAGACAAATAGATCAGTGTAATAGAATAGAGAACCCAGAAATGGACCCACAAATGTATGGCTGACTAATCTTTTGACAAAGCAGGAAAGAATATCCAATGGAAAAAAGTCTCTTCAGCAAATGGTGCTGGGAAAACTGGACAGTGAGTGACATGCAGAAGAATGAAACTGGACCACTTTCTTATACCATACACAAAAAATAAATTCAAAATGGATGAAAGACCTAAATATGAGACAGGAAACCATCAAAATCGTGGATGAGAACACAGGCAGCAAACTCTTTGACCTCAGTCGGAGCAACTTCTTACTAGACATGTCCCTGTAGGCAAGGGAAACAAAAACAAAAATGAACTATTGGGACCTCACAAGATAAAAATCTTCTGCACAGTGAAGGAAACAATCAATAAAACTAAAAGGCAACTGACGGAATGAGAGAAGATATTTGCAAATGACACACCTGGTAAAGGGTTAGTATCCAAAATCTATGAAGAACTTATCAAACTCAACATCTAAGAAACAAACAACCTAGTTAAGAAATGGGCAAAAGACATGAACAGACATTTTTATAAAGACATCCAGATGGCTAACAGACATGAAAAGATGCTCAACATTACTCATCATCAGGGAAATGCAAATCAAAACCATGATGAGATATCACCTCACACCTGTCAGAATGGCTAAAATTCACAAGAAACAACAGGTGTTGGCAAGGATGCAGAGAAAGAGGAACCCTCTTGCACTGTCAGTAGGAATGCAAACTGGTGTAACCACTGGAGAACAGACTAGAAGTTCCTCAAAAAACTAAAAACAGAACCACCCTATGACCCAGAAATTGCATTACTAGGTATTTACCCAAAGGATACAAAAACACTTATTTGAAGGGCTATATGCACCCCAGTGTTTATAGCAGCACTATCAACAACAGCCAAACTATGGAGACAGCCCAAATATCCATCAACTAATGAATGGATAAAGAAAATGTGGTGTATGTATACATGTATGTACATACACATATATACACATATGCATACATATATTTACATGTATACATACATATATGTACATATATGTACATATATACACATATATACATACATGCAATGGAATATCACTCAGCCATCAAAAAAATGAAATCTTTTCATTTGTGATGACAGATTGGAGCCAGAAAGTGTTATGGTAAGCAAAATAAGTCAATCAGAGAAAGACAAATACCATATGACTTCATTCATATGTGGAATTTAAGAAACAAAACAGACGAACATGAGAAGAGGAAAAAAGAGAGAGAGAGGGAGAGAAGCAAGCCACAAGAGACTCTTAACGATAGAGAACAAACTGAGGTTTGATTTAGATGGGCTAGATGAGTGATGGGTATTAAGGAGGGCACTTGTGAGGAGTACTGGGTGTTGTATGTTAAGTGATGAATCACTGAATTGTACTCCTGAAACCAGTATTTCCCTGTATTTTAACTAAAATTTAAATTGAAAATGAAAAGAAGCTAATGGGACATGAGGTTGCCAAAAATAGTAATAGCATTAAACAGAAAAAAGATGCTTTATCATTCCTGGCAAGAAGAACAAGACAATATTACTTATGGGGTGTAAAATGATAGTTCTCCCCACTCTAGGGCTAAGAAACATAACCTCCAAGAATGACTTGGCAATTTGTGACAATTGTTGTTTTTGTTAAGATCATCGCCTATGCACATTGGCATTAATAAGTTATATGAATTATCTTTTTATGGTGAAATATTTTCTGATTCCTTCATTTTGCTAACCAGAAACAAAAATCAGTAGTACACCATGAAAGCCTTAGGCAACTGCAGCCCACATACGTCTGTCCCATTCATTCTTATTCTACTTTCTGTAACTGTAGCCCTTTTTCTAGGACTGGAGCTCTGCCCACATTTCCATTATTTTTGGCTAGAGTCCTATTAAATGAAGGTGACTTTGAATTCCAGGCTCAATAAAAAGACCTCAGGATGGCTAGGTGATGTGAATAGTGAATGATTTACTGAGAATCTACTATTAACAAGGCACTGTTCTAAGTTCTTCATATATTTAATACATGATCTTTAGATAAGGTGCTATTATCATCATCTTATAGATAAGAAAACTGATGCTTAGGGAGTTTAAAAAACTTACCCAAGGGGCACCTGCACAGCTCAGTCAGTTGAGCATCCAACTCTTGATTTCTACTCGGGTCATGATCCCAAGGTTGTGGGATCGAGCCCTATGTCAGGCTCCATGCTGAAGGTGTAGCCTGCTTGGGATTCTCTCTCTCTCTTCCTCTGCCCCTCTCTCCAGGTTACACGTGCATGCACTCTAAATAAAATAAAATACTTTAAAAAAAAACTTACTCAAGGTCACACTGCAGGTAAGAAACAGTTCTCCTTCCACTGCACCAACCTGCCTCTTAGATTCTAGTTCATTATAGGCTCTTCCCTTAGGGTCTGAATTTATCTCCAATTTCTCCATGTAGATATGGGAGGATTTCCCAAAACAGTGATCATTTGGAAGTGGTCACTTTGCATTGATTTTGGATCACACAGAGTTCTACCCACCTTTTCCTCCCAGAATGAACTTGAGAATATTGTATTTGAGTAGCCCAGGTGTTTACTCCAGGCCAGCCCTCTATCACTGGACAACTTCTTCCCAGCCCCTAGCCTGTGCCCTGCTGAACAGATTTTATTGCTTCCCTGAAAACCCAGTATTTCTGGATATCTAGGATACCAAAACCATGCCTACCTGAGTTTCATCATTTCACTGTAAATCTTTGAATGCTTAATCCACTGTCCCACTGTAAACAACACTTCAATAATAAATTGCATAATGATGAATTTATGCAATTAAATTTGAATTTTTCTGTGAAATGGAACATTCCAATGAAATCTTTTTTTTTTCAATAATAGTTTTCAATGTGAGGTCCTGGAAGGTGTAATGCTATGTGCAAAGAGATATACTGGGCTTCTATTGTGTATTTAAATTATTAGACCTAGTCCCAGTTTAAAAAGGTTGAATTTATATGTACCACAGTTATAAGGCAGTCTTGTTTTCTTTTCATAATGAAGACATATACAGCTAGAACTCAGTCCAGGCCTACACCAAATGCTGAAATAGTTGAAGTTGTCTTTGCTGATTCTTTACCTCTTCTGTGGTACCTCACCCTAGA